>NC_045969.1:39552902-40752902 GCF_010909765.2 Amblyraja radiata | reverse complement strand
ATAATCACTCTTCAGATCTCTTGCTCCAAACCTGTTACTGCAACCCCACTGTCCATTCCACTGCAATAGTCCTATTTATATTTAACTCAATTGAAATTAAAGGCCTGTCACAAATTGGCAAATTATAAAAAGCACACTGCCTGCTTTTGAGGTAAAAATCAATGTAAACTACTCTTCACCCTGTACACTGCAGACTTCAAGTATAAGTCTGACACATGCCACATACAGAAATATTCAGATGACACAGCGATTGTGGCATGTGTAAGGAACAGACATGAGTAGGAATATAGGGACTTGACCAGTGCTTTCTGTGTCTGGAGTAAAGAGAACTGTTTCATCATGAATACAACCAAGACCAAAGAGATGGTTGTTAACTTTGGCAGGTCCAAGCTCCCCCTTCAGCCGGTTAACACTGCAGGGGTGGACATTGATGTGGTTCAGACATATAAATATCTGGGAGAGCACCTTGATAACAAACTGGACTGGTCAGTCAACCAGTCCTCTATAAAAAAGGACAGAGCACTCTTTTACCTCAGAAGGCTCAGATCCTTCAATGTGCGCAATGACATGCTGTACCTGTTCTACTACACTGTGGTTGCAAGTGTCATTTTCTACGCTGTTGTCTGCTGGGGCAACAACATCAGTGCTAAAAACAGCAAGAAGTTGGACAAGTTGGTAAAACGAGCTAGCTCAGTGCTGGGGGGGGGGGGGGGGGGGGGGGGGGTGAGAGGAGAGAGAGTGGACTGTGGTGGATGTGCTTGAGAGTCGTATGAGGAGCAAGGTGCTGGTCCTCCTCGACAACTCCAGGCACCCCCTCCATGAAATTCTGGAGGGTCAAAAGAGCACACGAAACAACAACCGGCTCCTCTCCCTGTGCTGTAGAACGGAGTGGTTCAGGAGATCCTTCACCCCTACAGCTATTAGATTTTATTGGGCTGTATGGGGATGCTTTGCATTTTTAATAGTGAATTATTTGGTCTTTTTAAGCATTTATTGCTTTCAGATATTGTCCATATTGTATTTATTGTCTGCTTTCGTTCTGAATGTGTGGGGTTGTTGGCTTTTGGACATCTGAATTTCCCTGAGGGGATCAATAAAGTATTTATTATTAATAATTATGGCAAATAGGCCAAAAAGGATACTAATTAAAGATGAGAGTATCCTACCCATGCTCTTGAGATGAACGGCCTGACCCCGAGTTATTCGAGCACTTTGTGTTTGTTTTGTAAACCAGCGCCTAGTTCCCTGTGTCTACATGCTCTGGATGATCTCAACAGCACATCTCTGGGGAGAATGGACAAACGACGTTTCGAGTCCGGACCGTTTTTCGTAAAAAAACGAGGTTCAGAAGCGGGGGGGGAATACATGAATGAAATGGGACGTTTGCTTCATCGAAAGAGTGTCAAAACCACCAGGATATAATTTAATTGAACTGGGAAAACATTAGCACATCCTTGGCATGGACCCATATTTACACACACAGGTCGGGGCGGCAAGTAATCCAGGTTCATGAAGTACAAATTGTCCTTCCTTTTTAAAAAATTGCTGGGTATGTGAGAGGATGGCATGCAAGGAGCTGGGATGAAGACGGTGCTGCTTCCCCGCCGGGCAGGGTCGCCGTCTTGCAATGAGAGGCAACAGGAGCCCCCCTCCTCCTATATTGTCTTTCTTTTCAATATGCGAATGGCCGCCGGAGCAAAGTGGCGCGCAAACGCCTGGCGCCCATTGACAGAAGAGAAGGGAGGGCGGGGGCGAAAGGGCCGCCGTGACGACAACCATGTTGGGCAATGGCGGCCGGGGCGGGGAGAGGAGAGGAGATTGGCGCCAGGTCGGGAGCCGCCGACTCTCGGGACAGCGGCCTGGAGCGAGGGAGTCCAATTAAGGGTGTCGATCCGAAACCACCCATTCCTCCTTCTCCTCTCCAGAGATGCTGCCTGTCCCGCTGAGTTACTCCAGCATTTCGTGTCTTATTTTCAGGAGGGATGAACCGTCTGAGCGCGAATCGTTTTGCCTCTTTAAATCGGTCGCGAATCCGTTGTTCAAAAAAATCCTCTCCACAGCGCTAACCCTCTCCCCCCCCCCCCCCGAGATGACGCTCCCGCCCGCCCGCCCGCTCTTCTCCCCGACGTCCGATGTGGGAGAGGACAAGATGAAGGTAAGGCGGGCGCGGGTTGGTTAGGTCCGACTCCGTGCTGCCCCTCAGTGACACAGTGAGAGAGGGGAGGGAGGGAGAGGGAGAGAGAGAGAGAGAGAGAGAGAGACAACGCTCGCCGCCAAGATGGCGCCCGGCGCGAGCCCTGCCCCCAACCGCCGACATTTTGTCTCCGCCGTCGGCCGCACAAAGCGCCTTGGCCGCAGCGGCTGCAGTTCTCCACCGCCCACACTCATCTCAAAACAAACAGAAAACACCGGCCTCGTCGACGCCCTCACCGTAACATAACAATGTATAATACAATCCCCCCCCCCCCTCATGGTTTGAGTATATCTACGGTGCGGCCTAAACCTCGGCCCGAAGCGAAGCGCTTGTCTGGCCGCTTGAGGCCTAATGCGGCCTCCTCGAGGCCTACCAGCCGCCATTGAGTCCAGCGGCGGGAGTCGGGCGGAGAGGCGAGCGGCCATGACCGGGATGGCGGCCGCGCGTCTGCAGGGAGGCGGCCGGGGCGCCCGATCGGCGCCTTCGCCCTTACCTGGTGATTGCGTCGGGCGGGCGGAGGTCGATAGCGGGGGTGCGTGTCGACTCCTTCCCGGGCTTGGGTTCAGGCTGAGCCTTTCCTGGCTGGGCCGAGCGCTGGCGGGTCGGGCCGGGCTGGGCCTAGCGCTGCCAATCAGGCTTTGTTGTTTGATGGCTGCGGGGAGGAGGAGGAGGAGCTCCGACTCTGCTCGGCTCCTCGCTGCCGCCGCCGCCGTCGTAATACGTAACGTCAGAGTCTAACCCCTAGGAAAATGCGGAAGAAGCAAGTGCGCTCAGGCCACAAGTGGGGGAGAGAGAAAGGGAGACCCCAAACTTGCCCCAGCTTCGGCGCCCTCATGGCGGCGCGCCGCCAAACCCAGCCCGCCGCTCGGCCTCCGACCCTTCGCACACCCTCGGCCGCTTTTAAACGCTTGTTCTGGGACTAACAAAGTCCAAAGTAGGAAGAAGGAGAAGGGTATATGGAACCGGCGCTGAAACCACTGTCCCGGTGCCAGGCCGCCCGAGTTACCGGCTGTGCCAGTCCCATCTCATTGAGCCCGCATCCAAATGTTCCCCAACCCGGTCGGGGTAAAATAATTGCTGGTGGTCTCTGCAAGAGTCGCTACATATTTGTGTATTTTTCCTTCCTCCTCTTTTCAGAATCATTACCCCCCCCCCAGCAATTGGATTGAGCTTCGTCTTTCCCAACCTGACCCCGCCATTTCCCCCTCGCTGTCAACCATTTTGCCAAAGTTTTATTTATTTTTTGTAATAAAACACAATGTTGGGGGAACTCAGCGGGACGGGCAGCATCAGTGAGGGGATGGACAGGCGATGGTTCGGGTCGGGGCTCAACACTGTATTTTACACGAGATTCCAGCGTCTGCAGTTCCGTGTGTGTCTGTGTTGCATTTTAGTTTTGCTCTCAGCCTAATCTGGTACACGGGACGGCTATGTTTTCTTTAAGTGAGAAGGGCAACGCCCCCGATGGTTTCCACGCCCTCTTTTTCCTGCACACCACGGGTGAGGGACGTATATATATATATAGGTTTATGGTTGGAGGGAATCCTGAGGGGCAACTTTTTCTACACATAGGGTGGTGGGTATATGGACGAGCTGCCAGAGGATGTAGTTGAGGCAAGTATAACATTTAAAAGATATCTGGACAGATACATGGATAGGAAAGGTTTAGAAGGACATGGGCCTAATGCAGGTGGGTGTGACTGCTGTCATAGTGATATATCATAAAAACAGGCCCTTTGGCCCAACATACCTGAGTTTGGTCCATATATCCCTCCAAACCTGTCCTGGCAAGGACAATTTAGGCTAAAGGGCCTGTTTCTGTTCTGTGTCTATTTGCTTGTTGCCACCCATGAGATTTTCATTAGTATGGCGTATCATGAAAAGGGCATTGCGTTTGCAGCATGATCTTTTGGTTCTGGTGCAGGTGTTCAATGTACATAAGCTGACGTTTATACATTGGGTGGGAAGAGAGCTGATGTATGGAGATCCCATTTACCCAGAGTGCCGGTTTTGAAGCTCGGTCGAGGAGAAGAAACAAGATTAGAGATACAATTGCAATTGTGCAATACAATACAAATACAATTGTGGGATTAGTGGGTGAAGAGATTAAAAGGTTCAAGGGGATACCGTGTGGAGCAACATGTTTTGAAACGTGAAAGAGGTAAACACTTGGATATTTATCTAATAAGTTATCAAAATGCAAGTTCTGCTGGAAATATGAAAAAAAAAAACAATGTTGGAAACACTTGGCAGACCAGATAACATTTGCGGAGTGAGAAAATATTATGTTTCATATTGATGGTCTTTGATTGAAACTGGAAATACATCCACTAAGCAGATTTAACCATCCAGAAGAATGGGAGATGAAGAACCCAGGGTATCATGAGGTTGGAAGGGGAGATTAATTCACAAAAGGAGTGATAGTGCAAATATCCAAGGTGTAGTGATACTCGGAAGCAGTGACAGACTGAAATTATCTAATGAATCCTGAAAAGCAAAAGTTGGTTTAACTGACGGTGGAATCTGGAAGGCTACATAACATGCCTATGAGAACTATCTTTGTTCTTCCTCCAGCAGGCTGATTTTATTTTATCTTCACATTTCAGATGAAATTTGCTGAATAAGATATCAATCATTGTTTATTTCTTTTGTGTGAGAGGGCTTAATTTGAGTGAACATTTATTAAACAATTCTATAATGTTACTGCCCACACCAACACTAAGTTGCAGAAGGGCTATAAAGGAGTTAATTGCTTTTCTTTGGTATGAAAATATTCTCATTGAGTCACGGCACAGACTTTCATGGAAAAGAGCAAAGAAAGGATTCACTGGTGCTACAAATTTGATTGTAGATCCATGGAGGTATATAATAAATCATGGCAAACTGGATAAACTTTGCCTCTCAAAGGGTTGGATGATTGCCTAAAAAAAGTGAATACAAGGCCTATTATCTGTATTAAAACCACTGTATAGCCAACATTTGTCTGAAATAATTGATGTACATGTTGATGCTTGAAAGTTAATGAGCTTACCTCCAGGGTTTAACAAGGAATACCTGATTATTTTTTTTGAATGCAATGGAGCATGTACAGTGTTGATTTCATGAGATAAATAAAATAATGATCTTTGCAAAATATCTGTTTAATGTGAAGTTATTCCTTGGTGATATTTTTGGGAGGGGCAGGTGGAGTAGAGCTGGTCCCGAGGCACATTCAAGCCAGGACAACTGCTACTCCTCATGTAGCCTGGACCACCATCTGGAATTGAAAGTTGATCTAGAATTATTAAACACTGTATATGGCATGACCATGTTGTTTTTATAAAATGTGATATGTTGCCGCCAAATCAACTATTAAGGAATGCTTAACAAAGAAGCATTAAAGAACATGTTACGGCATGCTTAATCATATTGATGACTCATTCTATATAATGGTTAATGCAGATCAAGTGAAAACCTATTACTACTGCTTTTAATCAATATGCCGTCAGTGTATTGAGATATTTCCTAATCCCCAAGCACAAATCTAGAATGGGGATAAGGAATGAAGTGGATATTTGTCGAGTTATTATTTTCATGTTTGACAGTAAAGTTAAAACCCAAACGAAAGGTTTCACAAGATAACTTAACTGAAATAACTCCGTTTTGGAGGACTGCCAATTTAGCCCATGATAGAAATAGTGCACTATGTTAAAGATAGTGCTGTGAAACAGAATCATTTGTACCATCAACTGTTTCCCTCAATAAAATTAAATCGTATTGGATAATAATTGGCCTAATCTCTATTAATTTGGATGGTAAAGTATAGGAGATGCATATTGGACATGAACAAATTGATTGTCCCTACTTGACATTTGTTGGTACCACTTTAAATTATATATGATTTAACATATTGGACAGTAGAGGTAAACTGAACTTGTGGAATGTCGAAAGTATAAGTACATAAATGAATACAAAGCAATGTAGCTAGTTCAGAATACCATAAATCGCCACTAGTTGTTAAATACAGTGGTTAGCAACCAAAATTATTACATGTTATTTAATGAGCATATTGCTGCAGTGATAGGTTATTGGACAGATTATGGTTTTTGTATAGTGCTGAAGAGTCTCGACCCAAAATGTAACCTATTCCTTTTCTCCAAAGGTGCTGCCTGACCGGCTGAGTTACTCCAGCTTTTTGTGTCTATCATTGGTGATAAACATGTCTTTGTTAGCAGTTGATGCCCACTTTGGAAATACCATTAATCTCTGGATCAAGTTGTGTCATTTTTAGAAGTGCTTTTTCTTTTTCACTTGGAATTTCTGTTCTACTTCTGTACATGGTCGATGATACCAGAGATAACTTGAATCTCAGATATCACTTCTCAATGTTCCAGTTTACAAGTGGCTAGTAGTTCCTTTGATTTAATAGATTTCTGTGACAAAATCACAAAACTAACATAGACAAAAGCGTAGCTCATGGTTTTATCTTTAGTTTTTTTTAAATAACAAAGCTTTCCCAGAATTTAGTACTGCAGTGGATTTTCATTTTCCTTGATCAGCTTTCAAGTTAAACTGTATATGCATTCAGAATATCCACACACGTCTCAAATGCATTATTTTGGCACTTTATGGACTCCAGCTCCCAATGTGAATCACTGCCAGCAATAAGCTACAGAGAAATGTGGGCTGAGTCAGATTTGTTTTCACATTAGGTTTGGATTTGAGTTAAATCACTTCTGAGAACACAATGAATTGTCAAACTGCAATTTCTCTCCAAACAGATTAATGTCAAAGACAGAAGGGATGAGAAAAAAAATACAAATTAGTCAAACAATATTAAAATAGTATACTGCAATCAAATCTAAAACAAAAAAACAGGAGTTTTTCCATTACCTGTATAGTGGACCATTTCGCTCATCTTCACAATTCCTATTCCACACGGACCTTTCTATCTCACTTTTAGTCTTTAGATCCAGAAACACTGATGGGATACAGTTCATCTTGATTTTTAACCCATCATTTGGCCAAATTTAGCAACCCCCTTCAATTTTTCCCACCTGTCAGATCTCATTTTTACAGTGAACATCTTGTCCTTGGCTCTTATTGCACAGCAAAAAAATGCAGATGTCGTAAATGTGAAGTTAAAATACAGTACCGGAAATAACAGGTCAGGGAAAATTGTTGGAAGTATTAATGTTTCAGGACCAAGATGCCATGAAAAGTCAGAAAGGTGGTCTTAATTTGCAGGGTTGGGATCTCTAGCACTAACTTGTTTTCTCACTTCTCTGTCCTGATCAAGTCTTCATCGTGCAAAATTAAGTTTGTTATTTCCACGGACACTGCTTGGCCTTTAAGCATTTCCTTTTTGTTTCCGATTTTCACATTTGAAACCTTTTGATTCCACTTTAGGAACAGCAATTGTGAAGAAGCTGCATATCTAGCATGATAGTGGAGTCAGGGGATATGGGGAGAAGGCAGGAACGGGGTACTGATTGGGGATGATCAGCCATGATCACATTGAATGGCGGTGCTGGCTCAAAGGGCCGAATGGCCTACTCCTGCACCTATTGTCTATTCTCATCTTCAGTGGTATCTGGTCCATCTCATGCCCACTTTTCTGCAGTTTAAGACTATATTGAAAACTTAAGTTTTAACTCCATTTCTCTTTTGACAAATGCCTGACTTCCTGAGTGTTTCCAACATATTCTATTTTTCCCAGCCCCAGCACACCTTCCATTTTATCCAACAAAACGATTCCTTATGGAAGTTGATGTATACAATTTCACATTTTTGAATCTACATGATATGTGCAATGACCAATTCCATATGGAACATAATGGCCTAATTCTGCTCCTATCACTGATGAACCCAAATAAAAAGCATGGATCATTGGGGTTTATTTTTGGTGGGCTGGAATTAAAAAACATTAATGCTTTGTAAGATCAAGGTCAAATGACATTTCTGTGTACACAATATATAAATGACGTATGGTTCACTGGATAAGGTATCACAAATATTGGGAAGATGGCAACAGAATTGTGGTTGTACCAGCAGGAAAGGATTTAAATATTTTATCTTTAAAATAGAAATCTAATTGGGTTATTTTATGTTATGAACATTTTTCATTTGAATAGGCAGGTGTTTCTACTTAGTAATATAGCATGGAAACAGGCCCAACCTGTTCTGGCTAATGAAGATGCACCATCAAAGATAGTCTTATTTGCCTGTATGGCTTATATCCCTCTAAACATTTCCTATCCATGTATGTCCAAATGTCTTAAATGTTATTATTGTATCTGTCTCAGCTACTTCCTTTGGCAGCTCGTTCCTATGAACATTAGTTCTTGATTCTCCTATCCTGGTAAAGGACCATGGATTCATCCTATCTATTCCTTTCACAGTTTTTATTCACCCCTGAGCACCCCTCAGCCTCTTGCAGTCCAAGGAATAAGTCCTAGCTTGATCAACCTCTTCCTATAGTTCAGGCTGTCGAGACTTGGACACATGCTTGTAATTCTCTGCATGCTTTCCAGCTTAATGGCGTCTTTCCAATAGCACGTTGACCAAAACAAATGCATAATACTCCCAAGTGTGGCCACACTAACGTCTTGTACAACTATAACATAACGTCAACGTCGGTCTGAAGCTCAAGAGTTGATACATTGCATTAAGCTGAATTGACCGTTTCACGTACATTCTGTCATAGCATGATTTTCAATGTGGCAAACTGAAATGTATAATTTCTTCTAAAAAATGTGATTAAATAAGTGTCAGTTCTGGAATCAAGTACTATGTGGAGAAACAACGAGGATGATTGGAAAAGAATCCCGAAACAGATTGCCAACACCTATCAATCATGCTAAGAGAGCTATGATGTAGATGAGGAAAAGGACATGCCTAAAATAGACCATTGAGCATTTATGAAATTAGGCAAAAGAATAGAAACAAAATCTATATTGACTAAGTGAGAATAGGTAAGAATGGAAAAATTTGAGAATATTTCCTGGGTAAAGCTAGAGGGCAGTATGGTAAAATGAGAACACAATGTACCCAAGTCACAGATCATGTCAACTTGTGCAGAGAACTACAGACTTAATGAATTTGCTATAACAATCTAAGACATTTCTAAGTGACTCAGAAAAGAGGAATGTTTTAGGCTGTAGAGAAGATAGTAGACAAAGGGAGATTAAATGAGTGGTGATGGGGTCCTGTTAGACTTGAGTTACAGCGCAGAAACAGGCACATCGGCCCGCTGTCCACTCTGACCAACACTATCCTACACACTAGGGACAATTTAAATGTAACTAATTTACAGCCTACAAACCTGTATGTCTTTGCAGCGTGGAAAGAAACCAAAGCACTTGGAGAAAGCTCACATGGTCACAGGGAGAACATACAAATCCGTACAGACACCACCCGTAGTCAGGATCGAACCTGGGTCTCTGGCGCTATAAGACAGTAACTCTACCACTGTGCTCTATGTTAATTATAGCTGATCTGTAGGTGGTGTATGTTCAGGGAGATAAATGGGAAAGAAAATTGCATTGCTATTTACTGTGAGAAACAGCAAAACATAGGATTAAAGGAATTAAAATATAATTGAATTTAAAATTTTCAGGTAACTCTTCTTTGGTTTGTCTCAGAACTTTCCAGTTCTGAGGAAAAGTTATCTTTTTTTTTCCTGCATCTGCAGGTTCTCGACCCAAAAAGTCACCCATACCTTCTCTTCAGAGATGCTGCCTGTCCCGCTGAGTTACACCAGCATTTTGTCAAGTCACAGTCAAGTCACATATATTTATGTAGCACATTTAAAAAACAACTCTCGTTGGCCAAAGTGCTTTACATTTGTTATAAGAATAGCACAACAAAACAAACTACATACATATATACATGTAGCCCTCACTTGTGTCTTCCGTTGCTTTTCAAAGACTTGAGTTGCAGCCTGACTAGGTTTTCAAATCCTCTGAGGAGAATTTTAAACAACAACAAATACATTACGTGGTCAAAGACGAGAGAATATAAAAAATGGACTCGAAAACAAGAAACTGCAGATGTTGGAACCTTGAGCAAAAACCAGTGCTGGAGCGACTCAGCAGATCAGGCAGCAAACGTGGAGTGAATGGACAACAATGTTTCGGATAGAGTCTCAAAAAGAGTCCTAACCTGAAACATGGTCAGCCCATTTCCTCCACAGTTGCTGCCTCTTCTGCTGAGTTCCTCCAGCTCTTTGATTTTTGGGGATGATAAAATGTTGAGTGCAAGGGTAGTGATATAATTGTAGAATGGGTTGATGTCACTGGGATCGAAAGTGAGATTAACTTGCCTTTACTGTGGCGTAGATGTGAAGATTTGCCTAGAGGCATGATATTGGCCAGGGTTTATGACAGCCTTATTAAAAACGATTTGTGGGAATACAGTGCTAAAGCAATAACTTTACTTGCATAATAATAATAATAGATGGCCCAACAACCCATCCCAATGAAGTAATAGCTAACCCACTTTCCTGCCTGATTCCACATTTTCTGAACTCCTTACTATCCAAACTCCATTAGTATTGAACATACATAATGTGTGCATTTTATTACGTACCAGCTGGTGTATTATAGCCATTCAAAACACCACTTTAAGAATATCAAAGGTCGAGTCAGCATTTAGAGATTTAGAAACATTTACTGGAACAATAGCAGGCTTGAAAGACAAAAGCTTTGTAGAATGGGTGCTGAGTTTGGAATTAACTTCCTTAATGGGTAGAAGCAGATTCAGCAGAGAATGAGATAAATATTTACAAAGGGAAAAACAATTTAGAAGACTTTGATTGACACCACTGTCACCGAGCTCGGTCAAAAACACTGGGCCAATAGGCTCCCCTCCGAGCTTTGTGATTCTACGTGACACATCCCTTCTAAAACTACACCCAAAACTAGAAATCCTGTAATTTCTCCAAATAAAGAAATAATAGAGGGTTAAAACTGCAAATTTACGTACAGATGATGGACAAAGCAGAAACAAGAGAACTTTGCAATGCTCAGAGAATGAAAAGATCAATTGAAACCCCCAAGGCAAGAGAACCAAACACTTCCTTACACCCACACAGTTCTGGAAAGGCACAATGCAAGAACAATGCACCCATTTGCAAGCAGTTAAAATTAAAAAAGAAATCTGTGTACTAAGCTCAAATTGATATCTTAACGCATGGAGAAAAGCTAAATCGCATTAACTAACTGAACCAAGATCCAAGAGGACAAAGGCTATTCTTAATTGTAAGAACACTCAAGGACAAAAATAGTGGTTGAAAGCGTTGCAATGGAAAAAACAGTTCAAATGAGAAACTTCCAATTTGTCCTGCAATGAATGAATGAATTTATTGGCCAAGTATTTACATACAAGGAATTTGCCTTGGTGCTCCGCCCACAAGTGACAACATGACATAGTGACATTTATGAATGATACATAAAACATTAATAATAAAACATTATTGATTAAACATGTGAATTAAATAAAATACCAGAGCAAAAGGAGGCTACAGATTTTTGGTTATTGAGTTGAGCTACCACTCGTGGAAAAAAGCTGTTTTTATGTCTGGCTGTGGCAGCTTTGACAGTCCAGAGTCCCCTTCCAGAGGGAAGTGATTCAAGATGATCTTACCCGCTCGCTTCCTGGCCCTTGCAGTGTACAGTTCGTCAATGATGGGAAGGTTGCAGCCAATAACCTTCTCAGATGATCGGACAATTCGCTGCAGCCTCCGGGTGTTGTGCTTGGTGGCTGAGCCAAACCAGACCATGATGGCGAAGGTGAGGACAGACTCTACAATGGCCGTATAGAATTGGACCATCATTGCCTGTGGCAGATTGTGTTTTCTCAGCTGCCGCAGGAAGTACATCCTCTGTTGTGCCTTTTTGACTGTGGAGTCGATGGTAGCCCCCCCCCCCCCCCCCACTTAAGGTCCTTGGAGATGATTGTTCCCAGGAACTTAAAAGACTCCACAGATGTGACTGTGGTGTTGTTGATGGTGAGAGGGGTGAGGGGAGTGGGAGCTCTCCTAGTCTACAATCAATTCCATTATCTTAAGAGCATTGAGCTCCAGGTTGTTGCGATGGCACCAGGACGCCAGCTGTGACACTTCCTGTCTGTAGGCAGATTCCTCCCCATCCTGGATCAGTCCAATCAGGATTGTGTCGTCCGCAAACTTAGAGAAGCTTGACAGAGGAGTCAGTGGAGGTGCAGAGAGTAGAGGGGGAGAGTACGCAGTCTTGCGGTGCTCCTATGCTGAGGGTTTGCGGGTCCGAGATGTGCTTTCCCAGCCTCACATGCCACTTCCTGTCTGTCAGGAAGCTGGTGATCCACCGACAGAGGGGTTCAGGCAAAGTCAACTCGGAAAGTTTATAGTGTAGTAGTTCAGGCACAATGGCGTTGAATGCAGAGCTAAAATCAACAAACAAAATCCTCGCATAGGTCCCCTAGCAGTCTAGGTGCTGGAGGATGAAGTGCAGGCCCAGGTTGACTGCGTCATCCACAGATCTATTGGCCCGATATGCGAACTGCAGAGGGTCCAGCAGGGGGTTCGTGATATTTTTCAGCTTGGCCAGCACAAGTCTTTCAAGGGTCTTCATGACTACAGAGGTCAGTGCGACAGGCCTGTAGTCAAGCCCAGTAATCCTTGCCTTTTTGGGTACAGGGACAATAGTGGAGACTTTGAAGCAGGCAGGGATAGTACAGGTTTGCAGGGACTGGTTAAAAATGTCGGCACAGAACGTGAGAGTAGAGGGGGAACATTGTCCAATCCTGGAGATTTCCAGCTTTTCTCTTCTGAAAAGCCTCTCCACCTCCTCTATTTTTATTGTTGATGATGGAGAAGTGATGTTGTGCAGCACGGAGGGTGTGTGTAGTTGGTGTGAAGTGGTGTTTGTAGAGGGGTATGTGCGAAAGGGTCCAGTCTTTTCAGACCTGCAAGGGATTTACTCTGGAAGTGGATTCGCATTTTTATAACGAGACACAATGCTATAACCTGGAGCAAAAAATAAACTACTGGAGCAATTCAGCAGGTCAAGCAGTATCTCTAGAGACAGAGAGAGGTCTAAAGAAGGGTCTTAACACGAAACGTCACCCATTCCTTCTCTCCAGAGATGTTGCCTGTCCTGCTGAGTTACTCCAGCTTTTTGTGTCTACCTAGAGACAGAGAGATGGTCAACATTTTGAGTCAAGACCCTGCATCAGAATTCTCAATGTTACTATCGTTATATTATTTATTTGCAACAGTTTGCAAATAATTTTTGACTGGTTGGGATACAAAACAATTTCTATCTACAATATTGATATAAACAGATCAATCTTCCAAATACACCATCTGTTTTGTTTCACACTATTCGTTAACTGTAACATGTTAAAGATAGACAGGAAAGAAAGGGAGGAGGGGTGGCCCTTTTAATAAGGGAGGGAATAACGGCAATAGAGAGGAAGGATATTGCGTTGAAGGATCAGGATAGTGAAACAGCTTGGGTACAGATAGAGAATAACAAGGGGAAAAAAACACTAGTGGGTGTAATTTATAGACCTCCAAATAGCTGTGACGCTGTTAGTCAGAACATAAATCTGCAAATAGTTGACGCATGTAAAAAGGGAACTGCTGTAATCATGGGGGACTTCAATTTTCATATTAATTGGCAAACCAAACTGGGCAGGGTAGACTAGAGGAAGAGTTTATAGAATGTATTAGAGACGGGTTCCTAGAACAGTATGTCACAGAACCAACAAGGGGGGAGGCAATCTTGGATCTGGTCCTGTGTAATGAAGCAGGATTGATTAAAAATGTCATAGTTAGGGACTCGTTGGGAACAAGTGACCACAATATGGTCGAATTCCATATTCAAATAGAAGGGGGGGCAGGTTGAAACTCAGGCTAGGGTGCTTAGTCTAAATAAGGGGGATTATGAAGGTATGAGGACTGAGCTGATCAAAGTTGACTGGGATAGCAGACTCAAGAATAAGACGGTACATGAGCAGTGGTGTACGTTTAAGGATCTACTGTATAACCTTCAAGAAAAATTTATTCCTATGAAGAAAAAAAGGGGTAAGGGTAAGAACAGTCAGCCATGGCTCAGTAAAACTATAAAGGATAGTATTCGGCTGAAGGCAAGGGCATATAAGGTAGCCAGAGATAGTGGGAGGGTAGAGGATTGGGAAGCATTTAAAGGTCAGCAAAGAATAACTAAGAGATTAATTAAGACGGGGAAAATAGACTATGAAAGGAATTTAGCGAACAACATAAAAACTAATACAGGTGCACAACCTTTTATCCGAAGATCCAAATAACGAAAACCTCCGAATAGCGGACATTTTTTCGGTCCTTGAAGAAAGGTCCTTGAAAACGTTCACTGAGGGCGGCCCGCAGAGGTGACAGCGGAACCTCCGGTCGGTCCTCGAAGAAAGGGAACTAAATCCCCATTCATAAAAGGGAAGGTGAGGGTATATTGCGCGGGAGGGTTAATAATTGACAATATGCTGCTGCCTGCCTGCCCGCTGAGTTAAAAAGTTCCCACGGTAGCGCGTGAGTCTTGCGTGGGAACTTTTTAACTCAGCGGGCAGGCAGCAGCAGATTGTCGCTGCCTTCAGTTTCACCCCACCTACACCCCTCTGCTTCCCGGCCATGTGTGTGACCCCTTCCCTCTCCTCTCCAGCTCCCCGCCCATTGCACCGCCGCGGGGGCTATGCACTGTCTTCATGTCGGCAATGCTAGCAGGTCAGTGCCAGTCACCGGAGACGTCAGGACCAACGGGACACCGACCCCCAGGCCCACTGCAAGCACGGAGATCCCAGAGACCCACAGCCAGCAGCAGCCCAGCCCCGTTCCAACTCCAGAGGAAAACTGCAAACTGGCCGGAGACATCAGGACCACCAGAAGCCGTTCCCCGATGGGCCGCTACGGCGACAAGTGGCAGTTCGCCCACAGCCCCCTCATCGGGACACCGACCCCCAGGCCCATTGCAAGCACGGAGATCCCAGATCAGCAACTCCAGCCCAGCCCCGCTCCAGCTCCAGAGGAACACGCTCCCCGTAGGGGCAGAAGCTGATGGTGTGCAAGGTACGTCTTGTTCTTGGGGTCGCGCAGCTCGGGCTGTGGGCGAACTGCCACTTGTCGCCGTAGCGGCCCATCGGGGAGCGGATTCCTCTGGAGTTGGAGGGGGAGGGGGGTATTGTGCTGTTTGATCGCCCCCTACTATCCCAGGGACAGGGAGACAGGACGTTCACCGAGGGTGGCCCGCAGAGGTGACAGCGGAACCTCCGGTCGGTCCTCGAAGAAAGGGGAACTAAATCCCCATTCATAAAAGAGAAGGTGAGGTTACATTGCGCGGGAGAGTAGGAATCCCAAGACAAAGTTGAGTGAGCGTTCACCGAGGGCGGCCCGCAGAGGTGACAGCGGAACCTCCGGTCGGTCCTGGAAGAAAGGGGAACTAAATCCCCTTCATAAAAGAGAAGTGGAGGGTATATCGCCCGGGAGGGTATATCGCCTACCTGGAAGAAACCGGACATTTTTTCCAGGATGTCGTCTGCACACCAAAGCTCACGCTTGGCGCCAAACGCACGTCGCCTCTGCTGCACACGGATATAAGAGTGTGAAAATGTCGCCTTAGGCCGCCTAAGGGCATGTAGCCCCGCTAGGGTGACATGAGTGCGAGAGGTGATTCAATGCTGCGGTCACATTTATAAATTCAGGAATTCATTCAACACACTGCATTTCATACAGACATTTATTCTGCAAGAAAAAACTACATTGAAGTCTCAAACTCGTGACCGAGGAACTGCCGGGATCAAGGCGCAAACTCGCGACCTTGCGGATATGAGCCGAGCACTCTACCACTGAGCCAGCCATTAAAATCTACGCAAAAAAAATTCCATTCCGAAGACCGACAAATTCCGAATTACGAAAAGTGTCTGGTCCCAAGGCTTTCGGATAAAAGGTTGTGCACCTGTAGTAAGAGTTTTTATAGCTATATAAAAAGAAAAAGGGTGGCTAAGGTGAACGTTGGTCCATTGGAGGGTGAGACTGGAGAGTTGTTGGTGGGGAACATGGAAATGGCAAAGGCATTAAACGAGTATTTTGTATCAGTCTTCACCATAGAAGACACAAAAAATATTCCAACGCTGGATAAACAGGGGGCGGTAGGAATGGAGGAGCTAAATACTATTAAGATCACCAAGGAGGTGGTATTAGGGAAATTAATGAGACTGAAGGAGGATAAATCCCCTGGGCCTGATGGATTACATCCAAGGGTCTTGAGGGAGATAGCGGTGGGGATTGTGGATGCATTGGTGATAATTTTCCAAAACTCCCTGGAGGCAGGAACGGTCCCAGTGGATTGGAAAATGGCCAATGTAACACCTATATTTAAAAAAGGAAGTAGACAGAAGGCGGGTAACTATAGACCGGTTAGTCTAACATCGGTGGTGGGTAAAATGTTAGAGACAATTATTAAAGAAACACTAACGGGGCACTTGGATAAACATGACTTCATCGGACAGAACCAGCATGGTTTTGTGAAGGGGAAATCCTGTTTAACGAATCTGCTCGAATTCTTTGAGGAAGTAACAACCCGGGTGGATAAAGGGGAACCGGTGGATGTGGTATACTTGGACTTCCAAAAGGCTTTTGACAAGGTGCCACATAAGAGACTATTGCTAAAAATAAAAAATTATGGGATTGGGGGTAATATATTAGCATGGGTAGAGGATTGGCTGACAAATAGGAAGCAGAGAGTGGGGATAAATGGTTCATACTCGGGATGGCAACCGGTAACTAGCGGGGTTCCGCAAGGGTCGGTGCTGGGACCCCAGTTGTTCACAATTTATATAAATGATTTGGAGGAGGGAACCAAGTGTAATGTATCAAAATTTGCGGACGATACAAAAATGGGAAGAAAAGTTGGGGATGAGGAGGATAGGAAGAGTCTGCAAATGGATATAGATAAGCTAGGTGAGTGGGCAACAACTTGGCAGATGAAATTTAATACTAATAAATGTGAAGTCATTCACTTTGGGAAAAAAAATGATAGGGCAAGTTATTTTCTAAATGAGGAGGAGCTGCGTTGTAATGCAACGCAAAGGGATCTAGGGGTATTAGTACATGAATCACTAAAGGTCAGTATGCAGGTGCAGCAAGCAATCAGGAAGGCCAATGGAGTTTTGGCCTTTATTGCTAGGGGGATTGAGTATAAAAACACGGAGGTCTTGCTGCAGCTGTACACAGTATTAGTGAGACCACATTTGGAATACTGTGTACAGTTCTGGGGTCCATACTTAAGGAAGGATGTACTAGCCCTGGAGGCAGTGCAGCGAAGGTTTACAAGATTAATTCCTGCAATGAGGGGATTGACATATGAGGAAGGGTTAAGTAAGCTGGAGCTCTACTCTTTGGAGTTTAGGAGAATGAGAGGCGATCTCATTGAAACATATAAGATCGTGAGGGGCCTTGATCGGGTGGATGCACCGAGGATGTTCCCAATGATCGGGGAAACTAGAACTAGGGGACATAGTTGCAGAATAAGGGGGGGCTCTTTTAAAACTGAGATGAGGAAGAACTTCTTCACCAAGAGGGTGGTTAATTTATGGAATTCACTGCCCCAGGGAGCAGTGGAAGCAGAAACGTTAAATATATTTAAGTCTAGAATAGATGGTTTTTTAGCTGCCGAG
Source organism: Amblyraja radiata (assembly GCF_010909765.2). NCBI lineage: Eukaryota > Metazoa > Chordata > Chondrichthyes > Rajiformes > Rajidae > Amblyraja > Amblyraja radiata. The sequence continues at coordinate 40,735,045 of NC_045969.1, read as the reverse complement.
GGGATAAGGGGCTACGGGGAGAGGGCAGGGATATGGACCTAGGTATGGTTAGTATAGTAAGACCTGAGTGATCTCCTGGACAAGTGTCGATCGCCTGGATTGGGGTCGGAGAGGAATTTCCCGGATTTTTTTTCCCGAATTGGACCTGGGTTTTTATCCGTTTTTTTGCCTCCCCCAGGAGATCACGCGGTTCTTGGGGTGGAGAGGGGTGATAGCGGTATGAAGGGGAGGGTAGTGTCTTGTGTTCTGTGTCTTGTGTCTACTGTTTGTGGGTAAGTGTGTCTGTTTAGTGTTCAGCCATGAGCGAATGGCGGTGCGGGCTCGACGGACCTGGTGGTCTACTCTCGCACCTACTTTCTATGTTTCTATGTTTCTATGTGCAAGCAGAAGCCCATTGACATTTTTGTTAGAAAAACTAATACAAGATTGATTTCAGAGGGAACTTTCCAGTCACAAATAGGTTAAATTACATCTGGCCTTCCAAGAGGTGCCATGTCTATTTAACTTTCACTTGCTTTTATTTAATTGGAAATAGAATATTCATACCGATTAAACATTTTAGCACATCTTATGCAATAGTGTTCCAAACCAGGGCACCGGAGATGTCCTCATTCTTTAGGGAATGGGGGTTCCCCTCTTCGACTATAGATGAGGCTCTAACCAGGGTCTCCTCTATATTCCGTAGATCCGCTCTCACTCTCCATCCCCCCCCCCCCACTCGTAACAAGGACAGAGTCCCTCTTGTCCTCACCTTTCACCCTACCAGCCGTCACATACAACAGATAATACTCCAACATTTTTTCCACCTCCAATGGGATCCCACCACTGGTCACATCTTCTCTTCCTTTCGACTTTCCGCAGAGACCGTTCCCTCCGTAACTCCCTGGTCAATTCGTCCCTTCCCACCCAAACCACCCCCTTCCCTGGTACTTTCCCTTGCAACCGCAAGAAATGCTACATTTGTCGCTTTACCTCCCCCACTCGACTCTATCCAAGGACCCAAGCAGTTGTTCCAGGTGAGGCAGAGATTCACTTGCTCCTCCTCCAACCTCATCTATTGCATCCGCTGCTCTAGGTGTCAACTGCTCTACATCGGTGAGACTAAGCGCAGGCTTGGTGATCGTTTCACAATAACCAACCTGATCTCCCGGTGGCTCAGCACTTCAACTCCCCCTCCCATTCCGAATCCGACTTTTCTGTCCTGGGCCTCCTCCATGGCCAGACTGAGTAACACTGCAAATTGGAGGAGGAGCACCTCATATTTCGCATGGGTAGTTTACACCCCAGCGGTATGAACATTGACTGCTCCAATTTCAGGTAGTCCTTGCTTTCTCCCTCCTTCCCCTCCCCTTCCCAGCTCTTCCACAGCCTACTGACTCCACCTCTTCCTTTCTTTTTCCCGCACCACCCCACATCAGTCTGAAGAAGGGTCTCGACCCGAAACGTCGCCTATTCCTTCGCTCCATAGATGCTGCCTCACCCGCTGAGTTTCTCCAGAAATCTTGTCTACCTTATGCAATAGATTGGTATATTTTAATGGTATTGGTAGGATAATATTGTTAAAACCTGTTAATATAAATTTAAATGAGGAACATTTTCAAATGTTTATAATTTACCATAAATCACCAAAAACAAATTGTGCAAAGTAAGGACATTAGAGGTAATTCTTAATCAGAATTTTAGTTTGTAGCTGTCAACAGGATAAGGATTTGATACACAAGTATGGCTTCGTCAATGTGAAAAGAAACGGCATTTCAGGAATATAGGTCCATTGGCATCCGTTTAGAATAAAATACTTTTCACAACTCAAGGCTGTCAACAGGTTCAAGTGAATGCACCTGTGTATGTCCAATTTTTTCATTCCATGCTTCCCGATTCCACAATCTGCACAAGGTAAAAAATGTTTTCCTAGATTTTGCTGTTGGCGATCACCAAATCATTACAAAATGTTGATACTGCATGTTAATGCAATCTCAAAATTTGACTGGCTATTCTGTATTCTTTGGAACTTCATTCACTAGTTATTTTTGAGGACCAAGCCCGGATACAAAGCTCTGATTGTGGAAGTTTGTTATTGCTGTAGATAGACACAAAATGCAAGAGTAACTCAGCGGGTCAAGCAGCATCTCTGGAGAAAAGGAATGTGATGCTTCAGGTCGAAATTTGTAATGCCTCTAGTTTCCCTTTCCTTTGATTCTCAGTCTGAATAAGGGTCTCGACCCGAAACGTCACCTATTCGTTTTCTCCAGAGATGCTGCCTGACCCACTGGAATACTCCAGCTTTTTGTGTCTATCTTCTGCGTGAACCAGCATCTGCAGTAACTTCCTACACTTGAAGTTAATGTCATCTGATCACTTTATGTACTCTACCAAAGCATGAATTCAGTCAAGTTTTCTCTTCTTTATTGTAAAGATACAGATGCTAATTGCACCACTCAATAGGTGCTTCAAATAGTCAAACAGCACAGAAGCAGGCTCTTCAGAACCAACTTGTCTGTGTCGACCAAGGTGTCTCATTTACACTAGTCCCCCTGCCTGCGTTTTGGCCCATATCCCTCTAAACCTTTCCTATCTATGGATCTGTCCAAATGTCTTTTAAATGTTGTTATAGTACCTGCCTCAACCACCTCCTCTGGCAGCTTGTTCCATGTACCCACTGGCTTTCAGGTTAAAAAGTTGCCCCTCAGGTTCCTATTAAATCTTACCTCCATTCCTCATATTAAACCATCGTCCTCTGGTTCTTGATTCCCCTGCTCTGTGTAAAACACTCTGTGCATTCACCTTATCTACACGCATCATGATCTATACACCTCTATAAGATCATCCCTCATTCTCCTGCACTCCAAGGCATGAAGTCATAGCTTGACCAACCTCTCCCAATAGCTCAGACTCTCAAGTAACTCTTAAGCTAGAAAGAGTGCAGAGAAGATTTTGGTATTTGAGTGATGGAGTAGCAGCGGGAGATTTCAAATTAATGCTGGTTAGATTATTTGCATTGTTCATTAATCCAGTGTGTTAACAAGATCAACCACTGGAGGAAGCAAGCAGTTCACACAATAGAATATGTAAAGGATTTGCACACAGACGTCACCTGAGGGGGAAGGAGGAAGAGGAAAACTTTTTGTGTTCTCTCCGGTAAACTCTCCCTCCTGCTGCAACTCTCATACTTATAATGAGCATGAGACTGACATTCAAAAGTTAATCATGGCTGTTCTGTGCTGGAAACACATCCACAACATAAATCTTTCACATTGGAACCTTATAGACAACTGACAAAACAGATTTTCATCCCACTGGATTTCAATAAAAATCCCACACATTCAATGAAAATAGTCAGTAAATGATTCCTTAAGTGAATTTGCAGCTGGAACCTGTGTCCAGGTTGAAATCAGTTCATTGAATTCATGCAAGAAATATAAAATAATTGTAAGACTGACAGGCCTGGTATGCTGTAAAAATAGAAAAACACAGCATAGGAACAAGCCCTTCAGCCCACAATTTCTGAGCCGAGCATGATGCCAAGACCAAGCCTTATCTGCCTGCACATAATCCATATCCTTCATTCCGTACATATCCATGTGCTTATTCCAAAGTTTCTTAAATGCCAATATCACATCTCGTCCACCACCACATTCGGCAGTGCATTTCCCGCACTCACGACCCTCCTTATAAAAAAATACTTGCCCCGCACATCTCCTTTAAACTTTGCCCCTCTTGCATTAAAACTATGCCCTTTAGTATTTGATATTTCCATCCCGAGAAATAGTGTCTGCCTGTCTACCCGATCTATGCCTCTTGTAATTTTATATTATCTTATCAGGTATTTCCGCAACCTCCAGCGTTCCAGAGAAAACAATCCATGTCGGTCCAACCTCTACCTGTAACTAATATCCCCTAATCCTGGCAACATTCCAGTAAACCTTCTCTGCACCCTTTCCAAAGCCTGGACATCCTTCCTGTAATGGGCCAACCAGAACTGCACGCAATACTCCAAATATGGCCTAACCAAAGTCCTATTAGCTACATCATGACTTTTGAGGTCATCATGACTTTCAAGATGAGTGTGTAGAGGCAAGATTAAATAGATCGTATTGCTTTCTTAATCTGAATCTATCATTATTTATCCCCCCCCCCCCCCCCCCCACCCATCAATTTTTCTCTTGCATTACAATTTTTTTTAAATGCAGAATGTTCTGTTTGGAATAGGATTCCTGTCAATGCAGCCAGAATTTTTTTTAAATCTTAGGATATAATTGGAAGAAGAGTACTAAAGAGGACGAAAATACACAAATCTAAATGTCAAAACACTGTTTAATGTTTATTGTCAGTGTTCACAGATCTGACTGAATGGAACCTCATTCTCTCTGAACACAACTTATATTCAAATATAAATTAGACAATTTTCTTCACCAGGAGATATTTGAAAATTATTTTTTTTTAAGTCAGTTTTTCAAATTTACTGGCATGATACCAGAAGTTCTTTTAAACAATGTTTAAGTAGCATTCAACAGTATTTGGAAAATGGTGTGCACTTCCACAGTAGACTAGTCCTCTTCAATGATAATATGCTCTCCAGATTTAATCATCATCAATTGTTGGCTTTATCGTTACACCTCTTCTTATCTGGCCCCAACCGATTAAACTAAGTAAAATAAAAAGATGATTAGTTCTTATGAGTTGAGCAAAGCACATCTATTCAAATGAATATATCAGTGCATCAACAATCTACTCAATAATCTTGAGCTTGATTTTAGAGAACGAATACCGTTACTCTGAACGAATACTGTTACCACTGTTACTCTAAACATCTAACAGCATTTGCTCCCCTCAAAAACAAACTCATCATAGCTGACCTCACTTAGGAACTTTATTTCTAAAGATGTACAAAAGTAGATTTGCAAATCTCATGAAAAGATTTGTCATTTTTATACTTAGGGACTCACCGCCAATGTTTCTCTACTCTTCGGCTGAGAGCAATCTTTTCGCCAACTTCTGTACACACTGGATTTGTGAGCACGATCTTTCCCAAGTCAGCCTTTACTGCACTGACTCGTCCTCCAGTAGAAAGCGATCCTATATTTACCATCAACACCTCATTTTTGGATAGTTTTTGAACCTAAAATTGAAGACATTCGCATAAATACTCTTTTTTTTGTTCAACAAATACAATTACTAGTTGAATACACATTATGTAATAATTTCTACTTACATAAATGTTACTGAATACACAAGGGAAATTAAAATAACCGAACAAGGACTGCCTAAATCATTTGTCCAGTCAATAAAAAAGGACCAGCAGATTAATATATAACAAATTAAATTCCGCAAACTACATTTTTATGAATATTTATTTTCAACATGGACTATGTATTGAACTTACTTTTGCAGCTTTCTTATCACCTTCAGTACGCACACCCAGTAACCGCCTGAGAAGAAAGTACGAAATTTCCAGCTCTGTGAAGATTTCTGGGAGAGCTCCTACAGCACCAAGAACCTGTCCCACCATACGATCAGCACGGCAAAGAGTTGGGTCAATTTTTGTTCCAACACCTAAAACGGAAAAGTAACTTCAGCTGCTCTGGTAAGAGTATAAATAGTGTTTGAGATGGAAGACCAGAGTCTGGCTGAAATGTGGTGTTGGCTTGGGAGGCCAAAAGCATTCTTTGCCACCCTATTTACCTGATACAATGTTCAGAAGAATGTGCCCTCTGTTCTCCAACACACTCCTTGGGTCCTACTGTTCACTGTGAAGGTCCTGCTGTGGTGTGATTTCCCAATATGCAACACCTCACACTTATCTGAATTAAACTCCATTACCCACACATCGACCACTTGCCCAGATGATGAAGATTCTGCTGTAATTCTCTCTTCAACAGTCAATAATTTAATACAATGCTTTTTAATCCCAAAACCTTCAATGAATAGACTTTCAGTTTTTAGCTTTTATCCCCCATAAAATTTAATTCAACTTAATTAAAACCAGTCAAGAGACAAAACAATATTTTTTAATTAAAATAAATCTTCTGGTTAATCAACCAATAATTTGGGTTAATGTACAATATGTAAATACTAATATTCCTTTACTATGTAATATTTGAGAAGTTTTCCCTCATGCTACAATCAACAAAACCAAAGAGCTGCATTTTGGACATTTTTTATACGGGACTGGGACTGAGAGAGAGAAAAGCTGCGGTCAGTTTTAACAAGGGATGTCACAATCAGTGGGGTCCAAGATGGCCGCGGGACCTCGTGACCAGCCACAAAAGCGAAACCCCACAGCCCAGTCTCTGGGTTTCTGCAAAGTCACGGCCTGAACAATAGATGGATATTGGCCGTGCAGAAACCCCCGAAACCAGGTCGAAGTCCAGACACTGGGGCGCTGACATCAGCAGGCATCACAATGCCCCAAGCCGACCTACATAGTTAATCTCGTTGAGGGAGCACAATAGCCCATAGAAACCTACCTGGCCGGTGATGGGAAAACCAGTTAAACCCATCACCTCTTATCGAGAAACAAATTAACAGACCGTCTAGCCATCACCGGTACTCCCGGACATAATGCAGAACAAAGAGAGAGCTCGAAACCCATCTTGTAAGCAAAGAGATCCCGAGATCTGGCGGGAGATAGGACGGGTCAGGATTAGAATAACTGGCCACGATTTTTGGGTTTAAGAAAGGAAAAAGGAGGGAGACACGGAAGGAGTCACTGAACGAATCTGGAGACTTGCGGAGAGAGAGAGAGAGAGGACACAGGACAGCGCTTAAAAAGTACACGGTGTCTAGTGTGACACACACTCCGGCTGGAGTCCCCGCCACGTGGAAAGAAAAGGAAAGCGGTAGGACCCCTGGGCGAGGTGAACCCCCGGGACCACCCAAAAGACCGAGACGACCCTTCCACAGCCACCTAATCGGAGGAAGCAGCACGACCAGCCAGTAACCTCAGTAATCGCCCCATGGTGAGCATGTACCCCGATCCTGCACATCCTGGACATAGTTTAGTGTAGAGGGGAGGGGGAGGGGGTTATATTAACATGGGTGTAAGTGTAGATGTGCTGGCAAATTTTACGATGTGCCGTACGTTCCCCATCCCGCACTCGAGTATTGTATCGTAGTTATTGCGTCTATGATCCCGAAACAGGAACTGTAATTATGCATATGCCTTATAGAACTGTGTCAAAGTATTCATGTACCGTAGTCCCAACCGCTAAATAAAGGGTTTTTTCCCCCTTGTTTAAACCCTGGTCTTCAAATCTGGTCTGGTTGAATTTTCTGCACTATCAACGCTCCTGCAACTAAGTCCAGTGTCTAGAACCGTAGGGGGTGAGTGGGTCGAGCCACTCACAGGGAACCAGTGTGCGCGGCCTGGTCGAGGGACCAGAGCAAACCACAGGGACCTTAGGTCGGGCGAAAGCTCGACGTTGAAAACCCTTACAACTAAGTACACTGAGAAGTAAATGTGCATTAATCTACTCTCCTCCCTGTAGCATACTGTTCGCCAATCAGTATGTCTTGGTGCCATTGTGGAAAAATGCTCCAATTTGATTGGAGAGAGATGCATTCTACACCAGACTTAGGAGTCTTGTGGATAATATTCGCACAGCATACTAAAATGCACACTTTCAAATCTTAACAAAGAACATTAAAATTATAAATCTTCTAATGTAAAGGATTCCTCTTACCAATGAGGCCGCCAGGGGCTGCAAATTGGAGGTCATTGTGCTCTGCAAAAAGTGACACAATCTTGGAAAAGATGGGCTTGCACATCAGCTTCCCTTCATGGTCTTTTGACACAATACCTGGTCGAACCTCAAGTTCCTGTCCTACCTACAGCATGTAGGGAAATAAAATTGGGTCACAAATTATTATTACACACAGTAGGAAATCTGTTTTTGCAAGTTTATATGCATGAATATTATATCTGCCATATCTATTTGTCTCCTGTAGTGGCACAAAATCCTTAGTGGAATATACTTTGGTCATCCAAGCTGTAACTGAATTCTTATCTTAGGAACTCAGCTGAGTTCAAACCTGCCCATGTTCACTCAAGTCTCCCTTCTCCCCATCACACTTGTGCAGATGAAGCCAACCCTCCCTTACAGCTACAGCACAATAATGTCAGTTATAAAACTCTATACATGGCTCAGATCACCTAATATTGACAGAATTTATTTGGCAAAACAACTCATTGAAGAATGAATGAAATCTGAAAGACCAGCAACACCAACATGCAGCACCATCTCAAGTACTTTACTGGTGTAATATTAATGGGATACGAGCTTAGTTTTGGAGAGGATATTTGAAACCATCCTCCAGGATCAGGCAAGACAGCTACCGAGTGGATCCTGGCTGACTAAATATAATCTAATGACCAATGAATACTAAATTCCACAGATAAACTTTGGGAAAAGTCAGCTTCCAAAAATCACTGTTTACAACATCGACTAACGTTTGTTTCAGAAATATTCAAATGTTTTGCAGAGAGACACTGAAATATCTATGAAGACCATCTTCAAGAAACCTAGTTTAATCTGATTGGAAATGTACATGTTTTAAAAATCACTGCGGATGAGATGCAAACTACTCCCATTATGTGAACCAAATACATTAAACCCACAATAATATCTTGATATAGTGTTCTGGAAAATGAGATCTGTGCAGAAAAGATTCAAACGTGAACATCCTATGTGTTTCCAGAGATCCATTCTCGTACACTATTTTTGCAGTTCAAGTTTTAAAAAAAAGTCAAACAATTATGCCAATGACCCTGAGATTGTTCTTGGTGGCAAGTACAGAAATTATTTGATTTATAATCAATTTACAATTTTTTGCTAGAATACCACTGATTCTTTGGTTTAGTGTTTTGATTGGCAAAGCTACTTTTTGGAACATCCCTCTGTGCTCAGGAATAGACCTAAATACCCACAATTCATTTTGAGTTTACAAGGCAACACATTTTCTATGAACACCTGCCTCCCTTTTGTAAATCAAGGAATTACCGTAAAGGTCAGCTGGTGTTAACCACAGCAATTCCTTGATTTATGAACTTCATGGTTTTCATGAACGTGTCAATTTGTATTTAATAGAAGCCAATCTCTATTTGAGGGAAATATGCCCTCCAGGGATCGCTAGTGCCTGTTAACGGAAAAGTAACAGCATGAATCAACTAATCAAATTAAAGAATCTTCAGACACACAGCGACCAAAGCAGGAAATCAAACAACATAAATGATGATTAGATTAAATAATTTCCAGGAATAGAAATGTGCCTGGATAAATACAGCTGGGCTGAAGACAGAAAAAAAATTTCAACATTAGTTTTCAGAATGTGAATACCTGTAAAAATTATATTGAAAGCAAGGGTTCATTCAGCTTTAATTATTAAAAAAAAGATTTATGGCAGTTTGTTTAGAGATGCAGCATGGAAACGGGCACTTTGGCCCACCGAGTCCGTGCCAGCCAACGATCCCTGTACACCAACACTATCCTACACACACTAGGGACAACTTACAATTATATCAAACCAAATAGCTTGCATGTACATCTTTGGAGGAAACCGGAGCTCCTGGAGAAAACCCACACATGTCACGGGGAGAACGTACAAACTCTGTACAGAGAGCACCCGTAGTCAGGATCAAATCCAGGTCTCTGGAGTTGTAAGGCAGCAACTCTACCATTGCACAACCCTGCCGTGACTGATAAGATTTTTTTTTTTTTAATGTTGAACAAGGAGGCAAGCTCAAACTTAATGTTATTTTAGTCATTTCAATGCCATGTTTTTCAGAAAGGAATACCACAGTGCGCCATGGTTGCCCAGAACATCTCTGACACTAAACTCTGGATTTCCACAAATAACTGCACATACATGAATAACACCATTCGTTTGTAATAAAAACACTGATGGCCTCGCCTTTATTATTACAGAAAAAATTCTGTGTGGGTAACTTTCTGAAACTTATAATTAACAACCTGAAAATGTAATGCTGCTAAAGACAGCTGCCACTGACTAAAAGGACATAGGGAATATCAAGCAATTTCCAATTGGGGATTTGAAAAAAATCAGTGTACTGATAAAATAAGGTCACCTCTGCTGTGAACTATATATTTTTAATGCAACACTGGATATTAAATGAAAGCCATGTAATTTCCAAAGACTTCAAGGAATGTGATGACTGCCACACCATTTGGAGCAGCTAGAGAGGTGCCAACCAGAAATGTTGCGTCCATTTCCCCTCTCCACAGATGCTGCCTGGCCTGCTGAGTGATCCCAGCACTTTGTTTGCTCAAGCGATACAGCTGTTGGAGAACTCTTGTGGGCTTTACTCGGATACAAGACTTTCACATGGAAAATTTATACCCGTTTGATTTTACTAATATTTAGCTTGCTCTCCAAAATTGCTTAACTTAAAAAAACACAACTTTGATTTGCATTGATGTGCTTGCATTGCTAAGGGAGATGAAACTGCATTGGGAGATGGAACTAACACAGGGTACTGAGCTTCTGGGACGTGTCAATGCAGTGGCTGACCACCGTGTACATGTCTTCAACTTGGTGTTGGAATGGTCAAGTATTTGATCATGACCCAGCAGCTTAGGGACATGTCTACACATCATTCATTCTTACTCATCCGTTCCACTTATTCACAAAATATACTAAATGGATTTGGCAAAAACATTAATGCAAATCAAGGCATTGCATTTTTTTTTTAATTAGGCAATTTGTGAACAAACTATATATTAAAATAAAAGCAGGCATCTTACTGACATTTATGCTAACTCTATTGTTTAGCATAATGTACTTTAACTAAAACAATGGGCAGCTAATTCAAGGCTGCAAATGGTCTGGAAACTAGCGTAGAACTAGGAACTCGCCACTGCCACCAGCAGGAATGCATTGATATTACAAATGTCTGAAAGCACACAAGTTTATAAGTGGAAAAAATAAATAAATTTTAGTCCAGTCACCAGTTACAAAGATTATATTGCAAGATCAAACAAAATGTTTTCTTCCACAACACTGCTTGGCTATTCAAGCTTTAAAAATCTGTCTCATGACATCACAACACCGCCACTCACCCAACATGTTTATTTTGAATAACAGTTTATACCTTTAGCACTCCTTTCAGAATGCTGCCACCAGCTACACCACCTTTTAGATCATCTACTTCACAACCAGGCTTGTTAACATCAAAGGATCGAATAACTGGAGAGAGAAATAGAAAAGTGTAAAAACAAATTTGCAATTTTGTTCAGCACTGACTCTTGCCCCAGGATTAAGGAGAAAGTTTTCAACTATTCCCAATGAAAATTCACATTAAGATGGTGGATATATCCAACCACTTACACCTATGGAATGTCTTTTATAAAATGTTCCAAAGATAAGCTATGAGAAAATGAACAAGGGAGAGGTAGCGGAATGAAAAAGGTGTGATGATGAATGAGCCATATGCCAAAAAAAAAAAAGAGGCCATGTGCTGGAGTTGCCAATTTTAGACACAAAGTCTTTAATTGGATGAAAATCTATTGATCATGAACATGTGCTTTCTTTCTCAGAGCCCCCACAGACCAGAAAATGAGAGAATTCCAAAGACCAGGAACCCACACAGAATACCCCCGCCCAGAGTGGAAGGAGTCAGAGGAACCAAAAGCAGACCAGCTGCGGGAGGGTGTAGACCACAGGATTATATCTTTTAGATAACTGCTGGATGACTCGATCCTAAATCCTGAGGATATCCTGTCCTACTGGCAGGACAGACCCAAACTGCAATTCCATTACCCAAAGTTTCTGTGCATGTGCCTTCAGCAGAAGAACTGTAGTAGCTTAGGGTGGTAGATTCACGACTATCTTCTCAAGGGCAATTAGAGATGGGCAATAAATGCCAACGTTAGCAAAACCCAAATTCTGGAAGTGCATGAATGAAATAATACAAATGAAGGCCCTAGCAGGCACAAAAGCCTTCACTGAATGACACATGCACCAAAGACGAGCATTGAATTTTTAGCCATTAACATAAAAACAAGTACAATTAATGTTTTCTATTTTACTGCGGCTGGGATCACAGCCTATCTTGTTTCCATTCATTAACCTTCAGTGAATGGTGGTCATCAAGATTCATCACTGGCAGAAAGCCTGGCTACTCTTATTTTCGTCTTTCCTCGTCCAGTAATGTCCTGACCAACTAGAAAATCCCAATTGCCAATCCATTTGAAATCAGTTTGCTCAACATATTTAGAGGATCGTATGTATCCATTGCAAGTTAACATTTTGTGAGGAGTGTTTCCAGCAGAAATACCCACATTCCTGGAAGTGCAGCATTTATGGGACATTTCAGAGCAAGGAAACCAATTATCAAACAATGAGTTAACCAACATTGGAAAACAATATCATGCGTTTACTTGTTGGTGCAAAAGTGTGTGCAGGATCCAAATACATTCACAAACAAGTAATGTTATAAAGGATAAGTAAAGCAAAATGCTTACCAATTAACCTAGGTTCAGATATAAAGTCTCGGATGGGAACTGGAATTTTCTTTACAATATACTCGCAAACCACTTCAATGTTATATTTCAATTGTGCTGAGATTGGAATGATTGGCGCCCCTTCTGCCACTGTACCTGCATATCATCACAGAAAAGAGACACTAGTTTATTGATGGAAAGACAAGAAACTGCAAATGCTGGAATCTTGAGCAAACTAAAGTGCTGGATATATTCAGCAAGTTGCGCAGTGGATGCTGCCTGGCCTCTTGTGTTTTTGCACTAGATTACTGATCGATGTTCATGTGAGCAAGCTGAGAAGACTTTATTAGGTTACAAAAATGGAAGATATGTTGAACCTTTGGAAAGCATTAGTCTGGCCTCTGCTTAAATATTGTGTTGAATTCTGGGCTCACTCTTCAGGATGTATGCTTTGGACAATGTGCAAAAATAGAGACTTAGCATTACGGTACCAGGAATTTCACAAAGAGACTGAAAAAATTGGGAGTCCTCTCTAGAGAAGCTCATGGAAATAGAATGGATGTTCAATGTTTTTTCACACGGTGAATAAAAAGAAACCACTTCCAGAAAGATTAATAACCAGAACACACAGATTGAAGACAACACGAATCAGAGATGATACTGAATTATTAGGATCTGGAATGCACCCAATAACAATATTCACAAGGAAACTGAATACATAATTTGAAAATTGACAAGTTACAAAGGGAACATTTGGGAACGATTAGTCTATAGTGATGAATTAAATTGTTCTACCACAGACCTGGCATCGACAAGATGAGCCAAATGCTTTCCATCTGTTTTATACCCTTAAAAACATCTATGAACATTTATTAATAAAATTCAAGTAAAAAAGCTTCACTTAAGGGCAACCTACCTTGAACAAAGGCAAGTATCTGCTCGTACTGTTCCTTTGCTTGACTTTCCTTTACGAGGTCAATCTTGTTTTGCAGAATCAGAATGTGTTTCAGTTTCATGATTTCAATAGCAGCCAGATGTTCTGAAGTCTGAGGCTGAGGACAAGATTCATTGCCGGCTGGAGAATAAAGGCATTAAAAAAACCATGAATGTTTATGATATCAAGCACTCAAATATTGTTTTATATTTCTACAATAGCATTTGATTAAAATTTTAAACTTAAGGAGGGAAACACTTGGGGTGGTGGTCAGGTAAGTAACACCAGACAGGTGTAGTGGTCAAGTAAAACACACATTGTACACATGCCAGAAAATAGTACAAGATGCCTGAATTATCCAACTGCAAACATGATTCAAAGGGGTCAACTAACTCTCTTTTTGTGTAGGAAAGAACTGCAGATGCTGGTTTAAATCGAAGGTAGACACAAAATGCTGGAGTAACTCAGCGGGTCAGGCAACATCTCCGGAGAGAAGGAATGGGGTTGAGACCTTACTTCAGACTCTCTAATAGTTCTGGTTAGGTCATCACTGCAGCTGAGACTGATCATTTATTGCCCACCCTGCACAACTATATGTGTAATACATGATGTTGAACCATTATATTTATTTTAGCCAGTAATGGCAATGCCAGCCCTACTAGCACTTTTGTGCTGACTAATTGGATAACTGAAAATAGACCTGAATGATCTTGGAATTTTCCATCGCTGGCAGGATTTTGCATCATATAGCCAAAGTATTTACTCATGTGAAAAACTCATAAAATATAGCAGAGGAATTATTTGCCAACTGCACAAAATAGAATCTGGCCCTGTATGGATAGTCATCTTTAGAAATCTTGCAACCAAGTAATTAACCATCTTAAAATAATATTTTGAATGTCCGTCTCTCAAGCGAAAAGTCAACTCAGCTGAGCAAATCACCTCAAAGGAGGGTTTAAGGTTTATCATTGTTACGTGTACAGATATACAGCGAAAAGCTTTGTTTTACAGGCAGTCTAAACAGATCATATAATACACTTCATAAATACAATCAATCCAAATCTGAGTACTCTAGGTAAAGCAGAAAGGAAGATAAAGTGGGTTTCAGCAGCACACCATGATCTATCCATCCACTGCCAATAATTCATAGATGAAACACAATGGTGTAGGATTTTAGTGGCAAATGTTCACATGTAATTTAAGGCACCATTCATGGATTGCTTAATTCACAAGAAACGTGCAAATCTGTATTCAGAGTTGAGGACTGAAAAATAGTCACATAAACAAGAACATTCTGACGTAATAAAAAAATGTCGCAGAAATACTCAGCAGCTCAGACACCATTCTGTTCTGAAGAAGGACCTGAATTGTTCTGTCTTTCTGTCCACAGAATGCTGCCTGACCTGCTGAGTACTTCCAGATGTTTTCATTTCAGGTTTCCAACATCTGCAGCTTTTTGATCTTCAACATTGTAATGCAAGCGTGCACCCACTGTTAATCACCAATTACCTATTAGTAGCAAAGCCGCATCCATGACAGCAGCTCCGTTCAACATAGTAGCCATCAAAATGTCATGCCCAGGACAATCCACAAAAGAAACATGCCTATACACAAAGGGAAACAAAACAACACCCTAACTTAGGATACATTTTCCTCTTTTCTCCTCTCGAACACTACAAATAAATACAGGTCCACCACTGATTTTCTGGTAATTAGTGATCCGGTTACCTCCATTAATCTGGACTAAATTACAAGAGCGCACATGAAATACCACCCTGAAAATGTGGAGCCCAGGCCAGGTGAAGCGGCCAATCTCACCCTCAAGTGGATGTCCCCGCCAATCGGCAGGTCAAATTTTCACCCTGCAGCTGCGGCTCTGAAACTTGGGTTCCGCCAAAGCAGACTTCCATGGCCGATCAGCAGGACTCTGGAAATCCAGCCCGGCTGAATAAAAATCTGTTCACATAGCCAAATTTTGCAGCCGACTTTTTCAGTCCCCCAAGCCACGACCTCTGTTGGTCCAGCAAAACAGATAATAAGGTAAGGCTCTGGAACCAAGGCTGCTGGAAAAATCAGTGGTGGACCTGTACTCTATTACACATTAATGTTTTAATCACTAACAAGAGTAAAACAGATTTACAAAAATGTTCTACGTTATAAAAAGTATCATGTAGTGATTACAGTTCAGAAGTACTCTAACGCCCACTTAAGTCATAAAAAGGCACTTTACAGAAACAGATGAAAGTCTAATAAGACAATCTAACATTTTGCTATGGTTTTCAAAATGTGATTCCTCAATTTAATCACTACTGCTCAGCTGGATACAAGTTCCAAATGTTAATCAATGATAAATGTGGTGAATTTTAACTGAGCACTGGACAAGTTGAAATTACAAGTAGTTCTACGTTCTTTTCCAAACAAAATGAAAATGTTGCATTTGCACGTCTTTAAGTGAAGAGAAATTATCCAAGGAATTACATAGTGTTATTATCAGTCAACAATTGAGATGTGAAAATTGAGATATAGATCTAAACTGCTGCACAAAATGTAGGGACTTTAAGAAGATTAAAAATGGGTAGAAGAAAAAAACATTTTTTTCTGGAGGGTGAGGGAAGGAGAGGGGACTGGAGAACAGTAGCAACAGGAAAAGAACAGAAAAACTTCAAACAGAAACTTGGATGCTTGAGGCCACAATTGGCAATGATAGGGTGAAGACACAGGAATGCTTAAGAAGTTAGAGCACATGAAATACAACACATTCTACTTTGGGTGATAGTGGAGATTTTGTGTGAAGGCCGTAACACACCTGGTGGAGACTGAGACAAGACAGACAGAAAATTTAAAATAGCTGACATTTTAAAATAAGGGCAATGGAAGTCTATATAGTCCAGTCTTGATGGATGAGCAGGACTGGATGTATCTAATGGCAGAGAATCTTTACCATAAATGAAATTCTGGGCTATTTCAAAAAATCATCCACCCTTCTGTCTAAGCTCTATCACTGGTGACCTTCTAGTATTTATACAATATCTTTACTATTTTTCAGTCAAATTTGCTTCCATCAAAATTTAATGTTTCTATTCTCCAGATTGTATTGTAGCTGGGTAAAAACTGTTTTCTCCTGTCATTTCATGTACATTATTTTTGGAGACAATGTTTTAACAAAGTCAGCACCCAAGGACATAGAATGATTTACAATTTTACATAGACATCAATGGACATCTGATCCATTAGGAATGCAAATATAGCACTTGGTGAGTAAATCATCTTTTATCTCCCTTTTAAGATGGGCATTGAACAGAAAAATAATATTTAGAGTTCAATATTGATTTTTGATAAATAATTCACATTGGCAGCACAGTGGCGGAACGGTGGAATTGCTGCCTTACAGTGCCAGACGGGTTGGATTCTGACTACGAGCACCAACAGTATAGAGTTTGTACGTTCTCCCTGTGACTGTGTGGGTTTTCTCCGAGTGCTCCGGTTTCTTGCCACACTCCAAAGACGTACAGGTTTGTAGGTTAAACGACTTCGGTAAAAAGTAAATTGTCCCTAGTTGGCAGGACAGCACTGGTGTACGGGGGCGATTGTTGGTCGGCGTGGATTCAGTGGGCCAAAGGGCCTGTTTCCACGCTGTACCTCTAAAGTCTAAATTCATGAACATTTCAAAGCCAATTTCAATATTACAACACAAATAATTTATCATTAACCACACAGCCTAAACAAATTGGAAATTAGTATGGGATGGCTCAGAGAATAGTGTTAACTAGCAAAAAGAGGCACTTATGTTTAACAATGTCGGCATTGCCGTTGTCTGGACAAATCGTAACAATGGAAAACATAACAATGATTTGGACTACACCAACCTGATTAGCTTGAAATTCCCTTTGACGCCAGGAATATCTGACGGGAACTCATCTGGTGTGCCGCTACCACATGATCTGTAACAATCGGGCCTTGGACAACCGGGGTCATCTAATTTGTAAACCTAAATAAATTACAAGTAATTATAGAAAACATTTGTTTCTCGTACAAAATGTTTAGAAGGTAACAACTAGCTTTGACCACCTTAAAATGAGCTCACGCCATTTAGGTCAGTATACTGGCCTTCAGTTACAAGCTATCATAAATATTAAATGCTTGTAGCAGTAAGACTACATACAGTTCATTAATTTGTTTTCCATCAAGTACACTCACCATGAATGGAAAACGCAGTTCAAAGATGGGCACCTTTTGACACACAGCTTAGTCTATTTTCTCAAGGACTCAATGCAGAACCAAATGAAAAAAAAATGCACTTTTGGTAATTGTTTATAGCTTTAGTTTATAGCTTTAACAATGAAACGCTGCAAAAATTGCTTAACAATCTCGACAATATTACATGGATGTAGAGCATAAATGTAATAAAAATATCCATAGAAGATAAAATAAAGAAACAGAACAGAATGGGCTAGAAGTGTTCAACCTTAGCATTGGCATATCCCAGCTTGATTGTGATGTTTCTTTCCAGCTCATTTTTAAATCGGACCGTCTGGACACCAGAGATAGCTTTAACTACTGTAGATTTTCCATGGGCTACGTGACCAATTGTGCCTGAGAAAAAAAAACATTTGCTTGGAACACAAATTAAACTACATGACCTATTGCACGCATGCATTCAAAATCTGAGCTTAATCCTGATAGTTTTAAAAATCCAAATAATTTTTATGATTAACAGCTAAACATGAAACCCAGCAGTGTGGTCATTTTCCCAAGCTTATTGTACCGTATTTACAAGTTACTAAATTTCATGTGCTCTATATTATAATGTTGATTCACGATTTCAAACCTTACCCTAGAAGATCTAATTGCAATTAAGTTTATCTTTTATTAAGAGACTGGGTAAGACATTTTTAATTTTGAGTTTGAAGAAGAGTCCTGACCCAAAACTTCACTTATCCATGTTCTCCAAAGATGCTGCCTGACTTGCTGAGTTAGACCTGCACTTTGAGTCCTTTTGTATAAACCAGCATCTATCTGTGGTTCCTCAATTCTTCTTTTAAACTATTATCTTTCTTTACCTTTCAATTTAGTTATAAGATAACACAGTCTGGTAGAGAACAAAGGAATCTGAAAGCAATGTCCTTGCTGCACATTAATGAAAATGCATTTCGCTACTGTAAAGCTTCCCGGGGCATTACAGGTCTATCACCGATTTTCCAGCATCCTTGGTTCTAGAGCCATGCCATATTATCTGCTTTGCCGGACCAACAGAGGTCACGGCCCCATGTGAGGGTGGGGGCGAAGAACCGTCCAGCAAAGTTATCCTCTGGTCAGCTATGGATCGATTTGACCAGCCGCGGAAGTCCTGATGAGGTGGACATCGGGCACCTCATCTGGTCTGGGTGCCACATTTTCAGGGGAACGTCCAGGCGGGGGGGGGTGGGGGGTGGGGGTTGAAGGCTCTTGTAATTTCAAGCACGCTCTTATAATTTAGTCCAGATTAAAGGAGGAGCTAGACAACCAGTTTCCAGAAAATCAGTGGTGGACCTTCACAAATATCACAATATTTACAACTTTTTGATTTTGAAGCTATGCCATTTCCTTCCACCTGGTCACATTAACTCTGAAATTTTACTGTTATTCAGCTGTGACACCAACCAGGTAACTCCCAGTCAACCAGAATATGCATTAATACACATTGTCAATTGTGCCACATTTTTAGCTAACTCGAGGAACCAGATCCAAATTAGTAGCCAGCTCAAGTCTCAGCTAGACACAAAATGCTGGAGTAACTCAGCGGGTCAGATAGCATCTCTGGAGAGAAGCTGCCTGACCCGCTTAGTTACTTTTTGTGTTACTTTTCGATTTAAACCAGGATCTGCAGTTCTTTCCTACACATCAAGTCCCAGCTATCCAGTATTGATGGGCAGAGATTTGCCCATGCATAACACTGCAATACAGTGGAGGCGAGTGGTACAAATTATTGCATGTGTGACACGTGAGTTTATAGATTAATTGTCTCTTTGTAAAATTGCCCCTTGAGTGTAGGAAGTGAATGAAAAAATAGGATAACATAGAACTAGTGTGAACAGGTGATTGATAGTCAGAAGGACTCAGTGGGCCAAAGGGCCTGTTTCCATGCTGTATCGTTAAAATAAAACCAAATTTGCTAATATTGTAATCTTAATAGATATAAATTGTTCACTATAATTATCAAAAAAATACATGTTAACACTGAAAATGAGCATTCACTCAAACCTAAGCTTTAATAACTCACCGATGTTGATGGTGGCTTGCCGACTAATGATTTCTGGAGAAAGTGGTGTTAACTTGGTCACATCCTGGAAAACACAAGCACCAAATTAAAACCATGGAATATTGTATAATTCAAATTTTTTCAGCACTAGATATACAGTAAACATACTTCGTACCATTAATTTCCTTTCATTTGTTATTCACACCAATCCTCTCATAGTATAAAGATAAATTTGCAGTAAATATCAATTTGCCACCATGCTTGACCTGCCAAAATTAGTGAAATGGTAGCGATAACTGCTGCCTCCCTTTGTCCTTATCAGAGAAAACCTGAACAAAATTGCAATGCTAATATGAAATTAAAATGTTATTGCAAGATAGGGCAGCACTTCCAGGATGGGAAGAACTGGCAAGTGGTTCGAAACTCTGGTGCAAACTCTGCTCCCAAACTCCCATAATTTGCCTCAGTTTGACATACTTTCATTTTCCTCTCCAACCTGCTTCATCTGCAGTTCCTATTTTAAACTTTAAAGATACAATGTGGAAACAAACCCTTCGGCCCACCAAATCCGCCCCGGCCAGCAATCACCCCTGTGCACTAGCATAATCCTACGCACCAGGGACAGTTCACTATTTTTACCAAAGCCAATTAACCTACAAACCTGCATAATTTTGGAATGCGAGAGGAAACCAGAGCACCCAGAGAAAACCCACACGGTCACAGGGAGAATGTACAAGCTCCATACAGATAGCACCCGTAGTCAGGATCGAATCAGGGTCACTGGCGCTGTAAGGCAGCAAATCTACCGCTGTGCCGCCCTAATTGCTCCTTCATGAAGCAATGGGAACTGTATCATAAAGGTGTCAGAGTTTGAAATTTGAGCTGAAGATCACCAGCAAAGTTGTCTGTCAAGGCATGGGAAGATTTACAAGCAAAAGTTGTTTATTTTGTAATTATCACTTTATGACTTGTTGTTTGGCACTTGCTTTATGTGTAAAATGCAATTCCTGATGGAAGACCTAGAATACCAGCTGCAGGAACCAGGCCTAGGATACAAGCACACCGGCTCTAACCTAATGCAAGGTCTGAAAAACAAGGTGGCGTGCCTTAATGACTACCAAAGATACTAGAGCTCCTCTAGTATCTTTGATCACTACCACCCGGTCATTGGGAAGTGCTTGAAGAGGTTGGTAATGGTGCACATCAATCCCAGCCTCCCACTGCAATTTTACCACCATTGCAAGATCCAAGGCAGACACCATCACTCTGGACTATACATGTATCTGGATAAGATTCCTATGTCAGATCCTTGTTTAGAACTATAGCCCCACCTTCAACACCATAATTCCAAGCAAACTAATCTCCAAATTCCTGGACCTAGGACATCATTCCCCCGGGTACTGGATCCTTGAGACCCTGATCCAACCTGTGGACTGTAATCAGTAAGGATAAGTGACAATACAGTTTCCGTGATAATTCACAACTCTGGTGTCCCACAAGGCTGTTTTCTCAGCTCCTTAAATACTTCCTATACACTCACAACTGTGCAATCAAATTTTGCTCTAACTCAATTTACCCCTTTTCCAGTTGGAACTACTGTAGTGAGCTGGATCTCAAACAATACCAAGTTGGAGTACAGGAAGGAGTTAGCTTGGGAGCATGGTGCCCACCTCTCCCTCAATATCAGCAAAATTAAGAAGATAGTAATCGACCAATCTATATCAATGGAGCTAAAGTGGAACTGGTCAAAAGCTTCAAGTTCCTTTGTGTAAGTTTAGTTTAGAGATACAGCGTGGAAACAAGCCCTTCGGCCCACTGACTCCTCGCTGACCGGCGATCCACACACACTTACACTATCCCACACACACAAGCGACAATTTTACAATTATACCAAGCCAATTAGCGTACAAAGCTGTATATCTTTGGAGTGTGGGAGTAAACCAGATATCCCGGAGAAAACCCACGCGGTCACGAGGAGAACGTACAAACTCCAATAAGACAGCACTCGTGTCAGTATCGAACCAGGGTCTCCGGTGCTGTAAGCAACAACTCTACCGCTGCACCACCCCCAATACCCATATTATATTACCCCGAATATTACCCATTTTTTCCACAGCTGTAATATTCTGTCCTGTGCTGTTTATTTTTCTTTTTGCGCTAGGAAATGTACTCATCATGCATGGTATAATTTAACTGGATAACAGGCAAACCAGTTTTCACTGTATCTCGGTACACGAGACGGTAATAAACCAAGACCAATATCCCGGGCTCCAGACGAATACAAGACCGGGAGACCGACCCTCACATGGGTGGGTGGGTGGGCGTGGGCAGCCAAAGCAAGGCAGAGGACACCGGCCCTCACATACAGAGGGGGCAAGGCCGGGGCACCGGGCCTCGCATTCAGGGCCCAACTCAAAGTAAGGCCCGGGACAGCGGCCTCGCATCCCGGCCTCTCCCAGGCCCGACACCGGCTCCAGGTAGATGCAAGGCCCCGGTCAGCGGCCCCCAAACCCGGGACACCGGCCCCACATGTCGGCCTCCATCCAGGCCGATCCAAAGCCCGGGACTCCGGCTCCGACACGCCGGGCCCAAGCTCCTAACCCCGGGACAGCGGCCACACATCCCGGGCTCCAGGCCCAAGACCGGCGGCTGTCGCTGCTCCCCGCTCCGCGGCTGCACTGACCAGGGAGTTGAGGTCCTGCTTGGCCAGGTGCGGCTGCCCCACGGTCACTCCGGCATCGTCGCCCGTCATCTCCAGCAAAGATCTTATAGCAGAGCTCTGCTACAGGATCTTTGATCTCCAGCTCGATCCCCGCCGCAGGCAGCAACCTCGCCTCACCGCGATGATGCAACCCTCCCTCCCTCACCGGCACCAGCGGCAGCGCCCTCGCCAGGCCCGGAGAAGATCGTCCGCACCCGGTGGAGAGTGAAGGGTATAGAGTGGAGAGAAGAGGGCATAGAGTGGAGAATATAGGGTGGAGGGTATAGTGTGGAGAATATAGGGTGGAAGGTATAGGGTGCAGGGCCGGTGCTAGGAATTGCGGGGCCCAATTAGAAAACTGATGGCGGGGCCCCTACTCTAGAAAAGTAAAAATTTATGTATGTTTATATTTCGTGTAGTTTCGGGAATTTTAAGGCAAGCTGGTTGGTGATTGGATGCAACCCCCCTAGAGACAGCGTTTGATTGGCCGCCAAATAAATTTGTCAAATCTGTAACAAAAATCGCTGGTCGGTGCGAACTCAGTGGACTATCTGGTTGTATCTCCAAACTAATCTGGTTGTATCTCCAAACTAATCTGGTTGTATCAACCAGACTATCTGGTGGTATCTCCAAACTAAACAGTATAACATGCAGGTACATTCATTTAAAATTAAATTCAGTGATTATTTCACATGATTTCTCACTGTGTAAAGCTCAATATCTGACCAATTTCTGTTTAACACGTTTGGTCTGCCGTGAGCATTTTTCGTTGCATCTCGTTGCATCTCCCCTTTTCCTAATCGGCCACAATTCAGATAATAGTCTACATTCCTGTTTTTGCCACCAAAGTGGATAACCTCACATTTATCCACATTATACTGCATCTCCCATGCATTTGCCCACTCACCCAGCCTATCCAAGTCACCTTGCAGCCTCCTAGTTTAGAGGGGTTTAAACGGTTTAGAGATGTTTAGAGGGCTTCAGATGGGTTCAGGTGTGTTTACAATTGTTTAGAGGGGAATAGGGGGGCTAGAGGGGGTTTAGAGGTGTTCAGAGGGTCCCAGAGGGGTTTAGAGACGTTATAAGCCACCCGTGAGAAATTGTAATTCTCTGAAATTGAAGATAGACATAAAGCTGGAGTAACTCAACAGGACAGGCAGCGCAGCGACTCTGGAGAGAAGACCCTTCTTCAGACCGAACTGAACTCCCGTCGATGAGAGTACTTGTGATTGTCTGAAGAAGGGTCTCGACCAGAAACACAACCCTCTCCCCAGAGCCGCTGCCCGTCCCGCTGAGCCACCTTCAACTTCAGAGCCAAACAAAAAACACAGAGTGCTGGAGGAACTCAGCGGGCCAGGCGGCTGCCTCACCCGCAGGGTTTCTCCAGCATTTTTGTCTACTGCAAAACATCAATGATTCCGGGAATGCTGAGGGGACAGGGTGATAGAGAGGGAGTAGGAGCGCTAGAGAGAGACAATATGGGGAGCGGGAGAGAGAGCGCGAGAGAAAGGGGGAGGGAGTGAGCAAAAGACAGAGAGACACAACCAAAGATCCGCTATAAGATCTTTGGACACAACGTGGGTCGGTAGGTGAATGACTAACCTGCACACCAGGAAGAAGCCCCTTCTCGCGGTCCAGGGCCCTCACTCATGATGGTGAGTTAAATGAAATTCTCAACGTGTCATCGATCTACATTCCTCAGTAAATGTAATTGTGTTTTAAACAAGTATTAATGACGCCGTGTGAATTTTATTCAAAGGAACACGGCGTCATTAATACTTGTTCAAAACACAATAACATTTACTGAGGAATGCGGATAGATGCAGATTCATGACATTGCATAACAAGGTGTTAAGTACTTACCGTTAAGAAGTGCTAACAGCACTAGTTAACAAATCGTTTGTGTATGATGGCCGTGCAGCGGTTGTTATACATGTTCGTTTAAAAAAAATCCGGATGGCGAATTTAAAAAAATCTTTATTTAACAAAGAGAATTCGTATTTCCGTACGAAATACTGAACATTAGTGCGGGGCCCCGCTTAGGCGCGGGGCCCAATTTGGAGCAATCGGTCAAATCGGCTTAACGCCGGCCCTGATAGGGTGGAAGGTATAGGGTGGAAGGTATAGAGTGGAAGGTATAGAGTGGAAGGTATAGGGTGGAAGGTATAGGGTGGAAGGTATAGAGTGGAGGATGGAGAGTGAATGGTATAGGGTGGATGGCATAGAGTGGAAAGTATAGGGTGGATGGTATAAAGTGGAACGTGTAGGGTGGAGAGTAAAGAGTGGAGGGTATAGGGTGTAGAAAGGAACCGCAGATACTGGTTCACACCAAAGATAGATACAAAATGCTGGAGTAACTCAGCGGGCCAGGCAATATCTCCGGATAGAAGGAATGGGTGATGTTTCGAGTCGACCTTTCTTCAGACTGAGAGTCAAGGGAGAGGGGGACTAGAAATATGTACTAGAGATATTTTCACACCTTATTTGGGAGATGTAGCCTGATGGTTGTAGGGAAGAAGCTGCTCCTAAACCTGGACATTGCAGCTTTCAGGCTTCCGGACATTACAGCTTTCAGGCTACCTTCTTCCTGATGGCAGGAGTGAATTGAGAATGTGGCCAGGGTGGTGTGGGTCTGACCATTTTGTGTCCTTTTGTGTAGAATTATTATTTTGTTGATTGGACAAGGGGGAATAGGATGGAATCAAGGTATCTGGAGATAAGTTCAGTGCGGCAGGATCAGACAGTGTATAATTTTTTTTCTGTAGAAGGGTCCTGACTTGAAACGTCACCTATCCATGTTTTTCAGAGATGCTGGTTGACCTGCTGAGTTTCTCCAACATTGTGTGTCCTGCAGACAAGGTTTGAGCTCAGTGGAGACAGTCAATGGAGACACTGGAACTGCAGATGCTGGAATCTTGAGCAAAACACAAAGTAACTCAGAGAGCATCTGTGGAAGGAATAGCATTTTGAGCAGATCCCTTCTTCAGACTATCAGTATATTTTTATTGTCATTTTCCTGAGTACTCACATACCCAGAGGAAACAAAAAAACGTTGCTCAACCAGTGTCCATTCAGTGTGCAGTACAAATAACAACAAATAACTAGAAATAAAAAACATATATCATGAACAAATTAAATTAAACACTCTACTCTCTACTAAACATCAACAGGCGTTCCGATAGCATCAATAGTCTTTCTTTAGTCAGAGGGTGGTGAATCTGTGTAATTCATTGCCACAGAAGGCTATTTTTACGACAGATAGATAGATTCTTGATTAGTACAGGTGTCACGGATTATGGGGAGGAGGCAGGAGAATGGGGTTGAAAGGGAGAGACAGATCTGCCATGATTGAATAGTGGAATCAACTTGATGGGCTGAATGGACTAATTCTGCTCCTTTCACTTATGACCTTATGAATAGTACTATTGGCCAAAAAAGATTGTTTGGGAGACACAGAAAACTGCAGATGCTGGAGTCTTGAGTAAAACACAAAGTGTTGGAGTAACTCAGCGGGTCAGGCAGCATTTCTGGAGGCCCCTGGATCAGGTGCAAACCCTTCTTCAGTCTGATTGTAGAGGGGGGGAGAAAGTTGGAAAAGAGTTGTTGGTCGGACAAGGCCTGGCAAGTGATAGGTGGATACAGGTGAGGGGGTAGGGGTTGATTGGCTGATGAACAAAGGCTAGAGATGAAAAGGAGATACAAATGTCAAAGATCAAATGGGAAGAGGAGTGAAATGTGAAGGAAGAGGGAGGGATAGATGCGGAAGGGAATGGAGGGGTTAAGGGAAACGGGGAGTACAAAAGTGGGTTAAATGGGCATTCACTCAGGTGAGGCACAGGGAAGAGAAGAAAAAACAGTCAACAAGTCAGCCCTTGAGGAGAATATACAGTCTGTGATTGTCAGTATTTCTGTCACAAGATCATTCTGAGAAGTTCTAAAGTGCCTCTGAACATTTCCTGCAAATTGGAGGAACAGTATCTCATATTTTGCTTGGGTAGCTTACAGTGGTAAGATTATTGATTTCTCTAACTTCAAGTAACCCTGGCATTCCCTCTCTCACTATCCCTCCCCCACCCCACACCAGCTTCTCGTTTTCACCCAACAGCCTGTTTCTTTTATCATCGTTACTTTTTTGCATATCTCTCATTCATTGTTCTTTATCTCCCTACATCATCGTCTATTGCTGTTGTTTCCCTTTTCATTAACTAGTCTGAAGAAGGGTCTCAACCCGAAACGTCACCCATTCCTTCCCTCCAGAAATGCTGCCTGTCCTGCTGAGTTACTCCACCTTTTTATTTCTATCTTTGGTTTAAACCAGCATCTGCAGTTCCTTCCCACACATTTCTCCTGCATTTTTTAGTTCTATTTCAGATTTCTCTAAACACAATTGCAGAAGGCAGAGGGTATGAGAGAAGGTCTCACTCAAGTTGACTGGAGCAGGTTATTTGAAGGGAAAGAAACATCAGCCAAGTGGGAAGTTTTTAAAATTCAAGATTCAAGAGAGTTTATTGTCATGTGTCCCAGATGAAGTGTGATGACAAAAGGATATGTACGTCCCCGTTAGAGTGAAGGGCAAGGCAGGCAAACATAATAAAGTGTGGCTGGCGAGGGAAATTGAGGCATTGGTCACGAATAAGAAGGACGCACAGTACAGGTATAGGCAGCTGGGATCCCTGGAGGAGTTTTGGGAACTGAGGAGTAAACTAAAAAAAGGAAATCAGGACAAAAGGGGGCCAGGAAATAGCTCTAGCAGATAGCATTAAGAACATTCCCAAGAGATTGAGGGGGAAAGGGTAATGAGAGAGAGAGAGAGTGGGACCCCTCAGCAATCAAAGCGGTCATCTTTGTGTGGAGCCACAGGAGATGGGCAAGGTCTTCAATGAGTAATACACCTCTGTATTTACCAAGAAGAAAAACAGGAGGACGGAGGAACTTGGGGCAGCTAATGGAAGTGTCTTGAGAGCAGTCAGTGTTACGGTCGAAGAGGTGCTGAAGGTACTATCGTGTGTGAAGGTAGACAAATCTCCAGGGTCTGATCAGAAATATCCGAGGACACTGGGAAATTGCCGGAGCCCTGGTTGAAATTTACGAGTTGTCTTTAAATACGTGAGAGGTGCTGGAAGACTGGAGGGTGGCTAATGGTGTGCCGGGGGGACACAAAGGACAATAGGGACGCGGCGTGGGGGAACCGCTGGGGGGAAGCGACAAAAGGGGGAGCCGGCGTGCTTTGTAACTTTGTCAGTGCCGTAGGTGGCCGCTATTTGTATACATTGTGTATGCAAGCAAAGAATTTCACTGTGCCTCATCACGTGTGACAATAAATATTCCTATTCCTCTATTCAAGAAGGGCTGCAGGGATAAATGCTGGGAACTATAGGCCAGTGAGCTTAACATCTGTCGTTGGAAAGTTACTAGAGGTTATTCTGAGGTATAGGCTATACAGGCATTTGGATGGACAAGGGCTGATTAGGAATAGTCAACATGGTTTTGTACGTGGGAGGTCATGTCTCACAAATCTGATTGAGTTTTTGAAGGTGCGACTTAAAAGGTTGATGAGGGCTGAGCTGTAGATGTTGTCTTCATTGATTTCAGTAAGGCATTTGACAAGGTTCCGCATGGTAGGCTGCTCTGGAAGGTTAGATTGCATGGGATCCAAGCAGAGAAAGCTGAATGGATAGCCTGTGACGAGTGGCATGCCTTGGGGTTCAGTGCTGGGCCCGTAACTGTTTGTCATCTACATCAATGATTTTGGATGAGAACATAAATGACAAGATAAATAAGTTTGCTGATAATCCAACAGTGGGTGGTTTTGCAGATAGTGAAGATGGTTGTGAAATATTGTGCAGGATCTTGATCAATTGGCCAGGTGGGCTGAATGGTTGATGGACAGAGAAATGTGAGGTGTTGCATTTTGGGAAGTTTAACATGGGCAGGACCTACACAGTGAATGGTCGGGCTCTGAGTAGTGTTATAGAGTAGAGGGATCTAGGAGCGCAGGTGCATGATTCCTTGAAGGTCGAGTCACAGTTTAAGGTAGTCAAAAAGGCTTTTGGTATATTGGCCATCATCAGTCAGAGTATTGAGTATAGAAGTTGGAAGGTCATGTTGCAGTTGTATAATACGTTTGTGAGACCGCATTGAGAATATTGTGTTCAGTTCTGGGCACCATGTTATAGGAAAGAGGATGTCAAGCTGGAAAGGGTACAGAGAAGATTTACAAGGATGTTGCCTGGAGGGTCTGAGCTATAGGGAGAGGTTGAGTAGGCTGGGAGTGCAGGAGGATGAGGGGTGATCTTGTAGAGGTGTATAAAATCATGAAAGGAGTAGATCGGGTAGATGCACAGAGTCTCTTGCCCAGAGTAGGTGAATCGAGGACCAAAGGACATAGGTTTAAGGTGAAGGGGAAAAGATTTAATAGGAATCTAAGCTGTAACTTTTTCACACAAAGGTTGGTGGGTGTATGGAACAAGATGCCAGAGGAGGTAGTTGAGACTGGGACTATCCCAACGTTTAGGAAGCAATTAGACAGGTACATGGATAGGACAGGTTTGGAGGGATATGGACCAAACGCAAGCAGGTGGGTCTAGTGTAGCTGGGACATGTTGGCCAGTGTGGCCAAGTGGGCTGAAGGGCCTGTTTCAACACTCCATCACTTTATGACTCTATGACTCTAAGATGAGATCTTTGTAGGGCAGAACTGGTTGCTCTTCAATAAACAGGTACAGATTTTGTGCACCTACATTAATTTTCCTCCTCAGCCTTGTCTGGTGTTTCT
This sequence comes from Amblyraja radiata, assembly GCF_010909765.2. Lineage (NCBI taxonomy): Eukaryota > Metazoa > Chordata > Chondrichthyes > Rajiformes > Rajidae > Amblyraja > Amblyraja radiata. The sequence goes on along the minus strand of NC_045969.1, from coordinate 40,705,942 downwards.
CAGGGAGTCAGACAGCATATCTGGAATAAAGCCTTTTCTCCAGAGATACTGTCTGACCCGCTGAGATACTTCAGTTTTTCTTGTCTATCTTCGGTTTAAACTAGTGTCTGCAGTTCCTTCCTACACATCTGGTTCTGATGTTTCTTTACCAAGATTGCCCATGACTACCAAGACCATATCCTCGGGATATGTGAGGAAATCGGAGCACTAGACGGAAACTTGCACAGTCACAGGGAGAGCATGCAAACTCCACACAGACAGCTCCTGTAATCAGGATCAAAACCGGATCTCTGGCGTGGTGAGGTCATTTTTCAACTATTAGAAAAGTGGAAATATATTTATTCTGACAAGTGACCTTTTAATTAATTTGAAAAATAATGCTTCCCCAGATTTATCGTAAAAGTCTATGAATGCAAAAATCTGTATCAAAAAGCAATTTTTTAGTGGGTGCCATGGTTGCTAGTTTGGTTCCTTTAAGGTAATTGAGATGCATGCAAGTATATCTGGTTTGGGTTAGGATAGTAATACATGCTTCAGCCATGTGCATATCTTCCCCCCCCCCCCATGTACAGTCGTAGAATAGGCAGGCAGATTATGGAGTCCATGCTGAATTGATTGATTGAAAGGTACAGCATGGGCACAGGCCATTTGACCCATCAGATCCATGCTGACCATCCATCACTTGCTCACATTAGTTCTACATTATCCCACTCTTGCACCACTCACTGCGCTCTTTGGGCAATTTACAGAGTAAATTGATCTATGAGGAAACCGGAGCGCATGAAGAAAAACTCACACAGTCACAGGGAGAACGTGCAAACTCCACGCAGACAGCTCCCATGTTCAGTATCAAAACCGGATCTCTGGCGGTCTAAGGCAGCGGCTCTACCAACTGCGCCACTGTTGGTGTCAGCATTGCCATGTTGAAGTCCAGTAATCCAATTAACACGTTACGTAATTACGCATGGTTGAAACCAAAGATACTACTACTCACTTTCTCTAGTATCTTTGGTTGAAACCTCATCAGCAGGAAGGAGTGCACATGCTCACAATTTGTAATGATGATCATTCAATAGAAAGATGTGTGACAAATTAAGTTCCATGGACTGTGACAACAAGTTGACACGTGCATGGTCTATTACATAAAGTTGTTGAAGATTTCAAGGACATGTGTCAGGTGCTGACGAGCATTGAGTTGCCTTCAACCCCGACCGTGATGCGTTCACATGGAGGGTTGTGAGTAGACGGTACGAGCTGCCAGAGGAGGGAGGTGAGGCGGGTACTATAACAACCTTTAAAAGACATTTGGACGGGTATAAGGATAGGAAAGGTTTAGAGGGATATGGGCTAAACACAAGGAGGTGGGGGACTTGTGAGGATGGTACATCTTGGTTGGCATGGCAAGTTGGGCCGAAGGCACTGTTTCCACGCTGTATGACTCGCAGCTCTTTTGCATAAACCAGTTGCTCTTTAGTATTGTGTAGGAAGGAACTGCAAATGCTGGTTTAAACCAAAGATAGACACAAAAAGCTGGTGAAATTCAGCGGGTCAGGCAGCATCTCCAGAGAAAAGGAACAGGTGACGTTTTGGGTCGAGACCCTTCTTCAGACTTTACTATTGTTGCTTTTTTTAAATTAAAAAAAAAAAATATTATATAATATACTATTGTTGCTTTAACGTACGAGGGCAGCATAATTGGGTGAATAAGCCGTGGGCAGTCAGACCAGGGCAAGCTGGTAGGAGAAGGAACTAGAGGTGGAGAAGACCTCCGAGGGTCGACCTGGCTAGACAAAGTTGCTGATGACCTCCACCGCTGCTCCATCACTCCGTGACGCTGCAGGCCGTATCCGGTCCACCTGCTCGGCCACTTTGAATAATTATATTTAAGTAATTCTATTTAAATTGAGCAGCACAGTAGCAAAGTTGGAGGAGGTTTAGTTTAATTTAGATTAGTTTAGAGATACAGCACGGGAACAGGCCTTTCGGCCCACTGAGTCCGCACCGACCAGCGATCCCATTAGCATTATCATACACACTCTGGGGACAATTTACACATACATCAAGCCAATTAACCTACATACCTGTACGTCTTTGGAGTGTGGGAGGAAACCGAAGATCTCGGAGAAAACCCACGCGGTCACGGGGAGAACGTAAAACTCCGTCCAGACAGCACCCGTCGTCGGGATCGAACCCGGGTCTCTGGCGCTGCAACTCTACCGCTGCCCCACCGTGGCAGCCCACATGCTTCAGCTGGTGCTTCATATTCAGTGAATCCATTATTGTGTGTATGGAGTTCATCCTGGGATTGCATGGGCTTCCCCAGTTGCTCTGGTTTCCTCACACATCTTAAATATGCATTGGTAAATTGGCCAGAGGGCAGAAACAAGGAACTACAGATTTATTGAAAGTGAGAGGAGTCAAAAGAGAAGTTGTTGAGGGCGAGGACAAGTTTTGGCAGGTACAGGAGGGTTAGTTGAGGAAAATTGATTGGGTCTCTGAAGAAGAACTGGAGGGCATTGAGACCTTCCTGCAGGGGGATGGAAGTGTAAAGGGACTGGAAGTCCATGGTAAAGATAAGGCGATGGGGGCCCAGAAATTTAAAGTATCGAAGATTTGAAGAGTGTGTTAGGCCCTTGAAAGTCCGAAGAAGGGTCCCAACCTGAAACCATGTTTTCCAGAGATGCTGCCTGACCCGCTGAGTTACTCCAGCACTTTATGGCCTTTTGGGTTAATTGGCCATCTGAATTGTCCTGAGTACATTGGCGAGTACATATCATCGCCCAGAGTGACATCGTTGCTACATTGAATAAATATATTAAAATTAATCAGGAGAAATAAATGGGCAAGGTAAAGAAGGGTAAAGATAACCACAATTCCTTGAATTAGATTTTTTAAATGGCTGCTTATAAATGAGTATCATTAAAATGGTGATATTATGGGCATAAATTATATTAATGAAAGTACTAATGTAATTAGCATAAATTAAATTAATTAAAGCACTGATATCATTACCATAGATTGCACTTATTAAAATGTAATTATTTTGGATATTGCGGAAGTCAAGCTGCGTGTGACGCTATTAAAAGCCTTGATTGTGACTGTTTTGTGTCATCTTGTGTGAAAAGAAATCGTCATTATTTCCTGATGTAAATGGCCACCAACCTTCAGAAAGGACACCATCAGGCATCAGAACCAAGCTTATTGGACACTGACTTCATGATGCACAGCAGGCAAATGGAAAGTGAAAAGAAATGACAGCTAAAATTACTAAACATGCTATGAAAATTAATTTCCAGACCCTTACTTTTGCCACGCAATCCTGTTTTTGATTGCTGTGGAGGTTGTTTTGCTTTTTAGATCTGCTTAACCTTGTTCCCTCTTGCACTTTATAAATACATTAAAACCTCCACTATCTAACACAACATACAGGGACCATGGTTTTTGTCCTGCAAGAAAACCATAATTTCTTCCACTTCAGAAATATTCAGCCTTTAGTTGTGGATAATATGCTATAATATAACTGATGCCAAAACCACAAATAGATATTTTCCAATAACTGTACCTATTGGGATTAAAACTCCACTGTTGCAATTTTATTTCCTAGAACTGTAGGATATTGCAGATTGCAATGTTAGTTACAGCCATGGCTTTCAATGTTCAAAAGCTTGTGATTCCAAGTTCCAGTTAAAACTTTGAGCATTAAAAACTAGACAGATCCTTCGATGTAGCCTGCTCTTCCAAAGATGTGCCTTTCAAATGAAATGTTAAATCAAGGCCTTGACTGCAATCTCAGAAAGACATAGAATATTAGAAGCATTATTATAATGTGCGAGTATTATTCCTTTCTCCACTTCAGCAAAGTATCTGGTCATTATTACATTATTGTTTGTGTGAAGAAGTAAAGGAATAATTCCTAAAGTATAGCGATTCCATTAGCAGAAGGAGCAGTATCTCTGAGGGTGAGACAGTAGGGGGGCTGTGAAATAGCTGATCCTGATATCGCTAAAATTGTAAGATCAGAACAGATTCCCGATATCATGGAAATGGAGCGAATTCCCTAGTAGGAAGCTGCCTACTCCGCTTTTAGAATTACATACTGCAGTAGGTGCAGACTATCCCCAGGCTACAGACGTCACCGCTCAATTGCAACCCGGTTCGACAACAACTAAATCCTTCCAGAGACCAGTAAAAATAATTCAAAAACTGGAAGTAACATCAAAGGAAGAGGAAGAATTTGGCATAACCCCTCCTGATTACCTTTGGGACATGCCTGTTCAAGAGCCTACTTTCCTCAATTTAATTGGAGAGGCTATAGAACTGTGAGGCCCGACCAATGCTATGTTTGCAGAGAAACGGGACACTGGAGCAGAGCTTGCCCTATGAGGGAACATAGAGGAGGAAGGGGTCAAAGAAGAGGGCCATGGGGTGCAAGAAGTCACTAAATCCCAAGAGGTTATAGGGACACTTGGGATCATGAAGATAGAGGAAGAGAACACTGGCCAGAGGATCAGGGGGCAGGGAACCAAGCATCATTCTGGCAGCCAAATCCATTTCGGTAGCCCTGATCTGCCAGCTAGTCCAGAGTGTGGACAAAGTAAGATGACCCTTGCCTCAAATCCTAAAAGATGAAATCATGACATTATGATGTCCCAAGGAAAATAATAATTATTATTAATTAAATCAGAACAAGAAAGAACACCACCCCTTTCGAATCCCAGCTCTCTCCTCCTCCAGCCTTATCCCTAGCTTTGAGGCTGCCATCCTTAAAGCAGAAGAACTTCTTTATTCACCTTCCTTTCAGTATAAAACATCTTCCATAATTTAATGAGTTTGTTCCCTTCTTCACTATCCCCATGTCACCTAATAATTTTCTCTATGTAGGTTGTTCGTGTTACAGACGTCAACCCACCCATCGGCCAAAGCTCGCTTCCTAATTTTTTATTTAATTTCCCCGAAAATTACTTTAATCTTTCAGCCTTCTGAGGAATTTTATCACAGATTATTTTCAATGGGCTTCCGGATGTTTTGTTAGGTCCTTCTCTAGACTATTTCCCATGTTCCTATACAACAGACACAATACAGATAAGTTTCAAAGCACTCACACCTCCTCTACACTCGCTTCTCCCTTTCAGTCTCCAAGGCCACTGATATCGCTTCCACACAATGGCCGACAAATTTGCTGGAGAAACTTAGCGGGTGCGGCAGCATCTATGGAGCGAAGGAAATATGCAATGTTTAGGGCCGAAACCCTTCTTCAGACTAATGCAGGGTGGGGGGGGGGCGGGAAGAAGAAAGGAAGAGGAGGAGCCAGAGGGCTGAGGGAGAGCTGAGAAGGGGAGGAGACAGCAAGGGCTAGCGGAAATTGGAGAAGTCAATGTTCAGGCCACCGGGATGCAGACTGCCCAAGCGGAATATGAGGTGCTGCTCCTCCTGTTTCCGGTGGTGCTCACTCTGGCAATGGAGGAGGCCCAGGACAGAAAGGTCGGATTCGGAATGGGAGGGGGAGTTGAAGTGCTGAGCCACCAGGAGATCAGGTTGGTTAATGTGGACCGAGCGGAGGGGTTCGGCGAAACGATCGCCAAGCCTACGCTTGGTCTCACCGATGTAGATCAGCTGGCATCTAGAGCAGCGGATGCAATAGATGAGGTTGGAGGAGATGCAGGCGAACCTCTGTCGCACCTGGAACGACTGCTTGGGTCCTTGAATGGAGCCTAGGGGGGAGGTAAAACGACACGTGTAGCATCTCTTGCGGTTGCAAGGGAAAGTGCCCAGGGAGGGGGTGGTACGGGTAAGAAGGGAAGAATTGACCAGGGAGTTACGGAGGGAGCGGTCTTTGCGGAAAGCAGACGGGAGGGAGATGGGAAGATGTGGCGAGTGGTGGGGTCACGTTGGAGGCGGCGAAAATGACAGAGGACTATTTGTTGTATGTGACGGCTGGTGGGGTGAAAGGTGAGGACCAGGGGGACTCTGCCCTTGTTCCGAGTGGGGGGGTGGGAGAGAGAGCAGTGTTGCGGGGTATTGAAGAGACCCTGGTGAGAGCCTCATCTATGGTAGGGGAGGGGAACCCCCGTTCCCTGAAGAATGAGGACATTTCCAATGCCCTGGTGTGGAACACCTCATCTGGGAGCAGATGCAGCGCAGACGGAGGAATTGGGAGTAGGGGATGGCGTCCTTACAGGAAGCAGGGTGGGAAGAAGTGTAGTCTCGATAGCCATGGGAGTCAGTGGGTTTATAGTGGATGTCGGTCAAAAGTCTAGCACCTGCGATGGAGATAGTGAGGTCAAGAAATGGTAGGGAAGTGTCGGAAATGGTGTATTTGAGTGCCGGATGGAAGTTAGTGGCGAAGTTGATGAAGTTAGTGAGTTGTGTGTGGGTGCAGGGAATAGCACCAATGCAATCGTCGTTTCGGCCCGAAACGTTGCCTATTTCCTTCGCTCCATAGATGCTGCCGCACCCACTGAGTTTCTCCAGCAATTTTGTCTACCTTCGATTCTCCAGCATCTGCAGTTCCTTCTTGAACATCCACACAATGGCCAATGTCTAACAGATTCACACCTCTCTCGCACAATTGTACATTCAATTTTATTCAACCGCTGGGTAATCGTTCTATTCAATCGCTAAGTTCGATCACTGTAGTCAATCGCTCTGTTCAATTGTTCTATTCAATTACCCTTCAATTGCGCACTCAACTTTCTTATCAATTTGATCTTATTCACAATCACCCATTCAACTTCCAGCCTGTAAACAAAGAATCTTCAGTCTCCCAAGCTGAGGTGCTTAATATTCAAATATTCTAGCAGTAATCTCTCCCACTCAGAACACTTTGAATTAACAAAGACAAATAAACCCGAACCACGCAAGCAAAACTATACTCAATCAAGAAACTATTCCCCCAATTATAAGTAGAGAAAGGCACACCCCAATATAAACGACAAGCATTCACTTATTCTGACAATTAATCACACGCTCTAATAAATCCTCCTCGTGGTGTACTCGGTCAACGGAAGGATCCCTCCCCCGACACAGCGATCGAACCACCACGAATCGGACTATAACAATACTGATTTAAACAAATCCCATATATTCCATTTAAACGCACTTTTACCCCAATTATCCAACACCCAAAATCCTTAAGCACACCCAGTCAGTCCAAGTAGCGGTTCGCGATCTTAACACACTCCCAATATGTTTTACACACAACAAAATATTTATCTACAATACACTATAGCCACAACACACTAGCGCACAATTCACAAACACTTGATTTCAATTACGCATCGCGCTGTTATCACCAGTGAACCTCTCCCTCTGATATCAAAGATTTTCCCCTTCCCAGGGTACTCTTTGCTGAGGGTTACGACTTCTTAATTGACAACTTTTCCCCTTCAGATACTTTCCTCCTTCCTAGGGTACTTTTTCCCATCCAGTTACTTTTCACCAAAAAATCAGGTTGCCGTCTCTCAGTTACTCTTCGCTATCAGGTACTAATCAACAATCGATCAGAGGGTTAGTACTCACGGTTGATCAGCCGCTATTCGGAATCGATCTCAAACACGCTATACAAACTTCTAAGTTCTATATACACAGAAGGCGAATTCTGCCGTACAGGTCAGAACTTCAATATGAAATTCTGTATTTAGGTACTTTAATTCTACAAATTTAAGTTCGCTCTGATGGACCAATTAGCTTTGGTGCGTACCACTCAACGTACGCGGGTTCAAATTCAAATTTACTCGAACAATGAAATCTCGAATGGACTAGAGTAATCCCAGCCAATCTATACTCCAGCCACTGAGTCTTTATGAGAGTCCTACCCCGTCTTTTCAGAGTTTTAGATATCTCACACAGGCGTGGCCTCTAACCAACCTAGGCTCACCCCGTCAAAAGGGCCTGTTCCTTATCATCTGCTTGGCACCAGGTGTCAGCGCCTATCCTCTTCACGCTGACAGTCGATGCCGATTTTCGGTATGCACCTCTTCAATCAGCGCTCCCAGCAACGACAGGTCAAATGCTTCACCGCTTAGCACGTATACAAGACTTGTTTTTCAATATCCCGTCAATCGGATACCAATTCTGGGTATGGCTTTTAACCCAAATCTGACAAATAATTATGTCTTTTGCCAGCAGCTGCAGCTACCAACTACGACCAAGTTTTGGTCACCTAACCCAGGAAAGGGCCTCTTACCCTACCCCAGCAGGGCCTCTAACCCAACCCTGGTTTTAAGGGCCTCTAACCCAAAGGTGCGGTATCAACTAAACTTTATTTTGGATAACACAACAGGAATTCCTCTATACCATACCTAACCACCACGGGTTTGATCCTTGTATCTGCCAAGCCCTTCGACCCTCATGCAAGCAGAGACACTCCAAAAGGTCACGCAGTCCCAACGCCCTTCCAGAAGATCGACAAAGGACGTCGTGAGGGCTGCCTTTTATAGGTCCCTGAACCTTGAGGGGCCGAACTACACCGCAAGATGCAAACCACTGGTTAGCCACAAAAATAGGATGGCCAAGAAGTTACACTTTGCCAAGAAGTACTTAAAAGAGCAACCACAGTTCTGTAAATAGGTCTTGTGGAAGATTAACTTATATCAAAGTGATGGCAAGAGCAAAGTATGGAGGAGAGAAGGAACTGCCCAAGATCCAAAGTATACTATTCCATCTGTGAAACATGGTGGTGGGGGTGTTATGGCCTGGGCATGTATGGCTGCTGAAGGTACTGGCTCACTTATCTTCACTGATAGTAGTAGCATACTGAATTCTGAAGTATATAGACACATCCTATCTGCTTCAAACAAATGCCTCAAAACTCATTGGCCGGCGGTTCATTCTACAGCAAGACAATGATCCCAAACATACTGCTAAAGCAACCAAGGAGTGTTTCAAAGCTAAAACATGGTCAATTCTTGATTGGCATCACCAGATCTGAACCCAGTTGAGCATGCCTTTTATATGCTGAAGAGAAAACTGAAGGGAACTAGCCCCCAAAACAAGCATAAGCTAAAGATGGCTGCAATACAGGCCTGGCAGAGGATCACCAGAGAAGACACCAAGCAACTGGCGATGTCCATGAATCGCAGACTTCAAGCAGTTATTGCATGCAAAGGATATGCAACAAAATACTAAACATGACGACTTTCATTTACATTACATTGCTGTGTCCCAAACATTATGGTGCCCTGAAATGGGGGGACTCTGTGTAAACACTGCTGTTATTTCTCAATGGTGAATCCAAAATGTATAACAATGGCCTTTATCAAAATCTGACAACGTGCACTTTAACCACACGTGATTTTTTCTATTACAAATCTCAAATTGTGGAGTACAGAGACAAATGAATAATATTTGGTCTTTGCCCCAAATATTATGGAGGGCACTGTAGAACACAGCAAGGAACACACAACTTGAAAAATGTAATTCACTTCCTTCAAACCTGTCTAAGGAATAAAATGGATGATGAATTACTTGTATTTTAACTCCATCCACATGTTGATTCAGTCCAAACACCTGTTCCAGATTCCCTTTATGCTCCCACATTACCCACAACAACCTGGATTTGTTTGTTATTCCAACCTATTCGGGAGTCTCCCACAATAGGATATAATTTATATCTATCAATCTCATCATAATTGATTTTCTGAAACGCTTCAATCGGGCTAATTAAAATTAATGATTGGAAATTGTAGTTTGTGATTTCCTTCTCTGCACTATTGTCAGGCAAATTTTTACACTCGAAGAAAACCCACAAGATTTTAAAATCAATGCAACATAGTTTAACTGATAAAAGGAATGTAAAAAAAGGCCACTTAAAAATACACGCCACAAGAAAATGCAGATGCTTGTTGACAAAAATAGACACAAAGTGCTGGAGTAACTCAGTGGGTCAGGCAGAGCATGGACAGGTGACATTTCAGGTTGGGTCCCTTCTTCAGTTTAACTGATGCCTATTGATTAAAACAAATATTATTGGAGTTTATCTCCTTTGAACTACCCATGCATTGCACTTTGCACAATTTTGTGGGTTAAAAAAAATAAATGGTCTCCCTGTGAACTTTGTACAGGTTTTTTTGCAGAGCGATTTAGTGATATGCTTTATGCAAACGGGAGACTTCAATATAAACTAGATAACAACCAATTCATTAACATTCAACTCACTCGCTTAGATTTTATTTTTAATTAATTCCTGACTTATGGAGTTAATGTGTCATTCAGTTCACCATAAGCCCCATAGAATACAAGACCCCAGTCTTGACAATCAATGTTCAATGATGTGTATCATTGACAATCAATGAGTGTAGGAAGGAACTGCAGATGCTGGTTTACACCGTAAATAGACACAAATTGCTGGAGTAACTCAGCGGGACATGCAGCATCCCTGGATAGAAGGAATGGGTGATGTTTTGGGTCGAGACCCATCATCTGAGTTGTATGCTCTCAACTGGACCTGCATGAAAAGTGCTCCAAGTGACCTCTGGTGGTAAAAATGTGGAGGTACAATTGTGTGTGGCAAAGATTGGGCTCATCTGAGAAGTTGAATGCTGCGCTCATCTTACTGTTCAACTTCTCTGAACCTGCACGGTCAGTCCTTGAGATGAAGAGAAATACGAGTAAAATTACGATGGCTAACATTTTTAAGTTAGACATAGAATAGAGAATATGTAGTGTGTTAATCACATTCCACGTTTCAGCTCAAATCTATATAGAAGTATGTAGGAAGGAACTGTAGATGCTGGTTTACACCGAATATGAACACAAAAAGCTGGAGTAACAGTGCGACAGGCAGCATCTCTGGAGAGAAGGAATGGATGACATTTCGGGTCGAGTCTAAAGAAGGGTCTCGACCCGAAACGTCACCCATTCGTTCCCTCCAGAGATGCTGCCTGTCCCACTGAGTTACTCCAGCATATTATATCTATATAGAGGTAAATACAGAAATAATTAGTGTTGCTGCAGCTCCAAAAGAAACAGAATGTATGTTTGTATTTGTCCCTCGTGACACGGTTAGTTCCTTATTTCAGCATGGGAAATAGAGGAAGATTTTGGGTTGTGTGATTGTTAGTTTTATGTAGAGAAGGTGAAGGGGGAAAATAATAAGAGAACCAGAGGGTAAATCTCCTTGGCTTCTCTGGCATGTTCTGAGAGAAAGATGTCAGCTTACTGCTTTGGTGGTGAGAATGGTACAGATCTCCACAGTTTGATTTTGGGCCAGAAGCTTGTTGGCTCCAACACGTTATTCAGGTTTGAATACATTAGGCCAGAATTCCATTCAATGAATGTATAGTGAGCCTATGGTTTACCCAGCAGATAACCCTTTCACATGAGGGACAGCACTTAAAGCTGCCCGTAAGGCTACTGAAGTAGCAAGCCACTGTTCCATTGTCAGAGATACTGCCCTTTGCATTAAACGCAAGATCACAATTTTGTGGCCTGTTTCTGGTGATTGCTAAAAATTACCATATACTCTGAGAAAGGTCTGATGATCTCGAGACATGGGTACAAGCAGGGCCGGTGCTAGGAATTGCGGGGCCCAATTAGAAAATTGATGGCGGGGCCCCTACTCTAGAAAAGTAAAAATTTATGTATGTTTATATTTCGTGTAGTATGCTCGTCTTTAACCAAAAAAAACATTAAATGCTTGATATACTAACATTTTGAAAAACTATATGAAAGTGTCACACATCTAATAAAATGAGCGGCACTTTGAAAGATTGAATGTGTGTGTGTGTGTGTGTTTATGAGTGTATGCGATTGTGTCTCTGTGTCTGTGTGACTGAGTGTGTGTGTTTGTGTGTATGCGTCTGTGTGTGTGCGTGCATGGCCGGCCTTAGGGGGTTTAAACGGTTTAGAGGGCTTCAGATGGGTTCAGGTGTGTTTACAATTGTTTAGAGGGGAATAGAGGGAAATAGGGGGGCTAGAGGGGGTTTAGAGGTGTTCAGAGGGTCCCAGAGGGGTTTAGAGACGTTATAAGCTCCCCGTGAGAAATTGTAATTCTCTGAAATTGAAGATAGACATAAAGCTGGAGTAACTCAGCAGACAGGCAGCGCAGCGACTCTGGAGAGAAGACCCTTCTTCAGACCGAACTGAACTCTCGTCGGTGAGAGTACTTGTGATTGTCTGAAGAAGGGTCTCGACCAGAAACACAACCCTCTCCCCAGAGCCGCTGCCTGTCCCACTGAGCCACCTTCAACTTCAGAGCCAAACAAAAAACACAGAGTGCTGGAGGAACTCAGCGGGCCAGGCGAATGCCTCACCAGCTGAGTTTCTCCAGCATTTTTGTCTACCGCTAAACATCAATGATTCCGGGAATGCTGAGGGGACAGGGTGATAGAGAGGGAGTAGGAGAGCTAGAGAGAGACGAGACGGGGAGCGGGAGAGAGAGCGCGAGAGAAAGAGGGAGGGAGGGAGTGAGCAAAAGACAGAGAGACACAACGTGGGTCGGTAGGTGAATGACCAACCTGCACACCAGGAAGAAGCCCCTTCTCGCGGTCCGGGGCCCTCACTCATGATGGTGAGTTAAATGAAATTCTCAACGTGTCATCGATCTACATTCCTCAGTAAATGTAATTGTGTTTTAAACAAGTATTAATGACGCCGCGTGAATTTTATTCAAAGGAACACGGCGTCATTAATACTTGTTCAAAACACTATAACATTTACTGAGGAATGTGGATAGATGCAGATTCATGACATCGCATAACAAGGTGTTAACTACTTACCGTTAAGAAGTGCTAACAGCACTAGTTAACAAATCGTTTGTGTATGATGGCCGTGCAGCGGTTGTTATGCATGTTCGTTTAAAAAAAATCCGGATGGCGAATTAAAAAAAAATCTTTATTTAACAAAGAGAATTCGTATTTCCGTACGAAATACTGAACATTAGTGCGGGGCCCCCATTAGGCGCGGGGCCCAATTGGGAGCAATCGGTCAAATCGGCTTAACGCCGGCCCTGGGTACAAGTCCCATCATTGTTTATTGGGAACTTGAAGTCTATTGTGAAAACCATTTAGAATTTAAAAGAAAATAGTTCAGTCACATCTATTGATAAGTTGGGAGGTGGGGGTGGGGTGAGTCTCGTGTCTTCATCCAGTCTGGTTTACACATGAATCTAGAACTAATATCTGAATAGTCTTCTGAAATAGTCATTCAGTTATATCAAAGCTGGTACATCTAAATCATCTAAGAAAGCAAAGGCACTGGTGCTTCTTCTTTGTGACTCCATCTATGTGCTTGGTCCAGGACAGATCATCTGAATTATTAACACCCAGGATTTTGAAACTGCTAACTCTCTTCACCACTGACTCATTGTGGTCTGCCAAGTTCTCCTTTCTAAAGTCAATGATTAGTTCCTTTGCCGTATTGACGATGAGCAAGAGCTTGTTGTTGCTACACCATTCAACCAGGATTAGTTTAGTTTAGTTTAGTTTAAAGATACAGCCCACCAGGTCCGTGCCGACCAGTAATCCCCGCACACCAACACACACTAGGGACAATTTACAATTTTACCGAAGCTAATTAATCTCCAAACCTGTGGAGAAACCAGAGCACCTGGTGAAAATCCACGCAGGTCACGGGAAGAACGTACACATTCCGTATAGACAGCACCTGTAGTCAGGATCTAACCCGGGTCTCTGGCGCTGTAAGGCAGCAACTCTACCGCTGCACCACCATGCCACCCTGGTGTTCTATCTCTCTCCTGTACGCTGACTCACAACCACCCATGATTCAGCCAACAACAGTGGCGTTATCGGCAAATTTATAGATGGCAGTGAAGCTGTGCTCAGCCATACAGTCATGGGTGGTAAAGAGAGTGGTGCAGGGGCAACGCATGCAGCCTTGAGGGGCACCCATCTCAATGGTATGTGGGATGCGATGTTGTTACCCATCCACACTGATTGAGGTCTGCCGATGAAGAATCCAGTTGCAACTGGAGACACAGAGGCTCAGGTCTTGGAGCTTGGTGGTGAGTTTGGAGGGGGTGATTGTGTTCAACATTAAGCAGAAGTCAATGAACAGCAGCCTGATGTACATGCTCCTGTTATCTAGATAGTCCGGAGCAGAATGGACCAACGTGTGTTTCTTGGAACACGTCCGAGACTGTCTAAAAATGACACGGTCCTCAGAGTCTTTTACAACACAAGGGACATTGGATGTAAGAGCAAGGAAGTTGTGTCGCAACTTTATAGGACTTTAGTCAGGCCGCAGTTGGAGATTTGTGTGCAGTTTTGGTTGCCTCATTGCAGGAAGGATGTGGGACAGCAACTGCTATTGACCTGTTCTGATATTAGGCAAATCTAAGTGGATCCAGGTTTTTTTTGAGCCTTAACCAACCTTTGAAAGCATCTGATAATGAAGGATGTTAGTGCTACCAGGCAGTGGTCATTGAGGCAGGTCACCAGCTTTTCTTGGGCACCAGAACAGTGCAGACAAGCATCCGTAATCAGGATCGAACCCGGGTCTCTGGCGCTGCAAGGCAATAGCTCTACTGCTACACCACCGTGCCGCCCACATGGAGATAATGGGGAGCTGCTTCTTGAACTACTGCTGTCCTTGAGGTGTAGTTATACCCCTAATGCTGTTAGAGAGGAAGATCCAGGATTTTGAGCCAGTGAGATATAGGATTTATGATACAGAACAGGCCATTGCTGGAAATTTGAAATAAAAGAGGCTGCTGGAAATGCCAAGTAGACCAGGAGGGAAGAGAGAAGGGAAGAACACAGAGTTAATGTTATAGGTTGAACTTTGATTTTTAATCAGACCTGGCTTTTTCTTGTACAAACTGGAAATTTGATTTATTTTTCAGTACAATGTTGACTCCTGAAGTCTGCCATGTACTTGGCTTGAAAAGCAGGTACTTTTCCTCATGACTACATTAGTTCTCTCGGTAGATTGGCACTTCTGGAAAAGAGCTGCAGGATATGTTTTTGAAGCAGTCTCTGGGCCTGCAAAATAATCCATTACATGAAGCAATTTGAAATACTTTGGGATGATATGGCATTATATAACTCAAGTAGCATTACTGCACTGCCATTAGCAGGGAAGGAAATACTTCAAATATAAACAAGTAAAAGTAAAAATGAATCAAAAAGTTTTGGACAACTTTACATAAAATATGCTCAAAACACAAAGTGCTGGAATAACTCAGTAGGTCGGACAGCATCTATGGAGGGAAAGGATAGGTGAACGTTTTGAGTTGGGACCCTTCTTCAGACTTGAAACAGAGGGCCGAAATGTTCAACACCAGAGGCCATAGCTTTAAGATGAGAGGGGAAACGTTTAATGGAGATTTTTTTTCACACACAGAGAGTGGTGGGAGCCTGGAACCCATTGCCAGGGGCGATGGTGGAGGCAAATACAATATTGGATTTCTGAGGCATTTAGATAGGCACATGGAAGTGCAAGGAATAGAGGGATATGGATCATGCGCAGGCAGATGCGATCAGTTTAACTTGGCATCATGTTCAGCACAAAGATTGCGGGCCAAACGGCCATTTCCTGAGCTGTACTCTTCTATGTACTGTTCAATGAAACGTTGCCCATCCCTTCCCTCTATACTGAGTTACTCCAGCAGTTTGTGTTTTGTTCAAGATTCCAGCATCTGTGGTTCATCATGTTTATGACTAGTGTAGATGAGGCATCTTGGTCGGCAAAGGCAAGTTGTGCTGTAGGGCCTGTTTCCATGCTATATGACTATAACTGTGGTTCTATATCCATAAAATATGCATCTGCAGAGGCAGCAGTACATCTCTAAATGTGTGCAGCAGAGGGCAGTGTGTGAACCTAGAAAGGGTTTCAGGTGTTCCTGCATGGCTGAATTCATTTTTCCAGGTTTCAAGGTCAGTTTATTGTCACATGTACCAATTAAGGTACAGTGAAATTTGAGTTAATTCATTAAAATCTTTCATAATCTCCTCGCATTTGTCTTCCTAGTTTTAATTCTTGCAGAACTGCAAATTAATGACACTTTAAATAAAATGCTGTATGAATAATTTTCAAAAGGCAGACAACAGAGAGTAAATAAATGTTCAGTGCAACTTCTCTTATTTCAAGGCTTATGTTCAATTTAAGTTATCAAGTATATTTTTTATATAAATTAGATATATTTATATCTAAATTATATCTTTATATAAATTAGAAATGATGGCTTGTGGTTTTAACATGGAACTGCTTGTTTTATGATACGATACTATACGATAAAACTTTATTCATCTCTGGAGGGAAATTGGTCACGGGATTTTGGGGCTTGGCCTTTGTCTGTTTTTGTGGCAACATTAGCCCGTTTAAAATAAGTGGATTAATATGTCTGGCAAAAGAGGAGAGCGTAGGTTGACTCATGGGTGCATCAAATGCTTGCATGCAAACAACATCAATTATTGCAAGGCCAAGTGACAACTTTATCAACAAGAACTGGTCTTCTAAAGTACAGGCACTTTCCGACTTGATAAAGGTTACATTCCGTGAACCCTTACAGTGTATAGGTGAGATTTTACGAAAGTTGGATTCACCATCACCATCCCCATCCCCTGCCCGAAATAGCTCACTGAGAATATTAAGTGTCTCAGTGGTGTCCGGTGGTTCCGAGGCACTTCCTGTGGTATGTAGACTTCTGGGTAAGCAACACCGCCATTGCTAGCTTGTTTCCGATGTCAACTTAAGTGGTCATGCAGTATTGTGGAAATAACAAATTGTCTTGACTACACTTAAGTCTACGTACAGAATTGTTGACATTAGTGCGATTTTACACAAGTTGCGTATTGCCTAAATTGGGGAGTGTCTGTAGTTCTTTTTCTTATCTCATACCTCGACGGAGATGCAAATATTTTCCATGTTGTATCTCCGTCCGCACTGCGGCCTAACATCGAGGAGTTGGCAGCCTTTGCTGGAGGCCGACTTTTGAGATGCCTACGGGACTAACATCGCAGAGCCCGTGATCCCTTTGCCAGGGATGGACTTCGGAGCTCCAACCGTGGGTGCTTGTGGACTTTAACATCACGGAGCCCGCAGTCTCTGGTCAGAGACCGACATCAAGAACTCCAAGCCGCAGGTGTTTCGACTGCCTCGACGCGGGAGTTTCGCTCGCCCCAACGCAGGAGTTTCGACCGTCGGCTGCGGGAGCTTTGATCATCCCGACGGATGGTTCGACTGCCCCAACAGCGGGAGAAATAAAGAGGAAGTTAATTGGACTTTTTTGCCGTCCATCACGGTGAGGAATCTTCTGTGGTGGATGTTTATGTTAACTTTTATGTATTTGTGTGCCTTGTTGCTTTTTTTTCCGTATGGTTGTATGGTAATTCGCATATCACTGTACCTTAATTGGTGCATGTGACAATAAAAACCTTTGACCTTTGAGATCCAGCTAATGCTCTCAGCCGAGTCAATCTTGCAAAGATTAACTGTGCTGGAGACCGGATATATATTGCGAGAGTCCTCATAAAAATCTCCCCCACCTCTACTTTCAGTCTGAAGAAGAGTTCCGACCCAAAACATCACCTATTACTTTTCTCCAGAGATGTTGCCTGACTCGTTGAGTTACACCAGCATTTTGTGTGTATCTTCGGTATAAACTAGCATCTGCACTTCCTTTCGATATAGTGAAGCAACAGTCTGGCATTGTAGTACCTGCAGAATTATGGTTATTGATCAACATCCCACCAGTTTTGTATCATGAACCATTTATGCGTTGTCCCATTAGCGGGACAGGTCTGAGGTGGCTCTCTGATGGTACAAGGTCAGGAAGACCACACCTTTAAGCTCTCAATATTGGCAGGACTCTTGAGACATTTTATAACATTAGTCCAAACATAAAGCCAACATAGCCCAGCTGATTACCACTTGCCATCCACCACAAGTTGATTAACGATTTCTCCTTCACATAGAATAACATTTGAAGGAAGGGCAGAGAATGAGAATGAGACTTAATATACTCTGCGTGGGGTCGTCAATGCTGGCACTATGAGTGATTAGACAGCACAACTAATGACAGGGTTGTACAAAATGAAACTAGCATGAAAGTTGTTATATCCCTGGAGCGATGGACCATTGTATGTCATTGTAACCATAAAGTCATTACCAATGGCTTTAGTTTGCTCTGATGCCTCACAAATAATGAGAGCGTTTTTCCATTGACTTTAATTTTACAAGGGTTCCTTACTGCCACCAGCAGGCTTGGGGACGCGGCGTGGGCGGACCGCCATCAGGAGGGGGAGGGAGGGGGGTGGAAGAACAAAGGAGGAGCCGGCAGGGGGTACTTTGTACCTTTGTCAGCGCCTTTTATGTGGTGACTATTTGCATATATGCAAGTGAAGAATTCCACTGTGCCTTGTCACGTGTTACAATAAAGTATTCCATTCCATCCCATCGGGCAATCTCTGCCGATATATCAAAGGTAGTTAATCTCAAACCTACGTCTGGAATTCAACTCCTTTGTCCATGTTCCGCCCAAGACTGGTGAGCTCTCTGCATAAGTTCATAAAAAAGTTCATGTCGTAGGAGTAATATTTAGGCCATTCGGCCCACCGTAGCTACTCCTCCATTCAATCTACATTTCCCTCTCAACCCCATCCTGCTGTTTCTTCCCAGAACCCTTGACACCCCTACTGATACAGTTGCTGCTTATGCCATGGAGTTCCTCCAGCACTTGTTTTTTTACTCCTCAATTTTACAGCATCTTCAGTCTCTTGTGTCTGTCTCCAACCTTCCCTTGCTGCAATCACTAAGGATATCCACAGAGTGTTGTTGAGCATTGTTTCTGGGAGTTTCAGGACTCAGGCCTAGATATACAGAAAGAATGGTACAATTGTGACTTAGACGAAAAACTGCAGCGATTGCCATTCTCATGAGCCTCAGGAAGCCTGGCTTCTGTAAATTGGGTGTACACAACACCATTTGCTTTCATTCTTTCTCTCTTTATTTATTGCACTCTGGTATGCCGGCAGATGCAGATGCAACGGGCCATAACTTGTGAATATCTTCCTGTATAAGGATGTTTTCTGCAAGTTTTCTATAATTTCTCCTCATCCCTGAGATTTGTAGAGATCGGAAAGATAATGATGAGCGTTTTGCGTTCAAATTAGTCCTTCAGTGCTGGAAGGGAAAATAAATATTTTCTCCCTTCTCCAGAATGTACACATCTAGTAATTAGATTCAATTAAAATATTGTATTTTATATAACATCCCTAATTTAGCTTACTTTTAACATTCATAACACGGTCTGCCAATATTACCTTTCTTCAGCTGCATTTTTAATGAGCTGACCTTGTGCCCATTGTTAGTTTTCTCTGGTAGACTGTTTTTTCTGCACTTAGAAATCTAAACTGTTAAGCTTTAATGCCTTTTCACGGGTCATTTAATATTGCTTCTTTACATTCCCTTGAAATAGTTGAAGGACCTTGAAACCATTTTGAAAATCTTCACCACGTCTTTCATCACCAAAGCGTTTTATTTTGAAACAAATTGTCTCGATAAATACTCTGTGAACAGAACCATCTTAAATTGCATTGAGATATTGGCTAGTCATGTAGAATCTTAATAGTATGCCACCCCAGCGATGAACATGTCTTAGAAAAACAGAGCTGTCAGTTTGTGGGAGATTTAGTACAATAAAATGTTGTACTGATAGGAGTACGACAAAGGCTTGGTACACAATGTCCTCATCCATAAGGCTGTCTGGCTGCTTGTTCTTATCCTATGCTGAAGGTCACTAATTCAAAAATAGTTCTTTGTTAAGTTGACACCACCTGCTAGTCTGAGTCAAGATAGCCATTAAAATTGAATATTTAGAGCATCTAAGAACTTAAGCTCCTTTGTTAAGCCAGATCTTCCTTATAAGTCCCCACCGGGAAATTGCTGGCAAACGTACAGTCTCGGCGTACTCCGTCAAAAATTGACAAGCACCATCGCAGGTGTTTTCAATTTGGGGGAGGGAGCGGTGGTCAGTAAAGGGCCTGTCCCACTTTGGCGTAATTTGCCGGTAGTGACTGACGCGCGACTGTCGCGCGAAAATCGTCTAACAGTACGACAGTTGCGCGCTAAGTACTCTTGAGGGCCCTGCTTCATTTGGGAGCCATTTGCGATGTCGTTCGTACTTAGTCTGATCTCCGTGACAAGGATTTTCTCTGTGAAATTCAAAGATACTATGGTGAAAAAATTTCAAAACTACATGCGCTTTATACCCGGGTGGTCACGTGGTGCGGCGCTCTAATGACGCACAAATCGCGCGCCAGCGGCGTACGGGCAGCACATGGTTACGGACGTTGACGCACGGTGCCACATAATAAATTAGCATAGGCAAGAGGATTTCAGTATAGGAGTAGAGAGGTTCTTCTGCAGTTGTATAGGGCTCTGGTAAGACCACATCTGGAGTATAGCGTACAGTTTTGGTCTCCTAATTTGAGGAAGGACATCCTTGTGATTGAGGCAGTGCAGAGTAGGTTCACGAGATTGATCCCTGGGATGGCGGGACTGTCATATGAGGAGAGATTGAAAAGACTAGGCTTGCATTCACTGGAGTTTAGAAGGATGAGGGGGATCTTATAGAAACATATATAATTATAAAAGGACTGGACAAGCTAGATGCAGGAAAAATGTTCCCAATGTTGGGCGAGTCCAGAACCAGGGGCCGCAGTCTTAGAATAAAGGGGAGGCCATTTAAGACTGAGGTGAGAAAAAACTTTTTCACGAAGAGAGTTGTGAATTTGTGGAATTCCCTACCACTGAGGGCAGTGGAGGCCAAATCACTGGATGGATTTAAGAGAGAGTTAGATAGAGCTCTAGGGGCTAGTGTAGTCAAGGGATATGGGGAGGAGGCAGGCACCGGTTATTGATTGGGGACGATCAGCCATGATCGCAATGAATGGCAGTGCTGGCTCGAAGGGCCGAATGGCCTCCTCCTGCACCTATTTTCTATGTTTCAATGCAATGTCCGTGCATCACCGTGCGTAACCATGCGTCACCACGCGCTACATGTACGGCATCAGTACGTCAGCATGCGTTAGGGATACGTCACGCAGGTGGCGCTCAAGGATTTTGAGCACTGCAAAATTCTGGGGCGCCGCGCATTACCTCACGTCACTGCAAATGCCACCATGCCTCACCACGCGCCAACCAATTTTTAGGATGTCGCGTAAATGACACGCAAATAACACCCAAGTGGGACCGGTCCTTTAGTCAGTATTAGACGGGAGTACTCAATGAAGGGCAAAGTGTGAGTGAGGAGCTGCAATGGAGTAATCGAGCGAGTCAGGCAGCATCTCTGGAGAACATGGATTTAACACACTCCCTCTCTTTTCTCCCCAAACTGCCCCATTTCCTTCCACCCCTTCCCTCCCTTGGTGGCCCACCTGGACTCCCACCTATTTCTCCCCTCTGCATAACCCTTCCCTGCTATATTCCTACCCACAGCTACACAATCCTCTTCAAACCTTTCTTACACCTATTGTTCTTATCTCTGGCCTTTGTTTCCACCCACCTGTGTTTCAATGAATCCCCCTCGCCAGTGTCAACCTATTATATATCACCCTTTGTCCTGCCTCTCCCCTTTTTCAGCTTTCTTCCACACCGCCCCTCCCCACAACCAGTCCAAAG
This sequence comes from Amblyraja radiata, assembly GCF_010909765.2. NCBI lineage: Eukaryota > Metazoa > Chordata > Chondrichthyes > Rajiformes > Rajidae > Amblyraja > Amblyraja radiata. Next base: position 40,684,363 of record NC_045969.1, on the reverse strand, counting down.
AAGGCTTTTGACCCAAAATGTCACCTATCCGTGTCCTCCAGATGCTGCCTGACCTGCTGAGTTACTCCAGCACTTTGTGTCCTTTTGTGTATTAACCAGCATCTGCAGTTGTTTGTTTCTACATCGATAGGTGACATTTTGGGTCGGCACCCTTCTTCCGACTGAAGCTTTTATGTCAAGCTTTTCAATGTTAATCCTTCAGATGTGTTCTGTCAACATTGTATTGTTAGTTAGTTCATTTATTGTCATGTCTACAGAGATGCAATGAAATGCTTGATATCCATCAGATCATACTATTCATGATCCTCTTCTGGGACAGCACTCAGAGAGTCACACAGTTCGGCAGCCTCAAGTCTCCAAAGAGTCTGATCTTGGCCCAGGGAGATACATGTACAGTTTCTTAATTTCACACATTAAGGTCCAGTGTCCTGGTACTTTTTTGTAATTTCTCAACTTGAAAATTCTGGGAAGAATCAAAGGGTCAGACAGCACCTGCGGAGAGAAGTAGTAAATGTTTCAGGTTATGATCTTTTGTTGGATCTGGGAATAGTTTGAAAGTTTTAAGTTGCAGAGAGGAGTTGGGCAGTGGATTGATGGTTTATTTTATTTATTGTCACGTGTGCCTAGCTACGGTGCAAAGCTTTTGTTGCGTGCTAACCAAGTAGCGGAATGACAATGCATGATTACAATCAAGCTATCCACACTGTGCAGAAATGTGATAAAGGGAAGAACGTTGAGTGCAATGTAAAGCCAGTAGATACCGATCAAAGATAGTCCGTCCGATAGTAGTTCCCTCCGATAGTAACCCTGAGCAATAGAACAGAGCAGTTGTGAAAATCTAAAATAGATTTGCAGGAAATATCCAATGTAAGAAGTAAGGGATAGACACAAAATGTTGGACTAACTCTGTGGTAAAGGCAGCATCATGGAGAGAAGGAATGGATGAAGTTTCGGGTCGAGACCATTCTTCAGACTGATGTCAGGGGAGGGGGGCGGGACAAAGATAGAATGTAGTCGGAGACAGTAAGACTGGTGGGAGAACTGGGAAGGGGGAGGGGATGAAGAGGGAAAGCAAGGGCAATCTAAAGTTAGAGAAGTCAATGTTCATACCGCTGGGGTGTAAGCTGCCCAAGTGAAATATGAGGTGCTGTTCCTCCAATTTGCGCTGGGCCTCACTCTGACAATGTAGGAGGCCCAGGTCAGATTGGGAATGGGAGGGGGAATGGGGGGGGAAGAAGGGGTCTGCCTGGCCCAGCACTATATATGTGATAGACACACATGACAGTTTCAGGAAATGTGCCCCATCTACCTATATCTCTACTTAGACTGGATATATTGTCCAGAGATATTTTCACACATTACACTTCCATATCTCTAGTCTCCCTCTCCCCTGACTCTCTGACGAAGGGTCTCGACCCAAAAGTCACCCATTCCTCCTCTCTAGAGATTCTGCCTGTCCCGCTGAGTTACTCCAACATTTTGTGTCTATCTTCGGTGTAAACCAACATCTGCAGCTCCTACACAAGGCTGTAGTTGTATGTGAAGGAGCTGTGGAAAGGGAAATGGTTGGCAAGGATAGAAGAGCTGGCCCTAGATTCATGGAGGGCACAATTCCTTCGGAATGCTTAGAGTAGTTCTTCTTAGCACTCACTTATTCCACCTTGCGGTTGCAGCCCCTAGACTGTGGAACTGCATCCCCTTTCCCATCAGAACTGCCCCCTCCATCAACTCTTTTAAGTCAAGACTAAAGACTTATCTATACTCCCAAGCCATTCCTGACGTCCTCTGAGTGAGGGCTACATGTATATATGTATGTAGTTTGTTTTGTTGTGCTATTCTTATAACAAATGTAAAGCACTTTGGCCAATGAGAGTTGTTTTTTAAATGTACTATATAAATAAATGTGACGACTTGACAACCTATCTGCCAATCAAACTCCCCTCCCTTGTCTGTATCCACCTATCATTTTGTCCAGTCTTTGTCCCGCCACCACCTCTGTTCTAACTTTCTCCCCCTATTCCAATCAGTCTGAAGAAGGGTTCCGACCCAAAGTACCGTTTATCCATTTCCCTTTACAGATTCCGCCTGACCTGCTGAGTTTCTCCAACACTTTGTGTTTTCCTGGTAACATATTCTTCGTATGACAGAAAGTACCTAAACTACAATTTTCATTTGTGTAGGAAGGAACTGCAGATGCTGGTTTAAACCGAAGATAGACACAAAATGCTGGAGCAACTCAGCGGGAGAAGGAATGGGTCGTAGGAAAGAACTGCAGATGCTGGTTCTTCTCATTCCTTCTCCAGGGACGCTGCCTGTCCCGCTGAGTTACTCCAACATTTTGTGTCTATCTACAATTTTCATTTTCCTCATTCAAAAGAAGCTGTTTGAATTCAGTGAAGATTCACAGAGAACCCACTTGTCTAGTGATCTAGTGATCTACAAAAGGCATCTGTATATTTCCATTTCTGCATTTCTCAACTCTGTTGATCCCGACCATTGTAACAAAAAACCCAAATTATGAATTTTCAAGGCAACCAGGTTATCTTGAAATAGATGCAGCATCTATTTTGACTATAACACATGGACATTTCTGAGTCTGACATAGTGATGCCGTCTGAAAAATAAACTATATTTTTTTCTGCAATAACTATCGTTTAACTTTTTAACAAATCACATCAACTCAATGTGCAAAACTCAGGGTTGCCGGGGTTGTTTTTGTATTCCATGCATTTCAAGGCTAAAAATATATATAAATCTAGGTCACAAAGACTTGTCCCACCCTGGTAATCTTACTGCTCTTGTCAAACAGACGATACAGAAGATTGCAAATGTGCACCACTTGGCCTCAGGAGCAGCTTCTGCACCTCTGCTATCAGGCTTCTGAACGGTCCTTCCATAAGCTAGGGCACCGCTCATTGTGGACACTAGTCTGTCTCTGGAATTATTGCACGACAAACATGAGAAATATATTCTGTACCTTTTTCCTTTGCTCTATCTATTGAACGTGAGTTTGGTTTGATTCTGTCTGCATATATTATTATCTGAATTGATTGGATAACTTGAAAAACAAAGCTTTTCACTGTACCTCAGTACACATTTAGATTATGGTTTATTATTGTCATGTGTACCGAGGTACAGTGAAAAGCTTTGTTTTGCATGTTATTCAATCAGATCAAATAATACTAGACATAAATACAAGATACAAAGTGCTGGATAACTCAACGGGTCGGGCAACGTCTCTGCAGAACATGGATAGGTGACTTTTTTGGTCGGGACCCGTCTTCAGATTGATTGGGCGGAAGAAAGCTGGAAGAGAGGAGGGGGAGGGCAAAGCCTGGTGAGTGATGCATGGATACAGGTGAGGGTTTTGTTTTGATAGGCGGATAGTTGGACAAAGGCCAGAGATGAAGATAAAAGGAGTGAGATAAGGATAGAAAAGGTACGAATTGTGAAGCCAGAGGAAGGAATGTAGGTGGAAGTAGAATGGAAAGGGAGTAGAAAAATGGGTGCTAGTCCATTTGGGGCACAGGGAAGGGGGGTGGGGGGTGGGTGGCAATGGTGGGGAAAGTAGGTTTGGTACATAAAATTTACAAATTCAATGTTATTGTTTTGTCAACCAATATCTGCAGTTCCTTGAAGGAGCAAAGAACTGCGGATGCTGGTTAATACACAAAAGGATGCAAAGTGCTGGAGTAACTCAGCAGAACAGGCAGCATCCCTGAAGAACATAGATAGGCGATGTTTTGGGCTAAAGTCTGAAGAAGGATCTCGACATAAAACGTCACCTATCCATGTTATCCAGTGATGCTGCCTGACCCACTGAGTTGCTGTAGATCTGTAGTCCCCTTGCTTTTCTCTGCAATCAAGTCAAACTCAAGAACACCAGGGAGAGGAAAAGGGAAGATACAGTGTGCAGAATATAGTTTTCAGCATTGTTGAATAAACCTAAACCTCTCCCAGCCCCGCAATGCACATTTCAGTGCATTTGACAAAGTTGCACCCGATGCCTGTTTTGATTCCTAGAGGGCGCTGACTGTGAGGGGGCGGGCGAGCGTCAATCAACGACAATCAAAGGCATCGCCGGGGTCTGCTGTGCAAAGTCAGCCGAGCAATGGTTGCAACGTTGCGGTATTAACTGTGAGCAAGCCGAGGGTGGCGCAGCAAGGCGAACACCTTGCATCCCCCCCACATTCAGTGCACCCACTCTGCTACTTGAGCCTTCCATTCACCCCTTCACTTCTATTTGCTTCCCAGTCGCCCTGTCCTGAGATGGTGCTGAAACGGGCTGTCTGGAAGTTGTGCTTTGCCTGTCTCTGTACACTTTGCTTTCAAGGTAAGCAAGACTAGCTGTTCTTTTTTAAAGTGCAAGCGAGTGCCACCTCTCAAGACTGTAAAATGATTTAATGACTCGATAGAAGTGGCGAGCAAAGTTGACAAAAACAATGCAAGTGAACTCTTGCTTCAGGTTCTGGTTATTTAATTGACCCATTGAAAAAAAAATTAAAGCAACAATTTGAACGGTGGCTGTTATTTACCTCATGTTTATTTCGAGTTGGTGAATATCACTTTTGTTACCAGCTGGGCCAGTGACTATCTACCTCAATAGGAGTGAGCTACTGGTCTGGGTGCCCATCGCTGGAGCGAGGTGCGAATCTTCTCTGGAGCGCCATCAGACAACAATATTTGCAGGATTAGTAAAAGATTTTGGCTTGGATTCAACGAAAATTCAATGTAAACTACATGCAATGATAAATACGAGGCACGGTGCCCGCAATTTGCAAGATTGTTTAGAGGTGACCGGAAGCAAAGAAATCAACGTTACGACTGATACTTAGGAAAATTTACCAAATAAATAAGATAATTGAGAAGAAAATGATCTGTTTGTCAGTAATTCTGGCTCGGACAAAACTCTGATTATTACTAACCAAATTATTTGTTATTTGCACTTTATCATTGTATTTATTCATTTGTGTATATATTTATAATATAGTATATGGACACATTGATCTGTTTTGTAGTAAATGCCTACTATGTTCTGTGTGCTGAAGCAAAGCAAGAATTTCATTGTCCTATCAGGGACACATGACAATAAACTCATTTGAACCTGAACTTGAATTTTCAATTACAATATTGGAATTTCCAATTGAGTTAATTTTGCTTCATTCCAGTAGCTGACATACAAGCATGGAGAGGCAGGAAAAAAATCTTGTGGAGCTACCTTTTAAATGTTGGTAATAGAAGGACAGTAAAAAGTGAAATAAACAATGAGCATATGAAATAACTTTATTATTTTATTTTACCAAAGTAGTGTGAGGGGAGCTTGCACTAATTTAGAGTTTTTGATGATCTGAATTATTAGACTCCAAAATGTCACTCAATCTCAGCAAGCATCTTTGCATGTTCTTTCAGATTTTGCAGAAGTCTGACAAACTGTCTTGTACGGCGAGTGAGATGTTTCATATTTTTCTTTGGCAAATTACCAATTGTCTTCAAACTTTGTAGTTGTGACATTGGAACCGAATAGTGTGTTTTGACTTATCTTAGATGATGTTAGAGGCACGTTGCCTCTTCCCTTCGCTCCATAGATGCTGCTGCACCCGCTGAGTTTCTCCAGCACTTTTGTCTACCTTCGATTTTCCAGCATCTGCAGTTCCTTCTTAAATATCTTAAATTTGTTGTTTTGTAATATTCAGTAATGTGACTGCAGGTCTGTGGAGCAAAGTGGTGATTTAGATAAAATGGAGCAGACTTGAATGAGGGAAAAATATTTACTAGGTCAGATGCATTACATGTTTGATTTAGTGGAGACAGTGTGTTGCACTTTTGCAGTGGAGCACATAACACAGTTACTACTATAGTTATTAATCTGCAGATTCAGTAACTGAAAGTGAACTTCTGTCACAGTGCGATCAACAGTGGTCATTAGAGTGCTAACTAATGCCATATTAAAGTGCTTCATAGCAACGTACAAAGCATTTGTGATAAAGCGGGTTAATAGCTGGCACAAATGGATAAATGCATTTATTACATTCGCCATTCCTGAGTGCAGAATGATCAAACGGAAGAAAATATTAGCTTTAAGAAAAGACGTGCAAAATAGGCGGAAAAAATGATTGGCTTAACCCTACTTAATAAAGGATGAGATAACCAATTGTGTGAAATATCCTTAGCTCAGTACAGATAGAATAATAAAGGACAGGGTATACTGAGAATATTTTTAGATACCTTGATAATAATCGTAGTGTTGGGTGATGTATAAATTATCAAGTTTGAGATAAATATAAGAAGGGTAGTACAGAAAATGACAGAAGATATCAGTCATACAAATTGGCTAAATTAAATTGACAAATCTAGTTTGGACGATAAATTTACGGAATCCATGTGCAACAGTTTGGCTCGAAGAGTGGGCTGCTTTACAATGAAGCCTGGGACTGCTGGCCAGCAAGAGTGCTTGTTTCAGCATGATCCATTCATCTACTGCTATGGACTGTGGCACGTTAGTATTTAAAGCACTATGTCAGATGATACTCGATCTAACCCCCCCCCCCACTCCACAACCGGACAGCACTGAATCCAGCAAGCGCTCCATGAAGTGCTGTAGTGTAGGGTGGATACACCCTGTATCCGTCCTTCAGTTTTACACTGATCATGATAGATGTATTGTGCATGGCCCCGTTCATTTGAATAGTTCACGGAGTCAAAAAGTACTGGAAACACTCAGCGGGTCAGGCAGCATCTATGGAAATGTAACCCGAGTTTCCATAGCAGTGGTTGAATGGACTTACATTTTAGGTCTAAAGGGCCTGTCCCACGAGCATGCGACTGCAAACCGGAAGCGGGGGCCGTGTGGGGGTCGCGTGGAGGTTGAGTGATCCCCGTACAGGGCCGGTCCCACCAGCATGCGCCCGCATGCGACTGCATGCGGCGAGCGCGACCAAACCGGAAGCGGGGACAGCGCGTTCCAGCGAAGTCCGCGGGAAGTTTGCGCGTGACGTACAGGGGCGTCAAGACGCTGCGTCCGGCGTTGAGATGCTGCGTATGCCCGTCGAGGCGGTGCGTACGGCGTTGAGGCGGCTGCGGGCCGGCAGGCCGTTGCCACGCGGAATTTTTGAACACTCTCAGTTTTTCGGAGTCCCGCGCGATGTCAGGACCAGCTCCGCACAACTCCATACGGCTCTGGCGATCGAAATGGGACCGGCCCCACGGGGCCGTACGGCTCAAGGGACCACTTTAGGTCGTGCTTGCTGCATGCAGTCGCATGCTCGTGGGACAGGCCCTTAAGGCCTCAAAGCATCTTGGTCCTAAAACATTGACATTGATTCTATTTCTATAGATGCTGCCTAACGGAGGAGGAGCCATCTTGGGGAACGGCTGCTAACCAGCAGCCGTCCGTTTAATTCGCTTTTTAAAAAAAGTTTTGAGTAAGTCCTGTGTTTCGTCCATTGGAGAAATTGACTTTTTAATGTGGAGGGTAGGGGGCCATTCTACTTCTAGGTCCCTACCTGGTCGGTGAGGCAGCTTTTTCTCCGGGCTGCCCATTGACCCGTCCTCGTGGCCTACCAGCGGGCTTGGAGCGCCGTTTCCTGGCGGGGACCGCCCAGCACCTCGGCTTCGGTGGCGGCACAGCGCTGGAGCTCTTTCGTGGAGCGGAGCGGAGCGGGCGATGCCTTGCCTGGGTCGCCGCGCTGGATCGACGCGCTGGAGCTCCGGTGAGCTGTGACCGCCGAGTTCAACACCTCCGGGCTGCGGGTCTGCGGAGCGGAGCGGGCGGCGCCTACTTTAACATCGGGAGCCTGGGTGCTCCAAACCGGCGCGGCCTTGTCGGCTTCGGAAGCCGCGGTCCCCAGTCAGGAAGCGGCCGTTCCAGGTGGTCCAGCCGCTGAGAGGACTCTCCCGACGCCGGTGAGAATGGCCAGGAACATCAGGCCGCCGTAGAGGCAATTGCGGTGGCCTCAATAGGCCTGACTTTGGGTGAACTGGGGATGGGGACTGGACATTGTGCCTTCCCTCACAGTGGTAATCCATTGTGGGGGGGATGATTTTTTTGTCTGTAAGTAAACCTGTTAGTCTTTGTCCAAGATGGCTGTCGGAAGGGAGAGTGGACGCTGGCGCGCTTTAGCTGCTGCTGCTCTCTCTTCACACCGTGTTTTTGATTTTTTTGTTTTTGGACTGAATTCTGTTTTTAAATTTGTGTCTCTGTGATGTCTTTATTATTTATTTTATTCTGATTATATGTTTTATTATTCTTGGTAATCTCTGTAAGGTGTCCTTGAGATTTCTGAAAGGCGCCCAAAAATAAAATTTATTATTATCCCGCTGAATGTTTCCAGCATTTGCTGCTTTTATTTCAGATTTACAGCATATGCAGTTTAAAAAAAATCCTTCCCTTAAAAGATGATAGGGTTTTTTTAGCTTGATTTTTCTAATACATTTATATTTCATAATTTCAATATGTTTTAAAAATATTTTTTAATATTTTACTTTAAATTATGATGTTTAAATGTGTGATGGGACAGAGGAAAAAACAAATTTTTTCAGCGACTTGCCGGCACCTGTCATAGTTGCAGCAAGTGGCTGAAAATGTTCAACATGTTGCAAATCCAGTGGTGACCAGAAAAAGGTACGACTCATTGGGCGATTACTCACGACCATACAGGCTTCACCCCGCGACATGTCGTGTAAGTGGGACAAGCCCTTAAGTAAGTCGACTGACTTGGCAAATGAAATTCCTCGTATGTTGCAAAACGTACTTAGCTAATAAAGTATTATTGTATTGAACTGGTACCCCTTCCACATATTGCCCTTCAATGGCAGATCCCTTTGAGAATATGGAGAACATGCAAGCACTGTATCTCAGTGCACGTGACAACAATAAACTAAACTAACAATCCTCTTACAGTGAAAGCCAACCCATTGTTTATCTTTCTGAAGAGGGATTAAATAGAATAAGAGTAAATTAGCCAGAAACAAAGTATATTGTTTAAAAACCGATAAGTAATTAATAAGAAGATTAGTGGACTTTAGCAAGACATTAGGAATTATTAGTGTTTGAAACACTAAGTGGTGCACTCTGTGTCCAATGTAGCTCTTGGTGTTAACATACCTATGTACAAGCAAATAGGCATTTGTATGGTGTATTTGTGTTCATTGTAAGGGGGTTGAGTTTAAGAATTAGCCTTGCTGCATTTGAGTGAGACCACACTGCTGTATCCAACAAGGAGACGTTTTGATCCAATGCTGCCTGTCCCGCTGAGTTACGCTAGCATTTTGTGTCTAGCAACAAGGAGATGGTCTTCATATGTGTCACTTAAATGCTTCTTGGATTGAAGTAGAGGCTGGATTTGTATTCTCCAAATCTTAGGAATTTTCAATGTGATTTAGATGTCATAGTCTCAGGGTAATAGGTGAAGGACTGAGCTAGAGATTCGTCCATCGAATGAATGTGAATCTTTGGAATCCTTTACCCCAGAGAGCAGTCTTTATAATAATAATAATAATAATAATAATAATAAATTTTATTTATGGGCGCCTTTCAAGAATCTCAAGGACACCTTACAAAAATTGAGCATGTAGAGGAAAAACATGTAAGGGGAATGAAATAAATAGTAGAGACATGACTAGTACACAAAGTAAAGACAGAATTCAATACAAAGGTACAAAGTCTTTGCTCAGTTGACGTATTGTCGGGCGAGTGACGCACACCTTTTATGATCGTGTTTTTCAGTCGAATAGTTTTACATTTTATACACTTAAAAAAAAATAAAAAATTACATTCTTTAAAGTTACAGCATATCTGAGCATTTTATTACTGTGGTTAGAAAATTGTTTTGTAAGTATTAAAGAGTAGTTTTAAACCAGTACAATTTAATCACCACCCCTATTTGCTGCTTGAGGTATATTGTGTATATGTCATTGAAAGTGTCCAGCCAGAAACAAAATGTCATGGTTTGTGATGGACACTTTTCTTTGTCCAGTGTCTAATAGAGAGAAAGAGATAATAAGCAAACTACTGGAGGAACTCAGCGTGTCTAACAACATCTGCTGAGAGAAATAAATTGTCAACTACAGTTCAAATTGGCCAGAAACTGGTCAACCCAGTCCAAATGGTTGTAGAATTGAAGTGCAAAATGCACCCAGTGCAACTTTTTTTAAAGAGAGAGGAAATCATGAATAAAGGTAATTCTACCCATTGAGTTCATGCTGGCTCCCTGATTACACTGCTTCTTCCAGCTGCTCTGCAATTATTATCCTGCAACTTATTTATTTTTGTAAAGCTGTCCTAAAATTTATTTTTGTTTGTTTTTAAATTGGTTATGGCAGGCAATGAATTAGATACTCTAACTAAAAATGCTAATTGTTTTTTGTAATAAATCCATGATCAGTTGTATTCGTCAAACTGTTCTAAGATACATAGAATTATGTTCTTTTTAATGGATTTTTTTTGTGCTGAGCTGACCTTTTCTAACGCATTGCACTGATTCATGTCCTGATTTCCTTCCAAAATGGCAGATAAATACTGGGGTCTCTGCCCCTTGGGTATGCACTGTTACTCACAATTTGGATTTGACTTTTTCTATCTCTGGTTACGATTTTTCTAGACAATCAATGTAAAGATCAAGCATCTTGTGCGGGTGTCCTGAAGAATTTGCAACATTTGCATGGGCTTCTCGATTCATCACATGAATAGCAAACATTTCTGATGATTTGTAGAATAATTAGTGTGCAAACTAGAATATTTTTCCCTTTCCGCGGTTTTATCAGAAAACTCACTTCACTGAATAATATTCACTGTGATAATAATAATAATAATAAATTTTATTTAATGGGCGCCTTTCAAACATCTCAAGGACACCTTACATAGTATATCGGAATAACATATAATCGGAATATAACTAGTAATAAAGACATCACAGAGACACAAATTAAAAACAGGATTCAATCCAAAAACAGAAAATCAAAAACACAGTGTGAAGAGAGAGCAGCGGCAACCAAAGCGCGCCAGCGTCCACTCTCTCTTCACGGCAGCCATCTTGGACACAGACCTACAAGACTACAATTAGACAAAAAAATCATCCCCCCACAGTGGATACCACTGTGGAGGAAGGCACAATGTCCAGTCCCCACCCCATGTTCACCCCAAAGTCAGGCCTATTGAGGCCACCGCAATTGCCACTACGGAGGCCCGATGTTCCTGGCCGTTCTCACCGGGTGGTCTTGCCCCGGCGTCGGGAGAGTCCTTTTGGCGGCTGGGCCACTTGGAACGGCCGCTTCCTGGTTGGAGCCCGCGGCTGCCGAAGCCGACAAGGCCGCGCCGGTTTGGAGCACCCAGGCTCCCGTTGATAAAGTTGGCGCCGCCTCTCCACACTGCCGCCTCTCCGCACGCCGCCTCTACGCTCCGCAGACCGCAGCCGAGTTGTTGCTCTCGGCGGTCCAGCTCGCCAGAGCTCCAGCGCGTCGCTCCAGCGCGGCGACCCAGGCAAGGGATCGCCCGCTCCGCTCCAGCGCTCCAATGCTGTGCCGCCGCCGAGGCCGACGTGCTGGGCGGTTCCCGCCAGGAAACGGCGCTCCAAGCCCGCAGGTAGGCCACGAGGACGGGTCAACGGGCAGCCCGGAGAAAAGGCTGCCACACCGACCAGGTAGGGACCTAGAAATTAAGTTTACACCTACCCCCCACATTAAAAAGACCATATCCCCTACAAACAAAAAACAGGACTCACTAAAAACTATAAAAAAAACGGATTTAAAACGGACGGCTGCTGGCTAGCAGCCGTTCACCAAGATGGCTCCTCCTCCCATGGGCCATGCATAGATGTTTTGGGTTTTGAGAGATGTCATAGCAACATAGGAATAGGTAGTTCTATCACTTGAGCTTGTTCCACCATTCATTAAAGTTTTGGGTGAAGATATCTCTACTTCACTTCTCTGCCACTTTTATCCCCATAGCTAATGATAAAAATGCCATCGCATGGCGATCTAACTGATGATCTTATAGAGGTGTATAAGATCATGAGAGGAATTGACGGGGTAAATGCAGAGTCTTTTACCTAGATATGGGGAAATCAAGAACCAGAAGACATGCGTTCAAGGTGAGGGGGAGAAGATTTAATAGAAACCTGAGGGGCAACTTTTTTGTACAAAGGATGGAAGGTATATGGAACAAGTTGCCGGAGGAGGTGGTTAAGGCAGGTACCATCACAACATTTAAAAGACAATTGGACAGGTACATGGATAGGATAGGTTTAGGGGGATATGGGCCAAATGCTGGCCAGTGGGACGTGCAGATAGGGCTTGTTGGTCAGCATGGGAATGTTGGACCGTAAGGCCTGTTCATACACTGTATGACTATGCCAATTGACTTATCGTCAAATACATTTGAAGTAATGAGCTTAAGATATTTTCTTATCAAGTTTAAGTTCAAGTTCATCATCATATTGTCATAAGTTTGGGGAAGTAGAGGTACAATTATAATAATATGGCTTACAGGGACATAGACTTGGATACACACACACACACACACACACACACACAGACACACAGACACACAGACACACAGACACACAGACACACAGACACACAGACACACAGACACACAGACACACACACATTATACATACCTTATATGAAATTCAAAAAGAAAGATGGGCATTAGTCCAAAAACCAAATTAGTAAAACAAGTCAAGACAAGTTTATTCGTCACATACGCATACGAGATATGCAGTTAAATGAAAAGTCCATGGTAGTGCAAGAGGTAGGTTATGGTGTTCTGTTGTCGAGGTTGGATTCATATGTAGGTTGGTTCACAACTCTGATATTTGTAGAGAAAGTAGCTTTTCATGACCCTGGTGGTTTAGGAAAGTGATTTTAAGTGATTTCTATGTGAAAAGTGATTTCTAACGTCCTACCTTTTTAAAGATTTATCCTTGTTCTGTATAAGTGACAGAAAATATTTTAACACTAGATAGTTTCTTTCAACTGTGAAACTAAATTGGTTCTAAAGTTAATGGTGAATATTCTTTTCTTTAATTACACAATTACAACCTTGAATGAAGACTTCTGTAGGAGATGATTGTCTATCCCAATCAAAATTGTTTTTCTTAAGTTATATAGTAGGGCGCATTACTGATTGTGTCGGGGAATATCTCGTTGCGTTGTTACCGTCTTTGTTTCATCAGTCTGTACTTGACTACAGTCCAAAGCTTTGAATAAAATATGTTTTGGTACATTTGTTTTGTTTCATTCACTGAAATGACTGCCTTTCAACAATGACAATCATCCTTCTTTTGTGCAAACATGATTTCAACCACTGGCAAGCTTTCCCTGATTCTGACTGACTTCTGACTCGCTTAGATTTGTCCAGACCTCAACCGGCCAAAATCCTTCAGTATGTCAAGTCCAACCACTCTTTCTTCATTCACGTCTTTCAAAGTTTAATGTTATTGTCCTAGTTGACCCTAGTCTGCAAACCAGTTGTTTCTGTTGTACGGTTGATTAAACTGGTACGATTACGTTTAAAGAATTTATGTTCATATGCACGGAATGGAACAATATTGCGCACATGCAGGCAATCTCGAGCACATTTCAGGAACATGCTTAAGTTGGTCACATGTTTGGAAGGGACATTATTGGCTGAAGGGCCAGTTCTTGTGCTTACTGTTCTAATTTTATAAACTAAGGCTTGATCATGCTAATTATCAGTGAAGGAAATAGAATAAATAAAACAGCTGTTTTCATAGCAGTTACCAAAAGGAAACCTTCGGTTGTCTTTAGAAAAGTTCTGTTAGATACTTAATTTTTAAATATTTTCTTAAAATTTTAATCGACAACAATATCTAAAGGATGGTCCATATTAATGTAACGTTATACTCTATATGCACAATCACTAAGGCACGGATACATGATATCTATATAATATATAGATTGATATATATCAATATGATATGCATATAATGTATATTAAATTATGAGGCATACTTGGAGCACCCTTTTCCCAGTTTGGAGATGTCCAACACTAGGGGGCATAGCTATAAGGTGAGGGGGGGGGGGGGGGAGTTTAGTTTTACACAGAGTGGTGGGTGCCTGCAACGCATTGTTGGTGTGTTGGTGGAAGCAAATATGATAGTGGTGTTTAAGAAGCTTTTGGATAGGCTCATGGAAGTGCAGGGATAGAGGGATATGGATCATGTACAGGGAGATAAGATTAATTTGACGTGGCATAATGTTTGGCACCCGAAGTGCCCGTTCCTGTGCTGCACTGTTCTATGTTCTATATCTTTATTATAATTATAGAGTTATACAGCATGGAAACAGGCCCTTCAGCCTAAATCATCCATGCCAACCTAGATGCCCATCTGAGCTTGGCCAATTTGGCTGTGTTTGGTCCATATTGGTGTAAACCTTCTCTATGCATGGACCTGTCCAAGTAGACAGAAAATGCTGGAGTAACTCAGTGGGTGAGGCAGCATCTCTGGAGAGAAGGAATGGGCAACGTTTCGGGTCAAGACCCTTCTTCAGACTGACTGGAATCAGTGTTTGGCAAATTCCTATTCAGGTTAAATGGTGAAACTTGGTGTTCTGAATGCAGTTTGTTTGGGTGAACTCAAACTTAAAGGCCCTGCAGAAGAGGGAATATCAATTGCCAGACATTAATTGCATGAGTGATTTTGCTTGTCAATCATGCATCTCTCCCAAGAACCATACAGCTCCACGCTTTTAAAAATCATTGTTATAACCATATAACCATATAACAATTATTGGTGAGAATTGTGACGCAAAATGCAATTTATTTCTCAAATATATGTTGTCTCTCTAGAGTGAAATTGGGAAGAAATAGTTTATCACCCGACATTAGGGACATTTTATATTATGAGTACAAGTAAAAGTTAAAGTAAACTCTCTATCTTTGCACTTTCCCGAATAAGAGAAATTTCCGATTATTGGTGATGTAATATTTGGATCCACATATTGATTTGGCTTTTATCATTAAATTTGTCTTGTTGATGTCACAGCACCACATTGGGAGACGGTTGTGAGCTGGGAATACTAGACTACTGGGCAGAGATCAATACAGGCCGACTGCTTTTATTCTGCATTTTCGTGAGCCAGCAAAGAGGATAGTCCTCCATTACATATGGGATGCTTTTTCACTTAATCCTTTAGAAAATAAAGGCTTTGCTGCTTGGACTTTGGCAGCAAGAAAATGTTCTGTATCTCGTAACAAGGAACTGCAGGTGCAGGTTTATACCAAAGAAAGACACAAAATGCTGGAGTTACTCACCGGATCAGGCAGTGTCTTTGAAGGGTATGGTTTGGTGATGCTTTGGGTCGGGGCCCTTCTTTCAGATCGATTGCAGGAGGAGAAATGGGGGCAGGGTGGGAGAGAAAGCTGGAAAAGATGAGGGGCAAACATGGTCGGTGAACATAGGAGAGGGTTTTTATTTTTTGGATCTGCAAATTGTTGGACAATGGTCAGAGATGAACAGGCGGGTGTGAGGGGCTTCTGAATCTCCTCATTTAAGGCTTATCCATCCCTGTTGTTTTTATTTTAATGCCTAGAATTTGCCCAGTGGCTTGGATTGCCGATGCAGTTAGGCCACTGATCGTGATTTATTAGATCCCCTTGCGAAAGAATGAAACCATTATTCATAGCTAATTGCTATCTATTAAATATGTGTGCTGCATTGTTAAAATTCAGAATAGTTTTCAGATGCCTACAATTGAGTGTTAATGGAATTTCATGCCTTGGCTAAATTAGGGAGAGAGGAGAGATGTTATCTGGTTAGAAGTGTATGAAGAGTTAATGATAAAGACGGGCCAAAATAGTCTGCTTTAACTTGTGAACTTGATGAGGCATGGAATTTAATCAGTCAGAAAATAGGCTGTTCTTCATAGAGCACGACCCGAATAATGGGAATCGCTTAAATCCCACAGTGTAAAGATTTTCTTTAATGAAAATTTTATTTCCTGTCTTTAAACAGTTAGTGCAATCCTCAGTTTGAAGAGATTCTCATCCCCTCTCCAATGGGAGTACTGTGAGATACTTCTTTGCTGTTCCCCCTCTGTGATTTCTGCTGCTCTTCTGCTCGTTGACCTATTACCTGCCACGCTCTGTCCTGCCTCTCCCTTTCTTCCCCCCCCCCTTCAACAATCAGTCTGAAGAAGGGTTCCGACCCGAACCCTCAACTATCCATGCTCTCCAGAGATGCTCAGAGGGGGAGCAGTGAGAGAGGGTCTTCCCCCCCCCCTCCAGAGATGCTGCCTGACCTGCTGTTGCTCCAGCATTTTTGCGTCCTTTTGTATAAACCAGCATCTGCAGTTCCTTGTTTCCACAGTGTAGTCGCTGCAATTTATTGAACATCAAGTAGTCTCCTTTAGAAGCAACAATAAATGTGGCTGCTTTTTCCAATTGGGGAACACTTTTTTTTTCTCTAGAAAGAAGCTAATATGTTGGGATCTTTGGGTGAAAGTGAACCCAGAGTGAGATTTGAGTGGGACTAAATTATAACAGTGCATTGCGAACTATGAATAGAAAATTAAAAGGATCTCATCCATTTTAATGCTTTGCCGTCTCTCTGGCCTTTGTCTCACTGAATATACATATTTGTTCTCCTTTGGCGAGAATGTAATTTACATCTCAAACCAGCTCAGTGGAATGGTTGATGTTCGAACCAGAATGAGTCGAGTAAGTGCAACAGTCTCGAGCACATTTCAAACGAGCCTTGTACATTTGTTTTATAAGCTTTCTGCCAGCTTTTGACATGCACTGTAAACTGGGCAGAAGCCGCACAATAAAAGTGTTGAGTTATAGCTGCAGGTTTGCTGCTTTGAGCGTGCCCCGGGGGGAGTTAGCAACATCAGTAGTATTTTAGTTTACTGATGAGATGTTTGTAAATGTAAATGGTTTCATTATTTTCTCCAGGGACAACGAGAAAGGGCAAGATAGTTCTAAGGTTTGATTGAGTGCAGGCCTCCCTAAATTCAGTGGCGCCATAAACTGCAGACACATTGCACTATAAGCATCTTCAGCCAACTCCACTGCTTTTCTGAATTTCCGCCTTTCTATGTCACCAACATGCAGATTTGTGTGACCAGCAGCCGCATATAATGCACATGGATATCTGGCTTCTAAATGAATGAATAAGTTTATTGGCCAAGTATTCACATACAAGGAATTTGCCTTGGTGCTCTCCCAGCAAGTGACAACACCATAAAGTGACAGTTAGGGATGACACATAAAACATTAAACATTAATAATAAAACATTATTGATTAACTTAATACCTGTATATTGGATAACTTAATGCCTGTATATTGTATCAATATTCCAATTCTTAACTCTTTACCCAGCAAAGCAAGCATCAGTCTGGGTACTTGTGAGAAAAGACCACCCCCTTACTTGTGGGAAACCATGTTTTGGCATCTGATCCATGTTTAATTTGGGCAGCACAGTGGCGCAGCAGTAGAGTTGTTACATTAGTGCCAGAGACCTGGGTTTGATCCTGACCACTGGTGCTGTCTGTATGGCGTTTGTACATTCTCCCCATGAGCGCATAGGTTTTCTCTGGGGGCTCCGGTTTTCTCCACACTCCAACGATGGACAGGTTTGGAGGTTAATTTGGCTTTGGTTAAAAATAGTAATTTGTTCCGAGTGTGTAGGATAGTGCTAATGTACGGAATGATCGCTGATCGGCTCGGACTCTATGGGACGAAGGACCTGTCTACGGGTTGTATCTCTAAACTAAATTAAACTAAACTAGGGAAATGGATATCTAGAATTAAAATCTTGTGAGGAATCGAAGCTTTGCTAAATTTGCAGGCCTTGTACTGTGAGCCATTCCAGTGATTAGATTCTGCCCTGAACCCACCAGAGCAGATGAAATATTTCCTGATCACGGTTCTGCCCTGGTGACGGGAGTATTAAAGTGCTTATAGTTTAATGCTTCAGATAAGAAACTTCCTTGGTTCAGGAGAAGGGTTACAGTCTCTTTGGTCATATCGGGGATTTTCTACTTCAGTGAAAACTAACGAATAAACTTGCTGGAGTGTTACTGCATCATTTAAAAAAAATAAAAATGGTGTAACAGTTCTAGTATTTATTTACTATACACAAAGGTTTTTAAGGTTTAGTTTAAAGTTACAGCGCGGATCAGGCCCTTTGGCCCAACTTGTCCGTGCCGACTAACGATCCCCGTACACTAGCACTATCCTACACACTAGGGACAATTTACAATCTTTACCAAAGCCAATTAACTTACAAACTTGTACGTCTTTGGAGTGTGGGAGGAAACTGGAGCAACCGGAGTAAACCCACGTGGTCACAAGGAGAACGTACAAAATCCGTACAGACAGCACCCGTAGTCAGGAGCAATCCCGGGTCTCTGGCGCTGGAAGGCAGCATCTCTACCGCTGGGTCACCGTGCTGCCCTAATTTTGAGTTGCAGAGATTGTTATTATTGTTTGCTTCGTTTTTGCGGTCAAAATGTTGTTTTTCACGCGTTTCAGTAACAGTTGACATTATCTGTAGGCATAAAACAGTTTCCTCTGTTTCATGGACACTGTAGCAAAGTGCAGAACGAGTTTGCATAGTGACTACAATCAGGGTTGCTCATTGTAGTTAACAATTTGTTTAAGAAGGAACTGCAGATGCTGGAAAATCGAATGTAGACAAAAATGCTGGAGAAACTCAGCGGGTGAGGCAGCATCTATGGAGCGAAGAAAATAGGCAACGTTTCAGGTCGAGACCCTCTCGACCCGGAACGTTGCCTATTTCCTTCGCTCCATAGATGCTGCCTCACCCGCTGAGTTTCTCCAGCATTTTTGTCTACCTTTGTAGTTAACAACTTTGTACGAGTGATCATTATAAAATCAGTGCTGAAGTTTACATTTGACTGCCTAATTACAGTTTGGCCTCTGGCTGTTTTCCCAACTACTCCATTCTGTTCTCCACATGAACAGTCACCAAAATCCTATACGACCACACTTGAGTTTGCTTTTCTATTTATTTCTCTTCTTCAACCTTTCTAATCGGTTCTTTTCTATTGACACGGTGTCTGCTACAGTCACTAACTGTAGGCATTCATTTTATTAGCCTCGTAAATGTGCAAAATAGGACCTGCTCTGCTCTCTTTCGCAGCCTTTAATCGCTAAATAATTCAACTTTGCATGCCATTTGAAACTAAAAATAGCTTTCAATGCCATCGCATTTTGAAATGTGATAATGCAGATCTTTCTTGTTTCATTAGTTGGCGCAAAATTATAAATGTTGCAAATATACTGTCTGGAAATGCAAATGCGCTCAGCTCTTGGATTCTGTTTGCCTTCAGTGTGCTCCCAGCAAATACTGCTCTATTTCTTACTCGTGTTATCCATCTAATCCAATCTTTTCTGAAAATTATGTAGAAACATAGGAACTGCAGAAGCTGGTTAATGTACAAAGTGCTTGAGTAACTCTGCAGGTGAGGCAGTATCTCTGGAGAACGTGGATAGGTGACATTTCAGGTCAGGACCCTGAAAGGTCCATGTGCGCCAATCCGTTTTACAGTGATGCTACCTGACATGCTCGGTCCTGACCAGGAAAGTCACCTATCCATGTTCTCCAAAGATGCTCCCCAACCTGGTGAGTTACTCCAGCACCTTGTGCCCTTTTATGAACATTGTGTCTCATTATTTTAAGCTGTTTATATTGATTTCCCATTTAAATTGGTTGAATCTCTTACCTCCTTCCACGCTTGCCCCTCCCCAAAATGTTATGTTGGCCCCACTTTGGTAGTGCTGTAACCTGCCTTGGTTTTGCTGGTTCATCCATCTCTGAATGGGTCCCAGTGCCTGAGGCGGTGTCCACCTTTCCTCCTGCACTGTCTCTGCGCCCCACATTCATCTGTTCCATTTTCATGTTGCTCTGTATGGTACACCACTGTGATACACCAGAGTCTTTCACCTATGGAGGAACTGCTTTTTAAACTTAATCTTTCTCCTTTAACCTCTGTTAGCAGGCCCTTGTCCTACTCTCTTTCTATCCATGATGCTGATGTCAGCATGAATTATGTTCTCTCGCTGTTCTCTCTCCCTCCTTGCTCTGAGTTTCATGTAGCCGCTCAGTTACATCCTTCAACTTTGCATTTGGGAGGCTAGATACTATCATAGACTACAATTAAGCAGAACTATCTGTCCGCACTCCTTACTTTTGAACCCCCAACAATTGGAGCTTTATTGATGACTGTTCTTTGTCCAAACCAAGCCATGTCAAGTTTTTGGCTGTGTACTCTGTAGTGTAATGATCATCTACTCCTGAGCTGAGCAGCAGTTCAAGTTCATGATGTACTTTGAAGCACTGTATACTGCCTGCATGGTTGTCCTAGTCTCCATCCTACATCTATACCGCCGCTTCTGCAGAAGATTGAGGAGATTCGGCACGTCACTGAATACTTCATTAACCCTTTACAGGTGTGTGGCATATTGATTGGTTGCATCATAGCCTGGTTTAGCAACCCGGACACCCAGAAATGAAGGAAGCTGCAGAATGTGGTGGACATTTTTCATAGTCCATCACGAGTACTGATCTCCCCACCATCAAAGGAAACTGCAGGAAATGCTGCCTCAAAGGCAGTGACTATCATCTTGTGCTCTCGCATTCATGCTCTCGCTCTCTCTCCTATCTCACCCACTATTTAATTAGTTGAATTTTGTTTTATTAAATTGGTAACTAAGCTTATTTGTTAAAGTCAATCCTTTTTAACAAATGGAAGACACCATTTTCTGTGAATAATGCCCTGGTGGTGTCTGGGACTCAGCACCGTTTCTTAGCTTACAGATCTATTTTTTGACCATTAAGGTATTCCGACAGCTGGGCCAAGGGCTGTTTAGTGTGTCTTGATGTGAAATGCGATTCCCAATTTGGGGAAACCAGTTGGTTTATATTTAGAATGCATTGGGTTACTGTACATTGCAGTGAGGCGGATATACCAGTCAGAGAAATTCTTTTGAAATATTTAGTTTCCTCCTTGGATAAGTGTATGATTGATCTTGATACCCATCGTGCCAGAGTGCATGCATGGTATGGGATGTTCGGATTGTGTATTCGTATCCGAATGTATCACATTATCTCCAGTTTGAGATATGGATGGTTTCTTATTTATGTATCTGGGACCAAGAGACTGTCATTCGGTTAATATAACTGAACTCATTAACAATGGGATTTAATTTGCACCATTAGTCAAAACAGGCTTTTCATTCCACCCTTGTCGGTCAAAGGCATGTAGTTTCATTAGGGGCAGGTGCTGGTCGTAAAATGTGCTGAGTTCCATCTCGCCACATCTTTCTTTCTGCAATGAAAAGTGGCAGACAAATGAAGGGTGCGTAGAAATGTCTTGAGTCAGGCGCTGAATTTCGCATTCTTTTGGTGATCTTTGTTCCTGATACTAATCTTGTCCGGAGAAAATGGCTATGCTTTTAATCCCACTGGTCAACCTGCTGCATAGTTGTAATTCTGAGCTCCAGAGAAAGATCTTGAGGTGGGAGTGCATTTTGTGCTTGGAGACCATTGACTCTATGTAATGATCCAAACGGGTTTCCAGGATTCAGATCAGTGACGGAGAAAGAAAATGTCAATCGTGTAAAGTTAAAGATGAAATGTCTATTAAAACAGCAGCAAAACAACAATAAAACTATGAGTCTCACAAGCTTCCATCGCATGTCGGGACCTTGTGTTAATGACGGCTTGGCTTGGTGAACTCGAGGGTCCTTGTATTGTTTCAGAATCTAATCTGCAGAGGCACAATGGCGCAGTGGTAGAGTTGCTGCCTTATGGGTCTGTCCCACTGTACGAGCTAATTCAAGAGTTCTCCTGAGTTTCCCCTGATTCGAACTCGGAGAATTACGGTAATGGCAGCTCGTAGGTACTCGGGGCTCTCGTGGACATTTTTCAACATGTTGAAAAATCTTCACGAGCTTACTGCGTTTCCCGAGTATCTGTCGTTAGTGTTGCGAGCCACTAAGAGACTTTGCGAGCTCCGACGTCCCTGCAATGTACATTCTACGTGCTTGCCATGAGTTAGATTTTCTTTTAAAATACGGGAGAGCTCTTGAATTAGCTCATACAGTGGGACAGCCCCATTATAGTGCCAGAGACCCGGGTTCAATCCTGACTACGGAGGCTGTCTGTACGGAATAGTATGTTCTCCCTGTGACAAGAGTTTTCTCTGGATTCTCCGGTTTCCTCCCACGGGGTGATCGCTGGTCGGCATGGACTCGTGAGAAGAAGGGCCTGTTTCCATGCTGTATCTCTAAAGTCTAAAGAGAGCATGCAATGGAGCTACAGTTTGTAATAAATATAAATTAATTGAATGTAAACATACATGGATTGGTTAGTAAATTTGATAATATCAAGATCAGAGGTTGCAGACTGCGAGCAAAGCTATCAAAGTAAACAGTGGGATGCAGAAATGGGCAGAGAAATGGCAGATGGAGTTCAATCAGGTAAAGTATGAGGTGTTCCAAGTGAAATTTGTGTTACACCTTTGAGATGAGAGGGGCAATGTTTAACATGATTGCATCTTAACAGGTGGTGGACTGGCATTCTGGCAGGCAGATTTGCCACTGCAACACAGGTGGTATTAAACTAAATAAGGGGGGGGTGTCAAATGGGATAGTCAAGGACGGAGTTAAAGGGAAATGGAGTAAAGGGATGGTTAATGACCCCAGAATTAACGGGAAAGAAAGCTCACAAAGGGATAGGAGAGTATGGTTAAGTGTAGTAGGAATCGATGTGAATGGTGAGATGTGTAAGGAATTAAAAGTATTGTATTTGAATGCGTGAAGTATAAGAAGTAAAGTAGATGAGCTTGAGGCTCAGATACAGGTTGGTAGATGACATTGTGGGGATTACCGAGCCGTGGCTGCAGGAGGATCCGGTCTGGGAACTTAATATTCAGGGTTATACATCCTATAGAAAGGACAGGTAGGTGGGCAGGCGAGGGGGGGGGGGGGGGGGGGTGGCTCTTGTGAGGGATGGAATTTAGTCCCTTGCGAGGGAAGACGTAGGGACTGCCGAGGTCGAGTCACTGTGTATTGAGTTGAGGAATTGCAAAGGCAAGAAGACACTAATTGGTGTTGTCTACAGACCCCTAAATACTAGTCTGGATGTAGGGTGTAAGTTGCAGCAGGAGTTAAAACTGGCATGTAACAAAGGTAATGCCACTGTGGTGATGGGGGATTTCAATATGCAGGTAGACTGGGAAAGTCAGGTTGGTTCAGGACCCCAAGAAAGAGAGTTTGTAGAGTGCCTCCGAGATGGATTCTTAGAGCAGCTTGTAATGGAGCCAACCAGAGACAAGGCAATTCTGGATTTAGTGTTGTCCAATGAACCAAATTTGATAAGGGAACTCGAGGTAAAGGAACCGCTTGGAGGTAGTGATCATAATATGGTTAGTTTTAATCTGCAATTTGAGAAGGTTAAATCAGAAGTGGCAGTGATGCAGCTGAACAAAGGGGGTTTATTGGGGTGTGAGAGAGGAGCTGGCCAAGGTAGACTGGAAAGGGATACTAGCAGGAATGATGATGGAACAGCAATGGCAGGAATTTCTGGGCATAATCCGGAAGACACAGGATCATTTCATTCCAAAAAGGAAGAAAGATTCTAAGGGGAGTAGGAGGCAACCATGGCTGACAAGAGAAGTTAGGGATAGAATAAAATGAAAAGAAAAGATGTATAATACAGCAAAGAGTAGCCAGAAGCCAGAGGATTGGGAAACTTTCATGGGACAACAGAAGGAAACAAAACGGGCTGATAAGATGAAGTACAAACGGAAGCTGGCCAGGAATATAAAGAAGGACAGTAAAAGCTTCTTTAGATATGTTAAGGGGAAAAAGAGTAGCAAGGTTAAATGTGGGTCCCTTGAAGGCAGACACGGGTGAAATTATTATGGGGAACA
The DNA here is from genome assembly GCF_010909765.2 of Amblyraja radiata. NCBI lineage: Eukaryota > Metazoa > Chordata > Chondrichthyes > Rajiformes > Rajidae > Amblyraja > Amblyraja radiata. Next base: position 40,660,440 of record NC_045969.1, on the reverse strand, counting down.
AGGAAATGGCAGAAGAGTTGAACAGATACTTCGGATCTGTCTTCACTAAGGAAGACACAAACAATCTCCCAGAAGTACTGGAGGACAGATGATCTAAGGGGGTTGAGGAACTGAAAGATATTTTCATTAGGCGAAAAATAGTATTGGGTAGGTTAATCGGACTGAAGGATGATAAATCCCCGGGGCCTGATGGTCTGCATCCCAGGGCCCTCAGGGAGGTGGCTCTAGAAATAGTGGACGCATTGGTGATCATTTTCCAATGTTCAATAGATTCAGGATCAGTTCCTGTGGGCTGGAGGATAGCTAATGTTATCCCACTTTTCAAGAAAGGAGCGAGAGAGAAAACGGGGAATTACGGACCAGTCAGCCTGACTTCGGTGGTGGGAAAGATGCTGGAGTCAATTATTAAAGAGGTAATAATGGGGCATTTGGATAACAATAAAAGGATTAGTCCAAGTCAGCATGGATTTATGAAAGGAAAATCATGCTTGACTAATCTTCTGGAATTTTTTGAGGATGTGACAAGTAAAATGGATGAAGGGGAGCCAGTGGGTGTAATGTATCTAGACTTTCAGAAAGCCTTTAATAAGGTCCCACACAGGAGACTGGTGACTAAAATTAGAGCACATGGTATTGGGGGTAGGGTGTTGACATGGATAAAAAATTGGTTGGCAGACCGGAAGCAAAGAGTAGGAGTGAAAGGGTCCTTTTCCGAATGGCAGGCAGTGGCGAGGGGAGTGCCGCAAGGCTCGGTGATGGGGCCGCAACTGTTTACCATATATATTAATGATTTAGAAGAGGGAATTGGGAGCAACACTAGCAAGTTTGCGGGTGGCGCAAAGCTGGGTGGCAGTGTGAACTGTTAAGAGGATGTTAGGAGGTTCATTGGGTGACCTGGACAGGTTGAGTGAGTGGGCAGATGCGTGGCAGATGCAGTATAATATAGATAAATGTGAGGTTATCCACTTTGGTGGCAAAAACAAGGGGCAGATTATTATCTCAATGGGGTTGAGTTAGGTCAGGGGGAGGTACAGCGAGCCCTGGGTGTCTTTGTACACCGGTCACTGAAAGTTGGCGTGTAGGTACAGCAGGCAATGAAGAAAGCTAATGGAATATTGGCCTTCATAACAAGAGGATTTCAGTATAGGAGTAGAGAGGTTCTTCCGCAGTTGTATAGGGCTCTGGTAAGACCACATCTGGAGTATTGCGTACAGTTTTGGTCTCCTAATTTGAGGAAGGACATTCTTGTGATTGAGGCAGTGCAGCGTAGGTTCACGAGATTGATCCCTGGGATGGCGGGACTGTCATATCAGGAAAGATTGAAAAGACTAGGCTTGTATTCACTGGAGTTTAGAAGGATGAGGGGGATCTTATAGAAACTTATAAAAGGACTGGCCATGCTAGATGCAGGAAAAATGTTCCCAATGTTGAGTGAGTCCATAACCAGGGGCCACAGACTTAGAATAAAGGGGAGGCCATTTAAGGCTGAGGTGAGAAAAACATTTTCACCCAGAGAGTTGTGAATTTGTGGAATTCTCTGCCACAGAGGGCAGTGGAGGCCAAATCACTGGATGGATTTAAGAGAGAGTTAGATAGAGCTCTAGGGGCTAGTGGAATCAAGGGATATGGGGAGAAGACAGGCGCGGGTTATTGATTGGGGACGATCAGCCATGATCGCAATGAATGGCGGTGCTGACTTGAGGGGCCGAATGGCCTCCTCCTGCACCTATTTTCTATGTTAATCCAGGCATCATTCTGGTAAACTTCTGCACCCTTTTCAAAGCCTCCACATCCATCCTGAATTTAGGCGACCTGAATTGTATGCGACCTAACCAAAGTCTAAGTAAGCTGCATGATGATATTCCTTGTTTGCATAACACTCGAGAGTAAATGGTTTGCCTGGTAATGATGGATACAACAATCAATACAGTGACAAAACAGCGAGGTGGCACATAGTGCAATAATGGAATAACTGAATGAAGTAGAGTTTGCAGTGTGCAGTGCTGAGTTTCATCAGGTGGTATTCATGCTCTTGGTAATTGAGAAGTTGGCAATTATATGTTTATGGTTTTGCTCCCTGGTGAATGTGAAGCTAACCTTGATATGTTTCTTGGTTCATTTTCATGTGACCCTCAATCGGTCAAAGATTAAAGTATTCCAACGTGTGCTTTGTAGAAATAAGCTTGTTACTTTTGTATTCTCGTTAGAATGGGAAACACTACTTTCATCTTAAGATAATTTTACCCCTTCAACAACAGCATCTGTTTCAGAAGCTGTTTCAAATGTGTGTTGATTTTGGAGACATTCAAAATTGTTCCAAGGCACAGCTTGTAATGAACAGACTCCAAATTGTAACCAAATCGCTAGAAATATGGTCAAATGTACAGATGTGTAAAAGGGATATTATGTGTCTGCCTCTCATTTGACCTATGACTTTATAGTTGTAATTTTCTCCAGTGTGCATGGTTAAAGGCCAATTATAACGACTAGATAAAAGAACACAAAGTGCTCAGAGGGTCGGGCAGCATCACTGGAGAACATGGATAGGTGATGTTTCGGGTCGGGATCATAAATAAATGTTTTTTTGAATAAAAAGATCGCAATTAAATGCTTATTTCCCTTGCTTTTGTTGTTTTTGTCATATTGTGGCATTGGTGTCACTTCATTAGCTGGGAGAGGTTTTTTTTCCTGTTCCAAACACTTCTAAAATGTCAAAAAAAGTAAAATATGATTTCCAAATGGACCTTTACCTTTTCCCAGTCTCCTTTGGTTTCGACCATCCAGGCAATTTGATGGTAGATTTTCAAATATGTTCTGTTATTTTTATTATTATTTTTGTATATAAAGTGATTACACATGCACTATAGTTTAGAGAGACAGTATATTAACGAGCCCTTTTGCTCACTGGGTCCACGTCGACTATCACACTCACACTAGTTCTATGTTGTCCCATTTCTCATGCACTCCCTACACACTCTGGGCAATTTACAGGGGCCAATTAACCTACAAACCTACACGTCCTTGGGATGTGGGAAGAAACCGGAGCACCTGGAGAAAACCCAACCTTCACAGGTAGAACATATAAATTCTGTACAGACAGCACCCATAGTCAGGATTGAACCTGGGTCTCTACCGCTGTGCTATTGTGCCCCCCTCACTCCAATTCTGTTGCCACCTCCTCCCTGAAATTGCTCTTCCAGCCCCACTGTCTTTGGAGTGTGGGAGGAAACCAGAGCTCCAACGTTGCGCCAATGTGCCCCCTCCTGATCTTAAGATCTTCTGATCTTATAAAGGCAAATTATCTTTTGGGGAAAATCAATATATTTCCAGAACATTGAATTAGTTCGAATTCCGGGTTAAAATAGCAAAGCCAGTGTTCGAAAGTTCCAATTGACCACTGTAAAACATGTTGGAGCAGCGGCAAGGTATTTTGGACAAATGGATGCTTCCACTTGAGTTGCCTATCAGTCAATATGATGAAATGCACAATATGTTAAAGAGCACAAGTACCTGAGGGAATTGTTGTTAAGGATGGAAAAAGTAATAAAAAAACATTTTTTAATTGTCAAAAAGAAATTGCTTTTAATCCTATTTTTGATTCTGAGTATAATGCCATGTGGCGTGTAAGACTTCCTATTTTGTTTAATGTTTGTAGAGAAAGTGCTGTCACAGGCCCTTTGGCTCATTAAGTCTCCACTGACCAGCGATTCCGTACACAAACACTATCCTACACATTGGGGACAATAATTTTTTTTTTACCAATGCCAATTAACCTACAAACCTGTGCGTCTTTGGAGCATGGGCGGAAACCGGAGCACCCGGAGAAAACCCACTGGGTCACGGGGAGAAAGTACAAACTCCGTAGTCAGGATCAAACCCGGGTCTCCAGCGCTGTAAGGCAGCGACTCTACCTCTATGCCAACCAAGCAGGGTTTTATTTTTTAAGTTTCAGATGGAACATCGAACGTGGAAAAGTACAGCATGGGATCAGGCTCTTTGGCCCACAATGTCTGGGCTGAACTTAAAACCATGTTAAACTAATCTCTTCAGCCTGAGCACGTGATCCAAAACACCCCCCCCCCCCCCACCCCACCCACTCCACTCCCTGCATAAACACTTTATACCAAGTTTAAAAAAAAATCAAACATAATGAGCTTTTGAAGATAGACACCAAATGCTGCAGGAACTCAGCAGGTCAGGCAGCACCTCTGGAGAAAATGAAAGCAGATGTCTTGGGTCAGGACCCTCCTTCAGACCTTATTGTCCTTTTTTATTACATAATAATGATCTTTTGGTTGGTCACTTGGATTGAACATTGACCGAAATAGCGCTTGCTCTGGTTAGTGGTTCCAAATGGGAAACACCCAGCGTTTCTGCCATTCTCATAGATGCAAAGTCATAAGGTCATATGTGATAGCAGAATTAGGCCATTCGCCCATCAAATCTACTCTGCCATTCAGTCGTGGCTGAACTATCTCTCTCTCTCTCTCCTAACTCTATTCTCCTGCCTTCTCCCCATAACACTTGACACCCATACCAATCAAGAATCTATCTTTGTATTCAATATCCATTGAAATATCCATATCCAAGCCGCAGACATTGTGAAAGCACTGAATCATGGAACTTGCTGATGTTTTTGAAAGTCTGAATCAATCACTGAACTGGAATTACCTCTTTGATCTATGCTGGTCAGGCCTAGCATGGGATTCATGACCCAACTATATTAAATGGGGATTCTAGCTCTGCAAATTAGGAGGCAAGTTCTTTATTTTGCTTTAGATTAATGTTGTTAATTATCTCTCCAGTCTTTTTACATGCTTTTTACATGCTTCCCGCCTGCCTGCATTTGGCCCATATGCTTCTAAACCTACCCTATCCAGGTACCTGTCTGAATGCTTCTTAAACGTTGTGATAGTTTAATTATTCACTTCAGCTTTGCATTTAAATGCCTCCGAATGCCAGATGCCATTGTTAAGATGCACGACTGCAGCTATAACGCAGGGCAATGGCCTGCTCTAAGCTTTGCTTTCTGCCGAAGGGCTTTAGTGGCAGCGCATCCACGCCCTGCTGCATGTCTCTGGAGCTCGATGTCGACTGAGGCAATGGGGATGAGGGTTTGACCCAATCCATCCAGACTGGATAAGTCGGGTCTTTTAAAGACGGTGGGCGGTGTGCATAGTTCAGCGCGGGCTAACCTAGTATGTGGATAATAACTCTTCGATGGACTTGTTCTGAATGGTGGGAGACATGAAGTAACTATCGACCATGGAAAGTTGATGTCAAGAGAATATTCCAATTTTTCATGTAGTTATGAAAACCTATCGTGCTCTTCAACCCATCCTGTCCATGCTAGCTGAAAGCGACGTGAAGACTAATCTCACTTCTTGTCTCTTGGATTGTAGCTTTGTGTGTTAAGGCAAGTGAAATGATACGTGTTAAAATGTGGTGATTATTTCAATCATTGCTTTGGGCAAAGATAGACATAAAGTGCTGGAGTAACTCGGCGTGTCAGGCAACATCTCTGTATGGAGAAAAAGGATAGGTGACATTTTGTCTGTGTTCGTACTGTCTTTCTGCTGACTGGTTAGCCTATAACAAAAAGCTTTTCACTGTTCCTCAGTACACGTGACAATAAAATGAACTAAATGGAATGAGTTGGGATCCTTCTCAAAAGAAACATGGAAAACAATTGTTTCTCTTGATCACACCTTCTCAAGCTAACAATGGACCTACCAGGAAACACCCTGCCTGAGGTCATTTTTAGCTGGCTCTGATCTTGAAGAAAAGATCTCCAGATATTTCCCCCCCCCCCTTCCAAACCCTACTTTCAGTCTGAAGAAGGGTCCCGACCCAAAAAGTCACACATCCCTTTTTTCCAGAGATGCTGCCTGACTCGCTGAGTTACTATAGCACTTTGTGTCTATCTTTGGTTAAAACCAGCATCTGCAGTTCTTTCCCGCACCTATTACCTTAAATCTTTACTCCCTAATAATCGTGTTTTCTGGCAAGGAAAAAATGTCTCTGTCTCGATGCTTCATCATTTCATACATCGCCTCTTAATACTTGTAAACGTATAAAATGAAAACAATACCAGTCTTCATAACTTCTCCATCCCTAAGGACATCTTGGTAGATCTCTGAACCCTCTAATGTTATCACATGCTTCCCACGTGAGAGCCTAATCCAAACGGAGGATAACATAGCGTAACTTGCGGTCGCTGAGAAGTGTTCCTGGTTTTTAAATAAAACAGTGGTTTTCAATGTTTTTGTTTGGATTTCATCAATTTTGGAGGGAACAATGCGTAACAGCTATTTAATGTTTTCAACGTTTGCTTGTTCCTATTTAATAGAACAGTGCATATAATCTCACATAATATTTCACAATCTATAGTTAACAGACTACTGACCGACATCTACTACAAACCCACTGACTCCCATGGCTATCTGGACTACACTTCTTCCCACCCTGCTTCCTGTAAGGACTCTATCTCTCTCCCCCCCCCCCCCCCCCCCCCCCCCCAACTCTCAATTCCTCCGTCTACGCCGCATCTGCACCCACGATGAGGTGTTCCAAACCAGGGCATCGGAGATGTCCTCATTCTTTAGGGAACGGGGATTCCCCTCTTCAACTATAGATGAGGCTCTCACCAGGGCCTCCTCTATTTCCTGTAGCTCCGCTCTCACTCCCCCCCCCCCCCCCCCCCCCCCACACATTCGTAATAAGGACTGAGCCCCCCTTGTCCTCACCTTCCACCCCACCAGCCGTCACATACAACAGATTATCCTCCGACATTTTCGCCAACTCCAACGGGATCCCACCACTGGCCACATCTTCCCATCTCCCCTTTCGGCTTACCGCAGAGACTACTCCCTCCGTAACTCCTTGGTCAATTCGTCACTTCCCACCCAAACCACCCCCTCCCCTGGTACTTTCCCTTGCAACCGCAGGAAATGCTACACTTGTCGCTTTACCTCCACCCTTGACTCCATCCAAGGATCCAAGCAGTCTTTCCAGGTGAGGCAGAGGTTCACCTGCACCTCCTCCAACGTCATCTATTGCATCCGCTGCTCTAGGTGTCAGCTGCTCTACATCAGTGAGGCCAAGCATAGGCTTGCCGATTGCTTTGCCCAACACCTCCGCTCGGTTTGCAATAACCAACCTGATATCCCGGTGGCCCAGCACTTCAACTTCCCCTCCCATTCCGAATCCGACCTTTCTGTCCTGGGCCTCCACCATGTCCAGAGTGAGTCCCACCGCAAATTGGAGGAGCAGCACCTCATATTTCGCTTGGGTAGTTTACACCCCAGTGGTATGAACATTAACCCCTCCAATTTTCAGGTAGTCCCTGCTTTCCCCATCCTTCCGCTCCCCTTCCCAGCTCTCCCACAGCCCACTGTCTCCGCCTCTTCCTTTCTTCTTCCCGCCTCCCCCAACTCCACATCAGTCTGAAGAAGGGTCTCGACCTGAAACGTCGCCTATTCCCTCGCTCCACAGATGCTGCCTCACCCGCTGAGTTTCTCCAGCATTTTTGTCTACTTTCACAATCTATAAATCGCTTGACAAGACACAAGGTGCTAGAGTAACCCTGTAGGTCAGGCAGCATTCCTGGAGAACATGGAAACATCACCAATCCCCATTCTCCATTGATGCTGCCTGACCTGCTGAGTTACTTTCTGGCTATTTAGGAAAGCCACAACTGCAGTTCCTTGTTTCTGTCATAGACTGCTCATTTGGAGAGATATCAATGTTGATTGCTATATCGGTAAATCTGAATCAATTTTGTTTTGCATTCCTTCTGCTGCCCTTTGTGAATGTATATGTGGTTGAACATGAATGTTCTGGATAGAAATTGGATCCTCTTATATGACAGGGTCTGGGATTGATGGGGAAGAGAGGGTGGTCTGGAAAGGTATTTTTTAAATCTGGGATTGAGCAAGCTGCAGTGCATTAAGCGCCTTGAGTATTAGAAAGGCGCTATATAAATCCCATCCATTATTATTATTATTAAAAACTTCTGGGGAAAATCTATCACACTACATCGAAATCTGCTATGGATTCTGAACTTGATTGGTCTCCGAGTCTCCCTGTGTTCTGAACCTATGTTGCTCAATGAGGTAATCCTGTCCATATACATCAGACTCATTCATTTCCCCTTACATCTGCATTATTGTGAAATTTTAAATATGCAAATCATTTCAGTTAAACAAATCTGTGCATTACATTTGCCTGATGGCAAATCTGGAATGGTGGACTGGAATGCCGCGTTACATGCAATGGTTTTTTTCACTTGATGTGTAGGTCGATGGATTGATATTTTCTTCTTTGCTAGCTGTAAGGAACATAGAGATACAGCAGAGAAACAGGCCCTTCGGCCCAACTTGGACCATTTTCACAAGCCCCACCTGACCACACTTGGCTCGTACCCCTCTAAACCTTTCCTATCCATGTACCTGTCCAACTATCTTTTAAATGTTGTCATAATACCTGCCTCAACAACCTCTGCTGGCAGCTCATTCCACACACCCACCACCCACTGTGAGGAAAAATTGCCCCTCAGGTCCCTATTAAATCTTTCTCCTCTCGCCTTAAACCTATGTCCTCTGGTTCTTGATTCGCCTACTCTGAGTATAAAGATTGTGCATTCACCCTGTCTATTACCCTCGTGGTCTTGTACGTCTCTGTAAGAACACCTCTCTGCCTCCTGTGCTGAGGCATAAAGTCCTATCCTGCCCTATTCTCCCAATAGCTCAGGCTCTCATGTCCTTGCAACATCCTCGTAAATCTTCTCTGCACTCTATAAGATAATTGGGTAAATTATTTTACATGGCCTCAGTATAAATCTAATAAGGTGGTTTTGGTAAAAAAAAAAGTAGCACTGATTTTACATTAATATAATGTCAAAATTGCATCTCTGATGTCGCAAGAAAGGGATTACTTCACTAACTAGCAACCAGAATACCCTGGAACATGGCATTCATGGTATAGCAACCAGAATACTCCTGGAACACGGAACTGCTCATGCTGGTTTGCACAGAAGGACACAAAGTGCTGGAGTAACTCTGGAGAACATGGATAGATGACGTTTTGGATCGGGACCCTCCTGCAGCTATCCACGTTCTCCAGAGATGCTGCCTGATCCACAGGGTTACTTCAGCACTTTGTGTCCTACCCTGCAGAATTAACCTCCAGATCTTACTGAAATATTTTGAATTGGACTTCGAGCTGCAACTGACCAGTTTGAAAGGTTGGGTGACAGTTGGGTAGCTGGGTTCTCAATCTTGCTGTGGAGAGGAGATGAGTCGTGGGTTAGCTGGACGTCAGGGTGAAAGGTTGGGGGAAGGTGGCAATAATAAAACACTGGGGAGAAACAGGTTATCTTGAGGATTGCGCTGTGTGAATCGTGTGTGGCGAGTTGTTGCCTTACAACACCAGGGACGTGGGTTCGATCCTGACTGTGGGTCCTGTTGGTATGGAGTTTATACGTTCTCTCTGTGACCGCATGGGTTTCTCCGGGTTCCCCGGTTTCCTCCCAAATTGGAAGGATGTGCAAATTTGTAGATTAATTGGCTTCTATAAGTTGTACCTCGTGTGTAGGATAAAACTAATGTACGGGGGTGATCTCTGGTCAGTGCAGACTCGGCGGGCCGAAGGGTTTGTTTCCACGCTGTATCTCTAAATTCATGGCAATTCACTCGTGCTCCTCCTGCCCAGAAACTGTTCTACAAATATTGTTCTGTCAGAGTTTTCCGTTCAACTGCAATATTTCATATGACTGAGAGACTTGGACCATGAACCTTAAACTTCCAGTTTTACACATGAAGCAGATCTAAAATCAAGCCACGCAGTCGATGAAATATTTTACCTCAAGCCTACGTTTTGGAAATCTAGCTATTACTCCTTTCCATTTTGTTGAGCGGCAACCCATGCACTCTTAGGAAGTCAGTCGGCCAGTGCAAGCCATTTGGAATCGGACTGTTTCAGGTTGAAACAGTCAGTGTCACATTTGTCTTCTTTGCAATTTTAATTTGCTCCCTCTGGGTTCAAATTACGACCAAAGGGGCTTATGAACAGATGTAGGGCACTCTTTTTGGGCTTTAAATTTGGTCAAGGACTAACATGCTACAGTAAACCACCGTTTGAATGGACGTCCTTGTAACTGAGTTCAGTTATAGGAGAAGGACCATCGACGGTCCACCTCTAACCTGCGCAGCTTCCAGGCCGAACCTGCCACCACCGCTGGCCCACAGCTTCCTCGGCCGATTCCAGGCCGCGCCTGCCACCGCTCTCCACCAACCCTTGCCTGCACGCTGGCTCCACCAGTCCTCGCATTTCCCCCTGCCGCCAGCAGGCCAGGGCCGTCGACTGACTTGGTTTCCATGTCCAGTTCTGGAACGAGAGTGAAGAACGGTCTCAACCTGAAACGTCTCCTATCCATGTTCTCCAGAGATGCTTCGTAACCTGCTGAGTTACTCCAGCAATTTTTCCTTTTGTATATTAACCTGCAACTGCAGTTGTTTGTTTCCACTACGATACAATCCCTTACTCAATTAAAGCAGATAATCAGCAATGTTGGACACAATTTCTCCTCTCCCCCGAGACTGCGAGCTTCTCGATGGTGAAATCCGCAGGCGTTGGAGTGTCGATCCCAGGCAGGGGATCAGGTCTGATGGTAAGTCCACGTCCCCGCAGTGTGGCTCAAAGACAGTCCCGAGCAAGGCCTCCAGCTCCATGATGTTAGGCCACAGAGTGACCGGAGATACGATCCGTAAAACAATTGCATCTCCGGCAAGGTAACAGATTGGAAAAAAAGTTTCCCCGACCCCCTCCCCCACCCCCCACATAAAACAAACCAGAGAACATTAACACAAACTTTTAAAACATACGTGAAATAACAAAAAAAGACGAATAGGCAGACAGACTGTTGGCGAGGTAGCCATGTGCGTCGCCCCCTGGTGTTCTTTTGATTTCTACAGTCTACAGATGTAACCTTGATTTAAATTGATTGTATATAAACAATGGTGTGATTCAATACTTAATCATCCCTTGGAGGACTTTGGTTTAGTGTAGTTTAGAGATACAGAGTGGAAACAGGCCCTCTGGCCCACCGAGTCTGCACCAACCAGACTTGGTGGGCCACCTTGTACATTAACATTACCTTACACACAATAGGGACAATTTACATTTATGCCACGCCAATTAACCTGTACGTCTTTGGAGTGTGGGAGGAAACCAAAGATCTCGGAGAAAACCCACGCAGGTCAACGGGAGCACGTACAAATCTGTACAGACAGCACCTGTGGTTGGGATCAAACCCGGGTCTCCGACGCTGTAAGGCAGCAACTCTACCGCTGCGCCACCGTGCTGACGACTTGAAGTTGAATTGTGTGTTGCGGGGAATTTGGAGTCAACAAAGGGAAATGTGTTCCTTAATGCTTTCAACTGTTATGCTTCATGCTCTATTGATACCAGATTTATGAGATTTTGGATTGAATGTAGGTTTGTACTTATTATGAAGAACACCTTTATTATTGACTGATCTTGTGCTTCTGAATAAATATTTAAATTCTGAAAGCTACTTTATGCCTGATTTCAGTTCATTCCAATCTTGTGACCGTTTCTAAGAATGCTTATTATCTGCAGCTTGTGATCAAACAATCAACGATTTGTTGAGTGAACAGAGCGCCTGTATCTGGTTGGAGGTCAGAATCTTCTTTTAAGCACAATTCTCTTATCTTTTGACACCGTTCTTCGAAGGAATGTTTTTCTTTTGCATCTCTTGAACAAATAGCAAAATAGGAAACTATTTGCAGAGATTAAGTGATACTGATTATCTGTACTGATTACTATCAGTCCTTTTCTTAATGCTAATTGTTCCAATGTAAACTCAATGATTCTTTTGTTACATTGTGGGTTAATGTGAAAATAGAAAATTAAACCTCTGGTGTTGTCAAATGAGTTTGCTAACGTGGTCTACTTTGACATATAAAAAATGCTGGAGTAACTCAGTGGGTCAGGCCACATCTTGATGGAAAGGTGACGTCTCGTGTTGAGACCCTCCATCAGACCTATAATGAAGGTTCTCAACCCGAAACGGGTCTGATGGAGGGTCTCGACTGAAAACGTCATCTATTCCTTAGCTCCAGAGATGTTTCCTGACCTGCTGAGTTACTCCCAACATTTTATGTCCATCTTCTGTGTAAACCTGCATCTGCTGTTCTTTATTACACTTGTTCATTATTTTGTTCTGACACTGCATATGAAAATGTGTAGGAAGAAGGGTTTTAACCTTAAACGTCACCTATTCCTTTTCTTCAGAGATGCTGGCTGACCCACTGAGTTACTCCAGCATTTGTGTCTATATTTACTGCATAAGAAAACCTGTGGTTACAAAATTTGAAACTCAGTAAACCCTCATTATAACAGATCATGAGGGGGGAGGGAATGGTATCCGTTATTGCCGATTGTCTGCTATAACCGAGTGTAATACTGTAGATGGCATTTTGTGTGTGGAGACACAACAATAAACTTTTGGCTGAGCAGGAACTGCAGTGACATGACAGAGGTGCCATTTTCAGCTGAAACATCAATGCAAAGCCGTACCTGCCCGAAGCCGCAAAGCTCCTGGATCTCAATACAACAATACAGGCGGTGATGGCAGGCATGGCCGAGGAAGTGGGAGGCGCAGGCTGGCGGTGAAGTTGGTAGGTCTGTCCAAATTATAACCGGAATCCATTATAAAGAGGTCTTTAAAAATGAGGATTTACTGCAGTTGAACGTCAATTATGCTACATTTCACCACATTGGGCAAGTGTTTAATGTCAGCGGCAATGTTAGCAGTGGTCTGGTTTGGTGCACAGAATGGCGGCATGGTGGTGCAACAGTAGAGCTGCTGCGCCAGAGACCTGGGTTTGATCTTGACCACGGGTGCTGTCTTTACGGAGTTTGCGTGATCGCCTGGGTTAACCCTCCAGTGCTCCGGTTTCCGACCACACCCCAAGACATAGAGTTAATTGGCTTCGGCAAAGATTGTAAATTGTCCCTAGTGTATAGGCCAGTGCTGGTGTGCTGGGATCGCTGGTCGATGAGAACTCGGTGGGCCAAAGGGCTTGCTTCCAAGTTGTATTTCTAAATCAAATAAAACTAAGTGTTGCCATTTTATGGCTGAATAACAGATGGCAAGGGTTGGACTTTGTGAATGCACCACTTAATACTGTATGCAATGTGATGAGTTGCATGTGTTCACCAGTAAAAGCCTCAATAATGAGCTGTCAACTTGGGCAAATTGATATCCTTAATGGCCGGTTCTCACGGTGCGACCTGACGCAAGATGTCACAAGAGTGAAGTGGTCGTGGACCAGCACGAGTTCCACACGATATAACGGGGGGTAGATAAAGAGTTCCCACGGTACTCGGCAATTCTGTCATTTGTGCGAGTGACTTGTCCGTCTCCCGATCTTTCCCGTTAATCGTGAATGAACATCGTGGACTGTAGTGTAGTTAATCACGTGGCACAAATGATGTCACTTTTTTTCACACACTATATAAATATCCTCCGTTCATAGAATTGGCTCATTTGCAGACATGCCTATACAAAGTTGGTTCGAGTACAGGCTGGTTGTTATTTTCATTGACGCGCTGTATGCATTAGCGCAACATGTGCATCGAAAATGCTTGCGTGAAGGCAGAAGGGTGAGATTAATTAAAAAGAGAATTAAGAGGAAGTCTCACTGGGTTAAGCCCATGTTTCAACGGAGACCTCAATTTGGACAATATGAGCAACTGCTTAATGTGCTGTGCGAAGAGGATAAAAGTGCATTCAAAAACTTTGTCAGAATTTCACCCGAGCTCTTTAATGAGTTAAAGAATAATTTGGGACCTCTGCTGAAGAAGACTGACACTGTAATGAGAAAGGCACTGGAACCAGGGTTGCGCATAGCAATCACCCTCTGCTACTTGGCCTCAGGCGATTCTTATAAAAGTCTGTCTTACAACTTTCTTGTCGCCACCAACAGCATCTGTGGTATTGTCCGAGAAACCTGTGAGGCGATCATCCAATTTTATTCAGCTGAAGTGATGGAATGCCCCAGTACACCAGATGCGTGGAAGAGAGTTGCACTGGGGTTTGAAAACAGGTGGAACTTTGCTCACACATGTGGGGCTTTGGATGGCAAGCATGTGGCAATTCGTAAACCACCCGGAGGTGGCTCAAATTATTTCAATTACAACAAATTCCACTCAATTGTACTCATGGCGGTGGTTGATTATAACTACAACTTCCTGTATGTGGATGTGGGCACACCTGGAAGTGTTGGTGATGGCCGTATTTGGAAAGAAACCTGGCTTGGAAATAAAATGGAAGGTGGAACAGCAGGCATGCCTGATCCAGAACCTCTGTCAGGAGAAGACAGCCCGGACATCCCATATGCGATGGTTGCTGATGAAGCCTTTGCACTATGGCCCTGGATTATGAAGCCATATCCACAGAGGAATCTAACTAGGGTACAGAGGATCTTCAATTACAGGCTGTCAAGGGCCAGGAGGGTAGTAGAAAATTATTTTGGCATCTTGGCAAACAGATTTAGATGCTTGCTCAAGACAATGGAGCAGAGGCCCAAGAATGTGGAGAGTATAGTATATGCAGCATGTGTTCTGCACAACCTGATCCAAATGAGAGGTGCAGCTGCTGGATCAGCAACATCCATCCAGGACGGTGACATAGTGGACAGTGACACAGGGGAAGTAACACTAGGTGCTTGGAGAAGTGGTGCGAATAAGTTGAAAATGGTCTCACTGCAGCGTTTGAAAGGTAACTCGGGCACATCCAGTGTGAAAGAGCAAAGAGACCATCTCTGCGCTTACTACAATTCACAATTGGGGAGTGTGCCGTGGCAGGACAGCTATATTGATGGGTAGCCGACCACAGGAACACTACTGCATGTTATAAGCTGACATCCTAGTGTTGTCCTCTGAAAAGTGCTTCCTATAAGATGTTCGTCCGCAAAACCTGCCGTGTAGAACATTGCATTGTCCCTTTAAATGCCTGAGTTCACGCTTGTAGCGGAGGTTGATGATATAATGTGTTTTAAATAATCTCGCGTGCCTCATTTATTGTATTTCGTGTTTGCGAGGCCCTTTTACAGACAAATGTTTTGTGTGATGCATCTCCTCTCACTATGTGACAGAATTCGTCTTCTTATATTGTCAAATAGGAATAAAGACTTTGTATCACATTTACCGTGCTGATTGTCTTATTTCATTTTCTACCAAGAGGTGAAGAACACGTTTAAATAGCTGAACATTTCAGGGTCCTGCACACTCAAAAATGTAAATGAGTGAAAATGTGATTATATCACCTCCATTAAGGCATTTTGTGTTTCAGCATGAGAGGGATTATAACATTAGAGACATTCATCTTGTAGTGATGTATTAATGACGATTTGCAGACATCAAGCTGATAGTAAAAAATAAATTTATTTAGCAGTGAGGTAAACAAGCAATGACAATCAAAATGTTGAGGTAAAAGCTTTATCACACTTCAGGATATAATAAAATGTGGAGCCACCAACATGAGCATCACATCACCACTCACATGAGCACCCGGGATACTCCGCAGCCTTCGTCTCCAGCAGGTTGCGCTTTCTCTCCCTATTTCTATAATCCTCTCTGGATTTGTCATAGAGAATCTCATTGCATTGGTACCACTCCACCAGTTCCCCCTCTTGTTCCCTGTTGAAGTTATATGGCCTTACCTTCTGCCATCTTCCCTTTATGTTATCGTCTGCTGAGGCTATTGGGGAGGCAACAGCTACTGGGGAGGCAATCTCAAATCCACCTTGATCACCCTCTCCCTGCTCCAAGGAGCCCACAGGCAGTGGTATCTCTGGCATCTCCTCTTGCCTCTCCACCTGTCTCTCTTGCTGAGTCTCCTCCTCATTTACCTGCATGGCTAAAAACTTTCTGACTTTCTTTGACCCCTTTCTTTGCGCTTTTCTGAGAGGCATCTCTGCAAGTCTTACTGTGAAAAAGATTCTCAAACAATGACAATTAGGTGGGACGTCCTCGATGGACACATGGTCCATTGGCGATATTGAGACCACCTTTTTTACTCACCTTATGTCCCCTCTGTCAAGCTTCCGGGTTTACCGTTCGCAGGAGTTCCCACTGTACCCGCAAGAGTCATTACGGATATTGCACGGATATCGCACTGGCATCTGCGTTCATACAATGTTGCAACGCTGCTCAAGTCACTCTTGGAGAAATTCAAAATTTTTTGAATTTTCTCCCGACCTTACAAAGTTACACGACTACCTGCCGTTAGCGCCACGGAGGTCCTCGGTGGTCCACGGATGACGTACTGCTATCGCAGAAGGTTCCCACGATGTTAAACTCTTGTTAAGTCTTGCTTCAGGTCGCACCGTGAGAAAGCCGTTTAAGAAGTGCAAACATAGCAATGTTTTGAGAGCAAACTTTTATTACAGTCTTTGCTTTTGAGAGCCTGATGCAAGTTGAAAATGTAGATGGTTGTGCAGATGCAATCAATCTTAAGTAGGGTCCCGACCTGAAACATCACCTCTCCACGATTCTCCAGAGATGCAGCAGGACCCGCTGAGTTACTTCAGCACTGTTTCTTTGATAAAGTAGCATCTCCTGTGCCTTGTTATTGAAATTTGGTCAGTTTAATGGATGCTTCATGGATGTAATTATTTTGTATTGTAAGTTGCACAATCTAAATTTTGTAAACATGTGTGTTTTGGCCATCTTACTAAATAGAAAAAGACTCGACTGTAGGAATGTGTAGGAAGGAACTACAGATGCTAGTTTATGCCAAAGATGGACACACAATGTTGGAGTAACAGCAGGTCACGCAGCATTTCTGGAGAAAGGGAATAGATGACGTTTTGGATCAAAACTTGAAGATGTAAGTTTCAGTGTGACCCGAAATGTCCCTTATTCTTTTTCTCTAAAGATGCTGCCTGACCCGAGTTACTCCAGCATTTTGTGATGAAAGAATGGATCGACTGGGTTTATATTCACTGGAATTTGGAAGGATGAGAGGGGTTCTTACAGAAACATATACAATTCTTAAGGGATTGGACAGGCTAGTTGCAGGAAAAAGGTTCCCGATCTTGGGGGAGTCCAGAACCAGCGGTCACAGTTTAAGAATAAGGGGTAGGCTATTTAGGACTGAGATGAGGAAAAACGTTTTCACCAAGAGGGTTGTGAATCTGTAGGATTCTTTGCCACAGAAGGCAGTGGAGGCCAATTCACAGGATGTTTTCAAGAGAATTAGATTTAGCTCTTAAGGCTAATGGAATCATGGGGAGAAAGCAGGAAAGGGCTACTGATTTAGGGTGATCAGCCCTGATAGTATTTAATGGCAGTGTTGGCTCGAAGGGCCGAATGGCCTAGTCATGCACATATTTTCTATGTCTATCTCCAGATTAGGAATGCTGTGCAGTTGTGGGCAGACGTGCAGAAAGTTGTTGAAAGGGCCATTGCTCAATTTAAGATCCAGCATTGCTGCATAGTTTTTTTTTTTTGGTTGAACTCCTGAATGAAACTGGTTCTTTTGGTGAATTACTGAATCCTTTCTAAATCAAGATGTACATTATTGTTGTGCAAGTGCCAAAAGGATCCTTGTTTCACAGTTCGTACAATTTCCTTTTTGTTTATTTCTCTTCTTAAAAGACCCACCAGAGATTCGATGGGAAACAGAAGGTGTAGGTTTTAAGAGAAATGGAAGCAGATTAGTCTGAGAAATGGCCACGACGTTCCCAGAGCCGCATTCCCTATCTGGCAATGCCACAGTGCAGTACTTATGAAAAATTATTCAATTGACAGATAATGGGCCTGGCACCTGGAATGTTTCACATCTTCCTCGACAGCATGATTTATAAAAGAGTCAGGAAACATTCTGAATTACAATGCAGCAAATTGTGGACATGTGAGGAAATAAACCATGGGGTAGCATCTCTGCTGGGCTTCTACTGGTGCTCTGTTTTCAGATGTAGTGTTTAGTTCAGAGATGCAGTGCAGAAAAGGGCCCTTCGGCCCACTGAGCCGTGATGACCAGCGATCGATCCCTGCACACTAAAAGCCCTGTCCCACGGTACGAGTTCATTCCAAGAGCTCTCCCGAGTTTGCCCTGATTCGAACTCGGAGATTTACGGTAATGGCCACACGTCGGTACTCGGGGCTCTCGTGGGCATTTTTCAACATGTTGAAAAATCTTCATGAGTCTTCCCGTGCTTACCTGCCATTAGCGAGTCTTCCCGAGTACCTGCCGTTAGCGTTACGAGCCACTAAGAGACGTACCCAAGCTCCGACGTACCCGCTACGTTCAATCTCCGCGCTTACCACTAGTTTGATTTTTTTTTAAACTCGGGAGAGCTCTTGGAATGAACTCGTACTGTGGGACAGGGCTATAACACTATTACACACACAAGGGACAATTTGCTATTTTACCAAGCCAATTATCGTACAAACCTGAACATCTTTTGAGTGTAGGAGGAAACCGGAGCTCCTGGAGAAGGGTCACGGGGAGAACGTACAAACCCCGTACAGACAGCACCCGTAGTCAGGATCAAACCCGAGTCCCTGGCGCTGTAAGGCAGCAACTCTACCGCTGCACCAATGTTTCCCAAGGTTTATCGTGGGTTTTTTTTGGTGTTCAATTAACCAGCAAACTTGCACATCTTTGGGATGTGGGAAGAAACTGGAGGTCCCAGAGGAAACCCACATAGTCATAGGGAGAATAGGTAGCTCCGCAAGCATCGTCGGGTCAGTGGAGATGTGTACAAATGACCTGGATTGCACAGCATCGTCCTAGATCCTCAAACCCCAAAACTTGCTGTATTTGCTCTTGCAACTGGACTGGCGTTCACAAGAGTTGCACTTGACCTCTACGTTGCTGGGCTGCGAGGAGAAGCATTCCTTCAGGTTTCCATTGGATTGCTATCAGGTGACCATTGCACCCTCCTGGAGGCTTAATTTGGCTGTGCTCAAATTCACAGTTGTACTCGGGAAGCCTGCCATCACTCACGAGTGAAAAATGATTGTTTGGACTAAGTACTGGCGTGCCGCCAGCAACTGTGGATGCAAATCCCAACAAGAATCAGCACCTTAAAGAGCCGAGGACAGTAAAGGGCAGCGTATCGAGGGAGGTTTTGCTTGTGGGCCTCAACAAATTATCAACGTTATTCCCTTTACCACGTATCTCTACACTGGATAGCTCGATTGCGATCATGTATTGTCTTTCTGCTGACGGATTAGCTCGTGACAAAAGCATTTCATTCTTCCTTGGTACACGTTACAATAAACTAAACTCAAACTCAAAGATTGATGCTGCATTTACCACTTCCACAGTTAGCTCCAGCTCGCCCACTGGCTTGACGCTTCCTGTGCCATCATGGAATATTTGTTTACACCTCCTTTAAGCAGATAATTTACTCCCAACATGTATGCATTTGATTTGGATATTTCTGCATCTATAAAGCCACGTAATACTACCTGTCACAAATGTCAGCTGGAAGAGAGTGAGCACTCTGAAGGCGAGGGAGTTTGTTGAAGATGTCTCAACAAGATTGAATACGTTTTAAATTAGAGCTACTGTATATTAATTATCCGGTTAAATCTTCTATTAGAGAGGTATTATCATAGTCTTAGTCCTGTGCATAACCTTTCTGAGCTGATGTTTTTTTGCAGCTAACGTTCATCTCCAAATTTAAGAAAATTATTCATATCCGATTGCGTTTCAGAGCCACGTGTTAATAGGGGTCAAATGGTCAAAGATTTTTTTTGTTCCTAATAGTCCAGAACAGAAACAGTATTTGGCTTCAGAAAAGTGGGAGTGTCAGTGTTATGGATGAACAGAAGGCACCCAGTGTGCAGGATAAATTGCCACTGCAGATTACTCTGCAATACAAAGCACTGCATCTAGTTTATTTTGTGGTGAGATTCTCCCAGCATTGTGGATGGGCTAAAGTCGACCATCATTGTTACAATCTTGTTGTTTTTTAGTTTTTAGAGGCCTTTTGGCCATTGAGTCATACAGCGTGGAAACAGGCCCTTCGGCCCAACTTGCCCATGCCGACCAACATGTCTCATTTACACTAATCCCACCTGCGTTTGGCCTTTATCCTTCTAAACCTGTCCCATCCATGTACTTATCTAAATGTTTCTTAAACCTACCTCCTCCGTACACCCACCACCCTTGTGTAAAAAAAAAGAAGCTACGTCTCGGGTTCCTATTAAATAATTCACCACTCACCTTAAACCTATGTCCACGCTGATCTGAACACACGAGTTCTTTGTTATCCCACTTTTGCATCCACTCCCTACATACTAGGGGAACATTTTAGAGGCCAATTAACCTATGTCTTTGACTCCGTACGTATTAGGGATGTGGGAGGAAACCTGAGGTCCCAGAGGAAACACGCGGTCAAAGGGAGAACGTGCAAACTCTGCATGGACAGCAGCTGAGGTCAAGATCGAACCCAGGTCTCTGGCTACTGTGCCGCTCTAACCATTCTAACCGCCCAAACTTTTCTCACATCATCTTCCAGCTGTGTGTACAGAAACAATCCTTGGACATCATATCACAGAGTTGGGCTTATTCCACATCTGCCATTTATAGAAATAAAATTGCAAGCAAGAAACAACACCCCACGTCATATCAACATCTCTGAAATTATGAAAATTAACTAACAGACCAAAGAAAACATAACACCGAAGATAGACACACAATGTTAATCTGAGGAAAGACATTCTTGCCGCCTAATCTGAGGAAAGACATTGTTGCCGTAGAGGGAGTACAGAGAAGGTTCACCAGATTCCTGGGATGTCAGGACTTTCATATGAAGAAAGACTGGATAGACTCGGCTTGTACTCGCTAGAATTTAGAAGATTGAGGGGGGATCTTATAGAAACTTACAAAATTATTAAGGGGTTCGACGGTCTAGATGCAGGAAGATTGTTCCCGATGTTGGGGAAGTCCAAAACAAGGGGTCACAGTTTAAGGATAAGGGGGAAACCTTTTAGGACCGAGATGAGAAAATCATTTTTCACACAGAGAGTGGTGAATCTCTGGTATTCTCTGCCACAGAAGGTAGTTGAGGCCAGTTCATTGGCTATATTTAAGAGGGAGTTAGATGTGGCCCTTGTGGCTAAAGGGATCCGGGGGTATGGAGAGAAGGCAGGTACAGGATACTGAGTTGATGATCAGCCATGATCATATTGAATGGTGGTGCAGGCTTGAAGGGCCAAATGGCCTACTCCTGCACCTATTTTCTATGTTTCTATGTTGGAGTCACTCAGCAGGTCAGGCAGCATCTCTTGAGAAAAGGAATAGGCGATGTTTCGGGTCGAAACATTTTTGCAGACCTAAACCCTCACATATTCCTTTTCTCCAAAGATGCTGCCTGACCCACTGAATTACTTCAACATTGTGTGTCTATCTTCGGTGTATAACCAGCACCTGCAGTTCCTTCTTCCACAAAAAAGAAGAAAAAAAATCATTATTTAAAAATGCGTATTGTTACTAACAGCAGGACTTTTTTCTGTGTCTATAATTAAACTAAAGCACATAATATAAAGGATATCATGTTATAAGTTGAGATAATATTTAATTTAAGAGACAAATAACTCTCGTTGGATAATTATAGGGACATTTTGCACACACTTTGCGGAGGTGTTAAGTTTGCTTTCCGAAACACTTTGCCCGTGGCGTGCTTTAATTGCCCTGCAATGTGATACATGGCATGTGGCTAAGTTCGGCGTGCTTAGGAGGAACAGGTGACCACCGCTTCCAACGCCTTTGACTACAGGGAGTTTACTCATCGTCTGTCTGATCCATTGGCATGAAAGGAATCCCTTTTTACCAACATTCATATTTGAACATTGGATGAAATATATACTTCATCTTAATTACTTTTGTTTCTAAACTGGAGGAGAACAATGAAGGTTCAGAGGGATATGGGCCAAACGTGGGCAGATGGGACTGGTGTCGTTGGGGCACCTTGGTGGGCATGGGCAGGCTGGGCCAAAGGGCCTGTTTTCATGCTGTATGACTCCAAAAACACAACGTGCTGGAGTAACTGCGGGTCAGGCAGCATCCCTGTAGATCGTGGCTGGGTGACGTTTCAGGTCGGGATCCTTCTTCAGGCTGAATGTAGGGGTGGGTGGAAAGGTGGCTGGAAGAGTGGAGGGGCAGGAGAAAAGCATAGCAGGTGATGGGGGAAACACAGACTGGGGGGTGGGTTGAGTGGGCAGATGGTTGGATAAAGGCCAGAGATGAAGAGACACGAGGTGGAAGACAAGAGGATTGGGGAGTTGTAACTTTGTTTCCTTTCTCCCGCCTGCAATTGTGTTTCCTTCAAATTCGCTGAACAATCCTAATTTTCGCAAGTGAGTGAAGTGCGAATTCTGTTAATTTTCTTCTCAAATTACTGATTGATTGCAGGGGATTGATTACTGGAGATTAATTGATTCCGAAAGTTCCACTGTGCCCATAGGAATGAGTGTTTGAGAGACCAACACAATGAATTTGCACACAGGGCTGCGGGCATCTTCTGCCACGTGGCAATTCTCTTCATGGCCGCATTTCTGACTTGCAGATTCTTTGGGTTGCGAGTAGTTTTTCAGGAAGAGGATGGATAATGATTAATAGTAAAAATAATACAAAATTATTAATAATAGGTCTGAAGAAGAGTCCCAACCTCAAATGCCACCTTTCTATTTCCTCCGGAGACGCAGCCTGACCTGCCGAGTTGCTCCAGTGCTTTCTATCTATCTCGGGAAGATAATCCTGCCATGACCTGGTGTTCCTTTACCCACATTTCCAAAGATCTTATTTGAAACATTCCCTTTTTCAGATTGAGTGCAGTGTGTTAAATTTGAACACACAATGCCTTAAAAGCAAAGCAGGAAAGAGTTCAAGTAAAATTTTGATTGAAGTATCAATTTGTCCAGCACTTAGCTTCTGCATCTTCTTCTTGCTTATACTGCCTGCCCGCTGAGTTAAAGTGTTCCCACGGTAGACTCACGAGACACTAAGGTAAACGCACGGGCCACTACGTTCTTAAAACGAGTTTAAATGTTTCAATTTTTAACTTCAGCAGTACATTTTACTCGCGGAAAACTTTAAACATGTTTGAATTTTTCCAAGAGTTAACAAGTTTCACGGGTACCTGCTGTTAGCGCCACGAGACGCTAAGTTGCGTCCACGAGTTCCGACGTTCCAGCTACGTTAATCGTACGTAATTACCACGAGTTAAATTTGTTTTAAACTCGGGGTACCTCGTGGGTCAACTCGCACCGTGAGACAGGGGTTTTATGGTGTGCACAGCCTAAAGTTGTAGGACAACTTGTTCTATTTGGTCTTATTTGATTGTGCACGCCAGGTTGATTGCATTCGTTGCAACAGGGCGGACCACATGAAGGTTGCAATCTCCCACCCCAGCACTTAGCTGGTAGGTCGCTTATGAAACTCTTGAGATTGATGAGAAGGTATTCAACCACTCCTCGTTGCTTTCACTATCGTTTCTTGATTCAAAGCCAGAGTTTTTTTTTTCACCCTCAGAAAATAGTGCTATATTTGAAGCTGTCCTCATGCCCTTGTGATTTCCTGACAAAGTCATCAGCCCCTCTGCTTGCTTTATAAAATGTTGTTATGACTCATTCCTCATTCATAAGATTGGTCCTGTAAGTATTTGATGCATCAGTGGCAGCATTATCCACAGGAATGCTCTCCGTGACACCCATTCAGAGCTTGAAACTTTGCGTCAATAAGTCTTTGCATTATTTTTAACTGCTGTGTTCGGAAAGTAATGCAGAACAAAAGCACAATGAATTTCAGTGAAGTATGTTATTTTGTCTTTTAAAGTGATTTTGCTGCATATCAGTGTGCAGTAAAGTTCTCTTGTTGTGAATACTAGTTCCCCCCCCCCCCCCCCTCGTGAACTTTTACTGCCTGCTCCACTGAACACGCAGTATTATCCTCGCTGCTGTCATTACACTGCCACATGAGTTGCCATTAATTCTGCTCTAATTCACAGAAAATTGCAGAGTGAACCTTTGCTATTTAATTTACATAAATAAGAAGAGGCATATAAATTGGCCAGAGGAAGCAGCAAACAGGAGAACTGGGAGAAATTTAGAACTCAACAGAGGACAAAGGGGTTAATTAAGAGGGAGTAAAAAAAGCACGAAAGAAAGCTTGTAGGGAATAATAAAACTGACTCTCAAAGCTTCTTTAGATATGTAAAAAGGAAAAGATTAGTGAAGCCAAATGTAGCTCCCTTACAATCAGAGACAGGTTTAAAAGGGCATCAATAGTACCGGTGCCCAAGAAGAGCAAGGTGACGTGCCTCAATGACTATCGACCAGTGGTACTAACGTCTGTGGTGATGAAGTGTTTTGAGAGGTTGGTTATGGCGCATATCAACTCCTACTTTGACAAGAACATCGACCCACTGCAGTTCGCTTACCGCCATCACAGATCAACGGTGGATGCGATCTCACTGGCTCTCCACTCCGCACTGGACCACTTGGACAACAAAAACTCGTATGTCATGCTGTTATTCATTGACTACAGCTCGGCATTTAATACAATCATCCCATCCAAGCTGGTTACCAAGTTCTCAGATCTGGGTCTCTGCGCATTCCTCTGCAATTGGATCCTCGACATACGGAAAACTCGTATGTCATGCTGTTATTCATTGACTACAGCTCGGCATTTAATACAATCATCCCATCCAAGCTGGTTACCAAGTTCTCAGATCTGGGTCTCTGCGCATTCCTCTGCAATTGGATCCTCGACTTCCTCATCCACAGACCACAGTCTGTCTGTATTGGTGGAAATGTGTCACCCTCGATAACAATCAGCACGGGAGCACCTCAAGGCTGCGTGCTCAGCCCTCTGCTTTACTCACTCTATACTCATGACTGCGTAGCCGGACATATTGCGAACTCCATCATCAAGTTCGCTGACGACACCACTGTTGTGGGACGAATCACTGATGGGGACGATGGTGGAAAGGGTCAAGAACTTCAAATTCCTGGGCATGCACATTTGCGAAGTTCTTTCCTGGTCCCAGCACACTGATGCAATCATGAAGAAAGCACATCAGCGCCTCTACTTCCTGAGAAGATTACGGAGAGTCGGTTTGTCAAAGAGGACTCTCTCGATCTTCTACAGGTGCACAGTGGAGAGCATGCTGACCGGTTGCATCGTGGCTTGGTTCGGAAACCTGAGGGTCCAGGAGCGGAAAAGGATGTAGAAAGTTGTAACCACTGCCCAGCCCATCATCGGCTCTGACCTCCCCACCATCGAAGGGGTCTATCGCAGTCCCTGCCTCAAAAGGGCAGCCAACATCATCAAGGACCCACACCATCCTGGCCACGCACTCATCTCTCCGCTACCATCGGGCAGAAGGTACAGGACCCTGAAATCTGTTACATCCAAGTTCAGGAACAACTTCTTCCTCACAGCCGTCAGGCTATTAAACTCGCCAACAAACAGACTCTGAACTGTAACAGCCTATTGCACTTTATCTGCTTATTTATGTGTATATTGAACTGAACTGTTCTGTATTTTTGCTTTCAATACTGTTGTGCTGCAGCAAGCAAGAATGTCATTGTCCTATCTGGGACACATGACAATAAACTCTCTTGACGACTTGAGGTGAATTTATAATGGAGAAACTAGGAAATGGCAGAACAGTTGAACAAGTATTTTGGTTGTGTCTTCCAAGTGAAGACAGAACCAATCTCTCAGAAATACTAGGGGACCGAGGATCTAGTGGGAGGGAGGAACTGAAGGAAATCCACATTAGTCAGGAAATGGTGTTTGGTAAACTGTTGGGACTGAAGGCAGAAAAATCCCCAGGGTCTGATGGTCTGCATCCCAGAGTACTCAAGGAGGTGGCCCTAGAAATCGTGGATGCATTGATGATCATTCTCCAGCTCTCTCGACTTTAACTACCCTCCAGTCCACAGGAACTGATCCAACGTAACTCCACTTTTTAAAGGAGGGAGAGAGAAAATGGGGAACTGTCGACCAGTTAGCCTTACATCGGTAGTGGGGAAGATGCTTGATCGATGATTAAATATGTTATAGCAGCGCATTCGGAAAGCAGTGGATCAGTCAAAGTCAGCATGGATTTATGAAGGGGAAATCATGCTTGCCTAATCTTCTGGAATTTTTTGAGGATGTAACAAGTAGAATGGATAAGGGAGAGCCATTGGATGTGGTGTACCTGGACTTTTTAAAAAGCCTTTGACAAGGTCCCACACGAGATTAGTGTGCAAAATTGGAGCACGTGGTATTGGGGGTAGGATATTGACACGGATAGAGAACTGGCTGGCAGACAGGAAGCAAAGACTAGGAAAAAAAGGGGTCCTTTTCAGAATGGCAGGCAGTGATTAGTGGGGTGCCGCAAGGCTCTGTGCTGGGACCCCAGTTATTTACAATATTAACGATTTAGACGAGGGAATTAAATGTGACATCTCCAAGTTTGCAGATGACACAAAGCTGGGTGGCAGTGTGAGCTGCGATGAGGATGTTATGAGGCTGCAGGGTGACTTGGATAGGTTGGGTGAGTGGGCAGATGCAGTATAATGTGGATAAAGGTGAGGTTATCCACTTTGGTGCAAGAACAGGAAGGCGGATTATTATCTGAATGGTGCCAGATTAGAAAAAGGGGAGGTGCAACGAGATCTGGGTGTGTTTGTACATCAGTCACTGAAAGTAAGCATGCAGGTACAGCAGGCAGTGAAGAAAACTAATGGCATGTTGGCCTTCATTGCGAGAGAATTTGGGTTTAGGAGCAAGGAGGCCCTACTGCAGTTGTACAAGACCCTGGTGAGACTGCACCTGGAGTATTGTGTGCAATTTTGGTCTCCTGATTTGAGGAAGGACATTATTGCTATTGATGGAGTGCAGCATAGGTTCACCAGGTTAATTCCCGGGATGTCGACTCATATGATGATAGAATGGATCGACTGGGCTAGTATTCACTGGAATTTAGGATGAGAGGGAATCTTATTGAAACATATAAAATTCTTAAAGGATTGGACAGGCTAGATGGAAGAAAAATGTTCACGATGTTGGAGTCCAGAACCAGGGGTCACCGTTTAAGAATAAGGGGTAGACCATTTAGGACTGAGATGAGGAAACATTTTTTCACCCAGAGAGTTATGAATCTGTGGAATTCTCTGCCACAGAAGGCAGTGTTGGCCAATTCACTGGATGTTTTCAAGAGAGAGTTAGATTTAGCTCTTGGGGCTAAACGAATCAAGGGTTATGGGGATAAAGCAGGAACAGGGTACTGATTTTAGATGATCAGCCATGACCATATTGAATGGCGGTGCTGGCTCGAAGGGCCGAATGGCCTCCTCCTGCACCTATTTTTTGTATGTTTCTATGTTTCTATAATAAATATTAGTCTTTTGTTTTAAATGTTTCATATTTGTTTTAACTCTGGAGTTAAACGGTTTGCTTCTTGGCACATGCTTTTAAAGGCATTCACTAATGTTTTCAGTTCAAGATGTACTCAATCGCACTCTAGACTCTATTTGACACATTTGGATCTTTTTTCTCCCGTTTTTTTAAAAACAAAAATCCTGGACCATTCTGCTCTTGAATATAATGCTCCGCCAGCAAGCAATCAGGTCGGGGGGAGTTCCCCCCGCCATGGCCGGATTTACGTATAGGCTTCATAGGCTTAAGCCTAGGGCCTCGACATCTAGGGGGGCCTCGGCAGGGCCGTATTTACCTATAGGCTTCGTAGGCTGAAACCTAGGGCCTCAAAATCTAGGGGGCCTCCGGCCAAGGTGTTTTTTTTCCCCAGAGTAAAAAAAAATCCAGAGAAAAAAAAAAAAGGAGCACTATCAGCGTTTCCACTTTGACGGAAATTACCCGAAATTCTGGTTCTGGCCGCTAGAAGTTTTGGGGAAAGAAATTGCGACCATCGTAGCCTGCGTAGTTGGGGGAAGCTGGTGACGCAGTAGCGACGCAAAATGACGCTGTCTCTCCGCGCATGCACAGTGGGCCCGGGCGGGTTCAGATCCCCATTTGCACTCCACACAATCACCTCGATGCCTCGTGTCTACTCCAGGTAAGTAGTGGAATATTGTGTGCGGGAGTATCCGTTTCTCCGGGCCAGGGGGCGGCTGTGGTGTCTGCGGCGCAGAGTCGGAGCCTCGCTGCGTGGGAGAGAGGGGGAGGGAGAGAGGGGGAGGGAGAGAGAGAGAGGGAGGGAGAGAGAGAGGGGGGAGATGTGAGAGGGGGAAAGGGGGTGTTGAGACAGGTGGAGCGAGAGGGAGGGGGGAGAGAGGGGGAGGGAGAGGGAAAGGGGCAGGGAGCAGGGCCGGATTTAGATGAAGAGAGGCCCTAGGCTATTCCATATCTGCAAATCTGCTATTCCAGATAGGCTATTTCACAATCTTTAGTGAAATTGCAAAATTAGGTAGGTTTTAGAGAAATTATGTTTTCTCCTCCATATGAATAATATCAAACAAATATGAATTCCATAGTTTGCGACTCATTTTGCATCATTTTTAATGTGCGCACACTAACACAGTTGAACAGTAACAATCAAATCAACACACAAAACATTTTCTAAATTTTTTTTAAATTTACTGCAAAACTTACATTATTTTATTTGCAGTGTTTGCATGTTCCTTTATAACATTTTACATAACATTTTACAGTACAACTTGATTATTAAAACAAGGACAGCTTCAATTCTTGATTAAGAAAAATGTAAATCATCCCATTCCAACCACTCATTGCTCTTGACTCAACCAAAATCATTTCTGAAATATTGGACATAAATTTGGTGCAAAAATGTTCCTAAATAAGGCTCCGAATGCACCAGGGAGCATCTAAAACCCCAGCGCTTCCAGGGCCCTTAAGCGGGCCGTGGACCCCGGCCGCAAGGGTCTTTGAGCTTCGCGCTTGTGATATGCGCTGCGTGCACTTATTTCACATTTTTTTGTAATCCTGCATGCCAACCCCCTTTTTGAAAAGCTTTGTCGGGCCTGGTGTATAACATTTTTGACAGTCATAGGCCTTTCTTACATATGCTGTCACAACGCACTGCAGTCTCTAAACAACGCCAGTAATTTTCCTTGCCCTCCTTTTCAGAATAATAGTGTTTTAAGCCGATAACTCGACACTAGCACTGGCAATAAATAAAAAGCGCAGCTTTCCAGCCCTTATCTCATTGGCCACGCTCGGCTGCACATCGATGTCAATCTGCTGGACTCTTCCATCTTCCTCTCGTCGTGGAGGGGGGGTTTGGGAGGGGCCTCACAAGTGGAATAGCTTAGGGCCTCTCTTCATCTAAATCCGGCCCTGCCCCCTGCCCCCTGCCCCGTGCTACCTGCTTCATGGTCGGATAGTCGGTGACTAAACTGCCTCCCCCACCTGGTTTGCCTGGTGAGGAGGGGGCTGTGGACCACCAGCAGGACCAAAAACAAGATCTGTTAAAGGGCAGATGAGCTTCTAGCGAGCCAAGGGCCATCCACACTAGAGGTTGTGATCACAGTCGACCATCGCATTGTAAGGAATGATGATAAAGCACATACATCAAAATCCTGTACTTCTTGCGGCGGGAGTTCGCAGGAACTGGAGGACAGAGATGCGTGGTGCTTCCATCACCGTTCCCGTTGGAAACCAACACCATTGCGTCGCTGATTTTTTCAACGATGGTGAATGAATGAAGGAAATCAACCTTTGAAACCCCTTGTAGGTATTCTAGGTATTCTAGTTAGTCATCCTAAATCCATGTGTATATTTCCTTGTACTATATCCTTCCATAGCCACCTTGATCAGTCTGCAGCATTTAACGTGGTTGACTAGTCCACCCTCCTCCATTTTGTCTCCCCAATGTCCTTGCCTCCTTTGTTTCTGGCCAGCAGAGTGGTGCAGCTGGTCGAGCTGCTGCCTCACAGAGACGGGTTCAATCTTGAATTTCAGTTGGTGTCTGTGTGGGGTTTGCACATTCTCCCTGTGACCACGTGGGTTTCCTCCGGTTTCCACCCTCATCCCAAAGACGTGCGGATTTGTAGATTAATTGTAAATTGCCCCTGGTGTGCAGTGAGTGGATGAAAACATGGGATAACCTGGGATAATGGTCAATCATTCGAAAGCAAGGTTGCTGTTTCAAATCGAAATCAAGGACAGCTGTGTCCTTGTTTCACTGAGTCTGAGAGTCTCTCCATTTATTGCTGAACCCTTGGGCAAGGGGAGAAGCAGTGATGTCTGCTTTTTGACCATTGCATCAAGGTGCACTGTTGTAATGAACAAGCTCAATTCTACTCCTCTGATCTGGAATGGATATTCATCATTCAGACTGAAGAAGGGTTCCTTCAGGAGCGGCACGATGGCGCAGCGGTAGAGTTGCTGCCTTGTAGCGCCAGAGAACTGGGTTTGATCCTGACTATGGATGATGTCTGTACAGAGTTTGTGCGTTCTCCCCGTGACCGCGTGGGTTTTCTCCGGGTGCTCCGGTTTCCTTCCACACTCCAAAGATGTACAGGTTTGTAGGTCGGCTTCCGTAAATTGTCCGTAGGGTAAAGGGTAGTGCAGGTGTACAGGGTGATCTCTGGTAGGTGTGGACTCGGTGGGCCGAAGGGCTTGTTTCCACGCTATATCTCTAAAGTATGATTTAAAAGTCCCAACTCAAAATGTCATCTATCCATGTCCACCAGAGATGCTACCTGACCCATTGAGTTCCACCAACATGCCGTGTTCTACACAAAATTCAATCATCTGCAATTCCTTGTGTCTACATGATTTATATGAACGGGAGGTTGTTGGTCTGTGCAGACCCAGTGGGCTGAAAGCCCTGTTTCTGTTTTGTATCTCTCGGTGACTGTTTATATTAAATGGCAAGGCATTTAAAATAGCTTTTTTTAAAAAACAATTTCAGACTTGTAGATTAATTTTTAGGGTAATTAACTATCTGAAAAGCATTTTGTCTCAAATATTTCAATTTTAATGTAGAAAATATCCCAGCTCTACTTTCTGGGACAGCATTCTAGCACACGCATGTTAGCCGAGGTCACTAGAGAAGGTATTTGATACCTTAATGTCCTGCCTTGTGTTCTTGATTGTGTGCAAGTCAAGTGACCTTGCAGGTTTCCATATTTCTGTCTGCCTTAGCAGCGTCTCATTGTTATCATTGCTGCAGTATGCGATGTATTAGCAACGATAAGCTTATCTTGCTGTGTGATTCTTGTGGCTCAGCTGTTTTCGTTCACAAGGAATAAAATATGTCCTTTTTTTTCCTGTACATTTGCTTTCTGGTAAGGAGATGATGCAAAACATGGTGAGATCTTTAACTCTTTGAGATGTGCTTTTTGTAGCCGAGTCAAACTAGTTTGGAATCAATGTTTTGCCTTGGTTTACTTGAAGTTACCCTGTGAGATGTTTTATTACTTAAGGTGCTCGGGCAGCTTCAA
The DNA here is from genome assembly GCF_010909765.2 of Amblyraja radiata. Classification (NCBI taxonomy): domain Eukaryota; kingdom Metazoa; phylum Chordata; class Chondrichthyes; order Rajiformes; family Rajidae; genus Amblyraja; species Amblyraja radiata. The sequence goes on along the minus strand of NC_045969.1, from coordinate 40,628,973 downwards.
GTACTGACCCAATGATGATAAGAGCAAACAACTCTAATCAAAGAGACACAAGTGACTGCAGATGCTGTAATTTTGAGCGCCACTTGATACTGTCTGGTCTGCTGAGTTCCTCTAGCACTTTGTTTTTTTAACACAGATCAACGGTTTAATGCAGCTTCTTTTCACTTGGCTTCAACTAGCACAATGATATTCTAAGCTTGCACAGTCATGGACAGGACATTGCTTTTACAGCCAGCTATAATGTGTGTTCAGCTTGTCTTCATTAACCTGGTCTCAATGCTCTTTGAGTATATAGCAAGTGATCTGTTCGCTGCTTCAAGACATTCCACCAAAACCCAGTGAATTTCAGAATGACTGCAGTAATGTTAATCTGGTTTGGCTACTCCATGCCTGGATACCACTACCTTTTCTGCAGCGATACTGATATAAAAACAGTTCTTGCCCCAGGGTTCCTTTGATCCGTTAGATGTTTGCACAATATATCTTTAAATTTACCTATTTTGTTGTAAGGAATCCCACTGTACTTTCACATTTGCAACGGTAAAGAATTTTGACTATGTTAACGTTAATACCACACTGGTCACGGGACATCACGTTATTGCCTCGAGCCAAATGACTTTTGACTTTTAAATGCTCTTTGTCTAGTCACATGAGAGATGTGTGATGCAGCTGATCTTTGTAATTCGGGCTTAATGAGACTCCACAGTTCATAAGGTGCAGGAGCAGCATTAGGTCATTCGGCCTATCAAGTCTACTCTACTATTCAATCATGGATGATCTATCTTTCCGCTCAACCCCATTCTCCTGCCTTCTCCCCATAACCCCTGACACCCATACTAATCCATAATCTGTCAATCTCTGCCTTAGAAATATCCATTGACGGCCTCCACAGCCGTCTGTGGCAATGAATTCCACAGATTCACCACCACTGACGAAATAAATTCCTCCTCATCTTTCTAAAGGTACGTCCTTTTATTCTGAGACTATGGCCTCTAGTCCTAGACTCTCCCACCAGTGGAAACATCCTCTCCACATCCACTCTATCCAGGCCAAAAGATTAGTAAATTATCAATGCTCCACAAGATAGATTTAATACCCAAGAGGTGGTTATCCTGGAAAGACCAGTTTATTTTCCACATTACTTGACCCATCCCGGTCATTCCTTCATCTCCCTACTTCCGTCCGGTAAAAGGTACAGAAGCTTGCAAGTACGCACCACCAGACAACTTCTTCTGAAGAAGGGTTTCGGCCCAAAAACGTTGCCTGTTTCCTTCGCTCCATAGATGCTGCTGCACCAGCATTTTTGTGTACCTTTGATTTTCCAGCATCTGCAGTTCCTTCTTAAAAACGTCTTCACTTCTGTTATCAGGCTTCTGAATGGCTCTTCCATAAGCTAGGGTATTGTCAGATTCATTTTTTAGACTTTCGAGGCACAGCGTGGAAACAGGCCCTTCGGCCCACCGAGTCCGCGCCTACCAGTGATCACCCCGTACACTAGCAGCATCCTACACACACTAGAGACAATTTACAATTTTACCTAAACCATTTAACCTACAAACCAGTTGTTTTTGGAGTGTGGGAGAAAACCGGAGTGCCCGGAGAAAACCCAATTGGTCACATGGAGAATGTACAAACTACAGACAACACCTGTAGTCAGGATCAAACCCGGGTCTCTGGTGCTGTAAGGCAGCAACACGACTGCTCTGCCATTGTGAATGAATGAATGAATAAGTTTATTGACCAAGTATTCACATACAAGGAATTTGCCTTGGTGCTGTCCTCTTAAGGCCACCATGGCCAATTCTGGCCACTCTGCTGATCATTTCTAGTTCTTGGTCCTCATTTCAGCATCAGGTTAGATGGTTTCTCAACGGTGTGTGCGTCCAGTGCCTTGATAATTTAAAATGCAGCTTTGTTCTCCTGAGCGAGGTTAGCCCATTGATATGGTGTTCTTTTACAAGAACTGCTGCGTCTGAAACCTGTTCATGTTACGTTTCCCACATCTACTGTACCGCGGCTTCTAGTGCATTTGTTTTAACCTAATGTGTTTTTGATTTGCCCAGTCATTTTTTTTCTCTCACTATCTTAGAATTTGTGTGTATTCATGTTTTTGCGTGTCTGTCTCAGTCCATGTACCTGTGATGCTGCTCCAAGCAACATTTACATGGTACCTGTGCTTTGCCATACTTGTCCTTATGACAATTAATTGGACTTGGCACATGAAGAATGGCTTTGTGAATTTTCCCAACACTACAGTATCAGTCCACATGGTTCATTCACCACAAGCCATGATTCTGGGTGATCTTATCAAATGAACAAAGGCAGTATGAAGATTTTTGCTTGCTTTTCCTCATTTGTGCTTGTGTGCTCACTAGGGAACAAGGTCTCATACTTCCTTGGACAAGGACAGAGCATTTAAAAAAAATTGATTGCTAGATACGACCTGGAAACAGGCCCTTCGGCCCACTGAGTCCACGCGGGCTATGAATCACCTATTCACACTAGTTGCATGCTACCTCACCTTTAGCATTCACTCCCTACACACTAGGCACAATTTACAGTGGGCAATCAACTTACACTTTGCCGCATGTCTTGGAAAATGGGAGGAAGCAGGAATACCCGAGTACAGGGAGAACGTGCAATCTCCCCACAGATGGCACCCGGCTCAGGATCGAACTGAGACCTCTGGCATTGTGAGATGGCAGCTCTACCTGCTGCACTGCTCAAAGACAAAATTATCGACCAGGTATTTTTAATTATGTTTTCCTCACATAATTTAGAATGTGTATGTGTGTGATTCTAGGCAATGTCTTCAATCACAATTTGATAATGTCTGCAGGTGCTATGACTGAACTTTACTATTTAAAGTGAATTTAAAATTCTTGCCAGGATCTGATGAAGTCTAAGCTGTAATTAATCCTAAAATTTGAATTATTTGAGCTTAATGGTACCAGTTATCACAACATTCTGTTTGTGCTGCAGCTGAATATAAAGCAGCAGCATTTTTAGCAATCTAATTTGAATATCTTGGTAATATTACTTTTACCCGTGCCATTATTTAGCTTGAAAGCAAATATATCTTCAAAATGACGGTGTCAACACGTGTCACAATTCAAGTGATACTGAAGAATGAGCACCAGAGGACACGGGTTTAAGGGGGGAAAGATTAAATGGGAACCTGAGGGGTAACATTTTGTACACAAAGGGTGGGGGGTGCATGGAACAAGCTGCCAGAGGAGGTAGTTGAGGCAGAAACCATCGCAACGTTTAAAAAAACTTTTAGACAGGTACATGGATAGCATAGGTTGAGACTGATCTGGGGCATATTGGTCGGCGAGGGCAAGTTAGGCCAAAGGACCGGTTTCCACACTCCATGACACTATGTAAGTATTGTTTGTGTATGCCAACTTCAGGTGGTGGTACTAATGGGTTAACTGCAGCTTGATTCAATTCATTTATAATCATTTGTCAAAAACACTTCTTGATGCAAATTGCTCAGAAATAATTTTTTTGGCAATCAGCTTGATTGTCACAATGTAACCTTTCTCTCCAAAACAGTGGACCAAGTTAAAAAAAAAACATGCTTATGTGCAAAGCAGAGCATTGTAGCTTGAGAGTTGCATTGTAATCCTCAGTTCCATTTTCAAGTTTCATTTTCTAATCCCTCATCTCAGTAATTTGCTGATCAGTGAAGTCGATGGGATTCAAGTTGGTGTAGAATTGTGCTTCATTAAAACGGAGTGAGCTCCAGGAAGCTTGTGTTTTCAATGTTGATATTTATTTTATTTGTCACATCCCTTCAAAGGGTGAGTGGCGAAAGTTGTGTAGAAAGGAATTGCAAATGCTGGTTCACACTGAGATAGACACAAAATGCTGGAGTAACTCAGTGGGGCAGGCAGCATCTCTGGATAGAAGGAATGGGTGACGTTTCGGGTCGAGACCCTTCTTCAGACTGAGAGTCGGGGGCTTTTCGGCATTTTGTGTTTATCTTTGACGTGGAATCATGTTGGGTTTACAAAAAAAAGCTGGTCTACAGAAGACTAAGAAAACATGAAAGCATCAAAATTATTGCCTGTTATATGATTATGTGTTTATAAGCCTGTTAGTAGGGGGTATTAATTGCTCTTTTTAAATAATTTAATCATGCTTTGGGGGGGAAAAAATGATTTAATCTGGTTAAGGATATATTCTAATGTCATAGCTCTCTTACGGTGTGGAGGTTAGATACATTTCTATTTGGATTATGTGGAGGGGGTTTGTGTGTTCATCTGCACTCAAGATCTTGTTTTCCTATGGGAACCAGTTGCCCTATTAATTGCAGCACGTACTGAGATAGCTCATTGAAAGAAAACTTGTCTAGCTGTGGTAAGGTTCTCAAACTACTTGGTTTATTTTGGCCTTGGTACACTGGGAAGAACCTCCAGTAAGAGCTTTTGCATTTATAATACAATACAATATTTATTGTCATTTGAGCCTCAGTGAGGCTCAAACGAAATTCCGTTTCCACAGCCATACAAACAAAGACAATTTCCTACACACAATTTAATTCACACAAACATCCATCACAGTGAACCCACTGTGATGGAAGGCAAAGTCTTTTCTCTCCCCTGTTCTCCATGTCTCTCCCGATGTCCAAGCCCCAGGCGGGCGATGATAAGTCCCACGGCCATTTTAGGCCGTGCCGGGCGATTTACGGCCCCGCTCCCGGTCTAAAAGTCACAAAGTTGGAGCCCCCGGCGGGCGCTGTATTGTCCCACGGCCATGAAGCCGCGCCGGGCGATGTACGGCCCTGCTCCGGGTCGTTCCAACCCCGCGACCCGGGCTGGAGAAGTCGCGTTGCGGGAGCTCCGGGAAGCGGTCTCTCTCTCCCCCCGGACCCGCAAGCTCCCGATGTCCCAGTCCACCGGACCTGCGGCTGCGTTGCTGGAGCTTCCGAGCCCCAGGAGTCTAGTCGCAGCAGCGAGTCACCACCGCTCCCCACGCTCCGAGGCCGGCCAGCCCCATGATGGTGAGCAGTCCGCAGCTCCGCAGTCTCCCGAGCCCCCGGGTCGTTCAGGTTGGAGGCCGCTCCACGGTGCTAGGCCCCATCGACAACGGAGACCCGACAGGGAAAAGGTCGGGTCTCCCGGACAGGGAAGAGATTTTAAACAGTTTCCCCCTCCCCCCCCCCCACCCCCCACATATACACATTTAAAACCAGTATTAAAAAACACCAACACTACATTTAACTAGACAAAAAAAAAAAAAAAAAAAAGACAGACAGACAGACCGTAGGGGCCGCTGCAAATGGTGAGTCGCGCCGCCACATTTGTTACGGACCCTGAAATAAACATAGACTGTAGTAATTTATAACATTTGCATTGCTATAATTACATATGGATTTTACAGTTTCACAATAAAGCTCCAAGATTGTTTTTCTTAATTATGGATTGTGATAATTAATTATTGATTTATGCAGGCCTACCAGCTATTTACTCCCATTCACCAACTACTCCTTTTGCTATCTGTTTGTACAGAAAGATTTGTACATCTGTTTTTCTGTCATTATATATTCATTTATCCAGCGACCTTGCTTTTCTTTGCATAATCTACATTCCAACTCTCATGTATTGGCATCTTTGTTCTAATTAAGTCAATTCTGCAGACTCTTTAATTCCTGCACTGTCTATTTGAATGTGACCTTTAAACTGACTTCTCTAGATTGGTTTAATCTCATTTAATCCTTTCCCAGTACATTGAGAACTTGGGTTATCCATAGTACAAACTTTCCCTTTTTCCTTTGAATCGCAGATTCAGTTAATAAGGCGTTCTGCATAATAACCAATGGCACAGTGGTAGAGTTACTGCCTTACAGCGCCAGAGACCCGGGTTTGATCCTGACTACGGGTGCTCTCTGTATGGAGTTTGTACATTCTCCCTGTGACCGTGTGGGTTTACTCCGGGTGCTCTGATTTCCTTCCACATTCCAAAGACTTGTAGGTTAATTGGCTTCTGTAAATTGTCCCTAGTGTGTAGGGTAGAACTAGCATCACTGGTCGGCGTGGGCCAAAGGGCATGTTTTCACACTGTCATGAAGCTAAACAAAACTATATTCTGCATTCCTGCCTATTCACTCAGAAAAAGTTGTAGATGACAACTGAATTTTCAAAAACTTTTCTCATTAAAGGTTTCCTGAGAAGCTAACAAGTGTGTGCATCCCCACAATTACTGGAGACTATGGACCATGATATTCCTGTAAAAAGACATGCTGGGCTATGCCATAGTCGTCATCTTGCACTCACTGAACTATGAATCTACACATCTACAATCTACACATAAATTGGGTGAATCAAATTGGCAAGGGTGCTGAGGAAGAGGATTTCTTGGAATGTCTGCGGGATAGTTTTCTAAACCAACATGTAGAGGAACCAACGAGAGAGCAGGCTATTCTACATTGGGTATTGAGTAATGAGGAAGGGTTAGTTAGCAGTCTTGTTGTGCGTGGCTCCTTGGGCAAGAGTGACCATAATATGGTTGAGTTCGTCATTAGGATGGAGAGTGACATTGTTAATTCAGAAACAAGGGTCCTGAACTTAAAGAAATGTAACTTTGAGGGTATGAGACGTGAATTGGCCAAGATAGACTGGCAATTGATTCTTAAAGGGTTGACGGTGGATATGCAATGGAAGGCATTTAAAGACTGCATGGATGAACTACAACAATTGTTCATCCCAGTTTGGCAAAAGAATAAATCAGGGAAGGTAGTGCATCCGTGGATAACAAGGAAAAGCAGGGATAGTATCAAAACAAAAGATGAAGCATACAAATTAGCCAGAAAAAGCAGCCTACCAGAGGACTGGGAGAAATTCAGAGTCCAGCAGAGGAGGACAAAGGGCTTAATTAGGAAAGGGAAAATAGATTATGAAAGAAAACTGGCAGGGAACATAAAAACTGACTGCAAAAGTCTTTATAGATATGTGAAGAGAAAAAGATTAGATAAAACAAATGTAGGTCCCTTGCAGTCAGAAACAGGTGAATTGATCATGGGGAACAAAGTCATGGCAGACCAATTGAATAACTACTTTGGTTCTGTCTTCACTAAGGAAGACATAAATAATCTGCCGGAAATAGCAGGGGACCGGGGGTCAAATGAGATGGAGGAACTGAGTGAAATCCAGGTTAGCCGGGAAGTGGTGTTAGGTAAATTGAATGGATTAAAGGTCGATAAATCCCCAAGGCCGGATAGGCTGCATCCCAGAGTACTTAAGGAAGTAGCCGCAGAAATAGTGGATGCATTAGTGATAATTTTTCAAAACTCTTTAGATTCTGGAGTAGTTCCTGAGGATTGGAGGGTAGCTAATGTAACCCCACTTTTTAAAAAGGGAGGGAGAGAGAAAATGAGGAATTACAGACCAGTTCGTCTAACATCCGTAGTGGGGAAACTGCTAGAGTCAGTTATTAAAGATGGGATAGCACCACATTTGGAAAGTGGTGAAATCATAGGGCAAAGTCAGCATGGATTTATGAAAGGTAAATCATGTCTGACGAATCTTATGGAATTTTTCGAGGATGTAACTAGTAGAGTGGATAAGGGAGAACCAGTGGATGTGTTATATCTGGAATTTCAGAAGGCTTTCGACAAGGTCCCACATAAGAGATTAGTATACAAACTTAAAGCACACGGTATTGGGGGTTCAGTATTGATGTGGATAGAGAACTGGCTGGCAGAAAGGAAGCAAAGAGTAGGAGTAAACGGGTCCTTTTCACAATGGCAGGCAGTGACTAGTGGGGTACCGCAAGGCTCAGTGCTGTGACCCCAGCTATTTACAATATATATTAATGATTTGGACGAGGGAATTGAATGCAACATCTCCAAGTTTGCGGATGACACAAAGCTGGGGGGCAGCGTTAGCTGTGAGGAGGATGCTAGGAGGCTGCAAGGTGACTTGGATAGGCTGGGTGAGTGGGCAAATGCATGGCAGATGCAGTATAATGTGGATAAATGTGAGGTTATCCACTTTGGTGGCAAAAACAGGAAAGTAGACTATTATCTGAATGGTGGCCGATTAGGAAAAGGGGAGATGCGACGAGACCTGGGTGTCATGGTACACCAGTCATTGAAAGTAGGCATGTAGGTGCAGCAGGCAGTGAAGAAAGCGAATGGTATGTTAGCATTCATAGCAAAAGGATTTGAGTATAGGAGCAGGGAGGTTCTACTGCAGTTGTACAGGGTTTTGGTAAGACCACAGCTGGAGTATTGCATACAGTTTTGGTCTCCTAATCTGAGAAAAGACATTCTTGCCATAGAGGGAGTACAGAGAAGGTTCACCAGACTGATTCCTGGGATGTCAGGACTTTCATATGAAGAAAGACTGGATAGACTCAGCTTGTACTCGCTAGAATTTAGAAGATTGAGGAGGGATCTTATAGAAATGTACAAAATTCTTAAGGGGTTGGTCAGGCTAGATGCAGGAAGATTGTTCCCGATGTTGAGGAAGTCCAGAACAAGGGGTCACAGTTTAAGGATAAGGGGGAAATCTTTTAGGACCGAGATGAGAAAAAAAATTTTCACACAGAGAGTGGTGAATCTGTGGAATTCTCTGCCACAGAAGGTAGTTGAGGCCAGTTCATTGGCTATATTTAAGAGGGAGTTAGATGTGGCCCTTGTGGCTAAAGGGATCAGGGGGTATGGAGAGAAGGCAGGTGCAGGATACTGAGTTGGATGATCAGCCATGATCATATTGAATGGCGGTGCAGGCTCGAAGGGCCGAATGGCCTCCTGCACCTAATTTCTATATTTCTATATGAAGTGACCTTTAGAAATATATAATGAAGAAATCACCCGAAGTATCAAGTCTTGCCTGAAGCGAATAAAAACTAACATTGGAACAGTTGTAACCCATTCAGTCTGATGGCAGATCATTTTTTATTTAAATGTCTCCCTGTCTTTTATTTTGTAACACTTAATAGTATTATATGACAACATTCTATTAATCTTACTTTTGAGGTTTTCCTTTGATCTTGCCTCTTTACCTTTGTAGAGAGAAAGATTCAGAGTTCCACATATTTTAAAGAAGAGATTTTCTTTACCTTATGACTAGACTGCTTAAATTATTTGCTAAAAAAAGTCACAAAGTGCTTGAGTAACTCAGCGGGCCAGGCAGCTTCCCTGGAGAACATGGAGAGACGATGTTTCGGGACACGATCCTTCTTCAGACCATCCAACATGGTTTTGGACTCTTTCAACAACGTCCTCTCAACCAATAAGAAAAATGAATTGTGTAACTTTTTTATCAACATAATGTCTCTAGTGTGAACCAGGGTTGAATCGGGGACTCTGGTGCTATGAGGCAGTGGCTCTTCCAGCTGCATCACTCTGCTGCCAATGAGCAGTGGGAAATTTCTTGTATTGTTCCACTGCACGAGTTGGATTTGTGGATGAATAATTTCCCAGTTTATTTATCTTGCCCTTTAACTATTAGTGAGATAATGGTTTTCTCCGATCCTAGGTTAAGTTCCTAAATTGAAAGAAGTTTTGAAGATTTTAACTGTACTTCTCTATTTCTTCGCAATCTTATTTTAATATTCTCTCTGGAAATCTTCAGATTGTGGTGACAGGTCAGACTTTAGATACTATGTTTTTCAAAAAAAAGGATCTGGGAGGAATTTCTGTATTGAATATTTAATTTGTTTATTTAATTATCACGTGTACCGAGGTTCAGTGAAAAGCTTTTGTTGCATGCTAGCCAGTCAGCAGAAAGACAATGCATGATTACAATTGAGCCATCTACAGTGTACAAATGCACAATAAAGGGAATAACATGAATAACATTTTGTGCAAGATAGAGTCCAGTAAAGTCCAATCAAAGATAGTTTGAGGGTCGCCAATGAGGTACATAGTTACCCAGGACTGCGCTCTCGTTGTTGGAAGGGTGGTACAGTTGCCTGCTAACAGGTGTGAAGAAATTGTCTCTGAATCTTGAGGTGTGCGTTTTCACACTTCTATACCTCTTGCCAGTTGGAAGAGGGGAGAAGAGGGAGTGACTGGGATGCGACTCGTTCTTGATTATGCTGGTGTCCTTGCCGAGGCAGCGTGAGGTGTAAATGGTGTCAAGGGAGGTTGGTTTGTGAGATGGTCTGGGCTGCATCCACAATTCTCTGCAATTTCTCGTGGTCGTGGATGGAGCTGTTCCCAAACCATGTGTGATGCATCCTGACAAAATGCTTTATACGCCTCATCTGCAGATGCTGGTAAGAAATAGAGGTGTTGGTGTGCTTTCAGGCCAGGCCATTGCTTCTTTATGACTGGTCCAAGATCAAAATGGGTGCTCCAGGCATGTTCTTGCTTTTTCATTTATAGTTGCTTTTCTTGAAACTTTGCTATTGTAGTGCAGGAAAGTAATTGTGTGTGAGGTGGACAGTTCAATAAAAGACTTCCTATTTCTTATTTGAAAATTCAGCTGTGGTTGAACTGCATTATGTTAAAATAAATGTTATGGCCCTGAATTCCTTTGTGATTCTCATGCACACCATACCTTTGCACAGGACGTGCATTTTAACATGGGTAAATGGCAAATTGTAGTTGGTGTTATGCTAGAATTCTGCAAAATATCTTTTCAAGCTGACTTTCTTGCAGGGATCCTGGTTATTTTCAACGTCCAAGCGATCTTGCAATTAACGAGCATTAACTGCTTTCAGCAGACACTGGAGGAGGAAAATAAACACTATTGTTTAATCCTGTAGCGCATCTGTTTAGTAATTGCTCTTGAGAGTGAATGCACTATGTGCCGTGCCTATATATAGCAAGTGGGTCAGTGTTTAATCTCCCTCTGTCTGTGCACTCGCTTAAGTTTTATCCTCCGAATCGCATTGGCACGACAACACAAATAGCAGGAAGTCTCGCCGACAACTGGTAGCCAGTTGGCCAACTTTACATTAGTTGCATTGTGTATAATGGATGACATTTCTTCCATGTGATTTTAATGCATCGATTGTAGATACTTGACCTAGGTCATGAAGTGGTGACCGAACAGAACCAACAAATAAGTTCACTGTGAGACCTAATTATAAAACTTAATTGAGTTACGAACAAGTTTTAAATTTGTACATTTCCCCATTGCTGGTCTGTAGTCTCTGGTAGCTACGTGTTCCTGTTTAAGCTGCTGCCTGACACAAGTTCAAGGGTCTATAAGTTGTAGGAGCACAATTTGACCATTTGACCCATCGTCCACTCAGCCATTAAATCATGGCTGATCTACCTTTTCCTCTCAACCCCATTCTCCTGCCATCTCCCCATAACCCCTGACACCCGTACTAATCAAGAATTATTTGATTTGTGCCTTAAAAATAACCCAATGACTTGGCCTCCACAGCAGTCTGTGGCAATGAATTCCAGAAATTCACCACCCTCTGACTAAAGAAATTCCTCCTCATCTCCTTTCTAAATGTACGTTCTTTTATAGCCTCTCGTCCTGGACGCTCCCACTTTTGGAAACATCCTCTCCACATCCACTCTAACCACTTGACAGTTGACAAGCGCCTGACCCTACTGTTAAATAAGAGCTGGCCTAAAGAGAAAATAAAGTAATTATATGAATGGTGAACCACAGGATAGAGGACACTATCTCTTTTTAGATAGAAACTCTTCTGACAAATGGGTGCAAGATGATAATGAATTGTTGAGAAATGTTAATTTCCTGTGGTCATTCTGAAAATTAATTGCAAGATTATGGTGCTACAGAATCTATATTTGTTCTGCACGTTCACTGTAAGAAGATTTGACAATAATGCTTATTAGATTTGATAATCGGCGATGGGCAGTTTGTGTTTTGAGGAAATGTTTCACAGATCAGACTTGTAGGTCGTTGATGAGGCAACTGTTTCACTGAACACTTGCGATCGGTCCGCCAAGGCTGGCTGGAGCACCTGGTTGCTAACCATTTTCATTCCCTTTCCATTCCCATGCTGACCTTTCTGTCCTGAGCCTCGTCCATTGTCAGATTGAGGCCACATATATACTGGAGGAACAGCACCTCGTATTCTACTTGAGTAGCTTACCACTTAACGGTATGAAATTTTCCAATTTCAGGGAACATCCCCCTCCTCCCCTTTTCCTCCCCCTCTCCTATGCTTCCTACGTACCCCACCCTGCTGTACACACATTCCTCTCACTCCCCAGTCCCTTTTTCCCAAAGCCCCTGTCCCTTTCACCTATATCCTGCTCTCTGGTTTTGCATTTAATTCCCATTTGTGGCTCTTCTCTCCGTATCTGATGCCCTTTTGTCTCCTTGTCACCTCTATCTCATTTTATCTCTTTGTATTGTTTTCATCTAGGGCAACTGCCATCCACCCAACTACCAATCGACCCTGTGTCCACCTATCACTTGCCAGACTTTGTCTCTTCCCCCCCCCCCCCCAACTTATTTCCCAGCTTTCTCCCTCTTCCCCCTTAACCTCCCACCCCATTCACCCTAATACAATCAGTCTGGAGAAGGGCTTGACCCAAAGTGTTGCCTATCCATGTTCTTCAGAGATGCTACCCGGCCCGCTGTGTTACTCCAGCACTTTGTGTTCCACACTAGATTGCAGCACCTGCAGTTTCTAGTCTCGTATCTGCTGGAGTTTAGAAGTGTGGGAAGGGACTTGATTAAAACATAAGATACTGAGGGTTCTTGATAGAGTGGATGCAGAGAGGAAGTTCCTGCACGGGGAAATATAGAACTGGCAGAGACGGAAACTATTCTGCCTATTTAGGACAGAGATGAAACTTATATTCTCTTTCTAAGACTTTTGGGTCTTTGGAATTTCCCTAAAGGGCAGTGAGTATTTTTAAGGTGGGGGTAGATAAATACTTGATATGGGGCTGAAATGTTACTGTAGACAGCTGGGAATGTTATGGTCTTCTGAATGACAGAGCAGGCTAGACGGATAAATGTCCTGCTCCTAATTCACATGACAGTGTGTGTGTGTATGTGTGGTTGAAACCGATCTTGCTTCTGGTCTTTGTTTACTTGGGGACATTTGGATTGTTTTTTTTGCCTCCAGTCCTACAGACTCGCTGCAAAAAACTTGTTAAGCAACCTGGAGGTTAATTTCACTCGCTGGAAAGATTTGAAAAGCGTTGCGCATGCAGCTATCTGCAGCCCATGGCTAATCCCATCCCTTATCTGTCACAAATTCAGGTACCTTGGGACATGAACCACGCGTTTTGTCTCAGTTGTGCCATAAATCTGAAACAAAGAAATTCTGCCATTCGCAAAATTAACAGCAATTACCTAAGATGAGGGAAGCAGATCTGACTCTGCATTTCTGAGCAATGTGGAATTTTAGATATTGAGGCAATGAGTTTAATTAATATTCATCTTTTAACATAGCAGACATGATTCAAGGTCTTCACTAGAACAATTTAATCTTAAATTTGAATGTTTTAATATAGAGAATGGGCAGAATGAATATAGATTCTATTGTGCCATAATCATGCAATTCAGAATGACCACAGGAAATTAATATTACTCAACGATTCAGCTTCCGCTCTTAAACTCTTATCCATTTATCACCAAGCTATTGATTATCTATTCTGTGGCAAAAAAGATGGGGTGTAAAGATGAGGAGGCAGAGCTATGAGTTATAGGAAAGATATTGTCAAACTTGGAAGGGTTCAGAAAAGATTTACGAGGATGCTGCCAGGACTAGAGGATGTGAGTTATAGGGAGAGGTTGAGTAGGCTGGGTCTCTATTCCATGGAGCGCAGGAGGATGAGGGGAGGTCTTATAGAGGTATACACAATCATGAGAGGAATAGATCTGGTAGATGCACAGTCTTTTACCCAGAGTAGGGGAATCGAGGACATTGGGTCAAGGTGAAGGGGAAAAGATTTAATAGGAATCTGTGGGGTAACTTTTTCAGATAAAGGGCGGTGGGTGTATGGAACAAAGTTGAGGCTGGGACTATTCCATCATTTAAGAAACAGTTAGACAGGTACATGGATAAGACAGGTTTGGAGGGATATGGACCAAGCGCAGGCAAGTGGGACTAGTGCAGCTGGGACATTGTTTACCGGTATGGGCGAGTTGAGCCGAAGAGCCTGTTTCCACACTGTATCACTCTATGACTATGGTCCATTATGCTTTTGCAAGTAAAAATCTAATTGGTCTGTTTTTGATACATATGATCATTAAACGCACCTTGACTCTGTCGGTCTCTGCGTGTGTCACTATTTCCCTTTGCACGCTCTCGCACTTTCACACTCTCACTCTGTGCCAGATACCTGGGTTTGACCCTGACCTCGGGTGCTGTCTGTATGGCGGTTGCACTTTCTTCTTATGACCGCGTGGGTTTCCTTTGGGTGCTCCGGTTCCCTCGCACATTCCAATAACGTGTGGGTTTGTAGGTTAACTGGTTGCTGTAAATTGCTCCTAATTATAAGGAGTGGGTGAGAAAGTGGGATAATGCCCCCTCCATCTACATTCCTTCCATTGGCTTCATAATCTGCAACTCTTCCATCCTTTGTTTCACACCCTCTGTTTTTTTCATCTCTGGACTTTGTCCAAACATTTGCCTATCAAAACCTCCCCATCACATGTGTTCACCTATTACCTGCCACACTATGTTCTGGTCCTCTTCTCTTCTAGCTTTCTTACCCCCCCCCCCCCCCCCCAATTTGTCTGAAGAAGGGTCCCCACCTAAAGTGTCATCTCCCCATGTTCACCAGAGATACTGCCTGACCCGCTGAGTTGTGTTGACCAGCATCTGCAGTTCCTTGTTTCTATGTCTCTGAAGGAGATGCCGGTATCCATTGGAAGTGATGTCAATGTATCTGAAGTGAGAAATAAGAGAACTGCACCTATTCTAGGCCTCGTGGAAACCCTCACTGACCAATGTCACTGCCATTGAGAGACGTTTTAATCTGAAAGTTGCACAGAAAGACAATGTTGTAGTTTTGCTTTTTGACTTTTCATCTTTCTTTGGTACAAGAGCCAGAAGCTAACAAGTGGTCACCTCCAACACTCTCCTCTAATGCTCCATGTAAGCTGCATTCTCCACAGGGGCTCCAGCAGCAAGGTGTGGGTGAGTAGATGAGATTGAGACACCAGCAAAATGGGAAGTTACAAAGAAAGACTTTGTATATTTTATTCTGGTGGCTAGCCCGGTTACTGAGTGAGGAGCCAGTCCTTGATCACTTTGTTATTGTAAAGAGAAGTTTTTGATGCTTTCTGTTAAGTCAGATGCTTAGCCGGATTCTGTAAAATGACTTGGATAAACAAATGCTGATGTTTTCCAATATTATTATCAAAAATCCCAGAATTGTCTCTTGATGGACTGAGCAATCTGAAGAAACATGAAGTGTAGTCATAAGATAGACATAAAAAGCTGGAGTAACTCAGCATGTCAGACAGCATCTCTGGAGAAAAGGAATAGGTGATGTTTCGGGTCGAGATCCTTCTTCTTACACTTCTCCGGGTGGGGTATCTCAAGGTGTGCAGCATATGCTGGCAGAAAGAACATGGTCCAAGGGCAGGACATGGGCAAACCTGAGGTTGCTGGATGATTTGCCTCAATAAATGGGGGGGAAATATTGAGCACCAAATTTCTGAAATTTTATGGGTAGGAATGAACAGCAGATGTTGGTTTACACCAAAGATAGACACAAAAAGCTGCAGTAACTCAGCGAGTCAGGCAAGCATCTCTGGAGAAAAGGAATAGGTGATGTTTTGGGTCGAGGCACTCCTGAGATTTTATAATCTGTGTGGCCCATAAATTCTGTCAATGGCGATATGTAGCAACAATTGTAAATTAAAAGGAGAAAATATACACATGATATCGGGGAGAAACAAAGTGTACAGTAAATAATATCTGGCTTGGCATGTAGTGCTTTTCATCATCAATCCTGTGGTCCAAATCCAAGAAATGTTCTTGCAGAGTCCTTCACCTTCCTCAATAATTCCCTTACAACACTCACTGCTAATTATGTTTGCTGACTTTAAAGTAACTGCATTGGCATAGGTTAAGTGGCAAGTATTTTCTTCGAGTCTTAAATCAGGATGAAGATTTAAATTAAGTTGAATCCAAATTAATCCAAAAATCCAAATGAACCCATTTCAATCTATTTGCACAAGCCATTTAAATTCCAATTAATTAAATTTTAACTAGGCTAATGACATTCAAGTTAATTCCTCAAGTTGGAGGTGATATTATTTACTTTGTAGATCGGGGTGAGAAGTGTGCAATAAAACTGCATTTATTATGTTAGAGCTCATAGTAACCAATCAAACTTCAATCAGGGCAGCAGGGTGGTGTAAAGAAAGAGTTGCTGCCTTACAGCGCCAGAGACTATGGGTGCTTGTCTGTATGAAGCTTGTACGTTCTCCCCGTGACCTGCGTGGGTTTTCTCCCAGATCTTCGGTTTCCTCCCACACTCCAAAGACGTGCAGGTTTGTAGGTTAATTGGCTTGGTTATAGATGTAAAATTATCTCCAGTGTGTGTAAGATAGTATTGGTGTGTGGGGATTGCTGGTTGGTGTGGATTCGGTCGGCTGAAGGGCCTGTTTCCACGCTGTATCTCTAAACTAAACTAAAGTTAAAGTAGCACAGTTTAATTGCATTAACTTCCTGTATCTCCAATGACTTGAGTCACCTCCATTTGAGGACTTACTCATTATAGTTCGTAAGCTCCGAGTTCAGTTCCCCTATATCTCTCCCCTCTGGCTTTACATATCACTCCTCTGCTCTCTTCTCCTATCTGACACCCCTTTGTCTCTTTTTTTTTCTCGCCTTTGTCCACCCCATCCATCTTCCCTGACCTGGACCTTAGACACAAAACGCTGGAGTAACTCAGCAGGGCAGGCAGCATCTCTGGAGAAAAAGGATAGGTGACGTTACGAGTCGGGACCCTTCCTCAGTTGCCGAAAACCTGCTATCCATGTCCTCCCGGGATTCTACCTGACCAATCGAGTTACGCCAACTAATTTTCTGCCATTGCCCAATGCATTTTCTTTTCAACAACAACCAGTTGTGTGTGTAGGCGAGTGTGAGACAGCTGGACATTTTATATCTGAAAAGGGATGAAACTTTCACCGGATTGCATTGAATGTACTGGAGGACCTTGGGCACGTCAAGGAGCCAATTTGAAGGTCAGTTGCTCGTTTGAAAAGCAGGGCTGTTTATTTTTCACCACCAGCAACTCCACAAACAGGTTGCATAGCAAACGAGTCATCCCACCTCGTCCGACCAGCTCTCGAATCTCAGGGAGATAAATTGACAAAACACAGAATAAAGGAGTCACTGTATTTATTTGGAGCGCCTCAGGAAACTATTGTACCCTGTTACAATTTATTATTTATTACAATAGCTTTAATTGATACAAACGGAAGAAATTGTACGGGGTGTTTATGGAGGTAATAATCATAAATTAGGTGGCATTGAACAAGTCTGGTATGTGCTGCAGGCACGTGCTCTTTACAGCTGTGTGCTTTTAACTGCTGTGTAAATCAATTTTCTACAGCTATTTCATTTGTATGCAAATACCAGGTCTAACATTAACATAAATGTTAATTGTAATGTGGGGAAACAGCCATTTGGTTAAATTGTTAGTCCACAGCCAAGTAATATTTTTCTTGAAAACCTGACTTGCCATATGTGGTGCAGCCACAATTTTGCTCGTAAATAAACATTTGCGGGTTTACATCTTTGGGTTGTGGACACAGTGTTAATTATTCGTCCTCTATTCCAGGAGGCCTGATTTACATCTGAATACCAGCTTTGTACCTTAGGCCTCCCACTGTTGTTGCTCAAATACAACAGCCTTGTGTTCCTCTGCGTGTTCAATGCCAGTGATGGCCCTCAGATGGTTTTATCTAATGACTTCGGACTAACTGAATGGGAGATGTCAAAGATCCCCGTTTTTCTTTCTTGTTTTGTCCTAGTTTTGTGAGAGTGGCAGTCCTGAAGAGTAGCTTTCTTTATTTTGCATCCAGTGACCGTACCAATGAGCTCCAATGTACCACGGAATGCAATCCAGGAGGGGCAAAGTGGTGATATTACATCCCGATGCTGGTTAAAACCTTCACACTGCTATTCTCAAGGTTGCAGGTTACTTTCTGGATTCTTCACAATCCCTCTGGATCAAAGATGACTTGTTTCCATTCTTGTTTTGTTGATTTCCAGTTGACTCAATGGCCAGTGAGGAAGCCACAGATTCTCCCAGAGTGGGACAGGTGGATGACCAAACCTGAGCTGTACCTGGCAGGGACATCTGGGACAGCCTCAAGGATACCATTGCCTATGTGCTGGATAGAGGGGCGGATGCCTGCCTGGTCAGCTTGGACCAGGAGAAGGCCTTTGACAGGATATTGCACACATATATGATGGACGTGCTCTCTAAAATGGGCTTTGGGGGGGGAATTGGGAATTGGGTCCAACTGCTCTCCACTGATATCTGTAGTGCAGTCTAAAGCAGTGGGTGAAATTCAGATAACTTCCCCATCAGGTCTGGAGTCACACTAGGTTGCCCTGTCTTGTTTGTCTGTTGTGTAGAACCATTTGCCGAATTCACCAGGAAGGTTGGAAAAAGAGGAGGGGTGAATTTGCCAGGCAGTGGGGGCACTTTGGGTTAAAACCTCCCTGTACATGGACAATGTTGCCGCCTTTTGCTTTGATCCAGGGTTGGTCTGGAGATTGATTAGCAACAGCAACCAGTTTGAGTCGGGAGCCAGAGTCAACCGCAAGAAGAGCGAGGCTATGCCCTTTGGCCTGACCGATCTTCCGTCCCCTTCACCTCGAGTCTGATTTCTTGAAGGTGCTGGGGATCTGGTTCAGGGCGGCCGAGGCATGTGACAAGAAATGGATGGATCAGATAGTCAAAGTCAGAAAAATTGGGATAATGTGGGGTTAAATGTGGTCATCGGGTGTGAGGTCCTCCCAGGACTGCTGTAATTGGCCCTCATCCCTATGCCTCAGCGATCATCCAGGCTGTCATCCAATTCATCTGGGGTTCAAGGATGGGGAAGATCCGATGGGCCACGATGCACAAGTTAGCAAAAAATAGGGGCAAAGGCGTGCCCAACATCGCCCTCACCCTGATGGCCATCATCCTGTGTGGCTGCATCAGGCTGTGTGTAGAACCAAAGCACATGGGCACTGAGTGTCACACCTTTGACCACATGTCCAACATGCAGTGGTCAGCACGGAACATCCTAAAGGAATAGCAGGAAAAGAATTAGCTGGATCTAGTGATGTGGTTCACTGAGCAGAATGTCCATTGAAATGCCTCATCACTCAGAACTCGCCAACAAGCACCAAGACTTTGCTTGGCTGCATTGATGTCATCTCACTGCCAGCGCACGTGCCCTTGGGACAGCTTATTTGGAGAGGAGACTGTTCTTTGTTCTGTTCTGTTCAGAGGCCCATCTCTTTGCAGAGTGTGGAGTCTGGAGAAAAATGCTCAAAACTGGTGGATCTTCCTGCAGGGTGAGAAGCCCTTCGGGGAATGTTGCCCGCTCCAGACTGCAGGAGTACCTGCTGAGAGACGCACTGAAGCTTGGTGCAGCCAGGTCTCTGGGGGTGGATCACGGTCTCGGGTCCTTCTGCAGTGTGACTTAAAGAGTCAGGATCTGGTGGAAACACCCCTCAAACAATATCCTCAAGGGATATCAACAAAGGGAGCCACATGAGTGGAAAGTGTGCTGGGTATAAGGAAAGTTTGTGAATGCAACCGAATATAGCACTAATTAATGTATAAACGCTGAGAAGGACGGAAGATTTTTTGAACTGTTCTTGTTTTGTACATTTTTATTCTGAATACATTTTATTTTTTGGGAAAAGAAGGTGGATGGGCAGCTTGTGAGCTGCTTATGGTCCTTTTGCCTTTGTGCAGGGCATTCGGTTCCATCCAAAGCCCAGACCACTGGTTCCTGACTTCATTGCTGAATACACCCATGCGCTCTGATGGTCAGTGGGTGGGTGGACATTTCCCAGGAGTGGGCAATGCTGCATTTCTTCAAGGAGGCTTTCAGATTCAGATTCAGATTCAACTTTAATTGTCATTGTCAGTGTACAGTACAGAGACAGCTCCCTGGAAGAGCGACATAGAGTATGATTTCAATAAATAAATCTATTTACAATGCATACAGTCGTAGTGTTTTTCCTTTGGGAGGAGTGTCCGGGGGGGGGGGGGGGGGGGGGGATTGTCAGTCACCGAGGTACATTGAAAGGTTGGGAGAGACTGCGTCCGGAGCGAGAGAGATGAAGTAGTGGAGGGGGATCAGGATCTGAACATTGTTGAGGTGAAAGATGCAGGGCGAAGTGATGATGGTGGCGGGGGAAGTAATAAAGTCCTACAGCGTGCAAACATGCCCTTTGGCCCAACTTAGTCCATGCTGACAAGAGAGGTGCAAGGGAAATTTAAGGGTGTTGGAAGAAAAATAATTTGCAGACAGTGCCATCCAGTTGTGGGTGAAAGTACAATCATTCGAGAAAAAGACTTAGTTGATGCTAAGATGCCTCGCATGTTTCTTGTAATCTTTTTAAAATCTTTTTTCCATGATAGAACTTCCGAAACTGTTGCCTAAACACACTGAGGAGAGGGCCAGTATCTGTTAAAGATAGACACAAAAAGCTGGAGTAACTCAGTGGGTCTGGTAGCTTCTCTGGAGAAAAGGGACAGGTGATGTTTCGGCATGGGAACCTTGTTCAGACTCTGACGTTTGAGGAAGGGTTCTGACCCGAAACATCACCTATTCCTTTTTTTTTTCCAGAGATACTGCTTGATGTGCTGAGTTACGTCAGCTTTTTGTGTCTATCTTCGGTGTAAACCAGCATCTGCAGTTCCCTCCTTCACATCCAGTATCCGTCGTTAGCTTTCCCTGTGCCGCCTGGAAATTCTTTGTCTATCTAACTTTTCTTGTTGGAGCCCTGATTAATAATGTGAACACTGTTATGTAGGCCAGGATTGTACTTGCAGTCCCTGAATTGCTTTTGTTGTATTGTTGGCAGGACTGCAAGAATCTTGGAGATGCAGTGTAAAAAAGGAAAGGTTACAGAGGGTGGGTGGGGGAATGAGAGGTCCTGGACAGGAAAATGAACTTGAGGTTACTGAGTGGGTGGGGTGGAAAATGCCGCTGCTCTGCAGTGGGTGGGAGAGGGAGCTGGAAGAGTAATTTAAGGGAGGAGGTGGCAACAAAATTGGAGGGAGTGGGACACTGGTGCAGCGGTAGAGTTCCTGCCTTGCAGCCTTTTACAAATTTTGAGTAACAAGAATAGTTAACAAAAATGCCATGGCAGGCACTTTACATGCAAAGGAGGTAACCTAAGACTGTGGTAAGTAATAATCAGCAGAGAGACTGGACTGCCCTCTTTTTAGTTTGAGCTTAGTTTAGTCGGGCTGCACAGTGGCACAACAGTAGAGTTAATACTTTACAGCGCCAGAGACCCGGGTTTGGTCCTCACTACAGGTGCTGTCTGTACGCAATTTGTACATTCTCCCGGTGACTGTATGGGTTTTCTCCGGGTGTTCCGGTTTCCTCTCGCATTCCAAAGACGTGCCAGTTTGGTAGGTTAATTGGCTTCTGTAAATTGATCCCCAATGTCTAGTGTGCGGGTGATCGTCAGTCGGCGCAGACTCGGCGAAGAGAAGGGCCTGTTCCCACGCTGTATCTTTAAACTAAATGAAACTAAAACTAAGAATTTGTGGACCAGATTCAAAGTGTAGCCAGTCGTCTCCTCTAGTAGATGAACATGCAAGCGTTGGTTTCCTATTGACAACCTGGGATACCGGTCTCAGCAGCAAATAACACGGGAGAGTGCTTGTAATTATATATCATCAGCATTCACTCCGCAAAATTCTCAATTCACAGGAAGATACAATGCTATACGATGGCACTTTATTGTCAGACCGAGGTCTGAAATTTGTGTTTGCATATGGCCATACAATAAAATAAAGAACACGACACACAATAGAGTCCAACATAAACATCCCCACACAGCAGGGTCGAAATGTTTCCCACTGTGAGGGAAGGCACCAAAGTCACTCATCTTCCTCTAATGTTCCTGATGTTCACCCATGGTCGGGGCCTCTGCAGCTGCCGCTACGGGCAGCCCGCCGCTCAGGCCCACTCGCCGGGATGTTGGAACTCCGACGTCGGGATTGGAGGACATCTTGAGCGGCTGAAGATGAGCAAAGTCACCTATCCCAGAGTGATGTCTTAGTGTATTTTAGAAATACACAAGTCCACGCCAACCAGCGATCAATGTACACGAATTCTATGCTGTCCCAATTTCGTGTCCTACACATGAGGGGCAATTTACAGTATCTAATTAACCTTCAAAACCTGCTTGTCTTTAGAGTGTGGAAGGAAACCAGAGCACCTGGAGAAAACCCATGTGGTCACAGGAAGAGGGGGTGCCATCTTGGGGCACGGCTGCCTAGCCAGCAGCTCTCCGTCTTTTTCACTCTTTTCCTTAATTTTTAGTGAGTTTTGTGTTTTGTTTTTAGGAGGTCTAGACTTTTTTATGTGGTGGGAGTGGGGGAGGGGGGGGGGGGAAGGGGGAAACTTTTCTAGGTCCCTACCTGGTCGGAGAGGCAGCTTTTCTCCGGGCTGCACCGTCGATCCGTCCTCGCGGCCTACCAGCGGGCTTGGAGCGGTGTTTTCCTGTGGGACCGCCCAGCACCTTCGGCTTCGGTGGTGGCACAGCGCTGGAGCGCTACCGCGAAGCGTTGCGGGCGATGCCTTACCTGGGTCGCCGCGCTGGAGCTCCGGTGAGCTGAGACCGCCGAGAATAACATCGCGGAGCTGCGGGTCTGTGGAGCGGGCAGCTGCGGGTGGCGGCGCTGTCTTTAACATCGGGAGCCTGGGATCTCTCGATGAGATCGCCAGTGGTGGAGCTCCAACCGTCGCGGCCTTGTCGGCTTCGGAAGCCGCGGTCTCCGGTAAGGAAGCGGCCGTTCCAGGTGTCCCAAGCCGCTGTGAGGACTCTTCCGACGCCGGAGCAACAGCACCCGGCGAGAACGGCCTGGAACATCGGGCCTCCGTAGAGGCAACTGTGGAGGCCTCAATAGGCCCGACTATGGATGAACTTGGGATGGGGACTGGACATTGTGCCTTCCCTCATAATGGAAACCATTGTGGGGGGATGTTTTTATGTTAAAGATTCTTATTGTTCCGTTTCCAAGATGGCTGCCGGAAGGGAGAGTGAACGCTGGCGCGATCAGCTGCCGCTTCTCTCGCTTTGAATTGTGTATTGTTGATGCCTTTACTATTTTTTTTGTTTTTTTTGTTGTTGTTATTTTTGTTTTGTTTCATTCCGCTTACATGTTTTGTAATCTGTTTACTAAATTTTGCAAGGTGTCCTTGAGAGTCCTTGAAAGGCGCCCATAAGTATAATGTATTATTATTATTTATTAGGAAGAACGTGCAAACTCCACACAGGCAACACCCGAGGTCAGGATCGAACCTGAGACTCTGGTGCTGTGAGGCAGTAACTCTACCGCTGTTCCGACGGCATCCAGGACTGAGTTGGGTCGGGACTCTTCTTGAGTCTGAAGAGGGTCTCGACCCACAACGTCACCCAGGTTTTTTTTTTCCTCCAGAGACGTTGCCTGACCCTCTGAGTTACTCCAGCACTGTGTGTCTATCTTTGGTATAAACCAGCATCTACAGTTCTTTGTTTCTATATATTGTGAGCGGAAGAGCCTGTTTCCACGCTGTGACTCAAAACCAAACTAAACCTTCAGCCCATGTATTGGATGAATGCAGAATTCCCAGTAATCGTCCACACATCTACTCGGCTCTGCACCCACTCCCTCTTCTGTGGATGACCGGGGTTCCCATTTTAGTGCCATCAGTTTCCTTCGGACCCACAAAGCTGGAGTGGAAACAGGACGTCCTTGAGCCCAAGGGACCGCTGAAGATGATGGTCAGCCCATCAAGGTTCTGTTGGTGAGTGGTCAATGAACTGGATGAGCAGCCAAGGGCATGTGTAACAAAAAGCAACTACCATTTCCATTGAACCACTTGGGTCATTCTGAAGAAGGGTCTCGACCCGAAACGTCGCTCCATAGAGCCATTGAGCCAGCAAAGAGCCTGAGGAATGTCGACCACATCCAAGGAAGGCAGCAGGTGTGTGGACCCGATGGGCCGAAGGGCCTGTTTCCACACTGTATCTGCAGTTCTTTCTTAAACATAGAAGTGTTACATGGTGTTTTCCAGCTACTCGATCAAACAAAGCACAACATTGAAAGGATTCAGGTCACTGGCTAAAAGCTTTATCAAAAAGGAGTTGTTTATCGAGCTCAAAGTAGAAAGTGAAGTGAAGGCATTCACAGGTTTGGGTGGTGGGAGGGAGGGGGTGGGGGGAGGGGGGGTGGGGAAGTTGTAATTGCAGACCTCAGCAGCTGACATTGGGAGAGCAATATTTGAAGATGGTCTGCAGGGCCAAAATAGAAGAGCTCATATATCCTGAATGTCCAAGTATCTTAAGGGCTGGCAGAGGTCCAAATGCAAGAGCACAGAGGGGGTTGAAAATACGTATGCGACTTTCAATGGGCAGCTAGCATAAGTTGGCAATACTGCTGAGTAGATGTGATTTGGAGCTGGTTAGGATGGGGGGGGCAGCAGAAGTTTGGATGACAGCCAATTGATATGTAGAACGTAAGGGAAACTGGGCCAAGAATGTGTTGGAATAAGCATTTCTAGAGATAACAAAGCAATAAAGTGCACCAGCAAGGAGCCTGAGGAACGTCTACCACATCCAAGGAAGGCAGCAGATGTGTGGAACCGATGGGCCGAAGGGCCTGTTTCCACACTGCATCTCAATTCTAAACAGTCAGATGAATTAAGGAGGGTGGAATCAAGCCAAGTTTTAGAGATGGAGTAGAGGGAGCTTGTTGATGCCATGGATATGTGGGCCCTTGCTGATCAGTTGGTCAGAACTTGCAAGAAGTTGACCACGGGATTGTGGATCTATCTTGAAGCTAATAAGATTGTTGCTGTCGACCTTACGGGGACCTCAAGATCCCGGACAGTTCCAGTGACGCACAATAGTTACGACCTGCAAAGCCAGTCAGCATCTCTGGAGAAAAGGAATGGGTGATATTTTGGGTTACGACCCTTCTTCAGACTGCGAGTCAAGGGAGTCGGGAAACTAGAGATTTGAAAAGGTACAGAATAAAGCAGTGTCTGCACCGAGGTAAGGTGGAGCCCACAATGGCCCATTATTGGCTGAGGATGAGGTGATAACGAAGGGATATGAACAGTGAAACTAGCAGGATGACTTGGGTGGTGGAGGGACAGAGAGAAAGAGGGAATGCAAGGGTTACTTGAAATTAGAGAAATCAATATTCATACCGCTGAGTTATAAGCTGCCTAAGCGAAATATGAGATGCTGTTCCTCCAATTTGAGTGTGGCCTCACTCGGACAGTGGTGGAGGCCCAGACCAGAAAGGTCTGTATGGGAAGGGGAGTTAAAATGTTTGGCAACTGGGAGATCGTGATTGTCAGGAAGAGACTTTGCTTTGCAAGCTGGGAGCCATCGGCTAATGTAGTATGGAAGTGGCTGCAGTTTGGAGTTTTTTTTCTTGCTGATGTAGTAACTTGTGACCAGCGCCTCGGGCAGACGCATCGGGTCCCAGATAAATTTAACTTCTTGTTGTTTCTCATGTCTTCCACAAATGTTTTAGCAACAAGAGTCTTGGCTATTATTCCATTTAACTCCATGTATGCGGGACATGAAACACAGGCGCAACTTAACTCGATTAGATGCGACTGCCGTGCATGATTCTTCTTCCTCGAAGGGTTTTATAACAGAGGAATGCCTTGTGATTCGTGTTCTGAATTTTGTTTGTAAATCTGCTGTTATTTTGGGCTTGTTATCCAGACAAAGTCACTATTATATTGGTGGGGGGGTAGAAGAAACAAAAAGCTTTTGTACACAAGGAGGGCATAAATAAAAGATCGTTGAGGCAGAGAGACAAATTGAAATGTGGGAAGTAAGAAAACAGAATTAAAAATCAAAGAAAAAGAACTAACATTTTGATTGAAATATAGAACAATTTATTAATAAATAATTTTGATTTTGAACTTTTTGGATTCATGTTTATCCTTCAATTTAAATTTAATTAGATTGATTATCTTCATGTAACTTGCTAAAATCTAATCAAGTCTTATCAGTGGCTTCCATTACTGAGGAGAACGGAGATGCAACGAACTGCATTTTCTGGAATATTAAGCAAAACGCAAAGTGCTGGAGGAACTCGCAGGTCAGGCAGCATCTGTGGAAGGAATGGATAGGTGGCCTTTCAGTTTGTGCCCCTTCTTCAGACTGGAAGAAATTATTAAGGAGAAAATTGGCCAACTTCTCGTGGACCTCCTTGAAACTAGTGAAAGGTCTGGATAGAGTGGATATGGAGAGGATGTTTCCACCTGTGGGAGAGTCTAGGACCAGAGGCTCTAGTCACAGAATAAAAGGTTGCACCTTTAGAAAGGAGATGAGGAGGAATTTCTTTAGAGAGGGTGGTGAATCTGTGGAATTAATTGCCACATAGCTCTGGAGGCCAAGTCAATGGATATTTTTAAGGCGATGATTGCTAGATTCTTGATCACAGAAACATAGAAAAAAAGGTGCAGGAGTAGGCCATACGACCCTTCGAGCCAGCACCGCCATTCAATATGATCATGGCTAATCATCTAAAATCAGTACCCCGTTCCTGCTATATCCCCATATTCCCTGATTCCTTTAGCCCCAAGAGCTAAATTTAATTCTCTCTCGAAAACAGATGCAAATGTCAGGGGTTACGAGGAGAAGGCAGGAGAATGGGGTTGAGAGGGAAAGATAGATCAGCCATGATTGAATGGTGGAGTAGACTTGATGGGCTGAATGGCCTAATTCTGCTCCTACATCTTATGAATTTATTATGAAATCAGAGAGCATTGTGTCAGCGATCTTTCTTAACATAGTCTCAGAGCACTGCACAACCCATTAATTTTGTTGGCGCCAAAACGTAGCGACACTTGCGTACTTGTGGAAAGAGGGTGGTGCTGTAATGGCAGTGGTGCCTGCAGTCCGTCTGTCCTTTTAAAAAAAAAAAAATGTCCTGTTCAGGCACGGAAATCGCTATCAAAATATGGAGGGGACGGGGGGGGACACAATTTTTTGGCGGCCGCCTGCGCACGCACGCGCGCGGCTTCGGAGGCTCAATCCAGCGCTAAATGCAACTCAACACAGCCTGTCTTGCTGGGTTAACCTACAGCCCTGCCTGGACTGACGGGAAACCAGAGCTGCTTCTCCACGCTGGCCATATTTCCCGCAAGTCCAGGCAGGGCTGTAGATTAAGCATGTGCCACTTTAAAGAGGTGTACTCATGTGTAGATCATAAGAGGAATAGATCAGGTAAATGCAGTCTTTTGCCCAGAGTAGGAGAATCGAGCACCAAAAGGACATGGGTTGAAGGTGAGCTGGGGGGGGGGGGGAGGAAAGATTCAATAGGAATCGGAGGGGCAATTTGTAAACTTTTTTACACAAAGGGTGGTGAGTATATGAAACGAGCAGGCATTGAGCTAGGTACTATTGCAAAGTTAAAGAAACATTTAGACAGGTACATGGATAGGACAGGTTTTGAGGGATGTGGGCTAAACGCGGGCAGGTGGGACAAGTGTCGGCGGTACATGTTGGTCGGTGTGGGCATGTTGGGCTGAACGGCTTGTTTCCACGCTCTTTGACTCTAAGAAAAGTCAGACATGATAGGAAATGGCAGAAGGTGGGGTGGAAGGAAAGTGTTGGAATTTAAGGTCTGGAAACATTTGTACTGAAGGATAAATTAAATTGAGTTGCTTGCGTTATGGAAACAGATTGTGAGGTCAGAAAGACCAAAATTGGCCTTGGGACCGTGGTGAACAATCTGTATCTGTTCGAACAAATTAAGATGCATCAAAGTTCGTTGTCAGCGTTTCACATTTAAAAATTCCTTTTAACTTTTGATCCATCTGTTTTCTTAAACCTTTGTAGAGAACTCTTAAGATCGGTGCATAATTTGAGTTGCTTTATGAAAAGGTAAAAAATAAATAGGTGCGCTCAAATACAAGGATGTTGGGACAGCAGCTTCAGGATTTGATAGTTGCATCAATATTTTGTCAGGAAACCAAGACTTCTTGAGTGCATTGACGAGGAAAGACACAAAATGCTGGAGTAACAAAGGCTCAGGCAGCATCAATGGAGGACATGGATAGGTGACGTTTCCCTTCCCACCAAAACCACCCCCTCCCCAGGTACTTTCCCCTGCAACCGCAGGAGATATATTATCTGTCCTGTACCACCTCCCTCCCTTCCATCCAGTGACCCAGTAGTTATCCCAGATGAGTCAGAGGTTCACACGCATCTTCTCTAACCTCATCTACTGCATCCGGTGTTCCCAATGTGGCCTCCTGTACATCGGCGGGATTAAGCTTTGATGACCACTTCACTGAACAGTCAGTCTGGTCCTGATTCGAAATATCACCTATTCCAAGTTCTCCAGAGTTACTCTGGCATTTTGTGTCTTTCTTTGGTAAACCAGCATCTGTAGTTCTTTGTTTCAACATTTTGAGTTCATTGGCAGATCTGTTCCGTGAATGAGATCTCCAATTCACCTCGCAGACTTATTCGATGACCATGTCCACAGATCGGGTTTGGTTTCTGGTCTGTTGTGACATGGTTGATCTCCACCCGGTTGGACAGAGATGTTCTGTGTTTGGAGGTTATACTGAGGGATAAAATATAGGTATGTTGCAAAGCCTACCTGAAGCGTCGCTGAAAATCTGTCGCTGCGGGTGTGCGCGATTTTGGCGCCGTTTAGAGGGGGGCGGGTTTAAAACGCGATTTTCTCTAGGCTGTTCAAATCGAAGATGTTCAGCCTAGTTAATTATTAACGAAAAATCGCTGAAAGACCCCGTCGCAAAAGCTACTATTAGTTTTAAAGGCCTCGTATAATAGTTATAGTAGTTTAAAAATCAATCTCTAAACCCGCGACCACCAGCAACCGCAGGGTCTCATAAAGCAAACAACTGAAGGAAGGCTGTATATTTTTACATTAAAAAGGGCTTCTAAAGATCCCTTTATACCAAGTTTAATATTGCGAGCAGCTCATTTTGGGCCCATTATATCCCGCAGTATTTTTCTGGGCATTTGGGGGCACAAATCTACCGCAATGTGAACGTTCTAAACCAGCGCGTTCCACAGAATCCCACTAGAAAGCTGATTTAAAATGGGCATTTATTTACAGCAATTGAACACTAAATTCCTTCCATTTGGTCTATAAATTAATGTAAATGAGATTTAGAAATCATGTTTTATTGTGAATTATTTGTGAATATTATTTGGACATTTAGGCTATTTAAAAATGTTAATCATTTATTAAGAAATGGATAGATGTTTAGATCTAGTAATTGAAGTCTGAAATTAGCTACAATTAGGTAACTAACTAATTATATGCTTTAATTTCAGGTCATCCAAGTAAGATTATTTTATATTTGTTTCAGAATGCTTCAATCTATGATAACTGAAAATTTCATTCAGTTCTCTTAATTTTTAAGAAAGTTATGGGCTTTTGACTGTTCACGATCACAGCTTTTTGTTATGTCCATAGAAAATCAATAGGGAACAAGATGCTCATTTCCCAGTATGAAAATGGCCATAACTTTTTAAATACTTGAGATATGAAAGTGAATTAGGTGTCAAATTAAACTTATTTTTATGCTTTATCTGATGGGATAAATTGCAGACTTGATTTTTTAAATCTCAAAATTTTGTAACATTGCTATAAAATATCAGTGGCATGGTGGTGAGACTCGGGTTCTATCTTGACTACGGGTGCTGTCTGTATAGAGTTTGTACGTTCTCCCTGTGACCATGTGGGCTTTAAGTTTCGGTGCTCTGGTTTCCTCCCACATTCCAAAGACATGCAGGTTTGTTGGTTAATTGGCTTCTGTAAATTATCCCTTGTGTGCAGGATGCAAAATTGGGATAACATAGAACTAATATACGGGTGATTGTTGGTCAGCGCAGACTAGGTTGGCCGAAGAGCCTGTTTTCACGCTGGATCCCTAAAACTAAAACTAAGCAGCAACAGGTTATTTACATTTCAATGATCAAAGAATCAACGGAGTGGAAGAAAATGATGTGGACATGGTATATTTTAACCAGCTTTGAGGCTGCCAGACTCAGTGACACTATAATATTGCATGAGTTCTTTTCATCTCGCCATTAAGATATTGTAAGCAGTTCTTAATTAAGGAGTAACAGCAACGTTTAAAGTTGTTGTAATCATGTGTAGCTGTTTGTTAAAAGGAATAATAATGGAGGAATAGGCTCAAAAATAATTTGTAATTAATTTATTTAATTGCATGAGCAATTGCTCGGGGGGGGGCGGATAGAAGAGAAGCCGTTAGCCGATCCCTGTTTGATGATGGCCATTACCTATTTTGTTGCTTAAAACCATGTCAAAAATTGACCCAATTACGTTTCCCATGCAAGCATGCAAATGTTCACTGTCCTGTCTGCTCTACATGATATACCCGGGAGGCTCTAATGAGGAAACTCACTTTATTTACAGCTGTATCTTTTTTTTCTCATGTAATCCAGTTCAGAGGTTGCTCGGTTTCCTTCTGGGCCACAATAAAGCTAATTGTTAGTCACCCGCTTATAATTAGATTAAAAAAAATAAAAGTTTGGAACTTTTTGACAATTTGTCCAACATTCCAGATGGCTTCTGAAAAGCAAGAAGAGGGATTGAGAGGATTTAACTTTAAAGTTAACAAAAAAGGAAATCTGAATACAGAGGGTTAAACCCTTTTACCACATGCACACACACTTTAAAGTTACACCATATATATATTGAAACCAAAATGTACATTCAACAGTGATGAATAAAATATATGCATTGACCTCAAACGCAAACCTTGGATGAACTTTGAGATCCGCACTCTCCTGAAGTCCAGACACAGGGCATTCACCTCCGATGACACAGTGGCCTACATGAAGACCAGATACGACCTTGGTAAGGCCATCAGAAAGGCCAAAAGGGACTTCTGCTCCAAACTGGAGGACGAGACAGATGTTCGGCAGCTGTGGCAGGGTCTGAATGCAATCACCTCCTACAAGGCAAAACCAGGAGGCAGCTCGAATGCCGGTGTAACATCACTCCCTGACGAGCTCAATGCATTTTACGCACGCTTTGACAGGGAGAATACTGATGTGCCTTCCCGATCCCCCATTCGCTGCGATGGCATTTCAGTCTCAGTCACAGAGGCCGATGTCAGGAAATCCTTCAGAGGGGTGAACCCCCGAAAAGCACCTGGTCCTGATGGTATACCCGGCCGTGTTCTAAAAACCTGTGCGGACCAACTGGCGGGAGTTTTTACGGACATTTTCAATCTCTCACTTCTGAGGTCTGAGGTCCCCACCTGCTTTAAAAGGGCATCAATTATACCGGTGCCCAAGAAGAGTAAGGTGACATGCCTCAATGACTATCGACCAGTGGCACTAACGCCGGTGGTGATGAAGTGCTTTGAGAGGTTGATCATGGAGCAAATCAACTCCTACATCGACAAAAACCTGGACCCACTGCAGTTCGCGTACCGCCACAACAGATCAACGGTGGATGCGATCTCGCTGGCCCTCCACTCCGCACTGGACCACTTGGACAACATAAACTCATATGTCAGGCTGTTATTCATTGATTACAGCTCGGCATTTAACACAATCATCCCCTCCAAACTGGTTGCCAAACTCGCAGAACTGGGTCTCTGCGCATCCCTCTGCAACTGGATCCTCGACTTCCTCGTCCATAGACCACAGTCTGTTCGTATTGGTGGAAATGTGTCAGCCTCAATAACAATCAGCACGGGAGCACCTCAAGGCAGCGTGCTCAGCCCCCTGCTGTACTCACTCTATACCCATGACTGCGTAGCGAACCACAGTGCGAACTCCATCATCAAGTTCGCTGACGACACCACTATTGTGGGGCGTATCACTGATGGGGATGAGTCAGAGTACAGAAGAGAGATCGAGCAACTGTCCATATGGTGCCAGCGCAATAACCTGGCCCTCAACACCAGCAAAACCAAGGAACTGATTGTGGACTTTGGAAGGAGTAGGAGGGGGACCCACAGCCCCATTTATATCAACGGGTCGATGGTTGAAAGGGTCAAGAGCTTCAAATTCCTGGGCGTGCACATCTCTGAAGATCTTTCCTGGTCCGAGAACACTAATGCAATCATCAAAAAAGCACATCAGCGCCTCTACTTCCTGAGAAGATTACGGAGAGTCGGATTGTCAAGGAAGACTCTCTCTAACTTCTACAGGTGCACAGTCGAGAGCATGCTGACCGGTTGCATCGTGGCTTGGTTCGGCAATTTGAGCGCCCTGGAAAGGAAAAGACTACAAAAAGTAGTAAACACTGCCCAGTCCATCATCGGCTCTGACCTTCCTTCCATCGAGGGGATCTATCGCAGTCGCTGCCTCAAAAAGGCTGGCAGTATCATGAAAGACCCACACCATCCTGGCCACACACTCATCTCCCTGCTACCTTCAGGTAGAAGGTACAGGAGCCTGAAGACTGCAACAACCAGGTTCAGGAATAGTTACTTCCCCTCAGCCATCAGGCTATTAAACCTGGCTCGGACAAAACTCTGATTATTACCAACCACTTTCTGTTATTTGCACTATCAGTTTATTTATTCATGTGTGTATATATTTATATCATGGTATATGGACACATTTATCTGTTTTGTAGTAAATGCCTACTATTTTCTGTGTGCTTAAGCAAAGCAAGAATTTCATTGTCCTATACAGGGACACATGACAATAAACTAACTTGAACTTGAACTTGAATGCACCCATATTTTGTCACTGTTGTAAAATATTTGTGAAATCTTTTCAATACCTTCACACACACACACACACACACACACACACACACACACACACACACACACACACACACACACACACACTAAAGTATATCGTAGTCAAGATCGTTTAACATCAGAGATGCTGCCTGTCCTGCTGAGTTACTCCTGCATTTTATGTCTACCTTCCATTTAAACCAGCATCTGCAGTCCTTTCCTACACACCAAGTGTAATGATATTAGTTTAATGCATGCAGAGAATGCTGAGAATAAGCAGATGTTAACTTTACTATGAATGACAACTGTGAAATCATGAAAAAGTATAATTTCATTTTTTATGAATTTGCAGTACAGAGGAATCAATGTTTATTTGTTAAATTGTAATATTAACTGGTGTTAGTTTTACTAGCATTGAGTGAATGTTACCGATTTTGTTACGTTCTTTGGTTCTTGGATTTATCTTGCTAAACGCTATAATGTTAATGGACGGTATTGCAACCAAATGAATTTAGTTGCACTATTGAAATCAATGCCTTGAATCTGTGGCCTAGCTTGCAGCTGCAATTGAATCTTAACTGTTAACAATTGAAATGATAGCTTCAAAGCCATGTATTGACTTTTGTCAGAACTTTATCAATGTAGCAATCTAGTGATAAGCGTACTAGCCTCAGTCTCGATTCAGTTGACAGTGGTACTTAATGATAGTGTTGCATTTTCTACATAGGAATTCATAGCAACTGTTATTAATTACTCTGAGATCATTTTTTACAGTAATTATTAGCTAGCACATTAAAGCATCAAAGATAACATTGATTTTTTTGTTAATGTTTTTTTTAACAGATAGTCAAATGACATTTTGGGAGTGATTATTAGCTCTCAATGAGGAGCAGTGTTATAGCTTTAGTTCTAAGTATGCTGCGGATGATTGCAGGCAACATGAGCATTTGTTGCTGGTTCTTAAATGCCCTCAGGAAAATGGTCGTAAGCGATTGCTACTGTCCTTGTGGTCATTGTTCATCTGCAGTGTTATTGGGTTGGGATTTCAGAATGCAGATGCAGCAATGATGAAGAGAACAGTGATTTGTTTCCGAATCCAGAGTGGAATGTGACTTAGAAGGAAAACAGCAAGTGGCGAAGGTCTTGTGTCTTGATCTTGCTACTAATGCAATAATGTCCAGGTTCAGGAACAGCTTCCTCCAGACAACCATCAGGCTGTTGAACACCACAAACTCCATCTAAGCTCTGAAATACTACCTACCCCCAGTTGCACTTGGGACTTTGGGCTTTATTTTGTTTTTGCACTGTAATGGATTTTTTCATTTATTGATTTTTTGGTTCATTATATTATAGTGTCATAAAGTCATACAGCATCGAAACTGGCCCATCGGCCCAACTTGCCCACACCGACCAACATGTCTTGTCTACACAGTCCCAACTGCCTACATTTGCCCCATATT
The DNA here is from genome assembly GCF_010909765.2 of Amblyraja radiata. Classification (NCBI taxonomy): domain Eukaryota; kingdom Metazoa; phylum Chordata; class Chondrichthyes; order Rajiformes; family Rajidae; genus Amblyraja; species Amblyraja radiata. Next base: position 40,594,667 of record NC_045969.1, on the reverse strand, counting down.
CCTCTAAACCTATCCTATCTATGTGCCTGTTTAAATGTTTCTTGAACGTTGCCATTGTACCTACCTCAACTACTTCCTCCGGTAGCCCGTTCCATATACCTGCCACCCTTTGTGTTTAAAAAAAAGTTGCCTTTCATGGAATAGAGTCCTAGCCTGCTTAACCTCTCCCTATAGCTCACGCATCAAGTCCTGGCAACGTCCTTGTAAATCTTTGCTGTACCTGTTCCAGGTTCACAATATCTTTCATATAACATGGTAGCCAAAACTGAACACAATACTCAAAATGTGTCCTCACCAACATCATATAGAGCTGTAACATGACCTCCCAACATCATATAGAGCTGTAACATGACCTCCCAACATCCATACCAAATATGACTGATGAAACTGAGAAAACGTACACATACACAGGAAGAACGTACAAACACCATACAGACATCACCCATAGTCTGGATCGAACCCGGGTCTCTGGCGCTGTAAGTCAGAAACTGCCACCCTATCTTATATTGAGTTATCCAGTCCCTGAATAGTGAAAACTATTGTTCCTGTGTTGGGGATAAAAGGCTTTAACCGGGCATTCAGATTAAATGCAGTCTTTTATTTCTGCATTTAATGTAAATAATGTTTTCTCGAGCTGTCCCCATGCCATGAATGAATCTCGGCAGACAGTTCTGTTGTGTCCTGTTTAATTTGAGTAAGAGGTAAAGCTGTTTGTTTCTAATGCTGGTTATTGCTGATGTTCATTGAGCTAGAAAATATTACACTGCAATAATTAGATGATAAAACTGCCAGGCAGAAATGGTCATGAACAAAGTGCAACCCTTTCATCTTTTCTCATTTAATGTGATGAAAGCTGAACTCCAGTGACTATGAATATCTGAGTGTTGATATTAGCAGCACATCGAGGCTATGCTGTACAGCCGAACTTCAATAGCGTTGTTGGTGGGCTTTGTGGGACTGTAGTTGTGCAGGAGACGGGGGAGTAATACTGTGACATGGCTTTATGTTCACGGTTTGGATTTGATTGCTTGGTTAATAAACTTGAGGTTTTTGGAAGTTTTTTCACTGTAGTTCTAGATTCCTTCTACATTGATGCACTGAGCCATATCTTTCATTCAAGCAGAAGTAAAACTATGGAATATTCTTCATGGGCTAATCATCTGCAAGATGCATTCACGGACAGCGTGTTGTGATTATTTTAAATGCAGCCCAGAGCAGGAAGAGTAAGATAACGGTGGTTTATTTCATAGTTTGACATTTCTGGTTGAAGTTATGGAAAAGATTTCACAAATATTTTACAACAACAGTGACAAAATATGGGTGCATTTTAGGTTAATGCATTTATTTTATTCATCACTGTTGAATGTACATTTTGGTTTCAATCCCTATCAACCAAAGGTCTGAGGAAAAGTTTCGATGCGAATCGTCACCTCTTCCTTTTCTCCAGAGATGCTGCCTGACCAGTGGAGCTATTCCAGCATTTTGTGTCTATCTTCTTCTATCTTCTATCTCTAAACTAAAATAAACAAAAACAAACAAACAATAATACTGTAAAAAGACAAAACCAATGTGGTTCAGAGTCCACCAACTCAGTCTATGTGGTTCAGAGCTTTTTTGGAGATTGTATGTTTAAAGAGATTGGAGGTTGTAGTGTTTGAGAAGTGATGTTAGGCCTAAGAAAATATGTAGGAAGAAAAGTTGCCAGTTATATTGTGCAAATTTCTTAGTTATGTTACTGATGCATCTTCGAACTTCGCTTCTCTCAGGAGATTGTACAGATCAATATGTGGACAGAGGTGTGCATGACATATGTCTGTATATATTCCAGTGTAACCTAATTAAAATTCAAAATTGGGCCAAAACCTGGGTAGCTTGCAACCCAACAGTATTGACATTAACTTCTCTATTTCAGGTAACTAACTCACAAACCGTCCCGTTCCTTCCTCTTTCATTTCTCGCCAAAGACCACCCCCACCTTTTTTTTTCTGCCCCCCCCCATCCCATTCCTCTCTCGAGAGATGCTGCCTGTCCCGCTGGGTTACTCCAGCATTCTGTGTCTATTCTCTCGCTTGAAACATGGCTAACCTTGAGCCAGTTTCTCCCCTCCCCCTCCACCTGCATTCCTTCCACCTGCTGTACAATTCACAACTTTTCTATCCCAGAGCTTCACAATTCACAAATCTTTATTATTTTTGGCTCACACCTGCCTTTTCATCTCTGGTCTTTGTCCAAGCAATTGCCTATCAGCCTCCCCCCCCCCCCCCCAGACGCGAACCGTCACCTATCCATGTTCTCCACGGATGCTGCCTGACCCACTGAGTTACCCCGGCATTTTGTTACCCCACGGATGCTGCCTGACCCACTGAGTTATCCCAGTCTTTCTATAATTAAATTCCAGCTCTGGATTATTTGGACAGTTTCCACCTTCTAGTAATTTCAGTGAGTAAACAAAATGTGTAGGAAGGAACTGCAGGTGCTGGTTTACACCGAAGGTAGACACAAAATGCTGGAGTAACTCAGCGGGACAGGCAACATCCCTGGATAGAAGGAATGGATGATGTTTCGGGTCGAGACCTCAGTCTGAAGAAGGGTCTCAACACGAAATATCACCCATTCCTTCTACCCAGAGATGCTGTCTGTCCCGCTGAGTTACTCCAGCATTTTGTGCTATTTCAGTGAGTAATCTTGTTTCGCTAGGATGGGAGCATTTCCACAGCTGACAGTGAATGGCCAGTCTGAATGGAATTGTGATTGTCAGGAAAAATGCTGACATGGAATGACAAGGCAGGACTCGAAATTAGCGGTTGCCCGGGTGCCAATGGCAATCTACAGTCCCGCCGGGCAACCTAAAAGCCATGCCATTTTGCCCGCCCTGGCAAGCACCCGGGACACCTATCATTTAATTCTGAGCGGGCCCCCTCTCTATCTCTCTCTCCTCTCTGATCTCTCTCTCTCTCTCTCTCTCTCTCTCATCTCTCTCTCTCTCTCTTCTCATCTTCTCAGCCTCTCTCATCTCTCTCGTCTTCACTCCTCCGTCTCCTGCCTCCATCCGAGCTCTCGCTCTCTGGTTCACTGCAATCCGGTCCTCCCCCCTCCCCCCTCCCCCCTCCCCCCTCCCCCCCCCCCCCTCCCCCCTCCCCCCTCCCCCCTCCCCCCTCTCTCTCTCTCTCCCCCCCCCTCCCCCCTCCCCGTCATCCGGCTCTCTGGTCTCGGCTCTGCACGGCAGGCCGCCTTACACATGCGCACTGCCATGGCCTGCATATCCTCCTCCTGCACATGCGCAGAACCATGGCCAGCGCATCATCGGCCGTGGTTGTGCGCATGTGCCACCCTGCACATGCGCACTGCCATGGCAACTGGTTGGCGTCGGCCACTTTCTTCCTCCCTTTGCTTTGTGGGAGATCTGGCTGCCATTGCTGTCCAGTTGCCGCCTCACCGCGACCGCTGAAAACCAACGCAGAATCACTGCCTGGAGCTGGATTAACTCCCTGGAGTAACTCTTGCTTCTTGGTTTCCTGGCCCTCCAAAAATATTCCAAATGGAATTTAAACTGGTGGACCCACCACCACCAAACTCCAAACTCTGAAAAATAACTATTGCATTTTATCTGTTTATTTATTGTGTGTATATATATGGTCTACAAATATATAGACACACTGAACTTTTATCTCCTGTTCTGTATTATGTTTACATATTCTGTTGTGCTGCAGCAAGCAAGAATTTCATTGCCCTATCTGGGACACATGACAATAAAACCCTCTTGACTCTTGACTTGGACTAAAGCAAAAAAGGATTCTTGGGGAAAAAAAGAGCCACCTTAAATTTAGTTGCTTCTGGTTGGGTACCTATGGTAGGGTGAAGACTATTCCATGCTTTAATTGTGCGGGGGAACTCCATGGAGCAGCCAGCTTCTCTGGATAGAAAAAATTGGGTGACGTTTCGAGTGATGTGACGTAGAGACCCTTCTTTAGATTTCCTTTGGTTTTAGTGCTTTTAGTTTAATTTAAAGATACAGCGTGGAAACAGGCCCTTCGGCCCACCGAGTCCACACCAACCACTGATCACCAGTACACTAGTTCTATCCCACACATTAGTGACGTAAGTCAAGAGTCAAGAGTGTGTTATTCTCTCGCGTCCCAGTTTGAACAGTGAAATCCTTACTTGCAGCAGCACAACAGAATATGTAAACATAGTACTCTGTAAACAATGTTATAAATGAGAAAACAAAACTCCATACAGATCAATTCCGGGTCTCTGGCAATTTTAGACCACAACTTTATGGCCAATGTACTGCCCCATAGCCGTGAACTGAATTAAAACATACAGTAGCTGTAAAGGGGTACATAGCATCACTTAGAGATTTAAGACTGAAAATGGATAGTTTTTTTTTTAGTAACCAAAGTTATCAACGTATATTTTTTTGTGTGTTGGAAAATAAAATATAGTGGCACAGCTGGTGGACTTGCTGCCTCACATGCCAGCGATCTGAGTTCGATCCTGTTCTCGGGCACTGTGTTGAATCTGCACATTCTCCCTGCAAGCGTGCGGGTTTCCTCCCACATCCCAAAGACGTATTGGCTTTGTAGGTTAACTTGTCTCTAAAATTGCCCCTAATGTGCAAGGAGTGGGTGAGGCAAGTGGGATAACAGACCTTGTGTGAATGGGTAGACAAAAATGCTGGAGAAACTCAGCAGGTGAGGCAGCATCTATGGAGCGAAGGAAATAGGCAAAGTTTCGGGTCGAGACCCTTCTTCAGACTGGTGTGAGGGTACGGGGGGGGGGGGGGGGGGTGGGGGGCAGGAAGAAACAAGGAAGAGGCAGAGACAGTGGGCTGAGGGAGACCTGGGAAGCGGAGGAGAAAGTAGGGACTACCTGAAATTGGAGGTCAATGTTCATACAGCTGGGGTGTAAACTGCCCAAGCAAAATATGAGGTGCTGCTCCTCCAATTTGCGGTGGGCCTCACTCTGGCCATGGAGGAGGCCCAGGACAGAGAGGTCGGATTCGGAATGGGAGGGGGAGTTGAAGTGCTGAGTCACCGGGAGATCAGGTTGGTTATTGCGAACTGAGTGGAGGTGTTGTGCGAGGCGATCGCCAAGTCTGCACTTGATCTCACCGAGGTTGATCATACGCTGAATAATCCAACCAGATTTTTGATTGGAAGTGGAACGAGATAATAGAAAGTGCAATAATTGCAACGTGTAAAAAGAGTTGAGATACTGTATTATAATTTTGCAGCATGTCATTGTGGTATATATCATGTCTTGATTGGTGAATATGTTTAGTTTGCGGCTTTATTTGAAGCAGAAATAATATGTGAGAATGCTTCATTGACCATAATTCCGACTGGTAACTACGCACTTCGTCCGAGTACATTATTGCACACGTCATGCAAGCCGTCTTAAATGACCACCTAAACTGTCATTTGGCAACCTAAAAAGCTGCCGAGGTTGCCCGGCTGGCAACAGAGAAAAAAAGTTAAGTGAGTTATTGCTGTTCCCCCGCATTGCCATTCATCATCATACTTTATTGATGTTTGTTTTATTTAATTTGTGCATAACTTTGATTGATGGAGATAAATTTACTTTTAATCTTGTATTGCTGAATTGAAGTTTTATAAATTATTAACGATTTAATATTTTCTGCCAAGTGACAGGAGATTAATTGATTTAAACCAGAACTGAAATTGACATTTCGATCTGAATGCTGCATTAACTGTCGGGTATATTTTATGAATACAGATGCAAGCGAAATTATTAACACCCAGAAATTGTGTTGACCTGGTTCGAGTATTCCTGTTTCAGAGGATCAAAGGAGAAGTAAAAGCTAATTATGAAACTCAAAAGGTTCCACATGAAAGAAAGTTAGAAAAGTTTCAATCCATGCAAATACAGCAGCATCAAATAATACAGGATTCGGCGCAAATTGACACTCAATTGAAACTTTTTTTTGAAGTTTGTCTCCTAAGGCTTCTATTATTTATATCGTTAAAGTACCAAACTCATTTAGAGAGAAATTAATTAGAGCTTTATTAACAGTGGTAACTTTGGTTGCATGAAGTCGGACAAATCCATTCCTGCCAGTCTGTCTTGATTGTCCACAAATGCTGGAAAGTGTCTTAGACAAGAGAACCTCCTTATTGTAAACATGTTCACTGATGCTGAGTTTGGGTTCTGCTAGGACCACTCGCCTCTACCTCACTGTAGTTCTTTTACAAACGTTGGCAAAGGAGCAGAACCGGATGGCACCCGTAATGGCTGCCTCGCCAGCAGCCTGTCTTGTCCCTTCTCTGTTTTTATTATTTTAAGTATGTCTTGAATGTTTGTTTTATTGTCTCTTGGTATGTTTTATGTGGAGGGTAGGGGGGGAACGGGGGAAACTTTTTCCAGTCACTTACCTCGACAAAGATGCGCTTTTTCTCTGTGTCGCGTCTCCGTCCGTCCCCCCCCCCCCCCCACAACCCCCCCCCCCCTCCGGCCTACAACGTGGAGTGGTGCGGCCTTTCCTGGAGACCGATCCAGATCCTCAAGCCTCGGGTGCGGCATGGACTTACCATGGCAGAACCTGGCATCTTTTGCCGAGGATCGCCAGTGTTGGAGCTCCGACCGCGGGGCCTGTGGACTTTAACACCGTGAAGCAGCGGTCTCCGGTAAGAAGCGGCCGACTCGGGAGGTCCATGCGCGGATTATTCCGATCCGTCCCAACGCTGGAGATTCGATCATCCCGACGAGATGATGTGCATTGTGCATGTGACAATTAAATTGAATCTTGAGAATTCAATTATACTTTATTGTAACATGTACAATATGTTTCATGTACAGTGAAATTCTATGTTTTTGCACACAGAGTCGCCACATTTCTGGTGCCGACAAAGTTACACAAGTTCTCCTTAGATTTGTAGATAGACACATAATGCCAGATTAACTCAGCGGGGCAGGCAGCATCTCTGGAGTGAAGGAATGGGTTAGGTTTCGGGTCGAGACCATTTTTCAGTCTGAAGAAGGGTCTCCACCAGAAACGTCACCCATTCCTTCTCTCCAGAGATGCTGCCTGCCCTGCTGAGTTAATCTGGCATTTTGTGTCTATCTTCGGTTTAAACCAGGATCTGCAGTTCCTTCCTACACTTTAGAATCATGTTGGTCTCTCTTCGTTCTCAGTAGCCTCCCACTGGTGATATAAATGTGACTGGCCTTGAAATCATATCAAACCATTTTAGTTGTTGGATGTGTCATTTAAGAGTGTCGTGTGCAATTGAAGCAAATCTGAATCGGAGGGTATGATCTACCCAATCAAAAGATGGTTGCGATTGTTGAAGGTCGGTCATTTCAGTTCAAGGACATTGCTTCAAGCAATGTCAGCTGCTTCATCAACGTCATCTCCTATTCCGTACAGCAGCTGTTCCACCTTCACCCTCCGCTGCACAGCACCTGGTTCCATCTGTCTTTTTTCCTCATTGTCTGTTTCCATCCATCACGAACCCTCCTTTTGTCTCGCAACTCTACCCCTCTCCCACCCCCACCTTGCTCCATCTGCTCATCATCCTTTACCCCCTCCTTGGTCCACCTATCTATCACCTGCTGGCCCCTGCCCCCTTCTTCCCTCTTCCCCCTCTCCACTTTACACTCCCTCGCGCCGCTCTGTACTGACGCAGGGTTTCAACCCAAAACACTGGCAAATCCTTTTACCTTCAAGATGGACACAAAATACTGGAGCAGCTCAGCGGGACAGGCAGCATCTCTGGAGAGAAGGAATGGGTGAAGCTTTGGGTCGAGACCCTTCCGCAGACTGAGAGTCAGGGGAAAGGGAAACGAGAGATATAGACGACGATATAGAGAGATATAGAACAAAGAAATGAAAGATATGCAAACAAAGTAATGGTGATCAAGGAAAAGGTCCATTGTTAGCTGTGGGCTGGGTGAAAACGAGTTATACTGACAATGAAACTCACCTGGATGGCAGTGAAACTAGTACCACGACTAGGGCACCTGCACAGATGCTGCTTGACCCACTTGATTCTTCCGGCAGTTTATTTTGTGCTCCCATTACATGGGGTGCTCTTTAATGATTGAAGGTGCAACTTTTGTAATTGATAGTCATAGGGTCATATAATGTGGGAACAGGCCTTTCAGCCCAACCTGCCCGCACCGACCAACATGCCCCGTCGACACAAGTTCCACCTGCCCGCACTTGGTCCATTAACCCTCTAAACCTATCCTATCCATGTACTTGCCCAAATAATTATGTCTTATCAAGACCTGGACACCATTCAGGTATGGGCTATTATAGAAGAAACAATGGCACTGTCCCTGATATTCATTGGCTTTATCCTCACTATAATTAAACAAGCATCATTCATTGATTGGATGCTTGGCAGAGCTAGTCGCACACACACACACACGCAAGATGCCGTGTTCTGCGGCTATTGATTTGCCACCTAATTTCCCATGGATTCAGGAATGATCTGGGTTCACTTCAATTTTGCAAACTTTAGTTTAGCTTATTATTGTCTGAGGTCCAGTGAAAAGATTTTGTTTGCATTCTATCCAGTCAAAGAAAAGAATGCCGGCCACAGATAAAGGATAAAGGGTACAAGATTTTGTGCAAAAATATAACATTGAAGTCCGATTAAAATCTAATTCAAAAGTTTAAAAGTCTTCAATGAAGTAGATGGGATGTCACTCTGTGTCCTTCAGTGTCATGGGTTGCTGCAGGAAAAGGCAGCCTCCATGTCCTGTTAATGGTCTGGAACAGAGATTGTCCTGGTCATATTGCCTGATAGACTCTGATTAAAGGTACTTCAAGGTCTCCAATGAGGTAGATGGGATGTCTGGGCTGCTCTCCAGCTGGTGAGTGAACTGTTCAGTTACCTGATGACAGCTGGGAACAAACTGTCCTAGAATCTGGAGGTGTGCGTTTTCAGTTATGTACCTCTTGCCTGATGGGAGATTAGAGAATAGGGAGTGGCGGGGGTGAGACCGGTCCTTGATTGTGCTGGTGGCCTTGCCATGGCAGCGTGAAGTGTAGATGGAGTCAATGGAAAGGTTGGTTTGCGTGATGGTCGAGGCTGTGCCCACAACTCTGCATTTTCTTGCGTTTTGGATGGAGCTGCTCCCAACCCGATAAAATGCTGTGTATGGTGCGTCTGTAGAACTTAGTGAGGGGTGTTGGGGACATGCTGAACTTCCTAAGCCTTCTAAGGAAGTAGAGGCATTGGTGTGCTTTCTAAACCATTGCTTTGATGTGGCTGGTTCAGGACAAGTTGCTGGTGATATTTATTCTAAGGGATTTGAAGCATTTAACCATCTCTACTTTGGCTCCATCAATTTATATTGGGGTGTGTGTGCCGCTTTGCTTCCTGAATTTGATCACAAGCTCCTCTGTCTTGCTGACACTGAGGGAGAAGTTGTTGACTTGGAATATAGGAACATAGGAATGCAAGAAGTTGCAGAGAGTGGTGGACACTGCATGGCCCACCACAGGGACAATCTTCCCACGACTGAAAGCATCTGCATGAGCCGCTGCCTCAAGAAGGTGACATCTATCATCAAGGATGCCCACTATATATTGGGCCACGTCCTCTTCAACTTCTACAGTTGACAAGGTGGTGCAAAAGCCTGAAGTCCCACACTACCAGATGCAAGAGGAGCTACTTGCCTACAACTCTCAGGTTCTTGAACTGACATGTACAACCCTAATCCTATCTCGACAATGGCACATTGCGGATGACGTATGGCACTACCATGGACTTCTTTCTAGTTGCGTTTTGCCCTTTGCCTTGTTTTTGAGCAGTTTCTTTTTTCATGTAAGATTTTCGTGTGTGATTTATGTATGGTTTGCTTGTAAACTGAAGCTAAGCGTTTTCATGCAAGATTTCCATTGTAACTGCACCTCACCGTCCTTATGCAACATTAAGCACCCTAAATATTCTCAAACTGGACTTTGTGATTGTAGTCTGCATCATGTCCCTGATTTGTACGATAGTGTCATTGTACTGGGTCAGTGCGGACTCGGTGGGCCAAATAACCTGTTTCTATAAAGTCTAAAGAATTGGGGATCATCTGCAATGGAGCTTTCAAAAAATAAGGAGCGTATTTTCAGAAGTCTGTAACGACTGTGGCGTAATCGTTCAGGTCCGTTGCCGAGTCCCTGAACATTGCCCAGTCTACAGACTCCAAACAGTCCTGTAGTTGTTCCTCTGCCCCTCTCGACCAGCTCTGAACAGTCCTCACCTCTGGGGGTGCGCTCTTTAATTGCTGCCTGTGGACAGGAAGAAGCAGCACTGCGGAATGGTCGGATTTACCGAAGTGAGGGCGAGGGATAGAGCGATAGGCATTCTTGATGGTGGTGTAGCAGTGGTCGAGGGTGTTTGGTCCTCTGGTGCAGCAGGAAATATGTTGGTGGAAGTTAGGGAGTGATTTCTTGAGGTTTGCTTTGTTGAAGTCCCCAGCAATGGTGGTAAACGCCCCGGGGTAAGACGTCTGGTGTTTGTTGACCACAGCGTGCAGCTCCTCCATTGCCAGAAGACGTCTGCTTGGGGTGGGATGTAGACGATGTAGATGGAGGTGAATACCCTCGGTAGGTAGAAGGGACGACACTTCACTGCCAGATGTTCGAGGTGTGCAGAGCAGGAGTTGGACAGGACAGCCACGTCTGAGCACCACGCAGTGTTGACCATGAGGTTGACCATTTCCCAGATGCCTGCATACGGTCCATACGGTGGATGGAGAACCCTTCAGGCTGGACCGCTGAGTCTGGGGAGCTGGGATGAGCCATGTCTCTGAAACAGAATACAGAGCATTCCCTCAGCTCCCTTTGATAAAGCAGCCTTGCCCTTGAGTCCTCCACTTTATTTTCTATTGACTGTACGTTGGCCAGTAGGATAGTAGGGAAAGGGGACCGAAGAAGGTACAAGAGCCTGAAATCTGCAACGTCCAGGTTCAGGAATAGTGACTTCCCCACAGCCATCAGGCTATTAAACTCAACTCAAACAAAGCTCTGATCATTAATAGCCCATTACACTTTATCTGTTTATTTATGTGTGCGAGTGTGTGTATATATTCATTAGTATATGGTCACATTGATCTGTTCTGTTCTGTATTTATTTATGCCTACTATATTCTGTTGTGCTGAAGCAAAGCAAGAATTTAATTGTCCTATCTGGGACACATGACAATAAACTCTCTTGAATCCTGTATCTTGAATCAAAGATGCAAGTTCAAGTGTTAGATCCATTGTGGCCTTAGTGTGCCTGCAATTCCCCAGAGCTATTCTCTGATGTAGTTATAAAACCCAAAATCACACTCTAAACAAGATAAAAAATAAGTTCACGTTATAGTAGGATTAGGCCATTCAGCCCATCGAGTCTACTCTGCTGTTCAATCATGGTTGATCTCTGCCTCCTATTCCCATTTTATCCTATCCCTGACCAGCGACTTGTAGAGTCTTAGCATTACATCTCTGTTTGGTTATTCCAGTCCTCGTGATCTAAATGTTAGCATTGAATACAAGATATTGCTAAGTATTCAATTTTCCTTCAACCCCTAAAACAATTAACCTGCGGGGGGTATCCAGCAGGGTCCGCCAAGAACGAATGGGGGACCCTGTGAGGGGCCGTCGAGAGCGAAGGAGACCCGGCAGGAGGGTGTCTGCTGCCGTGTATGGCGGCAGGCAGAAGATAGGACTGTTTGTTGAATCTTTGTAATTTTGTCAGTGCCAGAAACGTGGCGACACTTGTGTAATAATAATAATAATGGATGGGATTTATATAGCGCCTTTCTATTACTCAAGGCGCTTTACATCGCATTATTCATTCACTCCTCAGTCACACTCGGTGGTGGTAAGCTACTTCTGTTGCCACAGCTGCCCTGGGGCAGACTGACGGAAGCGTGGCTGCCAATCTGCGCCTACAGCCCCTCCGACCACCACCAATCACTCACACACATTCACACACATTCACACACAGGCAAAGGTGGGTGAAGTGTCTTGCCCAAGGACACAACGACAGTATGCACTACAAGCGGGATTCGAACCGGCTACCTTCCGGTTGCCAGTATGATTTTACTGGGTTGTACACAAAACAAAGCATTTCACTGTACTGAGGTACATGTGATAATAAAGCATCACTGAATTATTGCAGTCAGTTAAATTCCTGTTTATGGTTTTAGATTAAAAGTGCTATAGCACAGTCACATGTGCACATCAATGCTGAAAATCTATGTCATTTTATTTTCGGACATGCTTGAAGCTGATTCTAAAATGATTGTTGGAATTGGGGTAAATAACCAAAATGTGGAACGGTGGGGAAATCTCAGGGTTTCTAGTTTTAGATTACCACTTGTTTTATTTAAGAGTTAATTTTATCTGTTCATTTCTAAATTTAATTATGTCAGCCGAGTTTAGTTTTCATGGACATTCCTTGCAGAACTCTGAACAGATGGGAAATGATTATGTGAGCACAAGGCATTGTGTAGGAAGAATTTTAGCGTGATAATTTCAGAGGTGTGCGAGAGCCTAAAAATAGAACTTTTCTTTGCCGGGAGTGGAATGGAATTGTGACACAAAGCACAGATTAAATGGACACAAATTTAATTTGCTTCACTTAAATGGATCAAACATCAAAATCATTTGAGTGGAACCAAATACAGAATCAAAGACATTGCAATTATATTTAAGACATTTTATTAAATTGGGATAGTATTTGAATTCATGGGCATATTTAAACATATTTAATATGCTGTTTGTTTATGAGATGTAGAGATGAGATGTAGAGACAATGTGGAACTACGGTAGCAGCATGGTGGTGCAGCGGTAGAGTTACTGCCTTATTGTGCCTGAGACCCGTGATCGATCCTGACTACGGGTGCTGCTGTCTGTACGGAGTTTGTCCCCGTGATTGCGTGGGCTTTCTCTGGTTGCTCTGGATTCCTCCCACACTCCAAAGACGTACAGGTTTGTAGATTAATTGGCTTCAGTAAAGATTGTAAATTGTCCCTAGTGTGTAGGCTAGTGCTAGCGCATGGGGATCGCTGGTCGGTGTAGACTTGGCGGGCCAACGGGCCAGTTTCCGCGCTGTATCTCTAAACTAAACTCAACTCAAAAACTAAACTTAGAATGAGCTGTTTAAATTAGCGATGCATTGGTTTCAAACGGTCTCTCATATTAAAGCTTCCCTATCTGTACTGTTACCACTTATAAACCCAGCATCGCATTCTGTTATTGACTTTACAAAACTTTTATTTAAGACGGCCGAAAACACTATTCATTTATTTATTTATCTATTTATTAATCTATTTATTTATCTATTTAATGCAACAACACCATATTTATGAACTGTCCTGTTTGTGAAGGAAATGTTTCAGAGATTGATTCATCTAAAATTATAAATAGTGAAAAAAAATGCTTAGTTGCTGAACTTCCAATGAAACGTGCAGAATCTGAGCAACAGAAGGCAATAAACTGACTATAAAAGACTTAAAGCTTGCAATCCAACATCTAATAGTTTTTATATACGTTGTAGAGATATAGTGTGGAAACAGGCCCTTAGGCCCTGGATAGAGTCTGTGCCGACCAGTGATCCCCAAACACTAGTTCTGTCCTTCAGACTAGGGACAATTTACAGAAGCCAATTAACTGACACACCTGCACATCTTTGGAATGTTGGAGGAAACCGGAGCACCACACAGTCAAAGGGAGAATGTACCAACTCCATACAGACAAGCACCCTGGTCTCGTGCTATAAGGCAGCAACTCTACTGCAGTGCCACTGTACCACCATTAGATCAGCAGTATATATACCGTCATAAGTCTGTCAACGGTAAACACAAAATGCTGGAGTAACTCGGCAGGCCAGGCAGTATCTCTGAAGAGAAGGAATGTGTGATGTTTCTGGTCCGACTGAAGAACAGTCTCAACCCGAAACGTCACCCATTCCTTCTCTCCAAAGTTGCTGCCTGGCCTGCTGAGTTACTCCAGCATTTTGTGTCTATCTTCGGTTTAAACCAGCATCTGCACTTTCTTCCTAATCAGTCAACAGTGTTTAGAGGAGAGGATGGTGATGAATCAGGTAGTTAGAATTAAATTGCTAGAATATGTTCATCTCATTTTGTTTGACCCAGCGATGCAAAGATAATACTTAATGATATCTCCTTTAATTGATCCAGTTGTAGAATAATCAGGGCAAGGCCTGAACGTAGATGGATTGAATGCAGATATTTATGTTAACACAAGATAGTTGCGTTCTGAAGAAACATTCTGCTATAGAAAATGTTGTTATTAAAACTATTGTGTCAATGGAGAAAAATGGGTTTAGGGGCTAAACCGTTTCAAACTGGCAGGATTTTCAAAACTAAAGATATTTTCAATTGTAATATGTTTATTTTTATTGCTGTCAGCTAAAAATACTAACAGCTGTATGTTACATTATTGAATAGAGTATCATTGCACAAGTGTCAATAGAAATGCTATGTGCACATCTTTGGAATGTGGGAGGAAACCGGAGCACCCAGGGAAAATCCACGTGGTCACGGGGAGAAAGTACGAACTCCGTACAGACACAATCCCTTTGTCTCTAGCGCTGTAAAGGGCCTGTCCCACTTTCACGACCTAATTCACGACCTCTGCCGAGTTTTCCCTTGACTCGTACTCGCAGCATGGTCGTTACGAGGTCGTAGGTAAGTCGTGATGCTCGTCGTAGGTACTCGTGGCATCAAGTAGGTCGGGGCGTTTTTCTAGCATGATGAAAAATGTCCACGAGTATAAAAGGTTGTGAATTAGGTCGCGAAAGTGGGACAGGCCCTTTAGTCAGCAACTTTTTGTTATGAATTTTTGTATTGTAGCATCAGCTTGACAACTATCTTGTGTGAAAGATATCACAATAACATATAACATTCCACTGCACAATATTACAATGCCAATGTGATAAGATTAAGTTCACAGTAAAAGTGGCACAGGCAAGTTTCCATTGTTATGGAGGCAAACATTCTCCTCTGATGGGCTACAGGGTTTTCTGCCATGACTGTTATAAATGCTCTCTCTGCCATTGTGTTGGTTGATGAAATGCATTTTATCTTCTCCAACTATACTTTGGCTGAAAACATTGTGGCATGCATGATAACTTTCTCATGTATTGAAATCATTTTGTAACTCCTGGAAACTAACAGAGATAAGATAAATTCCTATGAGTGCCTCCAGTGAATACTGATCGATCTAACTAATCAATGATGCCCACTGAGTTACTCCAGTATTGATGCCAGCTTAGTTACTCCAGCATTTTGTGACTATCTTCGGTGTAACCCAGCATCTGCAGTTCCTTCCTACACATAAACGCTGCCGTACGTGGAATTTATTGCCACAGAAGGGCGCGGATGCCAAGTCGTCGGATATTTTTAAGGCACAGATCGACAGATTCTTGATTAGTATGGACGTCAAGGGTTATGGAGAGAAGGCAGGAGAATGAGGTTGAGAGGGAAAGATAGATCAGCCATGATTGAATGACGGAGTAGACTTGATGGGCCGAATGGCCTAATTCTGCTCCTATAACTTATGAACTTGCATGGGTAAGGGCATTTTAGAAATTATACAAGTTAAATTTAATTAATAAAATATTTGTGCTCTAGTTTATTTCTCCTTTTTCTCCTATAAATCACTAAGATGAATTGTAATGCTGTTCATTTCAGGCTTCTGATTACCGTGCTATCAGTAACAAAATCTTAAATGTTCCTTTGTTCTTTTCGTTCCAATTGTTTTTAGTACAATTGAATTAAGTGATTGAAAGGCACAGCATGGAAAGAGGCTCTTCGGCCCGCCAAGTCCATGCCAATCATTGAACACCAGTACTCACTGGTTCTGTGTTCTCCCACTCCTCAACACTAAGGGCAATTTACAGAGGCCAGTTAGCCTTCAGTCCCATGTCTTTGTGAAGTGGGAGCAAACGGAGCACCCGGAGGAAACCCACGTGGTCACCGGGAGGATGTGCAAACTCCACACCGACAGCACCCGAGATCAGGATTGTATCTGGGTCTTTGGCGCTGTGAGGCAGCAGCTTTACCAGTTGCCCCACTTGGCTGCAAATGGATTGCAATGAATAATTCTGTGTGAATCATTGGGCCAAATTTTGAACACCTCTTAGGTTGCATGTTAGTTCTCCCTCTTGATATTGCCAAGTTCCTCAACACTGCTAATTTTGTTTCATCTGAATTTATAAGCTTTAAAGTCATCTCTGTACTTTGGTAAATATTCTCTTGATCAGTAAGCGAATGTACACCTCAGGCAGGTTGGTATAAAATCAGTGAGATCAAGCTCTTGTATAAGACTCCTCGCCAAAGGCCGAGGAGCTCAGACTGATCATAACAATGGGGTTTTAACATCAGTTTTAATCACGGAAAATTAGCATAGAACTATTGGCTGTACGGAACAAAATTTATATTGATTGATGCATGCAAATCTCATTGCGTCTGTTACGCCACGGGTACAAGAATTGGAACCACACGGTGAATGATTGTGAATTCTTGACCTGAATGACAATGCATGAAGCCATGCTTAATGTCAAGAATAATTGCCCAGGATTAGTAAATGTGCTGATATTTCTTTGAAAGCTCACTTTGCTTGCTAGTGTTGTACTACAATTTTAAGAAGGCTGCCCTCCTTTAGCTAACTGTTCCGATAGGAGTTTAACAGATGGTTTTATTCTGTTTTCAGAAACCAATACAGGTCCACCATCGTTTTTGTTCGGCAACTGGTGGTCCGCTCCTTCTCCTTTAATCCTGACAAAATCTCTTCCCCCCCCCCCCCCCCCCCCCCCCCACTCCCAGACATCTCCCTGAAAATGTGGCGTCCAGGCCGGGTGAGACAGCTGATCTCGACCTAACCAGGACTTCCGCAGCCGATTGGCGGGTTGAATTTGTCCCCTGCAGTCTGAGCTCTGGAACTCCTGCCTGGCTGGAGCTGGCAGATCCGTTCCATAGCCGACTTCTGCGGTTGTCTCTGTGGGCTGGCGTCTCGGCCCCCAAAGGCCGTGATCTCAGTCTGGAAAAACAGATAATCCAGAAAGACTCTGGAACCAGGATAAATTGGTGGTGAAATTGTATTATGAATGCTTGTTTCATCTTTTTAAGACTGAGTATCTTTTAATCAGGCGTCTACTTTGTCTGAGCAACTGTGGGATTTCTGTGTCAGTATTGCAGAGAAATGTGGCAATTTTGTTACATAACAGCCTTTTTGTAGCTGTTGCTTCCAATCCACTGCTTTCCTCTGAGCTGGGAATCTGCAGCTATATTTATTGTCAAGAACAAATGCACTAAAAGCTCTTCTTTTATCACTCAACACATCCATCAATGTGGTTAATGTGAAATTTAATTCTGCAAGATGTGCAGTATTTTCTGCTGTAGGGACGAAAGATGTTGTCACAGTCATCGACAATTTGGTGGACAGCACATGTCAGCATTCATTGACAAGGATCAGTGCATCTTTGGCTTCTCTTGTCAGTACACTTGCACTATTCCTAAGCCTGTTTAGACACTACAAACTGGGTCAACTCAGCGGGTTAGGCAGCATCTCTGGAGAACATGGATAGTTGACGTTTCGGGTCTCGACCCTTCTTCAGAAGAAGGGTCTCCCCTTCTTCAGAAGAAGGGTCTCAACCCGAAAACATCACCAATTCCTTCTCTCCAGCGATGCTGTCTGTCCCGCTGAGTTACTCTGGCATTATGTGTCTTTTTCAGTGTGTAATCTTGTTTCACTAGGATAGGAGCATTTCCACAGCTGACAGTGAATTGCCAGTCTGAATGGAATTGGGAACTGCCATTCATCATCTGAGGTCGAGACCTCTGTCTGAAGAAGGGTCTTGACACGAAATGTCACCCATTCCTTCTATCCAGAGATTCCGCCTGTCCCGCTGAGTTACTCCAGCTTTTTGTGTCTATCTTCGGTTTAAACCAGCATCTGTAGTTCTTTCCTACACAATTCCTAAGCCTGTTTACTGTTACCCTGGATTTTGGAGGAGAATGTTGCCACTTCGCTACATAACCAGTTCATGTCACTCATGTGTGTGCAGTTTCAGGATGTCCATGGAAATATGAAAATCTCTAATACTGTCCAATGATTAATGATACAAAAGGACACAAAGTGCTGGATTAACTCGGTGAGACAGGCAGCATCTCTGGAGAACATAGATAGGGTTTCGGCCCGAAACGTTACCTATTTTCCTTCGCTCCATAGATGCTGCTGCACGCGCTGAGTTTCTCCAGCATTTTTTTTTTTTTGTGTACCATAGATAGATGACAGTTTTGTTCAGGACCCCTCTTCTGGCAGAAATCGGATCAACCTGAAAAACGGTCCCGACCCGAAACATCACTAATCATGTTCTCCAAAGATGCTGCCTGACGTTTTATGTTTAGTTTAGAGATACGGCGCGGAAACAGATCTTTCAGCCCACCAAGTTCACACCGACCCCCGCACATTTACACTACATACACTAGGGACAATTTACACTTTTACCAAGCCAATTAACCTGCAAACCTGTAGGTCTTTGGAGTGTGGGAGGATACCGAAGATCTCGGAGAAAACCCACACAGTCACGGGGAGAACGTACAAACTCCGTACTGACAGCTCCCGTAATCGGGATCAAACCTTCGTCTTATTCCAGCATTTTGTGTCCTTTTGTGTAAACCAGAAATTGCAGGTCCTTGTTTCAATGGATCTTTGGGTTTAATAAGAGAGCACAAAATCACTGCTGTGTCTGTACGTTTAAAGTGACAAATATGTACAATCACCCTGTACTACTTGGTCACTCCAGTAATGGGGCTGTCCCACTTAGGAGTCTGGAACGGAAACCTCTGGAGACTTTGGGCCCCACCCAAGGTTTCCGTGCGGTTCCTGGAGGTTCCCGGAGGTTTTTGTCAGTCTCCCTAATAGTCGAAAGTGGTTTCCGCTTCTTCTATGTTACGGCGATTATTTCAAAAACTACAAAACCGGCCGCGACTAAAAATAGGTTGCCATTTTAAAAATCGGTAATTTTTTAGTCGCAGCCGGTTGCGATGCTAGTTGCCGGAGGTTTCCGGAGATTTCCGGAGGTTGCCGGAGGTTGCCGAAGGTTGCCGGAGGTACAACCGCACGGAAACCTTGGTAAGACCTCCCTGGTGAGAAAAGGGTTAATATTAACATAAGCATGTGACATTGGTCACACCTGGCCGTGCTCAATCATAATTGCAGAGTTTGGAAAAGCCTCCCAGGTTTGTGTTTAAATCATTTAGAACCATGAGAGCAGGGAATCAAGTAGTTAGGTGGATTTTACTAAAAGTTCATCCACTGCTGTTAGCAGTAGCCCTTGTGCTTTATTAGCCTTTCAAGAAAGGCAGAAGGGAAAGCACAAGGGTGAAGAGGAAGCAGAAGAAGAGGTGTCAGTGGGTGAAGCCCTTCTTGCAAAGAAGGTTTAGGCTTGGCCAATACGATAACTAATGAAAGTGCTGCAAGAGGAGGATTTGGCAGCATTTAAAAACTTTCTCCGAATCACACCTGAGCTGTTTAATGAGCTGAAGGAAACTGTGGGTCCCCTGCTGAAAAAAAAGGAGACCTATATGAGGAAGCCACTGGAACCAGGACTGCGCCTAGCCATCACACTCCGCTATTTGGCATCAGGGGACTCTTAAAAGAGCCTCAGCTACAACTTTCTTGTAGCCCACAACACTATCAGTAAAATTGTCCGAGAGACCTGTGAGGCAATCATTGACGTATATGGGGATAATGTGATCGACTGCCCCAGAACACCAAATGATTGGAAGTGAGTGGCGCAGGGCTTTGATAAACGGTGGAATTTTAAACATACATGTGGGGCAGTGGATGGCAAACATGTAGCAATCCGGTGTCCACCCAAGGGAGGTTCAAAATATTACAATTATAAGAATTTGCACTCCATAGTACTGCTAGCTGTGGTGGACTCGGACTACAAATTCCTGTATGTGGATGTGGGCACACCTGGCAGTGTAGCAAATGCCAGGATCTGGAGAGAGAGCCCCCTCGGGCAGTCAATGGAAAATGGAACAGCAGGCATGCCTGATCCCGAACCTCTGCCAGGAGAAGCCAACCCGGACATATTCTACAGTATGTACACAAAAAAGCTGGAGAAACTCAGCGGGTGCAGCAGCATCTTTGGAGCGAAGGAAATAGGCAACGTTTCGGGCCGAAACCCTTCTTCAGACTGGTTTCAAACTTTTTCAAACAAAGTTTCAAACTTCAGCACCCGCTGAGTTTCTCCAGCTTTTTTGTGTACCTTCGATTTTCCAGCATCTGCAGTTCCTTCTTAAACATATTCTACAGTATGGTTGCTGATGATGCCTTTGCACTCAGGCCGTGGATGATGAAGCCATATCCACACAGGAATTTGACAAGGGATCAGAGGATCTTTAATTATAGGCTTTCCAGGGCAAGGAGGGTTGTTGAAAACGCATTTGGAATCCTCTCAAGCAGATTTTGTTGCTTGCTGTATGTGATGGAGCAGGAGCCCAAGAATGTTGAGACGATTGTGTTTGCAGCATGTGTCCTCCACAACCTGATCTGTGTCAGATGTGCAGCAGCATCATCTCCAACCATGGAGGAGGGTGACTTCTTTGACGTCCGCACGGGAAACATAACACTAGGTACTTGGAGGGCAGGAGTTAATGCCGCACCTGTGGTATCGTTGCAGGGATTGCCAGGTAACACCGGTTCAAGGAGCGGCAAAGAGCAGAGAGAACATCTCTGCTCTTACTACAACTCAGCCCTGGGTAGTGTGCCATGGCAGAACAAAGGTATTTGAGGAACAAAGTCAGCATCACACTGCCCAAGCTGTGGTGAAGTACTGCAGGAGGAGACCGCAGTGAAAGAAAGAAAAGTTTTATTTGAAGACAATTGAAATCAAGCTAATTCTGTTTAATTCCAGATGAAGAGTGACCTTCTCTTCTAATTTGTCAGAAATAATTATTTGCAGTTGTTTTATCCAAAAACTGTGCTCATCTTAGAAAAATGTAAGAACATTTATTTGTACATAACATCATGTGGCCTGTTAATATGTTTTCATTATGCAAGCGTTCTATTGCACAGCTTAATTTGAGGTTATCACAGAGAAGAGCTCTTTTGCTTTTACTTTTTACTTACAGCATTATTTCAACGTTTGATGAACCCCTTTTAGCAATTCACTTCCTTTTACTTGTTGTGTTGAGTTTACAAAGATGTGTGACAATGCCCTTGTATGTTGGAGATTCCAGTGCCTTTTAAGAGATGTGGAAACACTTTGTTTTCCATCTAGTGTGCTGCTTGTTTTATTTACTGATTCATCAATAGGTGTAATAAAATTCCCTTGCAAATGCAGAGCACTCATGGCGTTGTGTTTTTTATCACTCATTGTAGCACATGTGAGAGGCTGAGAATTCCCTCCCTTATCTGGTGTGCTTCTCAATAATCCGTAAACATTATTCATGATTTTTGAGACTTAAAGAGATGAGATGTTCTGCTGCTATTGAAAAAATGGTTCCTAGACAACAATTTTGGTTTGAATAAACAATTATTCTTCATTGTGCAAAGTTTACAAAAAGTGATCAACCAAATTATTATCAAAACATTTTTAAACAGGCTTCATAGATTTAACATTTCAAAATAACATGACTTCAGACAAAAGACAAACAAGTCTAGGCAGCAAGAACAACAAACTTCAACAATCTTTTATCAAACGGTAAACAACCACATCAAACGTTACATTATTCATTCTCCATGTCCCGGAAGAAACCTCTTGGAACAGGTGATGCGCCTCTTGAGGAAACACCTTGATCAGAATAATCTGTGGCGATTGCAGCCAACACAGATCCTGTGGGCTGGAAGTCAGTGTACTGCCTCTGAAATAAAAAACAGGTTTTGAAGTTTTCAGCAACACTGACCATCAAAAGCTGCAATTGACATGTATTTACACATTCTTGAAAATCTCATTGTCTCTGCGGTCAGATCATGGGCCACTTTTTGATACAACTTATTAGCATGTACGGGAGCAGGATGAATTACACTGTCTTATAAGGGCTTGAACAACACATGATAACATTCAAGTGAAAGCTTATAAAGTTTCATATGTTGAGGCTGTGGTCTTGATGAAAGCTTTTGAAACATAGATCCATATCTTAGTTGAACTTAACAAAATTCACTGAGGAATTAATTTGCCAAAGAGTGCAATCATTAAAGTTTCCATTATATATTTTGTACCTGCTCAGAATGGTGCCAGCGCTGCGGCATCGGATTAATTTGACGTGGTGCAACCCGCCGACGTGGCAGTTGTGGATCTGGCTGGGCATACTACAACAGAAATGAAATCATAGTGATTATCTCCTCTAAATTACAGAGATTGCAGCACGGTGATCATATGAATGACAGAAAATCTAGATTGCATTTTACCGTGTCGCAGTGATTCATGGCATCGTTTACAAGTTATCTACATATTGCCATGTATTGCACAGGTGGGTGGACGTGAATCATGGTGGCGAAGAACTCTGTCATCCTAAATAGGAACTCCTCCAGAGGTGTTTTAACCCACCGGTCATCCTCTATGTACTTTCGGATATCGCTCAACTGCTCCAAGATCTGGAACATAAATAAAAAAGTAAGCAGCACAATCGTGGATGGAGGCATTGATTAATGAGATGTTAAATGTGCTGAAATGTTAAACTATGCACTTACAAAACTCACGTCAACTTTTTGTCCGTCAGGGTGTGGCGTACCAACAGGTGACGATTCCCTACTTTCAGTATTGCGTTGAGCACGCCTTCTGGAGTGCTCTTCACTGGTGGAGGGGTTCATGGTTGAAGTGCCCTCCAGTGGGTCCTCCACCTCCTCACGGGGCGCAGCGGACAATTGACGCGCCTGTTGAAAGGGGAAGAGATAAAGCTAGTCTTAAAATGTGTGAGCAACATAACGACTTAACTATGTCATAAGAATTAACTTTGTCCCGCTCTTTCTGCTTATCACTCGCACAATGTGCGAGGTCAGGAATCCCCACTTTTCATTCTCCCTCTTCTGCCTTGGTGTGAGGTTGCTTCCAGCAGCCCCAGACTTGGTGGCCTTGGTTGTTATCCTCCCAAATATTGTTCTTTGACTCTTCACCCATTGGTAGAGCTGTTCATCTGCATGGGATGGCAAGACACTGTTCCCTCCGGTTCCCATGCGGTTCCCTCCGGTGACCAACAAAGTTTAACTAACAATTGGCAATGGAGTGCCTATGAGGTCCCTTCAAAGGAATTGTTTTTGAATGCAGTGGACCAATACGTATCTATAAAAAGAAAAGGTGATAAGCACCCCCAGATTCAGGAGTTTCCTCCCAGCTGTTATCGGGCAACTGAACCATCCTACCACCAATTGGAGAGCAGTCCTGAGCTACTATCTACCTCATTGGAGACCCTTGGACTATCTTTGATTGGACTTTACTAGCTTTATCTTCTTTACGTTATTCCCCTTATGTATCTGCACACTGTGGATGGCTCGATTGTAATCGTGTATTGTCTTTCCGCTGACTGGTTAGCATGACCAAAAGCTTTTCACTGTACGTTGGTACGTGTGACAATAAACTCAACTCAATCAATGCAGAATTGAGTGGGTTTTGGAGATAATGAATGAAAACATCGATTGTCTATGAAGGAAATGCTGCGCAAAAGAGATACCAAACCACTTACCTAAATTATGAAAAGGCATTAGAATATTAAATGAAAATATAGGATTGAAACGGCTGCAAAAGGTTTATTTTCCTTTCTTTAAATATACCTTTCTTTAAATTTCCTTTCTTTGAATATTCTCTAAAGGTAAAATGAAACGTAATCCTGTTTCTATGAGGAATAGTTGCCATTTTTACTTACTATTATTATTATTATTATAAGGTAAAGGCTAAGTAATTTGATTTAATTAGAGGTGTCCAGTTGTGCATCATTATTTTACAAAGGGAAAACAAACAACTATATTGAAAAAGATTTGTAGCGATTTGTAAAAATTAATTGTGGTCGCAATTCACTCATAGTAGAAATCTCCGCAGATCAGATGGATCTTTGCGGCAATGACCTCCCTTGCATCAAAGATGTGCGTTGTCTTTTGCCCTGAATTAATCTGCACCATCTGCTGGATCTCTTGTCAGGCCCAAATGGGTCATCTGCTTCTCTTAGCTTTGCTCATTCACTGAAGCAGAAGCACATTGTTTATAATCTTAAATGGATTCTAGAAGATGTATTGGACAGCATTGCATTCATAAACTGTTCCATGAAAGCTGAAGGCTATGTTTTGCTGTCAGGCTGAGTTATTTTAATGGTGGTTTTCTGTGTTGAAGGTGAAGATGACTTTTGATGAGGGTGATGAAGGTCTGCTTTTACCTGGCCCCAACCTAAGATGACGTTGTTTTATTTTGCTATGTCTCATTAGTTATCTTGTGGTGAATTCAAGTTAGTTCAATTAAAAGCAAAAAATCGCAAGGAAGTGCAGATGCTGGAATCATGAGCAAACCACAGTGCTGGAGGAACTCAGTGGGTCGGGCAGCATCTGTGGAAGGAATAGTTAGGTGATATTTTTGGCCAGGATCCTCCTTCGGACTAATTATACAGTGGTTGGGGGGGGGGGGGGAGGAGGGAAGGAGAAGAGATGGGAGAGAATTAAAAGCAGTTTTGTAATGTGTTCGTTCTTTTGCTTGTAGCGAAGATGAGACCATTTAAAGAATCTAAATATGTGCCAATTATATATTTGTAGGAGAAGCTGATATTGAGAAATCCAGTCTAGGTTAAAACGTCATCTCTCAGCACAGTGGCGCCAGGGTCGTCTGCCTAACAGCACCAGAGCCCCAGGTTCGATCCTGATTACAGATGTTGTCCGTACGGACATTGTACGCTCTCCCTAGGACGGTGTGGGTTTTCTCTGGGTGCTCCGGTTTCCTCCCGCATTTCCAAATTTGTAGGCTACCATTTGTAGGTTCATTGGCTTCCATAAATTGCTCCTAGTGTGTAACATGCAAGACTAGGATAACATAAAGCTAGTGTACAGATGATCGTTTGTTGACTCGAACTCGTTGGGATGAAGGGCCTGTTTCCGTGCTGTTTCTCTAAACTCTGAATTAACTCTGATTAAAAAATGAGCAGTAAATACCTCATATTGCAGCTTTTCTTATTTGCTTAAGTTAACATGCCAATGAAGATGAGCCTTGGTTAACAGTGGTGAAAAGACATTGTGTTTACCCATTACACTAACATGTATGCACATCAAACCAGCAATATTATTTAGCTATTTGTATATTCTTTAACGTAGCCAAATAAAAATCTTGTACTTTACATTTTGCGCAAACAATTGTTTTGCTGATTGCAAGTGTATTAAAGTGACACAATGTTACACTCCCTGTATTTAAAATTCTGTTTAAAGGAAAGTCATTTGGATCCACTTTGTCCATCCCTTATATTTTAAATAATTACATCAAATCCCTTCTGTCTTTTCAATCTGATCTGCTTTCCTCCAGCATCATGCCATTAATTTCTGGGATTAACTATGCATCCTCTCTTAACCCTGACAAGAAATAAACATTATTTTTTAAACAATAGATTAAAACTGCAAATACTATTCCATGTGTAGTTTTGCCGAGGCCATATGTCATTGTGATGACCCCTCTGACTTTACATGTTTGCATCTATGCTTTCCAAAAGTTGTATTTCTCCCATCCTTCCTTCTCCCCAACCTTCAGCCAACCCCAAAGCCCTCTTCTGCATGTCCAGATATGCAGCACTGAAGCAGTTCAGGGAAGCTTACTGCATTGTGCCCCTCTTGAGATCACACCTTCCCCAGCCAACTGTGGGTCTACCAGGGCACCACCCAGCCTGAGGTCATTTGTAGCTGGCCTTGATTGGACCTGGTCGTTTCTTGCCTCCAGCTCTTCACCTCCCCCTCCCCTACCCCACTCCCTACTTTAAGTGTAAGGAAAGTTCCCGGCCCGAAACGTCACCCATCGTTTTTCTCCAGTGATTCTACTTGACCTGCTGAGGTACTTCAGCACTTCGTGTTCTTTCTCAGGGACGGCTGTTATTTCCCCTTCATCGGAGTAGTTCACACCCTGAAGGGAGCTTGCCCCTCAGCTGGTTTTGTGCTCCAACTTCTTTTCTGCTTTGAGCTCATCACATGCAAAGTGTCAGGAGTACAGAAAGATGATTTCAAATTAATTAATGATTGATTTTTGTCAGCTTCTCATCCCAGGGGCAAGGGCAGTCCTCTGATGCTGACTCTTTCTCTGCCCCATTGCTGTAATCATGATGTCAGCTTATACACATATATCAGGGCTGCCAACTCTCACGCTTTGAGCGTGACACTCACGCATTTCAGCCAATTCTCATGCCCTCACGCTGAAGACAGAATTCTCACGCTGACAGGCTGTCTTCAGTCCCTGCACAGCAAAGATCCTATAGCTGAGCTATAGGATCTTTGCTGCACAGTTTGTCTCAAGTTTGCGCCGCATGACAGCGCTCTGCACGGATTGGGGAAGCGCGTCGGTCCCGGGCAGCGGGTGTCAGCGCTTTTGTGAGCCGTCTGCGAGCGCTGTGCTTCCGGCTACCGCGGCAACCTCGCTCCCTCCCTCCCTCCTGTCCTTCAACTCACACGGCAGCGCCAGCGCCACCAATCCACGCTACACCGTGCCCGCCAGACTCCCCATTGGGCGGCCGGGGAAAGAGAGGGAGGGGAGAAAGAGAGAGAGGGAGAAAAAAAGGGAGGGATGGAGGCAAAGAGAGACGGGGAGGGAATGTAGAAAGGGGATGAAGGAAGGGAAGGAGAAAGGGGAGAAAGAGGAAGCGTGAGGGAAAAAGAGGGGGAGGACGGAGGAAAGAGGGAGGGGAGGGATGGATGGGGGGAAGGAAAGGTGTGTGTGTATCCCTGTGTGTGTGAGTGTCTCCCTGCGTGTGTGTCTCCCTGTGTGTGTGTCTCCCTGTGTGTGTGTGTCTCCCTGCGTGTGTGTGTCTCCCTGCGTGTGTGTCTCCCTGCGTGTGTGTGTCTTCCTGCGTGTGTGTGTGTGTGTGCCTCCCTGTGTGTGTCTCCCTGTGTGTGTGTGTCTCCCTGTGTGTGTGTGTCTCCCTGTGTGTGTGTGTGTGTGTGTGTCTCCCTGTGTGTGTGTCTTCCTTTGTGTATGTGTCTCCCTGTGTGTGTGTGTATCTGTGTCTCCCTGTGTGTGTGTGTGTGTGTCTCCCTGTGTGTGTGTGTATCTTCCTTTGTGTATGTGTCTCCCTGTGCGTCTGTTGTCACATCCTGGCCTTAGACAGGGCTGCCAACTCTCACGCTTTGAGCGTGAGTCACGCATTTCAGCCAATTCTCACGCTGATGACAGAATTCTCACGCTGTCTTCAGTCCCAGCACAGTTTGTCTTTTTGCGCCATATCACAACGATCTGTGCAGTCTGGGGAAGCGCGTCAGTTGGCGGCTGTGAGTGACGTTGCATCTCTTCTCTTCTCTTCTTTCTTGGTTGGATGTGCAGCCGCCGACAACATGAAGCAACCGGATATAAAACTAACCAGGTGAATCGGTTGTAAAACATGGGGAGGACCGCAATGAAGCCAAACATCTAGGACAGGGTTCGGCAACCTATGGCACACGGGCCGTAACCCAAAAAACCTGAACACCCTCCTCCCATCCACACCCCCCCCCCCCCCCCCCGGTCGCAACGCTCCCTCGCAATTTCTCACTCTCAACTCTCACCCAATGTTGGCAGCCCTGATATATACACTTGTATATATACATATATACACTTATATATACATATATACACACGCCTCAATATTAGAAGTCAACAAATTTGGCATGCATTGCGACAACTGGTGGTGGCGCAGCAGTGCAGTTGCTGACTTGCAGCTGCAGAGACCCAGGTTCGATCATGACTCCAGGTGCTGTCTGTACGGAGATTGTACATTCTCCCTGTGACCGCATGGGTTTTCTCCGGGTGTTCCAGTCTCCTCCCACACTCCAAAGACGTACAGGTTTTGTAGGTTAATTGGCTATTGTAAATTATCCCTCGTCTTTAAACTTTAGAGATATAGTGTGAAAAAAAGGCCGTTCAGTCCACCGAGTCAGTGCCGACCAGTGATTACCCTGTACACTAGCACTATCCCACACACACCGGGACAATTTACAATTTTAGTGTGTCTCATGGTGCTAATGTACGGGTGATAACTGGTTGGAGTGGCTTCTGGGTCTGCTTCTGAAGTTGTGTATTATGATTTTGACAAGAGACAATATGAATGCTGGATTGTGGTTACAGGGATGCAGCTTTTAATTCTCTCCATCAATCCTGGTGGTGTTTATTGCTTTCAATCAGATAAACTAAATTGCTTGTTGGGGAGGGGAGGGGGGTCTAGATGAAATAAATGGGCAGGGAAGTGGCGAGTCCCATAAAAGGGACCTTGAGTATGTTTTCCATGCTCAAACGAGCATGTCCATAATTTAGCTTGACAGCGTGAAGGACAGCTTTGTGATGCATCTGACACGAAGCTACTGAATAAGGAGATTTCAATAAAAAATTTTGTTTAATAATTCTGCACATCCATACGGTGGAAGTTCCACAAAAGGCACAAGAAACTGCGGAGGCAGGAATCTTGTGTAGAACTCAGTGGGTCAGGGAGCATCTCTGGAGGACATGGATAGGTGATGCTTCGGATCGGGACCTTCCAAAGGCAAGAGATTGCTGACTTTAGTCTGATTTGGCAGTGGTTTACTGTAACAGGAGCAGAAGTAGGCTATCCAACCGTACGAACTCACTGCACCATTGATTCAGATCTTGGCTGATATTTTTCCTTGGCATCGTTTTCCAGGGCTGCTTTAACTCTCTTAATATCCAACAATCTATCTGTGTTTAGAATGAACACAACGACTGAGCCTCCAAAACATCCGGGGTGGAGAATTCCAAAGCTTCACCATCCTTTGAGTGAAGAGTTCTCTCCTCATTGCCCGTAGAGGCAGCCTACTGCTTGCACTGAGACTATTTCCCCAGGATATAGTTTGCCTTTTAATTTGGGACTCAAGTGCTTCCATTGAGGATAATCTGTTGAATGAACTACACCCCAACTGCCCTCAGTCTGTGAAAACATCTTCCCTACATCTAGACTGCACGTTTTGATGGTTTCTCCGCTCCTTCCTGAAAACTCTAGGCAATATAGTCCCAGTCTCCTTGTTACCTTCTCATAGAGCAATCACAAAACCAGCCTAAATAATCTTTGCATCTTAATCTTTAATTTTAATTATTTTGCCATTTATTTAGTTACAAAGTTGGAACTTTTTCTTTCTTATTCTCTTTATCTGAAGACATTTGATTGTTTTCTGACATGGCTGTGGACATAGTCATAATGGTCCATAATGTTCATTTCTTTTTAACCTTTAGTTATAATGGTGGTATCCATAGCCTTTTCCAGACATGTAGGGTGGAAGAGCCTATCTCAGGAAGAGCAGCTCAAAGGGGGGGGAGAAGGCTTCAGTCAGTGGAGTCTGTGGGCCTGCTCCTGGAACATCATGGTGCTATCTCGGGCGGCACATTGGTGCAGCGGTAGAGTTGCTGCCTGACAGTGTCAGAGACCCGGGTTCGATCCTGACTACGGTTACTGTCTGTACGGAGTTTGTACTTTCTTCCTGTAACCGCGTGGGGTTTTCCCCGGTGCTCCGGTTTCCTCCCACACTCCAACGACATACAGATTTGTAGCTTCATTGGTTTTGGTAAAAATTGTAAATTGTAAAAAATATATAAATTGTAAATTGGCCTTGGTATGTAGGACAGCGTTGGTGTGCGGGGATTGCTGGTCTGCATGGACTGGGTGGGCTGAAGGCCAGTTTCCGTGCCGTATCTCTAAACTAAGCTTTCGATAACACGTTAGTTACTGAGGAATGTTTCTCAACTATTTTTAAATGTCTCTGATACAAGCAGAGCTTTTAAAATCCATTCCAATTGCTATAATCAAAAAGTACTTTCAAAATTTAAAGCCAACTTCCTTTTGGCATGGGGCTTTCATTTTGCCGCAAGGAAAATGGATAAGGCCTCTGTCTTAGTTTTGTTTACTTTAGAGATACAGTAAGGAAACTCAGCCCAACGAGTCCACGCCAGCCATCGATTGCCCATTCATACTAGTTCTCCGCAGGAAGGAACTGCAGATGCTGATTTAAACCGAAGATAGACACAAAAAGCTGGAGTAACTCAGCGGGCCAGGCAGCATCTCAGGAAACGAGGAATAGGCGACTTTTTGGGGTCGGAACCCCTCTTCAGTGGTGGGTGGAGGGAAATAAACTGGTGAGAAAAGGCCAGAACATATCAGGGCTGTGAACATGGCTCAGGAAAGGTAGAGCCCATAATGGCCCATTGTTGGCTGGGGAAGGTGTGATAAGAAGAGGGATACATGGATACAAACTGTGAAACTGGTTGGGCGATTAAGGGGGGGGGGGGGGTACGGGACACGGAGATAGGGGAAGGAGAGCACGAGTAGTTGTCATTAGAGAAATCAAAATTTTTACAGCCTAGTTGTAAGCTGCCCAAGCGATATATGCCCAAGCGAATTGGCTGATAGGTGATGGCTTCTGAATGAATCATTGCCTGCCAGTCAAGTGAGATTTGGCTCGGTGCAAGTTTGCCGTTTAACTTGTGGGGCTCAAGTGATTCTGTTGAGGATAATCTGACAAATTAACCATTACGTTTTCTCAGAACATGTTAAAGTGGATAGTGCAAAGTCGTGGTAATTCTATCTAAACAGTCGGCTGCCTATTCGGCTGCCATTCACTTCAGCCCTAATTTTGACAAGGTTTGTAACATATAAACAGATCATACACAGCTGTCTGGGAACCCAGCTTTGAAAGGCTGTAAACTCTCACTGGTCAGCACCTAATGCAGACTTGATTCTATGTTATCTGCTGCCCTCTGCCTCTCTCAAGATTCATAACGAGAGGATTTGAGTAGAGTATTGGAGTATAGAAGTCCTTCTGAGTTGTACAGGGCCCTGGTGAGACCACATCTGGAGTATTGTGTGCAGTTTTGGTCTCCTAATTTGAGGAAGAACTTTCTTGCTATTGTGGCAGTGCAGCGTAGGTTCACGAGGTTAATCCCCAGGATGGCTATATTTAATTGGCCAGTTCATTGGCTATATTTAAGAGGGAGTTAAATGTGGCACTTGTGGCTAAAGGGATCAGGGGGTATGGAGAGAAGGCAGGTACAGGATATTGAGTTGGATGATCAGCCATGATCATATTGAATAACGGTGCAGGCTCGAAGGGCCGAATGGCCTACTCCTGCACCTATTTTCTATGTTTCTATGTTAAAACTGTGGACCATCTGTGTATGTTTCAGACAAAGCTGTTGATGTTTTTGAGCAATTGAGCTTAGATTTTGGCTTTACACAGAAGCTTAGAAATTGTTAAGTGAGTTGTCAAGTGTGCAATTCCCTCAACTTTTATTTCTAATAGTTCGGCTTCATCAACAGTTATTATTCGCTCTCAGAAAGCACACTGAGTGCGTGCTGACTAGCAATTACCCGCACACTAGTTTATCCTGCACATTAGGGACAATTTACTGATGCCAATTAATCTACAAACCTGCATGTCTTTGAAATGTGGGAGGAAACCGGAGCACCCAGAGAAACCCACGCAGTCACAGGAGATGGTACAAACACTGCAGACAGCACCCACAGTCAGGATCGAACTCGGTGGGTCTCCAGCGCTGAGAGGCACACATCTACTGCTGTGGGGCTGTAATGATGTAGTATAAGAACTATTGAATGATAAATTATGCATGTATGTGCGAGCCTGCCTTGTGTAATCTAGGGCAGCATGCAGCTTCTGAACCTGTTCCAGACAGGATAAACCATGATCAGTCACAAGGTGAAAGGTCCATCTGTTTAACATTATCCTCAATCTCAAACACAATTGCTGCCTCGAATTGTATTTCCTTGATAGTAAGAGTTAAATGTTTTACTTTTATCCTTCCCATTGTATTGTGATGAGTCTGAATTTGATACCTGGATTTAATTTACCTGTGATGTCTGCGTTTCATGTTAGTTATATTCATGTGTTAAATCACGGAAAATAAGTTTGCTCCAAATGGAGCTTGAAGATTTGCTTCGATAGGGTCAAGTTACACTTGGAGACATGAGGGACTGCAGGTGCTGGAAGCTTGAGCAAAAGATGAAGTGCTGGAAGAACTGGAGTGGGTTAGGCAGTGTCTCGGGAGGCAATGGGCAGGCGACGTTTCAGGTCGGGACCTTTGTTCAAACTGGAAAGGAGCCAACATTGAAAAGGAGACAGAGTGGCGCAGCGGTAGAGTTGCTGTTTCACAGCACCAGAGATCGGGGTTCGATCCTGACTACAGGTGCTGCCGGTAAGGAGTTTGTACGTTCTCCCTATAATGTGGGTTTTCTCTGGATGCTCCAGTTTCCTCCCACACTCCAAAAACGTGCAGGTTTATAGGTTAATTGGCATTTTGTAAAATATTAAATTGTCCCCAGTGTGTGTAGGATAGTGCTAGTATTGGAGTGATTACTGGTCGGCATGGAATTGGTGGGCCGAAGGGCCCGTTTCGATGCTGTTTGCCTCAAAAGGAGAGGTGGGGGTGGGGCAGAGTCTTGCAAGTGATGGGAGGATACGGGTGAGGGGAATTTGATTTGGCAGATAGGTGGAGTAAGTGAATTGGTTGGATAATAATAGCATAAATGTAACAATACATGTTGGATTCATTATGTTTGCAGTGAAATATTGATTTATTTTACATTGCTCTGCACTGCCACCTACATTTATAGTGTACTTTAACTGTGTCACATTCCTCTGTGGGGTTCTGAAGGAACAGCCTCTGTTGCATTCCCCTCTACTTCCCCAGTACAGTCAAACGCCGTAGTCAGGCACCCGTAGGGCTTTGACAGTGATGGACCAGCAGATTTTCTGTCCCATTGGATGTTGCTCTGGTTACTACTCGTTCACTTTTCACTTAGATTTTGCCTGCATCACGGCAGTGTGATAGATTTTCCTGTGAACTTGGTGGGTTCATAGGTCGTGGGAAGAACACAGGCACTTGAAACATTAGCTCCAGATACAGAACTACCTCCGTTCCTGACCCCTGATGCTCCAGATCTTGACCCACATCTCATTGTGTGGACCCTGGCCTCGCCGCCCTCTGGACCCCTCCTGGCTCACATGGACCACTGAGTGAGCAAGAGGCCGAGCATTGGGATTTCCAAGCATTGAGATGTTGAATTATTGGACAGAAATTGAGGAACTCGGAGGGTCAAGCTGCATCTGCAGAGGCAGAAGACTAGTCGAAGTTTTGGATCCTGACACAGGGTGTTGACCAGAAACATCAACCATGCTGCTGCCTCCATACATGCTGCCTGACTGGTGTGTTCCTCCAGCAGTTTGTTTCTTTGCTCCAGATTACAGCATCGTAGTCTCTTGTATCTTTGTTATATTATTGTAATTTCATTATATTCTATCATTGTTCTTTTGGAAATATTTATCTGCTTACCTGTATTGTATTGTGAATGTTATTGTATATTTTATTTTCATACTTCAACTATTTGCATGACCCTTTATATATTTATTTTCATTCTTTTCCCAATTAAATACCGGCTCAACAAACATTGCTGGTAAGTAACGATTGCTGGTAAGAAAGTCTGATTGAATTAATAGTGCCAGAACCACAATCCTGTTCTCAAAGCTAGCATGACCAATGAGCTGATTGGTGACTTCAGGAGGGGTAAGACAGGAATCAACAGATCTGTCTTCATAGAAGGGATGGCGGTGGACAGAATCACCAGGTTCCTGGGCATGTGTATCTCTGAAGATCTGCCCTGGGCCTAGCACATAATTACCATCATAAAGAAAGACCATCAGGGTCTTTACTTACTCACTTAGAAGATGGAGGAGACTTGGTATGTCAACGAAGACTCAATCCATTTCTACAGGTGTGTAGTAGAGAGCATGTTGCATCGCAGCCTGATCATAAACCTTGGAATGGGACGGCGAGTTAAAATGGTAAGCAACCAGTTTATCCTGTATCCACCTATCACTCGCTGGACTTTGTCCTGCCCCCATATCATTTTCAGCTTTCTCCTCTCTACTTCAATCGGTGTGAAGACTGGTCCCGACCCGAAACCTCTCCAGAACCGCTGAGTCACTCCAGCACTTTGTGTCTTTTTTTAGTTTTCTGACCACAGCCAAAGCATTTCTAATTGTTTTTGAATTTCACAAGATTTTTTGCTCTGTGCACTATAGGATCTCTCATTTTATTTTATACTTTATTATTTTTCCACTCCTGTAGTTTTAGCATTTTCTGAGATGACTGCAAAATATATTCACAATTCTCTTCAATTGATTTCTCCATTGATTGTCTGCCTTGAGAACTATTCTGTTTTTTTGAGGCAACTCATTATCCTCTTAAATAGCAATACTGAGGATTTTGATATCATGATAGAATTTGAGAACTCCTAACCAGAATAAACTATGAGACATCCCTCAGAAAACTGTGGCAATGACCTGACACCACCTTTCCGCTATCCTGGTTACTCTCCTTCCATTCTTTCTCTCCACGGGGATGAAGAAGGGTCTCAACCCGAAACATCACCCATTCCTTCTCTCCAGAGATGCTGCCTGTCCCGCTGAGCCACTCCAGCATTTTGTGTCTACCTTCGATTTAAATCACCATATGCAGTTCTTTCCTACACATGTAATCATCCTCTGTTTGTTTCAAGATTACTGCACAGTGTGGTTTGGTTTCAATGGGTGTTTAAGAAGCTGATAACTCAAATAGTCATGGAACAAATAAAAAAAATCAAGCACATTCCTTCCATTTGCCAGACCATCACACAAACCAACCTCCCTTCCATTGACTCCACTGACACCTCACACTGCCTCAGCAAGACCACCAACATAATCACTGACGAGTCTCACCCCAGTCACTCCCTCCTCTCTCCTCTTCCATCAGGCAAGAGGTTTTCAACAGTGAAAATGCACACCTCCAGATTCAGGGACAGTTTCTTCCCAGCTACCATCAGGCATCTGAACCGTCCTATCAACAACTGGTGAGAGGTCCCGAGCTAGTATCTACCTCATTGGAGACCCTCGTACTATCTTAATCGGACTTTATCTTGCACTAAATGTTATTCCCTTTATAATTTATCTGTACACTGTGAACATGGTTGTCACCTATCCTCACTGATTGTGATCGAGGACCCAGCTGCAGAGGGGAGAACTGAATACTAGAACCAGAAGTTTGTGAATGAGTTAGGTTGGAACGATGATGTTGAAGGCAGAGCTATAGTCAATAATAATAGTCTGAGGTAGGCGCACTCTTCATCCACATGCTCCAGGGATGAGGGTAGGGCCAGGGCGATGGTGCCTACCGTGGACTTGTTTTGGCTGTAAGCTAATGGCAGTGACTGGGTGGCTTATGTGCGCCATTACCAGTCTCAAAACTCACTGGAGGATGGCGTTGGCAATGCCACTGGAGGTAGTCATTAAGGCAGGCTACCTTGTGTGCAATATTCCTTCTCTTTTCTCCATCCCCTGATTCTCTGTGCCTGAACAAGCAATTACAGTCATGATTTAGTTTCGTTCAGAGATACTGTGTGGAAACGGACCCTTCGGCCCATCGAGTCTGCGCGACCAGCAATCACCAATGCACTAGTTCTGAGATTACTCTTCGGACTGAAGAAGGGCCTCGACCCGAAACATCACCTATTCCTTTCCCCCAGTGATGCCGCCTGACCCGCTGTTACTCCAGCATTCTGTGTCTATCTTCGGTGTAAACCAGCATCTGCAGTTCCTTCCTACACAGCTCTGAGATTAGTTCATCTTGTTGATCCTATTTTTCTCTCTCCACCTCTCCCTCCCTCCCTCCCTCGCTCCATCCTCTCCCGCTTAAACTGCTTTGTACTCCAGGGCTTTCTGTTTTTGTTTTGGATAAATGAGGATTTAGACAGAGGATTATAGACTGGCATTATGAATGTATCTCTCCGTTTCCCAGAGAGGTGATGTCATTATGATGAGTTGGTTGCAGATTGGTGCTCGCGGTGCTGTCACAGACCGTAAGAGCAGAGGCTGGAGTCTCATTTATATAATTAAAACAGAAGGCAAAATATCATTTATTGAAATATTCAAGTGTTGAATTGACGGCACATTTATTTTTGGGTTTTGAAAGTATGATGAGAATGAATTGGCCTAGCATTAAGTTCAATTAAACAATTTAAAAAAAACAGTGACAATTCTACAGTTTTTATTAAAGTGGGTAATTCATAGGTCCTTGTACTTTGGTTCAGTTCAAATGATTTCTTTGACTTTTCTGGAAAGCTGGTTAACTGCACCGCTTTTGGAGAAACCTTGAATAACTAACTGTGGGCAACATTAGGATGTTCATGTTAAAGTCAGAGTTTGTATTGGGGATAAATAAGTTACATCAATGTTAATGATATCCAACAAAGGTTTAGTTTAGTTTATTGTCATGTGTACTGAGGTAAAATGAAAAGCTTTTTGTTGCATGCTATCCAGTCAGTGGAAAGACTGTACATGATTACAATCGGGCCGCCCACAGTACACAGATAGAGGATAAAGGGAATAATGTATAGAGCAAGGTAAAGTCCGATTAAAGATAGTCTGAGGGTCTTTACTGAGGTAGATGGTAGCTCAGGACCACGCTCTAGTTGTTGATAGGATGGTTCAGTTGCCTGATGACAGCTGGGAAGATACTGTCCCTGAATCTGGAGGCGTGCGTTTTCACTGTTGAAAACCTCTTGCGTGATGGGAAAAGAGATAGTGACCGGGGTGGGACTCATCCTTTGATTATGTTGTTGGCCTTGCTGAGGCAGTGTGAAGTGTAGATGGAGACAAAGGAAGGGAGGTTGGTTTGTGTGCTGGTCTGGGCTACCCCCATAATACTCTGCAATTTCTCGTGGTCTTAGGTGGAGTTGTTCCCAAACCTGATGTGATATATTTCGATAAAATGCTTTCTACGACCGACGCATCTGTAGAAGTTGGTGAGAGTTGCAGGGTACATGCCGGATTTTCATAGCCTTGTAAAGATGTCGGGGTGTTGGTGTGCTTTTTGGCAATTGGTTTCATATGGGTGGTCGAGGACAAGTTGCTGGTGACATTAATCCCCGGAACTTAACTTTCAAACATTGCTACTTTGGCGCACCAATGCACGCCCGGATACGTGTACTCTAGAATTTGCAACTGTTCCAAGACTAATCAGGCCCCAAAATACATTTCTGAAAAAGCACAATGGAAGCCAGGGCTGTTTGGGAACATGAATAGTTCAGTGCTGACCTTCCTCGTAAATTTTGAAAGAGTTTCTGTCCCTTAATGTGGCTTGTGAGAGGACTGCTAGATCCGAATCTTTCTCACCCACAATCTGCCGAGATATTGACAGATTGATGTACCCAATTAAGCAGGTTCATTAAGCTATCGTTTGCAGTGACAGCTTTTGGAGTCTTGGCCCGATCCTCTGAAGAAGACTCCAGTTTATTTCCTTCAGCCACATTTGGGAAAATTGAGCAATAGACTGGCATGTGTCCCAGGCCCTTTCCCATCCCTCCACCTGGCATTCCCTGGTCTGCTCACTCTGGTGAGTATCTGATGTGCATCTCTTTGAAGAGTCCTTTTCTGCAGGGTCCGTTCCCAACATCACTCGGCAGTCGATTCTGGCACCATGTTGCAAAAAATATGTCTAAATGCTTCAATTTAAGTTAAAAGACTTTCTAGCAGTGCGCCCAACAGGCACAAAATGAAGTGTCACAAGATCTGATATTTCTACAAGAGAAGCTTTAGCTTGCTCTTTCAATGGTGCTTTTATTGTCACGTGTGCAAAGTGCCAACACAGTTAACTTATTTTTTCCTTACAAACAAACCAGTAGATTATTGCTCCGATTAGCAAGTGTATAGAATAGTCTACTGAGCCCGCATGCAAGAGGCGCCATGTTTTGGCACCATTTTCAAAGTCCACGCTCCAATTCTTATGAGCGGTGCCCGTTCCAGGCCAACCCCAGGCTTTTGCAGACCTCCAGCCACCACCTTCCTTGGAAGTCACGTCCCTCTCTTCGCCTGTCCTCCTTTGTACCCCGGGGGTGGTTCGACCCCGGTTCCCTCTCCTCTCCCACCTGCCTCGCTCCTCGCCCGTGGTTGTCACCGGCTCCCTCCTCCCGGTTTCTTGTCCTGGGTGAACGAGCAGGGGCCGGCTCTGCGGGCTCCCCTTTCCAGGCCGGGGATCCGCTGGGTCCAACTAGCAGATCCTGGGAGCCCTCAAACACGAAAGGCCTCTGAGTGTCTGAGTCCTCGTCTAGCATTCAATCCATAAAAATTTCATTATGTCTACCCCACAGTGGACATTGCACTTTATCTATAGTACGATACGTTACAATAGAACTTTATTTATCCCAGGAGGGAAATTGATCTGCAAATAGTCATAAAAAGACACAAAATACATGTAAAAAGAAATTAAAGTGACGAGTGGAAAGGCTTGGGGGATGTGCAAAGATTGAGAGGGGGGGAGGAATAAGAGGGGGAGAGGAGAGTCCGTCTCTGTCTACCCCACGACAGAAGGGGAATAGTTGTAAAGTTTGATAGCGGGATGTGAAAAGATTGGGGGGGGGGGAGGGAAGAATAAGGGGGGAAGAGGAGAGTCCGTCTCTGTCTACCCCACGACAGAAGGAAGGTAGTTGTAAAGTTTGATAGCCACAGGGAAGAAGGATCTCCTGTGGCGTTCTGTCCTGCATCTTGGTGGATTGGTGAACTGATGCACTGCAATGCTGAGAAATATATTCTACACTCTGTATCTTTCCCTATCTGTTATACTTGAGTTTGACTTGATTGTAGAAAGTCATAGAAACTTACAGCATGGAAACAGGCCCTTCGGCCCAACTTGCCCACACCGGCCAACATGTCCCACCTACCTAAGTTTGGCCCATATACCTCTAAACCTGTCCTATCCATGTACCTGTCTAAATGTTTCTTACACGTTGCGATAGTACCTGCCTCAACTACCTCCACCGGCAGCTCGTTCCAAACACCCACCACCCTTTGGGTGAAAATGTTACCCCTCAGGTTCCTATTAAATCTTCTACCCCCCGCTCCCCCCTTATATCTGATCTATATGGATTGCATGCAAAACAAAATACATGTAATTAAGACCCGCATGCAAGGATTACTGGTCTTAATGACTACAGGCCTGTCGCACTGACCTCTGTAGTCATGAAGACCCTTGAAAGGCTTGTGGTGGCCAAGCTGAAAAATATCACAAAACCCCTGCTGGACTCTCTGCAGTTTGCATATCGGGCCAATAGATCTGTGGATGATGCAGTCAACCTGGGCCTGCACTTGATCCTCCAGCACCGAGACTGCCAGGGGACCAATGTGAGGATTTTGTTTGTTGCTTTTAGCTCTGCATTCAACACCATTGTGCCAGAGCTACTACGCTCCAAACTTTCCAAGTTGACTGTGCCTGAACCCCTCTGTCGGTGGATCACCAGTTTCCTGACAGACAGGAAGCAGCATGTGAGGCTGGGAAAGCACATCACGGACACGCAAACCCTCAGCATAGGAGCACCGCAAGGCTGCGTACTCTCCACTGTCCTCTACTCTCTCTACACCAATGACTGCACCTCCACTGACTCCTCTGTCAAGCTTCTCAAGTTAGCGGATGACACAACCCTGATTGGACTGATCCAGGGGTGGGGGGTTGAAACAGGGCTTTCTGTCTCTCCCTTCGGGGGAATGCGACTTTCTTGTCGTATCCCCCTTCTCTGCCTCCGTCTGCGCTGAGGCCTAATGGCGGAGCTGGCGACCTCCGGAGGCAGAGCCTGTCAGGACTCGCCCTGGGCTGGCTCCCGTGAGGGCGGCCAGGCTCGGGGCTGGAACGGCGCTCCCGTGAGGGGCTGAGACGCTCCCGTGAGGGCGGCCCGGCTCGAGGGTAACGGTGCTTCCGTGAGGGTGGCCCGGCTCGAGGGTAACGGCGCTCCCATGAGGACGGCCCGGCTTGAGGGTAACGGCGCTCCCGTGAGGGCGGCATGGCTCGAGGGTAACGGCGCTCCCGTGAGGGCGGCCTGGCTCGAGGGTAACGGCGTTCCCGTGAGGGCGGCCCAACTCGAGGGTAACGGCGCTCCCGTGAGGACGGCCCAGCTCGAGGGTAACGGCGCTCCCGTGAGGACAGCCCAGCTCGAGGGTAACGGCGCTCCCGTGAGGGCGGCCTGGCTCGAGGGTAACGGCGTTCCCGTGAGGGCGGCCCAGCTCGAGGGTAACGGCGCTCCCGTTAGGGCGGCCTGGCTCGAGGGTAACGGCGCTCCAGTGAGGGCGGCCCAGCTCGAGGGTAACGGCGCTCCCATGAGGGCGGCCTGGCGCGGGGCTGAGACGCTCCCGTGAGGGTGGCCTGGCTCGGGGGTGGAACGGCGCTCATGTGAGGGCGACTCGGCTCGGGGCTGGAACGGTGCTCCGGTGGCTGAGTCGGCGTTCCTGCGGCGGCGGCCTGAGTCCGGGGTTCGGCCGCGGGCCAGTGGACGACATCGTCAACAGCTGCGTCCGCTGGACTGGAGGGCGGCAGCTTCGACCACCCCCGGGCCGCGGAGTTTGAACCGGCACGTTCGCGGAGCTCGGTGAGCCGCGGGACTGACTTACCATCACCCGGTGGGGTATCGCCTCAGCGCAGAGGGAGAAGAGGAGGGAAGAGACAGCAGCCCTAAGATTTTTGCCTCCATCACAGTGAGGAGGTGCTTGGTGAACTCACTGTGGTGGATGTTAATTTGTGTTTACTGTCTGTTCTGTTGTTTATTATTGTATGTTTGGCTGCAGGTAACGACATTTCGTTCAGACCGTAAGGTCTGAATGACAAATAAAGGATCAAATTCTAATTCTAATCTGCCTACAGACAGGAAGTGTCACAGCTGGCGTCCTGCTGCCATCGCAACAACCTGGAGCTCAATGCTCTTAAGATAGTGGAATTGATAGTAGACTTTAGGAGAGCTCCCCCTCCCCTCACCCCACTCAGCATCAACAACACCATAGTCACATCTGTGGAGTCATTGAAGTTCCTGGGAACAATCATCTCCAAGGACCTTAAGTGGGGGGCTACCATCGACTCCACAGTCAAAAAGGCACAACAGAGGATGTACTTTCTGCGGCAGCTGAGGAAGCACAAATGATGGTCCAATTTTAAACGGCCATTGTAGAGTCTGTCCTCACCTTCTCCATCATTGTCTAGTTTGGCTCAGCCACCAAGCACGATACCCGAAGGCTGCAGTGAATTGTCCGATCAGCTGAGAAGGTTGTTGGCTGCAACCTTACCTCCATTGACGAACTGTACACTGCAAAGGCCAGGAAGCGAGCGGGTAAGATCATCTCTGACCCCTCTCACCCTGGCCACAAACTCTTGTAATCACTTCCCTCTGGAAGGCGACTCCGGACTGTCAAAGCTGCCACAGCCAGACATAAAAACAGCTTCTTTTTTTCCCCACGAGTAGTAGCTCTACTCAATAACCAAATATCGGTAGCCTCTGGTATTTTATTTAATTCACATGTTGAATCAATAATATTTTATTATTAATGTTTAATGTTTTATGTATCATTCCTAACTGTCACTGAATGTCATGTTGTCACTTGCGGGCGGAATTTTCTGTCCCATTGGATGTTGCTCCGGTTACTACTCGTTCACTTTTCACTTAGTTTTTTGCCTGCATCACGGCAGTGTGATAGATTTTCCTGTGAACTTGGTGGGTTCATAGGACGTGGGAAGAACACAGGCACTTGAAACATTAGCTCCAGATACAGAACTACCTCAGTTCCTGACCCCTGATGTTCCAGATCTTGACCCCCATCTCACTGTGTGGACCCTGGCCTCGCCGCCCTCTGGACCCCTCCTGGCTCACATGGACCACTGAGTGAGCAAGAGGCCGAGCATTGCGATTTCCAAGCATTGAGATGTTGAATTATTGGACAGAAATTGAGGAACTCGGAGGGTCAAGCTGCATCTGCAGAGGCAGAAGACTAGTCGAAGTTTTGGATCCTGACACAGGGTCTTGACCAGAAACATCAACCATGCTGCTGCCTCCATACATGCTGCCTGACTGGTGTGTTCCTCCAGCAGTTTGTTTCTTTGCTCCAGATTACAGTATCTGTAGTCTCTTGCATCTTTGTTATATTGTGGTGGATGTTAATTTGTGTTTACTGTCTGCTCTGTTGTTTATTATTGTATGTATGGCTACAGGTAACGACATTTCGTTCAGACCGTAACTGTCACTGTATGTCATGTTGTCACTTGTGGGCAGAGCACCAAGGCAAAATCCTTGTATGTGAATACTTGGCCAATAAACTTATTCATTCATTCATTCATTCAACAAAGCTTTCAGTGCTTCGGCATATGTGACGATAATAAAGGTGAACCCAGAATTGAGGAATGTTCGTTATAATTTATTGAAAGTCCTGCCTTTCTGATTATGTAACTACTTGTGTTATTATTCCGAATGATAATATATGGTTTAAATGAAAGCAGACGATGTATTCCAGCATTTGATTCTGTAAGATATAAAATGAGAAAACAATGCTGCTTTACTTGATCCACCTGATCATTTGCACCGTTTGTAGAGTTTGAATTCGGTTCCATTTGTAGTTATTTCAGTGTTTCCACTTTGAAGGAAATTACCTGAAATTCAAGTAAATTTAGAGAAATTAAATAATTTCAGGAAATTTCTTTCCTGAAGCCTTCCCCAACTGCGCACGTGCGACTGCCGCCCACAACTGCGCGCACGCGGAATCCGGGCCCACTGCGCATCCTCGGGGAGACGCCAAAGGGTCCAATCAGGCCCGCGGGATGATTTGCGGAAAAAAAGTATGTACCTGTATATTTGCGACCATTTGGGGGAGGCCCGTCAGCCGCGTCACAATTGAAAATGGCGCCGGTGACGCGGTAGGGCATGCGCAGTTGGTCCGGTATCTGCACGTGCGCAGTTGGGGAAGGCTACCCCGGCCAGGAAATACCATAAATTTCCAGTTAATTTGGAATTCTATTTCAGGAAAAAAAAATGTTGAGGTGTGGAAGCACTGAGTTATTTTCCCTGTTATGTGTTGCTTTTAGCAGGGCTTTGGGCGATATTTGATTTTGGGTTTTTTTTCCCTCTCTCTCCACATTAATACAGCATGGCTCTCTGGTCATGTCCCACAGCACAAAGATGCATAATCACTGCCTGACCTCCATTAACCCATTTGGTGTGGTCTCACCCTGTCATAGACATTCATTTTTTTCTATCAATCTCTCTTTCCCCCCCCCCCCCCACCCCGCTCTATCTTCTGTCCAAGTTCAAATTATCTCTCTTTCCAAATTTTGACAAAGACTCTGAAAGAGACTTTGCTTCTCTGTGTGCAGAAGCTGCATGACCTGCTGAGTATTTACAGACTTTTCTGTTTTTATTTCAGATTTACAGTAAATGCGGATTTTAGACTTTAGAAATACAACCCTATGGCCCACCGAGTCCATGCCGTACATCGATCTTCCCGTACACTAACACAATCCTACACACTAAGGACCATTTACAATTTTTTTTTTTACCGAAGCCAATTAACCTACAAACAAGATGTTTTTGATTTTTCTTTTCCTTTTCATTTACATTTTTTTTGTAGTTGTCAGCATTTACCTCTTTCCTAGTTTGGGATATTGGCAATGGATATTCAAACAGGCTATGTACATGCACCATGTTAGTGGAGATACCTAAAAATAGTTATTTAAAAAAATCAGATTACAGCAGATTGTCTCTATAGCAACAGAAAACACCTGATCACCTCCCTCCAGTCATGTTCTGCAGTGACAAAGGACACATACCCCTGGCAGCTGGGACCATCTTAATCTGCTTATAGCAAAACAGAATTAATCACTCTAAAATGGCATAAGCAATAAAGTACAGTCATTTCATAGCTGAGGTAATGTGCTGCAGCATTTTGCTGTATCACTTCATGTACTTTACATTGGGAATTAATGCTATCACTGTAATACCATACCTAACATCTGTACTTATAATACAAGTTAGCAAGGAAATCTGATTCCGGTTTGGTTTGTTATTCATCAAATTCTGTGCATACATGTTTATGTAAGTATGGAAGAAAGAGTTTGTTTTTACCAAGCAGCATGCTTTTTATTGAAATGATCGCAAAAACAAACTAATTCCAAAATATTATGGAAAGATTACAATTCATGGTGCAGCAGTTTTATTTTCTTATCTCCTCAGTGCAGCAGGGAATATTTAATAACTTTTAAGTGCAGACAGAGCTTAATTAGTGAAATAAGCCTTAGCTTAACACTGATGGATGAGCCTCAGTGAAAAATTGCTGCTTGTGACCAGCATCAGAGAACTTGGTTTGAGGAACTGTATCCAGCCTGAGTTCTTTCGGAGAAAATTGGAAGGAATGGAGGGTGAAAAATAAACGGGCAGCTCAGTGGCACAGGGATAGAGTTGCTGCCTTACAGCGCCAGAGGCTCGTAAGGCAGCAACCCAGAT
Source organism: Amblyraja radiata (assembly GCF_010909765.2). NCBI lineage: Eukaryota > Metazoa > Chordata > Chondrichthyes > Rajiformes > Rajidae > Amblyraja > Amblyraja radiata. Next base: position 40,550,180 of record NC_045969.1, on the reverse strand, counting down.
CCTGACTACGGGTGCTGCCTATGCAGAGTTTTTGCATTCTCCCGGTGACCACGTGGGTTTTCTCCTGGTGCTCCGGTTTCCTCCCACACTCCAAAGACATACAGGTTTGTAGATTAATTGGCTTTGGTAAAAATTGTAAATTATCTCTAGTGTGCAGGATAGTGCTAGTGTACAGGGTGATCATAGGTCGGTGTGGACCCGGTCCGAAGGGCCTGTGTCGGTGCTGTATCTACAAGGTTTAAAGTCTAAGGCAAATAAATAAATTGAACCCAAAGAGAGAACCATTTATCTTTCAAGATCTGCTGAATTAAATACCTATTTTGTATCACTGAAGAACATCAGAAGCACTGCTTTTCCAGCAGATTCACTTTATTTGATTTCTAAGCATGTGTAAGGTAACTCTGAAAAATCCCTTGGCAGCTCGTCATTCAATACAAGCTATCTTTAAGCATCAATCTACAAATCCTAAGTAAATGAACTTTGGGGAAGTAAACAGCAGCCTATACACACGGACATGTCATCAGCATTTAAGGATTACCAAGCACACTTTTATCCCTATTATTGTCAGCAATAGTTATATACTTTTTTTCAATTCCTTTTATATCTAGGTGGAGTAGTTTGGCGAAATACATTAATTGTTACGGCAATAATATTAAAATGGAATTAGCTTTCTCATGAAGGAGAAAATTGTTGGCAGATGAAATGCAAAATGCAGTGTCTTGCAATCTATGAAATTTAAATTTTACCTTATTACAAAAAATAATACCTTTAGCTGAAAGCAGCTTCCAATTGGGATGAAGTAATAAAGTTGCAAGAAAGTTTGCTGGAAAAGCAGCGTTTAGCTTTAGTTTAGAGATACAGCACAGAAACGGGTCCTTCAGCCCACTGAGTCCGCACCGACCAGCGATCCTCGTACACTGACACTATCCTACACATTAGGGACAATTTACAATTTTTACTGAGGCCAATTAACCTACAAATCTGTAAGTTTTTGGAGTGTGGGAGAAACTGGAACACCTGGGAAAAACCCACGCGGTTACGAGGTGAACGTACAAACTACATACAAACAGCTCCCGTAGTCAGGATCGAACCCAGGTCCCTGGTGCTGTAAGGCAACAGCTCTACTGCTGTGCCACCATGCTGCCCAGTGGCTTTGATGTTCTTCAGAGACCGAATAGGGATATAATTTTGCAGATCCCGAAAGATAAATAGTATTCTCTTAAGGTTGCATCTGCATTTATTTGAAATGGACTTCGCCATTGGACAAACTCCATACAGACAGCTTTGTCGTGTGGTGATATGTGTTTTATTTGATCGCTCGATTTTTACTACTGTTGAAATTCACAATGTCAAAGTTCATCATTTGATTTTGTTCGTTACATAGGTTTATAATACATTTCTAATATATCTTGTATTCTGTGAACAGTTCATGACTAGTTCATAATGAAAACAAAGTATTTAAACGTGATTAATAGTATGAGATGGTTGTATTGCATTGGTGTAATATTAACTTTTTCTTGGCAGGTTGGGTGGAGTTGTTAGAAGTTACTGTGGGTAGTGCAAGTATAACGGTTGCCAGAGGTCAAACAGCTGTACTAACATGTACCTTCACAACAAGTGCAGCGTTGAATCAACTGAACATCATCTGGACTGTGATACCTCTCTCCAACACCAATCAGCCAGAACAGGTTGGTTTCTTAAAAATAAATATTCAATTTATAAACTGATATATTTGCATATGCCTGCATTCTCTAAAATCAGTTTAAGTCCACCTGTGATAGGCACAGTGGTGAAAAAGGATAGGTGACATTTTGGGTCAGGACCTTTCTTCAGTTCTGATCTGAAATGTTACCCATGCTTTTTCTCCAGAGACGCTGCCTGACCCACTAAGTTACTCCAGCACTTTTTTGTCTATCTTTGGTATAAACCAGCATCTGCGGTGCCTTTCTACATATTATGCCGATGTGTGTAGTACATCCTTGAGGCTGGGGAGGTTATTGGTAGAAGCAATATCTAGGAACTGCCTTAATGGCAACTGCTATAGACTGGGATAGCCTGTCTCATTTGACCAGAGCAAATCCTCTGTTGAGCCTCATAACATGTAGTGTTGTTATCACTTGGACAAGGCGCACGAGGTCCTTCACAAAATGGCAGCAACTCGCGTGAGCTTCAGGATATTCAATGAGCTTTACTGTTACATTCCTTGAAAACAAAATGTATTGAGCTCTTTGCTTCCCCACCAGCCATACATCGGGTCATTTGTTGCTGACAGTGATTTGTCTGGCCCTCTCTTATCTCCCAGTTATTTTTACCCCGTTCCTTCTTGCTAACTGTCTGAAGAAGTATCCTGACCTGAAACGTCATGTTCTCCAGAGTTGCTGCCTGACCTGCTGAGTTACTCCAGCGTTTTGTGTGTATCTTTTTTTCAGTTGTGCAATGCTGAATGAGTAGTGCTGTGTGTTGGGAGTTCTAAGTAAATGATCCTTAAGTACGTTGTGAGATTCAAGAGCAGAGTAAAATTTAGAAATCCGAGGAAAAAGGATGGAGAATGAAAGATTATACTTGACTGGAAGCTCAAGGTCACACTTACAAACTGTATTTGGTCTTGTTATTGATACTGGTTTATTATTGTCAAGTGTACCAAGATACAGTGGGCTATCCAGTCAAATCATATCATATTATATACGACAACAATCAAGCCATACACAAGTGCAACAGGTAGAGCAAAGAAAAAAATTACCAGAGTGCAAAAGCATAGTGTTACAGCATTGCAACGTTACTGTTACAGAGATAAGTGCGGCATCTGCAACGAGGTAGGTTGGAAGGTCGGGAATACACCCTGATCCAAGTAAGCGAGAAGGATGAGGAGTTGCCTCAGGGAGGACATATCTACAGTGCTGAGCGTGGATATTCTTGGGGGATTGTCCAGCAAGGCAAAATGGGCATAACTTAGAAAGAGGATCGCACTTAGGCCTCCTAACCGTCAACATGAACTAGAAGAGCAGATGTGTAGGGAGATTGTAGAGACCTGTAAAAAAATGCCCTTCTTTACGAAGGAAGTCACTAAGTTGAAACAGGTACTAAAAAGATGCATTGGGATGTTACCTGGGCAGGCAGCTTGAGTTATAGGGAGAGGTTGGATAGGCTGGGTCCTTTTACTTTGGAGCGTAGGAGGCTGAGGGTCACGTTAATGAGATGTACAAGGGGCATGGATAAGGAGAATGCACATGGTCTTTTATGCAGGTTAGAGACAGTTGGAGGGCATAGGCTTAATGATAGTGGGGAGAGACTTAAGAGAGACCTTGAGGGCAACATTCTCACTCACGAGGTAGGCCGTATCTAGAATCAGCTGCCAGAGGAACCTTTTGAAGTGGGTGTAATTATGACTTTGAAAAGGCTTTTGGACAGATATATGAAAAGGAATGGTTTGGAATACAACGGGCCAAATGCAGGCAAATGGGGACTATCCAGGATGCCAACTTGGGCAAGTTTGATCGAAGAGCTTGCTTTGGTGGTCTATAGCTCTATGATTCTATTTATGTAGCTTGCATTTATATAATATTCACTCGACCTTCAAACATTCCCAAGGATTTTACAGCCAATGGAGAAATTTGAAGTTTATTCATGATTGAAGCGTGGAACATTGTCATTTAGGTTGTTTCTCTTCATTGATCCTGGCTCTGCCTCATTTAGAATTTCAATTTATCTGTTGCACTTGAACAGGTAAGAGTTTAGCTTGTACTTTGGCTGACACTTATGTACTTTGCTTGCAAATTTTCATTATTCAGATATATTCCTATAGAACACAACATTCATCGTACTTTTTATCAAATGACCAAAAGTGCAGGTACTGGACTGGGAATTGCTTGTCACCACCATTCAACATCAATGTCATCTACATTGCTGAATATTAATATACACAAGGCACTAGGAACGAGCAATGCATTCTACCATTCTCTTGTTCTTCAATCCCCCAGAAATTGCGATGTAAATTCAAACTCCATGATGAAGCTCCATAGGATTTTTGTTAGGTTGCATTTAAAGTACCGTATGTTGTTCGAGTTCCCCCATTACAGGAAAGATGTCGAGATTTTGCCGAAGGTGCAGATGATGTTTACTAAAATGTTGCCTGGATTAGCGGGATTCGGATACATGGAGAGGTTGGATAGACTTGCATTTTTTTTTTTCTCGGGAACATCAGAAGTTGAGGGGTGACGATGGAAGTATATAACATTCTGAGAGGCATTAACAGGGAAGACAGTGAGAATCTTTTTTGCAGGGTGGAAATGTCCAATACCAGAAGGCATGCCTATGAGATGAGAGGGGGAAGCTTTAATGGAGAGGTGTAGGGCATGTTCTTTTACACAGAGTAGTGGGGGGCTGGAACGCATTGCCGGGGTAGGCAGATACGATGGTGGCATTTAAGAGGCTTTTAGTCAGGCATAATATAATAATAATAATAATAACTTTATTTATAAAGCACTTTAAACAACTGCAGTTGCCACAAAGTGCTGTACATGAGAACTCATGGACAAAAAGCTATTACAAACAATTAAAAACCATTAAAAAACCGTAAAACGAAGGACTATAAAAAACACACTAAAAATTAAAAGACATTAAAAGCACTAAGAACAGGAGCAATGCCTCAGCCAGTGTCGAAAGCCAAAGAATAAAAATGTGTTTTTAGGGAGGATTTGAAGATGGACAGTGAGGGGGCCTGTCTGATGTGCAGCGGCAAGGTGTTCCAGAGTGCCGGAGCAGCAACAGAAAAGGCTCTATCCCCTCTGAGCTTCCGCTTAGACCTTGGTACCTCAAGGAGCAGCTGATCAGCTGACCTGAGGCACCGGGCAGGAGCATATAGGTGGAGCAGCTCAGAGATGTAAGGCGGGGTGAGCCCATTCAACGATTTAAAAACAAATAAAAGAATTTTGTGGAATGTGGAAGTGAAGGGAATAGAGGGATATCGATGATGCAGAGGCAGATGAGATCAGTTTAACCAGGCATCATGTTTGGCACAAATATTGTGGGCCGAAGGGCTTATTCCTGTGCTATACTGTTTTATATAATATGAACAGCACGTCATATTCACCATGCGCAGCTCACAACCCAACGGTATGAACTTTGAATTTTTCAATTTTAGGTTACTCGTACAAATCCTGTGCACACCCCTTCCCTGTGCTGAACCTGGACTCTCACCTATTTCCCTTCTCCCCCTCCCCTTTTCCCTCCATTACTTCCTCTGGCTTCACTATTTGCAACTCTTCAATCTTTTCTCTTACACCTTTGGTTTTAATCTCTGGCCTTTGTTCCAGCCGTCTGTCTATCAACCCACCCCCTCGTCTGTATCACGCTCTGTTCTGCCTCTCCTCTCTCAGTTCGCTTCCCCCTCTTCCACTCCTCCACACAGCCTGTCTGAAGAAGGGTCATGCCCAGAAACGCCACCTAACCACGTTCTCCAGAGATGCTGCTTGACTGGCTGAATTATCACAACATTCAAAGGATTGAGAACATTTCAGATATCCACTAGGGTTGATAAAAGAATCTGATAAAGAAGGACAAAGTATAATATGATTCGATGCTGCCTGACGTGCTGAGTTACTCCAACACTTTGTGTCCTAACTTGCTATGTTTGTTTGGACCATGCTACCTTGTGATGGACAAGTTGTATCTTGCTTGTCTGATCTCTGTTTATGGTTCTGTGTATTCTGCAAACACGTTTCAAGTCTTATCCAGCATTTCCCAGGCGAACACAATCTGATTCTAAAGTACTTTTCTCTCTTCCTGAGAAACCATTATTTCTTTGGGCTCCTTTCGACCTTGAAAATATCTGGCCTGCCCATTCCATGTTTAATTACGTGATCCAAGTCTCAGTTTAAAGAATGCTCTTGCAGATCCTTCAGCCATCACAGCTTTGTGTACCTGGCCATTACATTAAATGGCACTGGGTGAGTTTAGTGAGGAAGATCAGCATTATTTTAATTGCAATTTAGAAGTTTCAATGGCATCCTGATTAGAAAACGGGTGTGAATGTCCTCCATAATCCTATCTGTCTGTTTGGGAAGACATATTACCAGCATATTCTCTAGTGTAGTTTATTTGGAGTCTTTGTTATTTTGTATTCCCTTGGATTTAGAAATTTCTTGCATCTTTAATTTGAGCTTACTTTAGAGCTACCGTGCGGAAACAGGCCCTTCGGCCCACTGAGTCCATGCAGACCAGCGATCCCCGTACTCTAGACTATCCTTCACACTAGAGACAATTTACAAACTTTACCGAAGCCAATTAACCTCCAAATCTGCACTTCTTGGGAGGAAACCAGACCACAACGGCAGCAACTCTACCGCTGTGCAACCCACAATAAGATTGAATTAATCTTCAGTAAACAACTTGGACTGTTGTGCCTTGTCCAGGTGTCCTTTCTCTTACACTATTAGCATTGTCTTTTACTGTTCAGTGAGTTCCTTCCCCCTTTCCCCTGCATGATCTGTCATGGGCATATTTATTTTTATTTTGCCTTAAAAACCTTTCGAAATTTACCTTAACTACTACAGTTGCAGATAAAGTGGTTGCGCACAAATTTAACACGTCTAATCAGATTGATGATTGAATGGAATTTATTTTGTTGTTCCACTTTCTCCCTTTTTTGTTGCAGGGATTCATATATTAGTACAGAGCAGTTGAACCTTCCTCAAGTGTTAGCATGGGCAGTGAATTCAGTTTAATTTAGCAATACAGCATGGAAACAGGACCTTCAGCCCACCGAGTCTCTGCCGACCGGCTATCACCCATAAAATATCGTACACCCTAGGGACAGTTTCCAGAAGCCAATTAACCTCCAAACCTGCTCGTCTTTGGAATGATGGAGGAAACCAGAACACCCGGAGAAAACCCACGTGGTTACAGGGAGAACATGCAAACTCCATACAGACAGAACCCATAATCAGGATCAAACCCGGGTCTCAGGCATTGTAAGGCAGCAACTCTGCCACCCTTTAGTGCTGTTTAATTTCCCTAAATAATGGCAGCATCTATCTAATTCCATTTTATTCCTCGTGACTGGCATTCAAATTAACTTAATTTCTGAAGCTGTCCATGACACTTGTGTGAACTGCGAGTTTCTATAGACTGCTACTGTTTTCAGCATTTAACCGATTAGAAATGTTCTTCTTTCTGCTTCTTGTCTAATGTCTATGATTTTAATGTTGGTAAGTACAAAGTCAATTTACCAGAGTTCTGCCTATACAGTTACTTCACTGATCTAACTTTCAGTTCCTCCCTCCCTCATTTTTTAAATTATTACTTTACATTACTGGCTTTTATGGCCCTGGATATGAGCATCACCTTTGCTGATAAATGTGGATAAATAGCCGAGATCCCAGAACACTTCCCTACAGCACACTATCAGTCACGGCCAACAATTATTCCACCTCTATCTCTTGCTGCTCTGCTCATTTCATAAGATCGATAATTTGCCTTCAATTCCATGAGCTTCAGTTTTAGTTTATGGACTCTTATAAAGGCCTTTATCACATGCCTTCTGGAAGTTCATATAATATCCATAATCATTCTCTTTCCCACCTCTTTAATCACTCTTTTGGAGAAATCCAGAATAAGTCATACGGTCTAGCCTGATAAATTCTTTTGTTCAAACGCAACAAATTTTCATCCATCCTAAACTTCATTTTAATATTTAGTAACTCCCCGACAAGAGATTTCAAACAGTGATCTATGATTCTTATTGCCACCGGTTGCATTTCTTGAATGGCAAAATGACGTATTTTAAAGAAATAAATTCAGAATGTTCAAAGAAAATTAGTAACGTACAGTCTCAATTTTCCAGTTGCCCAAATAGCACCTGACCACCATGTTTTGTTGTTTTTTTTTGCATTATTTTAGTTTAGTTTAGAGATACATGATGGAAACAGGCCCTTTGGCCCACTAAGTCCACGCCGACCATCTATCGACTTTTGGTGTGTGGGAGGAAACTGAACCACCCCAAGGCAAGTCATGAGGTTCGAGGGAGAATGTGCAAACTCCACGCAGACAGCGCCCGAGGTCACCATTGAACCTGGGTCTCTAGCGCTGTGAGGCAGCAGCTCCGCCAGCTGCAGTTCTGTGCTGCCCCTTATTTCTATTCTTCTTTGCAAGGTTTCTATGGGAGCAAGTATTTAGTGTTCTTTATTGGGCAACATAATGCTATTCGGGAGGTTGGAATAAAGAGAACTCATTCTCTCCAAAACCGCTTCCATATTTTGCTTGGGCAGCTTACAACCCAGTGGTATGAATATTGATTTCTCTAACTTCAAGTAACCCTTGCATTCCCCCTCTCTCTGTCCCTCCACCACCCAAGTTGCTCCAGCTTCTCATTCTGAACTAGCAAACAGCTAAAAAGTGGCTTGTTTCCGTCATCATCATTACTTTTTTGCATATCTTTCATTCATTTGTTCTGCACATCTACATCACTGTCTATATCTCTCGCTTCCCTTTCCCCTGACTCTAAGTTTAAAGAAGGATCTCGACCTGAAACGTCACCCATTCCTTCTCTCCAGAGATGCTGCTCGTCCCGCTGAGTTACTCCAGCATTTTGTATCCACCTTCCAGTATATCGTTTCTTAAAAAGAGACTGACATGGAGTGTGGAAGAACTGGCAAAGAGTTCATTCCTTTCAGTGGTAGGACAATTTTTCTTAATTACAATCAGAAAAAGATCCAGATTGCTGTCCATTATTACCTATCATTTAAGGCTGAGAATAACCATATAAACCAAATAACCATATAACAATTACAGCACGGAAACAGGCCATCTCGACCCTTCTAGTCCGTGCCGAACACGTATTCTCCCCTAGTCCCATATACCTGCGCTCCGACCATAACCCTCCATTCCTTTCCCATCCATATAACTATCCAATTTATTTTTAAATGATAAAAACGAACCTGCCTCCACCACCTTCACTGGAAGCTCATTCCACACAGCCACCACTCTCTGAGTAAAGAAGTTCCCCCTCATGTTACCCCTAAACTTCTGTCCCTTAATTCTCAAGTCATGTCCCCTTGTTTGAATCTTCCCTACTCTCAGTGGGAAAAGCTTATCCACATCAACTCTGTCTATCCCTCTCATCATTTTAAAGACCTCTATCAAGTCCCCCCTTAACCTTCTGCGCTCCAAAGAATAAAGCCCTAACTTGTTCAACCTTTCTCTGTAACTTAGTTGCTGAAACCCAGGCAACATTCTAGTAAATCTCCTCTATACTCTCTCTATTTTGTTGACATCCTTCCTATAATTAAGCGACCAAAATTGTACCCCATACTCCAGAATTGGCCTCACCAATGCCTTGTACAATTTTAACATTACATCCCAACTTCTATACTCAATGCTCTGATTTATAAAGGCCAGCACACCAAAAGCTTTCTTCACCACCCTATCTACATGAGATTCCACTTTCAGGGAACTGTGCACAGTTATTCCCAGATCCCTCTGTTCACCTGCATTCTTCAATTCCCTACCATTTACCATGTACGTCCTATTTTGATTTGCCCTGCCAAGATGTAGCACCTCACACTTATCAGCATTAAACTCCATCTGCCATCTTTCAGTCCACTCTTCCAACTGGCATAAATCTCTCTGTAGACTTTGAAAATCTACTTCATTATCCACAACCCCACCTATTTTAGTATCATCTGCATACTTACTAATCCAATTTACCACACCATCATCCAGATCATTGATGTACATGACAAACAACAGTGGACCCAACACAGATCCCTGTGACACTGGCCTCCAACCTGACAAACAACCATCCACCATTACTCTCTGGCATCTCCCATTCAGCCACTGTTGAATCCATCTTGCTACTCCACCATTAATACCCAACCATTGAACCTTCTTAACCAACCTTCCATGAGGAACCTTGTCAAAGGCTTTACTGAAGTCCATATATACAACCATCCACTGCTTTACCCTCATCAATTTCCCGAGTAACCTCTTCAAAAAATTCAAGAAGATTAGTCAAACATGACCTTCCAGGCACAAATCCATGTTGACTGTTCCTAATCAGACCCTGTTTATCCAGATGCTTATATATATTATCTCTAAGTATCCTTTCCATTAATTTGCCCACCACTGACGTCAAACTAACAGGTCTATAATTGCTAGGTTTACTCTTAGACCCCTTTTTAAACAATGGAACAACATGCGCAGTACGCCAATCCTCCGGCACTATTCCCGTTTCTAATGACATTTGAAATATTTCTGTCATAGCCCCTGCTATTTCTACACTAACTTCCCTCAATGTCCTAGGGAATATCCTGTCCGGACCTGGAGACTTATCCACTTTTATATTTCTCAAAAGTGTCAGTACTTCCACTTCTTTGAATCTCATAGTTTCCATAGCTACTCTACTTGTTTCCCTTACCTCACATAATTCAATATCCTTCTCCTTGGTGAATACCGAAGAAAAGAAATTGTTCAATATCTCCCCCATCTCTTTTGGCTCTGCAGATAGCTGTCCACTCTGACTCTCTAATGGACCAATTTTATCCCTCGTTATCCTTTTGCTATTAATATAGCTGTAGAAACCCTTTGGGTTTACTTTCACCTTACTTGCCAAAGCAACCTCATATCTTCTTTTAGCTTTTCTAATTTCTTTCTTAAGATTCTTTTTACATTCTTTATACTCCTCAAGCACCTCATTTACTCCATGCTGCCTATAATTATTGTAGATCTCCCTCTTTTTCCGAACCAAGTGTCCAATTTCCCTTGAAAACCATGGCTCTTTCCGATGTTTACTATTTCCTTTCAACCGAACAGGGACATAAAGATTCTGTACTCTTAAAATTTCACCTTTAAATGTACTCCATTTCTCTTCCACATCTTTCCCATAAAACAAAATGTCCCAATTTACTCCTTTTAAATCCTTTCGCATCTCCTCAAAGTTAGCCTTTCTCCAATCAAAAATCTCAACCCTAGGTCCAGTTCTGACCCTCTCCATAATTATATTGAAACTAATGGTATTGTGATCACTGGTCCCGAACTGTTCCCCAACGCATACCTCTGCCACCTGACCCGTCACATTTCCTAACAGGAGGTCCAGCACCGCCCCTTCTCTAGAAGGTACTTCTATGTATTGCTGCAAAAAACTATCCTGCACACATTTTACAAACTCCAACCCATCCAGCCCATTTACAGAATGTGTTTCCCAGTCTATGTGTGGAAAATTGAAATCTCCCACAATCACTACCTTGTGCTTACTACTAATATCTGCAATCTCCTTACATATTTGCTCTTCCAATTCTCGCTCCCCATTTGGCGGTCTATAATACACCCCTATAAGTGTTGCTACCCCTTTCCCATTTCTCAGTTCCACCCAAATAGCCTCCCTAGACGAGCCCTCTAATCTATCCTGCCAAAGCACTGCTGTAATATCTTCCCTGATAAGCAATGCAACACCTCCACCTCAGAATGACAGATTTTTAAACTATATTTGAGTCAAGGAGGTATGACAGAGGGGAAAGTGATGTTGGGCAGCAATATGATCAGCCGTAATCTTATTGACCAAAAGCTCACTCAAGGGGCCGATTGTATATTCTTGTTCCTTTTTTTTGACGTTTTTATTAAGTTCTTATTCTGACCCTTTCACCCAGCGGGTGTTTAGGGGGTAACCTCACTTCTGTACATCAACAGGATATTGAACACACGGAAGAGCATTGCAACTAAATGTATTCATGGTGAAATACACTGAATAGCAATTTGGCTCCTAGACAAAGAGGCTGACTTCTTGCAGTGCTAAATCTGAATTCTGTGGCAAATATTACCTGTGAATGTTTGTCCTTGTCGTTGCAAAATCAGAATTTACACAGAAGTATTTCTTAATGCCACTTGGGCGGGGGGGAAGAGAACAAATATCTCAATTTCACTTTAAAAATGTGTTGTTATCTTTTATCCATGCCAGTAACAGCACTCATTGAGGCTTTTGTTTAATTTTCTTGCTTATGCTTAACATTTGCATTTTTTGCATGTTTCTGGGTTACTTTTCTTTACAGTACCGTGTTTATCATTTAGCGAGTTGCCAGCTACAATTTATATTGGAACAGCTATGGTTCTGATTTAGTCTTTAGAGATACACTGTGGAAACAGGCCCTTCGGCTCACTGAGTCCGCACCGACCAGTGATCACCCCGTCCAGTAGCACTTCTCTACACACCAGGGCCAATTTACAATTTTACCGAAGCCCATTAACGTACAAACCTGTACATCTTTAGAGTGTGGGAGAAAACCGGTGCACCCAGAGAAAACCCACATGATCACAGGGAGAACGTACAAACTCCGTGCAGACAGCACCTGTAGTCCGGATCGAACCCCGGTCTCTGGTGCTGTGAGGCAGCAACTCTACCAATGCCCACCGTGCCACCCCTGTTTGGGAACACAGTAATCTCTCTAAATACCTGCTTTGGAAGAAGGCCTCGGGTTCACCTACAATATCTGAACCCAAGGCTCTCCGCAGACCAAGGTCGTTCTACTCTGCTATGTTAGTAGATAGCTGCCTTTGCTGGCTGGAAATCAAGATTTTTGCAGTCTCAATTCCAATATGCTACATCATAAAACTACACTATCCCAAACGACCATTATCGTCAATGGAAAGTTGTGGCCTTGGAATTTAGTGGGCTACACGACACTAGGGGTGTCCTACACTACACCCTACACTCCCTACACTAGGAGCGCCGCACTGAAGGCAGCCTCGTTTGTTTTTCTATTTTAAAAAAAAATTTCCGTTAGTTTTAAAAGTATGTTTCTTTAGTTTCTTTAACTTTTCTATGTGGGGGAGGGGGGTAGGGTAAGGGGGAAACTGTTTCCCAGTCACTTCCTGGCGAGGATGTGGATATTCTCCGAGTCGCGTCGTCACCCCCTTCCTCGCGGCCTACCACCTGGATTGGAGCGGCCTTTCCTGCCGGGGATCCGGATCAGAGCTCCAGCAGCGGCGGCACAGCGCTGGATTCACTGCGGAACGGGCGATGCCTTACCTGGGATCACCGTGGAAGCTCCGGAGTGTTGGGCCTGCTACAACAACATTGGAGCTGTGGTCTGCAGAGCTTCCAGCGCGACCGGCGCTGTCTTCAACATCGCGGAGTCCTGGGGCCCTTTGCCGAGGGCCGCCAGCATTGAATCTCCGCCCGGCGTGGCCTATGGACTTCGGGAGCCGCGGACTCTGGTAGGAGGTGACCGTTCGGATGACCGAGCCGCGGAGGATGTCCTCCCGTCCCGACGACGGACTTCCATCACCCCGGCGAGCGGGTCTGAACATCGGGCCGCCCGTAGCGGCAACAGCGGGGGGTTCAGGAGCCCCCCCGACCACGGGAGGACAACAGAGGATGATGACTGAATTTTGGAGCCCTCCCTCACAGTGGGAAACTTTGATCCCGCTGTGTGGGGATGTCTGTGTTAAAAATCTATCGTGTTCTGTGCTCTTTATTATTCATATGGCTGTATGGCGACCACATATTTTACTGTACCAATAGGTATATGTGACAAATAAATGTATCTTGTACACTGTGGGTAGTTCCCTTCTCCTCAATGTCCCTGCATCCGACTTTACATTAAACACCTCCTCGCGTTTACCTGACATTTTTTTGTTTAATTTTCATCTCTAACTTTTGTCACTTCACTTATCTGTCGATCACCTCCTCCCCTCACCTGTATCCACCTATCATTTGCCAGGCTTTGATCCATTCCCCCACTACACCATATTCCTTTTCCAGCGTTTTCTTCCCCACCCCCCATTCCATCAGGTCTGAACAACGGTCTCGACTGGAAACGTTGCCTGTCCATTCCCTCCACAGATGGCCTATGCTATGCCGAAGCGGCTGAGTTCTGAATTCCTCCAGTACTTTGTTTCTAGCACAAATATCAAGCTCATGCAGCTGCAACCTTGCTAATATAGTCACAAGAACAAACACTTCCATGGCAACCGAGGCTCTTGCTGATGCAGCCTTGAATCCCAATCATTTTTAGGTGGTCACAGTCAATAAAGTAGAATCTTTACACTGAAGAACATTTGCTTACTAGGGTCATGGTCAATATAATGTTGAATATTAAAGCAATGTTTGAGATGTTTGAACAAACTAGGGGTGGAGGGTTATGTAACAGTCCTCTATATGCTCTCAAAGAGCATTGTAGGGTATTGCCAGTGGAATACCGTTCCCTGACGTGCAGCAGATGCAAGATATATACTCGCTTGAGCCCAGGGGCGACTCGCTGAAGCGCTTTTGTGAGCTGTAAGATGTTTGCAGTAGGGTTTGCAGCAGTGTTTCACAAGCCCTTCACTCGTGTGTTGATTCTGTGCCACTGTCAAAAGTTGTATGTTGATATATATATATGTGCGTTTGTGTATGTGCGTATGTATATCTATCTATAATATAAAAGTGTGTGTGTGTATTTATATATATTATATGTATGCGCGCGCACACACACACCCCATCATTCATTTATTTGCCGTCTGTACTCCACAATTTGAGATTTGTAATAGAAAAAAATCACATGTGGTTAAAGTGCACATTGTCAGATTTTAATAAAGGCCATTTTTATACATTTTGGTTTCACCGTGTAGAAATTACAGCAGTGTTTATACATAGTCCCCCCCATTTCAGGCCACCATAATGTTTGGGACACAACAATGTCATGTAAATGAAAGTAGTCATGTTTAGTATTTTGTTGCATATCCTTTGCATGCAATGACTGCTTGAAGTCTGCGATTCATGGACATCCCCAGTTGCTGGGTGTCTTCTCTGGTGATGCTCTGCCAGGCCTATATTGCAGCCATTTTTAGCTTATGCTTGTTTTGGGGGCTAGTCGCCTTCAGTTTTCTCTTCAGTAATAAAAGGCATGCTCAGTTGGGTTCAGATCGGGTGATTGACTTGGCCACTCAAGAATTTACCATTTTTTAGCTTTGAAAAACTCCTTTGTTGCTTTAGCAGTATGTTTGGGATCATTGTCTTGCTGTAGAATGAACCGCCGGCCAATGAGTTGAGGCATTTGTTTGAACTTGAGCAGATAGGATGTGTCTATAGACTTCAGAATTCATTATGCTACTACCATCAGCAGTTGTATCATCAATGAAGATAAGTGACCCAGTACCTTCAGCAGCCATACATGTCCAGGCCATAACACCCCCACCATCGTGTTTCACAGATGAGGTGGTATGTTTTGAATCTTGGGCAGTTCCTTCTCTCCAACTTTGGTCCTCATGTTGATAAACAGCAATAAAAGTTTCCAAATGTGATGGAAAGACTGGGGGAAAGACTAGGTGCTGAGAGCTCTCTTATACCTGCATTAAGGAGGCATTTAAGCACACCTGAGCGCACCTGAGCAATCACACATGTCCCAAACATTATGGTGCCCTGAAATGGGGGGGACTATGTATAAACACAGCTGTAATTTCTGCATGGTGAAACCAAAATGTATAAAAATGGCCTTTATTAAAATCTGACAATGTGCGCTTTAACCACATGTGATTTTTTTCTATTACAAATCTCAAATTGTGGAGTACAGAAGGAAATAAATAAATGATGGGTCTTTGTCCCAAACATTATGGAGGGCACTGTTTATACACACATACCACACACACAAAATCACACACGCACGCACACTAATAGCGCAAGAAGTCAAAACCAATGCCCCCAAGTCTATGTAGTTCAGAGGTTATTTGGAGGTGAACGTGTTTAATAGCCTGCTGATGAAAGCAGCCCATTGCCCCATCCCCTCAGCGGAGTTGTTAGAGATACCTACGCCAAGCCACTCCTTCACCATTTGGTTTTATTCCGCTTACTGCAAACAAATGATCAAGACATAACAGTAATATAATCTGTTACTTTCATTATTCTCAACACCAAATACTTATTTGGTATTCTTGCACAAGTGAGTGCAACTCAGAGATAAATTTCTCAAAGCAAGAGCAACACAAGATGCTGAATTATTTTTATGTGCGCAGGTAATGCCTAATTTGGCAATTGGACAAAATATATTCAGTGGAGCAAAAATAGGCAAAGTCGGCTCCCAAATTTTAACCTGATCTTCCACCATTTTGAGACTATATGTCACCGTTGTGTTATATAAGGAAAGTTGTTCATTTCTCCTCGGACCATTTATTGAAGTCTTTTAAAAATTCAACCTGCACATATGCCCTTTGTGTTACAGTTTTGTCAATGCCTTTGGAGAGGTCAATGTCTTTATTATCGTTGGCCTGGGTGACTGAGCACAGTCACTTGGAGCATACAGAAGTAATTATTCTCAGATAATTAGATTTTATTGCTGGGCTCCATGAGACACTCACTCCTGAGTTGTGCAGAAGAATTAAGCTACCTCTGGAGGCAGCAAAACTTCAGCAGTTCAACTGTCAGCTTCCCATGCTCTTCTCAACTAGCCCTGTCACCAACAAAGTATTAATTCAATCTCTCCAAGGCATTATAACTAACTATGTCGGTGTGGGTTTGAGAAAACATTGATCTTGCTCTCTGATTGCACCACCTCATGGACTCCCAGGAGATCTGAAGAACACACACTGCTTGTGAGCCGTGCCTTCAAACAGCATTGCATGAATGGAATATTCTAAAGCCCTGGGCCACAGATGGGGATTCGCACGAAGCCGGCAGCTTCCTGAGAAATGTCAGTTTTCTCTCCGAGACTGTCAAAATTGTTGCAGTGCATCCGTGATTTTAATACCGTCACCTGCAGCCCATGAAGAAGGCTACATTGTGGGGAAATTGCATTTCCTGTGGCTTATGATGTATCGTGTACGTGTGAGCCAGAGAAGAAGTCTTTACTCTAGTTTATAGATACAGTCTGGAAACATGCTCTTCAGCTTACCGAGTTCACGCCGACCAGCGATCACCCCGTATGTGAGCACTATCCTACACGCTAGGGACAATTGAAACTTTTACCAAAGCCAATTAACCTACAAACCTGTCCATCTTTGGAGTGTGGGAGGAAACCGGAGCACCCGGAGTAAACCCACGCAGTCACAGGGAGAACGTACAAACTCCGTATAGACAGCAACCGTAGGCAGGATCATACCCGGGTCTCTGGCGCTGTAAGGCAACAACTCCATCGCTGCACCGCTGTGCTGTGAGTCAGTAAACGCAGGGTAAAATAATAGGGAAAATTTGATCATTTCTTTGTGTGGGGCAGGAGTTGAAAATTCCTCCTCCACAATCTATCATGTGCAGTGTTTAAAGATTACTCTTCTGATAAAGAGCTTTTGAACTGTTTTTCAGAGTTGTCTTCAATCCATGTTTCTTTGTGTCTGCTTTCGGAGGGGTCTTTCTTGAACATGTACCTGCCATGAAAATGTTTTATACTTGGAATACCAGAGATGCTCTCATCCAAGGACGTGTGTATCTTCAGTAAATTTTCAAATGCACAGACTATGATGGTGATACTGCAATTTGGCTTCATTGTAAAATTTATATGTGGCATGTGACATTGAAAGCATGGCAGCAATAGGAATGTATTAGTTGGCTGAGAGATTGCTTAAGTGGCCGCACTGAAGGGGAAACTGATCATGAAAGCTACTGTCAGCCTTTGGTGCACACTTAAAAGTTTACAAATTTGTGAAAAAGATGGTCTTATCTGGGTAATCCACAAATACAAATAAATTAGTTTTAGGTTTATTATTGTCACGAGCACCAGGATACAGTGAAAAGCTTTATTTTGCATGCTATCCAAACAGATCAAATATACCACACATAAAGACAATCTAGTCAAGTTCAAGAACAACAGATGAAGCAAAGGGGAAGATGCAGAGTGCAGAGTATAGTTCTCAACATTGTGACACATCAGTTCCATAGACAAAGTCCATGGGGGTAGAGATGAATCAGATCTTAACAGCTGATAATTCACCAGATTTCTTCCCATCACAGCCCATGATCTCCTTTGTGCATGAGGCAAACTGTGCAGAGTGGGTAGGTATTCTTTGGAGCTAATGCATGTGTGGCAAGGCGACTCCCCAAGATCATGAAAAAGGATCCCGACCCAAAATGGTGTCTGTCCATTCCCTCCCCAGATGCTGCCTGACCTGCTGAGGTCCTGTAGCACTTGTGTTTTGCTCAAGATTCCAGCATCTGCAGTCTCTTGTGTTCCAAATGCACTATTCCATTTGGTTTTCTGATCTTTTTTGGTACCATTCATGACGATAGCTATTTTGATGTGTGGTCATGATTCCTTTCGAGTCAATGGCAAATTAAAATTTTTAAACAATTCTGAGTGAAATCAATTTCGGAAATAAGAAATAGAAATCGAAGTAGGACCAGGCTATTCAGCTGCTCATATCTGCCTTGCCATTCACTGAAACCATGGGCAACACCTCCACACATTCCAGGAATTAACGTGGTGAACCATCAAAGGATCCCCATTTTCACAAGTATATCCATCCTTACTTGAGGGGAAAACCAGATTTGAACACAATATTTCTGGAACAAAAGCAGAAAACGGCAGAGGAACGAGCTCAGTCAAGCAGCATCTGCGGAAAGAGAAACCAGTTATTGTTTTGGGTCGCCGATCTTTCTTCAGACAGGGTGAGGGTTAGTGGGTGAGTTACAGCTACTGCAGAGAGAGCGCAAGGGGGTGGGGGGGGGGGGGGGGGTCGTAGAGAGAGGAGTGAGGTGCAAGACAAAAAATAAATGGCTATTTTTTTAATAGGGTGGTGAATTTGTGCAATTATTTGCCACGGAAAGCGGTGGAGGCCAAGTCAGTGGATATAGTTAAGGCAGAGTTGGATAGATTCATGATTAGTACACATTAGAGATGGATAGATTCATGATTAGTACACGTCAGAGGTTATGGGGAGAAGGCAGGAGAATGGCGTTAGGAGGGAGAGATAGATCAGCCATGATTAAATGGCGAAGTAGACTTGATGGGCCGAATGGCCTAATTCTACTCCTGCTCCTTATGACAATATATTTCTAGTGCTGTCTCATCAGGGCTCTATTAATTACAGTAAGGTACCTTTGCTCATGTACTCTAATCCATTAGGAATAAAATTGAACATATAATTTGCCTTACTAATTGGATACTATACCTATGTGTTAACCTTTAATGGTTTGTGTACAAAATTATACATTAGGAGTGCTTTATTTTGGAGGATTGTTCAACTGCTCTGTGGAACAATGCCCAGGTTTCATAAGTTCATAGGAACAGAAGTAGGTCATCCGGCCCATCGAGTCTACTCCGTCATTCAATCATGGCTATCATTTGCTCTCAACCCCATTCTCCTGCCTTCTAACCCTTTGCACCCTTACCAATCAGGTATCTGTTAATCTCCACCGTAAAAATACCAGTTTGTAAGTTTGAGCTCTTGAAAGTGTGTTTATTAGTTTACGGTTATAAAACCAGCCTTGTCTAAGAAAAGGTAGCACAGCTTCAGGTTGGTGAGAGAATACATTTAATAGTGTGCTCCTTTTGAAGTCAACATGTCCACTCTGTAGGACATTCACACCAGGCAGCGAAGCTTTCTATCAACTATTCTGATTGAATTGTGTTAAAATGAAAGGAAATGGGAATTTTGTGTTGAGAACCCAACCCATGTTGTGCGCCACTGTGGCACAGCGGGAGAGGTGCTCCTTGACAGCACCAGAGTCCCGGGTTCAGTTTCTGACTACGGATGCTGTTGGTGTGGAGTTTATACGTCCTCTCTGTGACCGTATTGGGTTTTCTCCGGGTGCTCTGGTTTCCTCCCACATCCCAAAGACGTGCAGGTTTGTAGGTTAATTGGCCTCTGTAAATTGCCCCTAGTGTCTAGGATGTGAAAGTGGGATAACAGGCACGAGTGCGCGGGTGATCAATGGTTGGGGTGGACATGGTGGTCCAATGTACCTGTGTACATGCTGTATCTTGAAACTGAACTGAACAGAGGAAAACGTAAATCAAAACATCCAAAATTAATTGCACTTGAAAGTAATTCCTTTGTATTATTGAATGTGGCGTATGCATGTTGGTGCATTCTTGTGGGGCTAATGGGAATTTGAAGGCAATTATAACACATTTTGCCTCGTTACACACTAGAGATTCCATCGTCTTCAGTCGAAGGATTTACACAACTTGTTTGAATCTAACAAACTTTTTTGTTTTTACAGAAGCAGTCTTGTAAAGTCTAGCTCGACTGATTGCTGTCACACTGTTCCTATATCAATAAATCCTTGAGCTATTAGTTTGTTCTTGTCCTCAAATGTGTGCAGGCTGCTTTCAATAATCTGAAATGTCTGGCATGTTTGATAAGTGATATCAGTGATGTACACACACCCATTGCTTCTCACTGTAAGAATGCTCCAGTCAGCTATAAGTGATTGGGCATCATTTATTATGAAAATTGTCTTAAATGGGCCAAGCCTTTCCTCCATTTGGAAACGAGTTCTTCGGGGAAATACAGTGGGGTTGGAGAGCCTGTTTTGAACTGAATATTTCCACAGATTCAAAGATTTCCGCAGCATAAGTTGATCGGAGAAGTTTGGGTTGTTTGTAGAGCAAAGGAGACTGAGTAGAGATTTGTGAGAGGTGTGCAAGATTTTGACAGGTTTAAATAAGATAGACATCAGCTAACAGTACAGGCAACTGATTTAAAGTTTTGGGCAAAAGATACAGGGGAATGTGAGAAGAACCTTTTATGTAACAGAAAGTAGTGACCTTGAACTTACTTCCTGAGCAAGTGTTGGAAGTGGACATAGTTAATGATCCCAAAAGGAATGATTAGTCACTTGGGACAAGTAAACTTGGAGGCCAAAGAGGTTCAGAGAATGAGAATGGTTTGATCTACAGAAGAGTCACTGCCTTACAGCGCGAAAGACCTGGGTTCGATCCTGACTACAGGTGCTGTCTGTACGGAGTTTGTGCAGACAAACTCTGTAGTGTGTGTGTAAAATAAAAGTAGTGTACAGTTGATAGTTGGATGGCGCTGACTCGGTGGGCCGAAGTGCCTGTATCTTTAAACTAGACTAATCTAAACTAAAATACATCTCGAGTCATAGTTATACAGTGTGGAAACGGGTCCTTCAACTCAGCTGGCCAAGATGTTCCATTTGGGTTTGAACCATTTGGCCATTATCCCTCTAAACCTATCCTATCTTTGTATCTGTTTAAATATCTTTTAAGCATTGTAATTGCACCCACCTGTACATATTAATCTGTCAGCTCCTTCACTATACCCACCACCCTCTGATGCACATTAACATCTACCTCTGGACTAAACCTGATGAGAGCCATTGTGTTGCAGAAATCAGTGCAGTTTTATATAAACTGATGGTTATAATGTCCATGTGTTTGAATTTGTACTTTGTGATAAAACGAAATGTTAGTACATGCAAGCAATAAGATGGAAATGTTTGTTTTAATTGATCCAGACTTGAAATGGATGAAATGGTTTATTTTCTTGCTTTCCTCTGTCACAGGTGATTTTGTACCAGGGAGGCCAGGTTATCAGTGGGGCCAGCCTGTTTAATTCCCGTGTGGGATTTGTTGTCACCATGCCCAGCACCAGTGCCTCCATCTTCATTAATAACTCTCAGCTCTCGGACACGGGGACGTACCAGTGTTTGGTGAACAACCCGCCTGACAGAGGAGAGAGGAACATCGGTGTGCTTGGACTCTCCGTTTTAGGTATTATTTATCCTTCTATTTTCTATCATGACCGTTCGAGGTTCACGGTGGTGCAGCGGTAGAGTTGCTGCCTTGCAGCGCCAGAGACCCGGGTTCGATCCTGACTGCGAGAGTGTCTTTACGGAGTTTGTACCTTCTTCCTGTGTCCGCGTGTTTTTTTTTCTGGGATCTCCTGTTTCTTCCTACACTCCAAAGACGTGCAGGTTTGTAGGTTAATTGGTTTGGGCAGTGTGTCAGATAGTGCTGGCCTGCGGGGATCACTGGTAGGCGTGGACTTGGTGGGACGGAGGGTCTATTTCCGCACTGCATCTCCAAACTAAACGAAAGTATTTTCACAATTTGATTAATAACTTTTTGTCCCACAGTTTGATTTAGTTTAGTTTCAGGATACGGCATGGAAACAGGCCCTTCGGCCCACTGAGTCCATGCAGACCAGTGATCACCCATACACTAGTTCTATCTTACACCTTGGGGACAATTTACAAAAACCTAAAAACCGACATGTCTTTGGAATGTGGGAGGAAACCTGAGCACCTGGAGAAGGTCACAGCAACTCCACACGGACGGAGCAGGAGGTGTGGATTGAACCAGGGACTCTGGTGCTGTAAGGCAGCAACTCTACCATTGCGCCACAGTGCTGCCCCTTTACTGATTTGCCTTGATGTCAGCTGATCTTTCTGACAACACATCTTATTATTACACAGAACTGGTGGGTGGCCAGAAATGCCACCAGGGGTGGTGATGGCCGATGCAACGATGACACTGAGGAGATTTTTAAATAACACACGGATATACTAGTAATGTAGGATAATAAGATTATGTGCATGCAGATAAGGATTGGTCGTAGTATCATGTTCCGCACAGACATTGTGGCCGAAGAGCCTGTTCCTATGTTCTACAATGGTTTAATATTCAAAAGAGTAGGTTTAGAGGGATATTGGCCCAAAACAGACAAGTGGGACTAGTGTAGATGGGGCATCTTGGTCGGCATGGGCAATGTGGGCCGAAGGGCCTGTTTCTGTGCTATATAACTGCCCTGAACCTTCAACTACAGAGTTAATGATCAGTTTGAGACTATATGGACGACTTGAAATTACATTTTCTAGTTTGGCCTTTAATGTTACAAGTCAATCTGAGCCTGCCATTTTCAATCCTATTTTCAATTTGGATCAATCCATCAAATCATGTTCAGGTTCAGCCAAGTTGCACTGGTTTATCAATTCCACTCAACAGTTTGTTTACAATGTAACATTTACTGAGATGTTCTTCAACTCCCTTCTTGTGTTTTGCAATCAAGGCACTGTCATCTTTCAAAAACCACATTAAGTGTACGTTATGAAACCCGATGACTCCGGTGCCTATGAAAGATGACAAGCGACACATTGTAGTGCAGAAGTGAAGATTAACTAGTGAATGAATTTGGCTTTCATTCCTTCTCCAGCCCAGAGGATAGCAGGAAAGATGGTAGATTCGGATACCAAGATCTGTGTCACTCTTCTGCTTTGAGTTAGATTTCCATACCCTATTCTGCACTGAAACAGGCCCTTCGGCCCACATTGCCCATGCTGACCAATATGCCCCATCTACACCAGCCCCAGCTGCCTGTGTTTGGCCCATATCCCACTAAACTTACTCTTTTGAATGTTAAGCCATTGTAGGACATGGGAACAGGCTCTTCGGTCCACACTGTCTGTGCCAAGAATGATACTAAGACCAATCCTTACCAGTCTGCATGTAATCTATTCCCCTACATACCTGCTGGAGTTACCGCTGACCAAATTCCTCCATCTGCGGTGGTTGAATACCAATGGGGGAGAAAGAGATCTTAACACTGGTGATTTTACTTACTGGCTGGCTCTCATCGTTATTGGCTATAAAGTGGGGCACGAGACTTGTGGTAATGGCAGTGATGATTCTGATTCCCATGAATGGAGCCAGAGGACTCGGTAGAGGCCACCCTGTCTCCAAGGCTGTTCCACCTCCTTAGTACCATTTTGCTCGGGTGTAGCTGCTTTTCCACCTATGGCGCTGTCATTTCTATCTCAACCATTTGCATCAAATGATTTCCATTGCAAGGGTCTGTGGCAGTGAATAGATGTCAAGAAGGATGGGTATTATTTACAATATTTAGTTATTTTTAAGTAGCTGGAATTTGAACATAGAACACAGAAAAGTACAACACAGGAACACTCCTTTCAGTGCACCATGCCTGTTCTGATCATAATACCAAGAACAAAACTAATCTCCTTTGCCTACACATGATCCATATCCCTCCACTCCCTGCATATTCATGTACCCATTTAAAAGCTTCTCAAATGCCACTATTGTGTCTGCCTCCACCACCGCTCTCTGGGTAAAAAATAAACTTGTCCCGTACATTCCCTTTATACTTTGACCCTCTCAGTTAAAATGGCATTTTCTCTACATATCAAAATAAGTAGCAGGAAATGGCCAAATGCCTTTTAGTCAGAAATTAAGAAAATAAGTAAACTGAGGATTGGGATGCCCCAAGTTAAAATGTGTTAATGAACTCCACAGATCTGGATTTGACACGATGGATGAATGAGCTGCATGAGTGATTTCTCTGGCTAAGAACTTAGAAGTTAATTATAAAATGCTTTTTCAAATAAGTTGCTTTGCTTTGATGTGGACAAGAATTGAAAGTGCTTCGAAGGTGATTTGAAATGTACAATATTTCTGAATTTCCAAGTGTAGAGCATTCCGATAAGTGGGATCTTTTCATAGACAATTTTTGTTTGTGTCTCTAAAACATAAAGGGTTAACTCGTGCTCAGAGAAAGATTTTATTCTCATAAATAAAGTAAAGCATTCTTAAAATTCCGTTGTAAAACGTGCAATATTGGATGAAATGTATGCATCTGAGAATAATTCTGAAACTGCCATATTTGATCATTTTATCTCTCCATTCACAGTTTATAGCTTGACCTTGATTGTGTTTGACTTTTGGGCCTCTGTTAGAGAGCTGTTTGTGCTGACAGCCAGCTGGTTGTTGTGTGAGGTATCCCTGTCTAAGCTCAGCAGGTGTGCTGCTTGTTCTAAGATTCTGCACCTTTGCAGTGGCATGCAGAAGTTCAAAGCTTTCTGGAGCTTGGATGTGGGCACATCAGACCACCCATTGTAATGCTGGACTTTAGACTTTAGAGAAACAGGCCCTTCGACCCGACCGAGTCCACGCCGACCAGTGATCAACCCGTGCACTAGCGCTATCCCACATACTGATTTTTCCGAAGCCAAGTAACCTACAAACCTGCAGGTCTTTGGATTGTGGGAGGAAACTACCCAGAGAAAATCCACGCAGTCACATGGAGAACATACAAACTCCGTACAGACAGCACCCGTAGCCAGGATCCAGCCCTTGTCTCTGGCGCCATAAGGTAGCAACTCTTCCGCTGCTCCGCACTTAAGTTATGGCAGTGAAAATGGATTTTAAGTGGAATTATAATTTAGCGATTTTTAAAACCTTTAATTGTTTCTAAATGTCTCTGATGAGCATTTAGATATCATGAGTTATCAGATGACTTTTATGATGGTACAGGGAAAATCCAAGGTTTCTGCCATCTGGTCCCTGTTACTACCAGATGACAGAGCCTGACTGTTTGAGACAAGTGGCAATGTTGGCAGTGCATTGGGAGTTGCATGACTACTAAAGATGGATTCAGTAGTGGAATGGTGATGGTGGTGGTATTAAGGTTGATGAAGTGGCTTTGGATGGTCAGGCAGTATCTGTGAGGTGTGGGTCAATATCAATGTCACCATGTCAATAGATGAAGAACATTTGTAAATCATGCGGGTACACAAAAATGCTGGAGAAACTCAGTGGATGCAGTAGCATCTATGGAGCGAAGGAAATAGGCAACGTTTCCCATCCTCACATCCACTCGCCACACATAAAGGGGCAATTAACTAACAAACCCGCACGTCTTTGGGATGTGGGAGGAAACGTGAGCACCCGGAGGAAACCCTCACAGTCACAGGCAGAACGCGCAAACCTCACACAGACAGCACCCGAGGTCGGGATCAAACCCAGGTCTCCGGCGTTGTGAAGAAGCAGCTCTACTGTACTGCCCCAAAATCCTATCATTTTAAAACTTTCATCCTTGTGCTTAAATCCCCTTTTTATTTTTACCACCCTAATCACTGAAATCTCTTGTCAACCAGACAGTTTTCCAAGAAGATTTCTCCACCTTTGTGCCTGTGTGCAAACTTAAAGGGCCTGTCCCACTTGGCCATCATTTGCGCATCATATGTAAAATAGGTCGACGTGGGGTCTGCATGCGTTGCGCATGGTGAGGCGTGGATTCGCATGTGGTGGCGCGCGGTATTGCGCGGCTCTGCGTGATGCATCGCGTACGCACACTGAAGCATTGGGTATGCACGCTGACGCATTGGCGTCGCACACTGGCGTCCCGACGTCTCGCGTGTATCGTGTGGTGAGGCATGGTTACGTCACCGTGCATCGCCATGCGCCGTAGGGTATTCTAATGACGTCACGCGCACCAGACGTCTGTGCTGGCGCATGATATGCGCGCATCACGACGCGTCGATCTATTTTACATACGACGCGTAAATGAGGCACAAATGACGGCCAAGTGGGACAGGTCCTTAACTCTCCTTGAAACACCAGGGTTTTTGTGCCTTTTGCAACCTGGTCTTTGAAGTGCTTTACTTACCTCCCCCACCCCTTCATACTTCCATCTGCTCCACGTGGTACTGTATGAGGGAAGGCTGGAAGGCATAAGCTGCTGTCCTGATGGTATTTGTCGGTTTATCACAATAGCACTGGACACTCATGGATTGCTTGCACGGGGAAGTTAAGAGAAGCTTGCAGTTCACAAAAGCCACAAGAGATGGCAACAGTCATCATAACCATGTCTCGAGTTGAAAATCATCTCACCAAACCTCCAATCCCTGAAGATAGACACAAAATGCTGGAGCGTCTCTGGATAGAAGGAATGGGTGACATTCTTCACATTCCAATCCCTGTCTGCCTATCAAATTAAAAGGAAACTATTCAATTCATTTTTTCTGCATTAATTAATTAAATATCATCAGCTTTGGATATTTGTTGTTTCCCCCTGACACATTTAGATTAACAAGCAAGGATTACCACAAAAGCTGTGTCTGTTGTATGACCTTAATTTGACACACAAGTACACTTTTTTTACGGTGCAAACTAATATGTTGGGAGATTATATCCAATTAAAATAGATGATCCTTTTAATTGTTTTAGAACGTTATGAACCATTCCATTCCTATGAAATCCAGCAGAGGGTGCTGTTGTGACATTTTCTAATCTATTTGTTTGTGTAATAATCCAGCACCATAGTTTTGCAAAGGATAGTTTCTAATATGGCCACTAAACGCTGAATAATGGGACAGGCAGCATCTGTGGAGAGAAGGATTGAAAGATTTCAATCTGAAGAAGAGTCTCAATCTGAAACATCACTCAATCCTTTACTCCGGAGATGCTGCCTGTTCCACTGAGTTACAATAGTCTGAAGAAGGGTTTCGACCCGAAAAGTTGCCTATTTCCTTCGCTCCATAGATGCTGCCTCACCCGCTGAGCTTCTCCAGCATTTTTGTCAACCCACTAACTTACTCCAGCTTTTTGTGTCTATCTTCGGTTTAAATCAGCATTTGCAGTTCCTTCCAATACATAGTTTCTAATAGTTTGGAATGAGAATATAGGAGCCTTGTTGTCACATCAACTCAACCAGTGGGGAATTGAGATCAAGGAGACTAAGTCTTAAAATTATAGAGACACAAAGATCTGCATATGCTGGAATCTTGAGTAAAGACTTTAGACATTGGAGATACGGCGTGGAAACAGGCCCATCAGCACACGGGTCCGTGCACTAACATCCTGCACACTGGGGCAATTTGCAGAAGGTAATTGACCTACTTACAGGGCTGCCAACTCTCACGCATTTCACAAAATTCTCATGCTCTCACGCTGATCACAAATTTCTCACGCTCAAATTCTTTCTTAAAAATATTATGAAATAAATAAATAAATAGATAAAATCACGGACAATTCAATTCGCCCAGCGCTTCCAGATCTCCTCCACACTCACCAATGAGAATAGTTTTCTATCGGCGGGTTTCCCGTAAACAACGAGCAATTTGATTGTCTTAGACTCTTACGCACACTATTTAAAATGGCAAACTGCAGTACATTTGACATTTATAGAACCAAACTCTGCAGGTGCTCGAAATTCAAAATAAAGCAAAAATTTTAGCGGTGAGTAAAAACCACGAGGGGAATATATAAGGTGAATGTCTTTTTCCCGGGATATGTGATTCAAGAACTTGAGGGCATTGGTTTAAAGCAGGGGAGTCAAACTACCGGCCCGCGGGATGATTTGGGGGAAAAAAGTTGTTTAGTTTCTCCCGTGCAGATGGTGTGATAGGTGAGACATGGCGATGGTCCCAGCACCGACCCCTGATGCACCGCTCACACCTCCCACCCTCACCTCCGGCAGCGCTATATCCGTCGGCTACTCTCTCACACCCCATGGAGTTTTAACCTATGTCCTGTGATTCTTGATGCCCCTACTCTGGGTAAAAGATTCTGTGTGTTTACCTTATCTGTTCCTCTCATGATCTTATACACCTCTATGAGATCAACCTCATCCTCCTGCACTCCAAGGAATAGAGTCCTTGTCTGCTCAACCTCTTCCTATAGCCTAGTCCCAGCAGCATCCTCGTAAAACTTCTCTGCATCCTTTCCAGCATGACAACATATATCCCATACCAGGTTGTCCAAAGCTGAATGTTCTACTCTATAGGTGGCCTCATCAATGTCTTGTACAACTGCAACATGACCTCCCAACTTCTAAACTCGAAACTCTGATGAATGCTCTCCAGAGTATTCATAGGGAGAAGACAATTGAAAATGTGTTGCTGTGTCTTTTCTACACTTAAACCTCAGTGTGGCATTTACACAATTGCGAATTTTCTTTAAAGAAATCATTACTTTACAGGTTTCTGACTTCCATACCTCGTTGGCTCACAGGAGACAATGATAGACATCAGAGAAATGAAAATGTATTTGTTTCCTCTCAGTGTTTGTGATAAATACCACTTGGGTGTGCTGAAATATTTTCAGACAGTGTTTCTTTGCAGTAGATAAATCACCCAGCACCTTAGGATTTAAGGAAATATAAGATCAAGGAGACTCTGTTGTATGTTTGATAAAGAGGTAAGGAGGAAAGTTTTTTTAATTCTCTGGTGTTAACTCGATTGTATGGTGGATAAAACGGCCGTACTTGTCAGTGAAATAAAGACAGCTTCTGCACCAGAACCAAAGATAAACCTCCTGCAACTATGTCGCTGTCACCGCAGTGAACTCCTGCGTAATGAAGAAACTGATGAGTGAGACAAGCTGCATTGAAATTAGCCAAGTGATGCATTGGTAAAAGCACGCTGTACCAATGGCACTGGGGTGCAGCTGTTGGAGCAGCTGCCTCACAGCGCCAGAGACCTAGGTGCCAATGTGTAGGAAAGAACTGCAGATGCTGGTTTAAATCGAAGGTCTCGACCCAAAACATCACCCATTCCTTCTCTCCAGAGATGCTGCCTGTCCCGCTGAGTTACTCCAGAATTTTGTGTCTTCCTGGGTTCCAATCGTGACTTTGTGTGGAGTTTTCACGCTCTCCCTATGGATTTGCTCCATATGTTCCGGTGTCGTCCCACGTCCCAAAGATGTGCAGATTTGTTGGTTACAAGAAAGGTCCAGACCCGAAACGCCACCTATCCATTTTCTCCAGAGATGCTGCCTGACCCACAGAGTTACTCCAGCACTTTGTATCTGTCTAGGTTTGCAGGTTAATTGGCACTCCGTGAAATTGCCCTTGGTGTGTGGGTAGTTGATGAGAAAGTGGGATAACTTAGTGTCTAGTGTGAATGGATGATCGGTGGTCAGTGTGAACTCAGTGGGCTGAAGGGCCTGTTTCCATTCTGGTTCTCCAAACTAAACTAAATCTATCATGGACTCCATTTCTAATCCTTTTCTTAAAACAAAAAAAAAATCTTTCTTATTGTGGCACCTTTTTTTCGATGGTCCATCCTTGAGTGAAGAAACTCCCAACAAAACCAGTAGTTTCCGATTGTTATTGCCAGCTGCTTAAAAAAAGTATTTCAGCATGGGTCACTCATACCCTGCTTAACCTTCCTCTGTCTTCACACTCTGAACGTTGGCCTCTGATGGCTATTGTTGTAAAATAACAGGAATTGATCTATGCACCAAGCTTTTGATCCCATAACATACTCCATAGCCCCAGAGTTTATTAATTCCCTGGCATTCCAACTTTTGAAAGGTTACCAGCAAAAGCTTTTTACAATCTTGTGTATAGTTTAGTGCAAAGTAAAGTCCAGTGAAGTCCGATTAAAGATAGTCCGAGCGCCTCCAATGAGGTAGATCGAAGGTTTAGTTGATGGGATGGTTCAGATGAATGATAACAGCTGTGAGGAAACAGTCCCTGGATCTGAAGGTGTGTGTTTTCACATTCCTGTTCTTGCCTGAGGGGAGGGGAGAGAAGAGGGAGTGAGGCTCACCCTTGATAATCTATTCTGAAATTTGTGAAATTCTACTCTGGTAACTCATATAATTACAATCCAGTGGCATGAATATTGATTTTTCAAACCCTTGCATCCCCTCTCTCTCCCCATCCCTCCTCCAACTCTGGTCGTTGTACAAGTTTCACTGTCCTCCTACTGAGTTCTGTTCTGTAGAACTCGTTTTCACCGTGCCCACCGATAACAATGGCCCATTTCCTTTATCGTCAATACTTTTTGGCAGCTCTTTCATTCATCTGTTCTATATCACTGTCAGGGCCGGATTTAGATGAAGAGAGGCCCACCCCCATGACTAGAGGACCATAACTACCCGACAGTGACAGTGTGACACTTTTAGATCCTACTGTATGTTGTCATTAAACAGTTGGTTTTAACATACATATTGGATTCACCGCCGAGCGAGCGATGCTTTACCTGGATCGTCGTTTGTAGCTCTGGAGTGTTGGGCCTGCTGCTTCAACATCATGGAGCTGTGGTTTGCGGAGCTCCCAGCCTCGGGCCACGCTGGTTTTAATATTGCGGAGCCCTGGGAACCATTTGCTGAGGGCTGCCAGCGTGAATCTCCACCCAGCTCAGCCTGTGGACTTCAGGAGCCGCGGTCTCCGGTAGGAA
Organism: Amblyraja radiata; assembly: GCF_010909765.2. Taxonomy (NCBI): domain Eukaryota; kingdom Metazoa; phylum Chordata; class Chondrichthyes; order Rajiformes; family Rajidae; genus Amblyraja; species Amblyraja radiata. Next base: position 40,519,339 of record NC_045969.1, on the reverse strand, counting down.
GTGGCCGATTCAGAAGCCCAAGCCGCTGAGAATGTTCTCCCATTCCGACGTCGGATGGTGACCCCCAAATTTCATTGTACCAATGGCCATGAGGGGGGGTCCAAGAGGAGGGGGTCCGTTGGAGACGTGAAAAGGGATCATCAATGGGGGCGAGGACTCCTTCCCATGGAAGAATGGTGTGAGGCGGAGGTCCAAATCGCGGCGGGCGCGGAACTCATTGAGGTGGGGACGGAGGGGGACAAAGGTGAGACCTCTGTTGAGGCCAGACCCGTTCGGTATCAGAGAGGGGGAGGTCAGGGGGGATGGTGAACACACGGCAGGGATCGGGGTTGGGGCCGGAGGAAGGCAGGTGAGTGGACTGAGGCCGAGGCGATGTCTGGTGGGGGGTCAGGGAGGAGGGGTGTATGAGGACTGTAGTGTGGGTGGGGAAGAGCTGGGGTCACATGGTTTGAGGGGAATGGGGAAGACCCAGTGGAACAGCCATTGAGATTACCAGGGTTGGGGAACTAGCACTAGGACCCAGCGCAGTCAAACCCGGGGGAGTGGGAGTCTGCAGCGTGGAGGCTTCAGGCCCGGTGCTGAGTCCAGGCTGCAGGTAAGGCGATGGCTGCGGCTGCTGGAGGGCGGTGGAGTGGCGAGGGTCAGCGGGCAAAGAGTAGGAGGTCCCGGTGGGCGGATGGTCGGTGGGGCGGCGAGGTTCGACGGTCCGGTGAGGTAGCGGGGTGAGTAGGCCCCCCTAGATCTCGAGGCCCTAAGCTTAAGCTTGTCTAGCTTATACGTAAATCCGGCCCTGATCACCGTCTAAATCTCGTTTCCCTTTCAACCCGAAACGTCACCTGTTTCTTTTCTCCAGAGGTGCCATCTGACCCACTGATTTACTCCAGCTTTTTTGTCTATCCAAGGAATTACTATGTCGGTGATGTGTATCTTCACTTTTCTCTCTGGGAGTGGGTGTGGGGTGTAGTCTTTCACTGGCCACTCTTTTATCTGCCACCTGATCTTGAATCTGCTCTTTCCCTGCATGTTGTTCTGGTGCCGAGAACCAGATCTCAGCTGAATAGCGAGACTCAGAGCAGTGTCAAATTCCACCCACCTAAGTTGCATTAACAGCCAGGGTGAGCCCACCCTAAGAGATAAAATATAATACAAATGAACTGCAGATACTGGTTTATACCAAAGATAGGCACAAAATGTTGGAGTAACTCAGAGGGCCAGGCAGCATCTCTGGAGAAAATGGATAGGTGACATTTCTAGTCAGGTCCCTTCTTCAGACTGATGTTTTGGGTCGGGATCTTTCTTCAGACTCTTTATGTCCAAGAGAACTGGCTGCAGGTTATAAGAATAATGTTATTCAAATTGACTGACAAGAATTGAAAATTATTTGCACACAATTATAAGTAATCAAATAGATTTGAATCAACTCAGGGAAGGTGTAAAATGGAAATTAACACGTTGCTCTTCTCTTCACGGTGATTACTTTCTCTGATAAGGAGCTGGGTGGCAATGTGGGCTGAGAGGATGGGAACAGGCTTCAGGGTGATAGAGACGGGCGAGTGGGCAGCAGGCGAAATATAACGTGGAAAAATGTGAAGACATCCACTGCGGTAGAACAATAGACAATAGACAATAGGTGCAGGAGTAAGCCATTCGGCCCTTCGAGCCAGCATTGCCATTCAATGTGATCATGGCTGATCATCCCCAATCAGTACCCCGTTCCTGCCTTCTCCCCATATACCCTGACTCCGCTATTTTTAAGAGCCCTATCTAGATCTCTCTTGAAAGCATCCAGAGAACCTGCCTCCACTGCCCTCTGAGGCAGAGAATTCCACAGACTCACCACTCTCTGTGAGAAAAAGAGTTTCCTCGTCTCCGTTCTAAATGGCTTGCTCCTTATTCTTAAATTGTGAGCCCTGGTTCTGGACTCCCCCAACATCGGGAACATGTTTCCTGCCTCTAGCCTGTCCAAGCCCTTAACAATCTTATATGTTTCAATGAGATCTCCTCTCATCCTAAACTCCAGAGTGTACAAGCCCAGCTGCTCCATTCTCTCAGCATATGACAGTCCCGCCATCCCGGGAATTAACCTTGTAAACCTACGCTGCACTCCCTCAATAGCAAGAATGTCTTTCCTCAAATTAGGGGACCAAAGCTGCACACAATACTCCAGGTGTGGTCTCACTAGGGCCCTGTACAACTGCAGAAGGACCTCTTTGCTCCTATATTCGATTCTCTTGTTATAAAGGCCAACATGCCATTCGCTTTCTTCACTGCCTGCTGTACCATTTTTGGATGGCAAGAGTTTGAAAAGTATTGGTGTTCAAAGGGATCAGTGAAGACCTTGTGCACAAATCACTCAAGGTCAACCTGTAGATGCAGCAAGTGATTTGGAAAACAAGCAGTACATTGGTGTTTTGCCGCAAGAGGACTCGAGTATAAGAATAGAGTAGACTCTTTTTCCCTGAGGAATTCTGATGAAAGCTGACCTATTTACCTCCATTCCCTGATCACATGGCCTGCTCCATAATACACCATGGTTGGTGAAGAATCTTTTTTACCCACAGCAGATCTTTAAAGTAGGAGCTGATCAATATCGGCTGAGGATATACTTTGTAATACAAGGATTACTATGAAGCCACACTGGACAGGTTCCTAAGGCAGCAAGTTTGGTACATGGGGAGAGCTGAAGCAGATGGAGCCCATACCCTTGAGCTTACAAGAATGAGAGCTGATCTTATTAAATCTTTAAGTATTCTTACCGGTTGTTACTGGGTGATGTTGACCTTGGATACGACAACTGGTCTTAAAATAAAGGGTCTGCCACATTGGGAAGAGTTCGGAAGAAATTTCTTCATGCACAGGGGGCATGAATCTTAGGAATTTACAACACACGAGGGCTGTGGGGGCTCGTTTGGGGTGGCGCAGCGGTAGAGTTGCTGCCTTACAGCACCAGAGACCCGGGTTCGATCCTGACTATGGGCGCTGTCTGTGCGGAGCCTTTACGTTCTCCCGGTGATTGAGTGGGTGTTCTCCCTGTGCTCCGGTTTCCTCCCACACTCCAAAGTCGTACAGGTTAGTAGGTTAATCGGCTTCTGTAAAGTGTAAGTTTCCCCTAGTGTACGGGATAGTGTTAGTGTACTGGTCGGTGTGGACTCAGTGGGCCAAGGAACCTGTCTCCACGTATGTGTCTAAAATCTAAAGTAAAGTTTAAAGTCTCTGAGATCAATAGATTCTTAGCTCAAGGAATTTGCCAGATATGGAGTTAGTGCAAGAGAATGGTGATGAGTTAAAAGATCAGCCATCATCTTTCTGAATGACACGACAGGTTCAAGGGCCAACTTTTTCATATTTTTACGTGCTTAAGATTTCAGGTCTGACTAAGGTCTCTGTCTCTCGATGAGTCCAACAGTGTGGTGCAGGTGCTTTGAGAGGGCCACCTAGCCAGGATGGAGGACTGGATTTCAACCTGTGTTCAGCAGACTGAGCATCCACTCAGTTAAGGCTGCAAATGCTGGGCAGATCAAAACTGATATATTGATCAGCTCTTACTTTAAAGATCACCTGTGGATAAAGCTTCTTCACCAACTGTGGTATATCATGGAGCAGGCCACGTGATCAGGGAATGGAGGGAAATTGGTCAGCTTTTCACTCTGAATTCCTCATACTGTCCGGGTTACTGTAAATACTTATTTTAAAGGCCAAATGCTTTTCCAGAGGTTGCGCCAAGGGAATTCCACTTGAAAATAAAAAGTATGTAGTTAAAATTGTTAACATATAGCACATCCAAGGGTGTGCCACAGGGATCGGTTCTAGGACCTTTATTGTTTACTATTTATATTAATAGTCTAGATCATAAAGCTCCGAACGCAAATTTTCACTTTTATGCTGACGACACAGTGATATATTGCTCTGCGTCTACCCCAAATCAGGCTCTCTGTCAGCTCCAAACTGCTTTTAACACTGTGCAACGTAACCTGTGTGATTTAAAACTTGTTTTAAATGCTGACAAGACAAAGCTCATGCTGTTCACTAAAGCTAAATCAAAGCCCTCGGACCTCCCTCCTATCACCACTTTGCAGGCGTCTGTGGTTGAATCTGTGTCTCAATATAAATATCTGGGAATTATAATTGACGATTCTCTCTCTTTTAAACCTCATATCCAGCAACTTGTGAAAAAACTAAAGATAAAATTAGGTTTTTACTTTAGAAACAAATCTTGTTTTTCTTTTGAAGCCAAAAAAAGACTTGTTGCTGCAACGTTTATGTCTGTGTTGGACTATGGTGATGTTTTATATATGAATGCATCTTCAAAATGCCTACAGTCTTTGGACACGGTCTACCATGGAGCACTGAGATTTGTTACTAATTTTAAAACCCTCACGCACCACTGCACTTTGTATGCTCAAGTTGGATGGTTTTCCCTGTCCACCCGCAGACTCCATCATTGGCATATCCTTATTTATAAGACTATCCTCGGTGTTCTTCCTTCATACCTGCAGAAGTATGTAATTCGAAAAAGCACAGGAACTTATCAGCTCCGCTCTGAGGACTTGTTCTTACTAACTGTACCTAAAGTCCGTACTGAACTGGGGAAAAGGGCATTTAGTTATGCTGCTCCCTTCGCATGGAACCAGCTGCAGAATAATCTGAAACTTAAGGAGCTGGTTTCTATAAACAGATTTAAATCCCTTCTTAATGATGTTGAAGCGGGCTCTTCTGTCTGTACATGCTTTGTTTGATGATGTTCTGACTGTGACTCTATTTATATGTTCTCTGTTGTTTTTTTTTAAATTATTGTCTGTAACTGTGGAACTGCGCTGCTGCCTGTCTTGGCCAGGACTCTCTTGTAAAAGAGATTTTTAATCTCAATGAGACTTATCCTGGTTAAATAAAGGTTAAATAAAATAAAATAAAAAATATACTAAATGCTGTAATATGGATAATCCAAGCAAACTGGAAAGTGGAAAAATAGAGGTTAGTGCAATAATACGTCAATATTGGATATGTTTAATCATTTTGCTTCCATGATTTGCAGAGCGTTTTGGTACATGTGCACTGCCTTGGTGTTGTACGCTACAGTTGATAAGTATGATTATAGATTGATTTGAATTTGAAGTGAGATATAATAAAGATTTAATTGTGAAATGATGGAGTATTTTGGATCATTGCAGTAACATTGCCTTTTATCGGTGAATGCACAAATGATACAGTAATTCATTGCTGCCAATGAACTACTCAACGTTAGCATAACGAGGTTTGTGCAGGATCGTTATTCAAGATCCCAGCAAAGATATCTGTCTGCATGTTAAATTTTTAGTTTCATTAGAAATTTTAAATCCACAATGCCTTGCAGTTTCATGCTTCCATACTAACTTATCGATTTATGGGGCCTATTCTTTACAATAAAATTGTGAAGGTCAGTGTATTATTTTTAAAGAGGAAGCTGATAATGATATCAGTTCTGATCTGCCAGCACCCTTAACTGAGTGGGTGCTTCAGATTGGAGACGTTACGCATTAAACTTTAGAGATACATCGCAGCAATAGACCCTTCGGCCGACTGAGTCCTCGCGGACCAGCAATCACCCCCTGCAATCACACTATCCTACACACCAGGCACAATTTTACAACTTACCAAAGACCATTCACCCACAAATCTGTTCGTCTTTGGAGTGTGGGGGGAAACCGGAGAAAACAGAGACACTGGGCAAACTCCGTACAGACAGCACCTGTAGTCAGGATCAAACTCGGGACTCCGGCGCTGTAAGGCAGCAACTCTACTGCTGCACCGCCGTGCTGCTGCTTGGCTGACTGTTGAGCACAGGTTGAAATCTAGTCCTCCACTACAGCTGAGGGGCACTTTCGAGACACCTATACCATATCATTGGACTAGTTCAGGAAGCAGAGACCTCAGCCTGGTGAATCTGCCCACTGGGCCTGGCACAGATGCAGTCACTACCTTGCCATCTTAAGCACATTAAAAAACAAAACGGGCGTTGGCCTGACATCCTCTTGAAATCGTCATTCAAAGGATCATGGTGATTCTTTAACTCTTCGCCATTGTCTCGGACTAACTCTATATCTGTAGAGGAGAAAGAGCTGGGGAATGTTGTGAGGTGCTCTATGACCAAAGAGTGTTCAGTGTACAATAGATAGGCATAGCTGGGGTCTACGTGAGTGCACATGGCTATTCACTTGAAGAAAGTGAGAAGGATCAAAGGAAAAGTTGTTACAGGTGAGGACAAGTTCCACCAGGTAGAGGAGAATGTTAGCTGAGGGGGCCGGGGGAGACGGGAGGGTGGGAAGGATTTTTAATTTTCCTTCGCTGCTTTTGGACTTTCCTGAATATAAAATAAAACCCTGTGTGATTGGAACTTTCGGTTGATTTAACAAGATGATAATCCAAAGCAAGAATTTCATTGTCCTATACAGGGACACATGACAATAAACTCACTTGAACTTGAATTGGATTACAACGTTACTATTGGTGTAAATATCTATGAAACCAATTTGGATTATTATTTTGTTTAATTAACCAAAAGTTCCAATCACACGGGGTTTTATTTTATATTCAGGAAAGTCCAAAATCGGCAAAGGAAAATTCAAAATCCTCCCCCACCCTCCTGTCTCCCCCGACCAGTGATGTGATGGACGCGGGGGTCTGGACCAGTCGCTGATAAGGTCTCAGACACATCCTGTCCCCGGAGACGTCATGTCTGTTAGGCGGCTTTTCGACGTCATGTCCGTTCTGTGTATTGTCCTTTTGTCATGGAGTCCGTTCGGGTTCGTATCCTTTTGGTGTCATGCTCTTTCGATTAGTTGGCATTTGGGTGTCGTGTCCGTTCGGTTATATGGCTTTTCGGCGTCGTGTCCGTTCGGTTATTTGGTTTTTCGGCATCGTTTCCGTTTGTTATCTTGGCTTCCACTTCTTCGCTTCGGCTTCTCGTCCGCTCACGCATTTTCTCCAGAGATTCTGCCTGACCCGCAGAGTTATTCCAATATTTTCTGACTATCTCCCCTAATGTGGGATAAGGTACACCGCAAAATATCTTATGACTGCAAAGATCACATTAATTGGTGTTGTTCATTGGTACTGTGGACAAATTGGGAGTGAGAGAGAAAGGAAATAATGCATTACCAATTACCACAGTGCAGCAGAAGTCACTTTTAAAGCTGCACACTAAGTAACATTGAAGGTAACATTGTTAGTCTGGAACATGCTGGAATACTTTCATTGTTAAGTCCATACACAGAGATCCTTGAGGCTGCAACACCCTTTTAATGGAAACTGAGAAAGAATGGTGACTTGAGTACAATAAGTTTGAAAGGCAAGTTAACTTCAATAACTGGATTGAACAAGGCTTGTGAATCATTACATCTGTATGGAAAGGATGCAATGTTTCTCCTGCCCAATACATTACTCAAGGCAAAATATAGATCTTAAAATGCCGAACATCAATGCCACAATGGGCAACAAAGGAATGAAGTCCTGCTGATAGAAATTGGCCAAACAGCAGAAAGCACAATCACTAACTGGGCAGCTTTGAAGAAAGTTGAAGATGTGCAGTTTGTAAAAGTTCATTGAATTCTGAGGGACATTTGAGAAAATAATACATTGTGGGGAAGGAATGTGGGTGATGGTGATATTCGAAGTACATGCATGAACTAGATGGGCCAAAATGATCTCCTCTTAGCTCGTAAGAAGATATATAAAGAATGAGAATGAGGCATAATGATTCCGTAAAGTGATTGCGATCAACAGGGACTTTGTTCCTTGGCAGTATATTGATAAAGGTTTGGAGAAGGACATGACAATGTGCATGGTTTGCTTGCAATGAAGAGCAATGAATGCATGAAAGGAAAGTTAACTTGCCTGTGCCAATTAGATGATAAGATCTGACGTGTCTAAAGTTGTCAAAGTGATGATAAATCTATTCCTGATGTTGACACAGAGTTATTACCGTTGAAGAATTGCAGATAGACAGCAAATTAAGACAAGATGCTTAAAGTTCATTCAAGGAATAAATACAACATCAGAGACGAGAGCTTATTTGAGGAGGTCAAATCGATTAAAGAAGCCAGTCAACAGTGTGAATTTACAATGACTTGGCAACTGTGCAAAGAGTAATCATGTAATTCTTTTTGAAGTGCACAATGAGATCTTGTGTACATATATTGTAAGTATCATGTGCAAAGCATCCAAGCTTATTGTGAAACTCTTACATCCTGAGTTATTATAATGGCTTATCCCTGGTGGAACTCCCAATATAATCCAAGGTAGGCACAGAGTGCTCGAGTAACTCAGTGGATCATGCAGCATCTATGAAGAAAAAGAATGGGTAACGTTCCAGGTCTGAACCATTCATCAGACTAAAAGTAGAAGGGTTGAGGGGAGGGGATGAGGGGAGGGAAGAGAACTGGAGGTAGGGAAAGGTCGAACAAATCAGGGCGGCAACAGCTGACCATGGTAGGTTGGAGCCCATAATGGCCCAATGTCGGCTGGGGAAGAGGTGAAAATGAAGGGAAAATGGGATGCAAACCGTGTTGGACAAATAGTGTGCAGGAGGTGAGGGAGAGTGGGAATGTAGGAGTTATTTCAAATTGGAGAAATCGCGTTCATACTGCTGGATGGACACGAAGTGCTGGAGTAACTCAGTGGGTCAGGCAGCATCAAAGGAATAGATGCTTCAGGTCACAACCTTTCTTCAGACCCTTTCTTCTGAAGCAGGGTTTGAAACCAAAACGTCACCTATTCCTTTTCTCCAGAGATGTTGCCTGACCCGCTGAGTTCCTCCAGCACTTTGTGTCTATCTACCATGTAAACCAGCATCTGCAGTTCCTTCCTATGCATTTGAAGGGTAAATGTACTTGCTTTTTCAATCAAGTAAAATCTTCTTAACCTGCTATAAAAATTGCAGTTAATTCACAAGTTACATATCGCAGAAGGTAAAAATCTCCATAATTCCTCAAATGCTGGGAGTTATACTTGAAATTAGAGAAATCAAGATAGTCCAAGGTAGACTCCAGAATATAGCACATGCACAGCTATTTACCTTGCAATAAAATTAAGAATTGCCATTGGCAATAAGTCTACAGAGCAGGCATTAAACAGAAGAAACACCTCTGCCGAGCAACTTTCCATAATTTACAGAATAATTTTGATGACAAGCGCACCAGTGAGCACTATATTAGTCTGGTCAGCATATCAGGTGGATTTGGAAGTCTAACATGCATCGGTTTAGTTTTAAATTTAGAGATACAATGTAGAAACAGGCCCTTTGGACCACCAAGTCCGCGCCAACCAGTGATCAACCTGTCCACTAGTTCTATCCCACACACTAGGGACAGTTTACAGAAGCCAATTAATCTACACGCTTACACGTTTTTGGAATGTGGGAGGAAACCAGAGCTCTTGGAGAAAACCCACCGGGTGATGGGAAGAACATACAAACTCCGTACAGACAGCATTCGTAGTCGGGACCGAACCCGGGTTTCTGGTTTCTGCAAGGCAGCAACTCTACCGCTGTGCCACCGTGCCATTGGGATCTGTAGCTGAAGTTGCAGACAAGGTGTTGTTTTATTATTTTGCTGTAGTAGTGTAGTTGTCGCTATTTATTTTGGATCATCACCACAAATGCGGTGCCCTGCTGCATCGCTCTTTCTAGTGTGAAGTTGTCGGAGCTGCGAATGGTGCAGTGAAGCACATCCACATGGATCTGTGTTGGTTCACTGGCTGTGTCAATAGACAGCCACAAGTCCAATAAAAAACGAAGGGAAGAATTTGCGGCGTTCAGATTGGACAGCTTGTCAATGCAATAGAAGATAAAAGTATTGATGTCCTGCCACTAAATCTTACAAGCATGTTTATTATATAATACCCCGTATCAGAAGATCACAGGATAGATGTGGACATTGTCAGTCCTTTTGCCTGATTGATGCTCATCTACCCAGAAGAAATCAACACAATAAGCAGATAGACACAAAATACTGGAGTAACTCAGTGGGACAGGCAGCATCTCTGGAGAGAAGGAATGGGTCGAGATCCTTCTTCAGACTGGTCCCTTGTCAGTGCCTAGGTGGTTATTGTGTTAAGGAGATTTTACTTGATTGAAAAGGCAAGTACATTCACCCTTCAAATGCATAGGAAGGAACTGCAGATGCTGGTTTACCCGATTGATAGACACACAATGCTGGAGGAACTCAGTGGGTCACCAGCATCGGGAGTTCCTTGATACACAATAAGCAGCTAATTTGCTGAGGCCATGCTGGTAGTAAGCACGGATTGCAATCCTCCAGCCCTCCATGGATATGGAAGCGGTGTGAGAGTGACACTGGATTGTTGATGTTTCTCAACTCGTAGCGGTTCAGTCTCAGCAATGAAGGGACATGACAAGATTAATAAGCACTGAGACAAATGTGGGCTAATAAATGAAAACTGCATGACCTTATTAAAAGCAAATCATTTTTCAGTTACTTGGACTTCTTTCAAATGACCGAGGAGCTTCAAGAAAGTAATTAGGACGGTGTGTGTGTGTATGAGCACCAGTGAATGTTTAAAGCAGTACCATATCATATACTTGTTAGCAAAATTGTAGTCCACAAAATAAATGTGAAGGATTTAAAATTGTCCAAGGGACAAAATGTGTAGTGGTAAGCAATGAAGGGAATATTTCCTTCGCTCCATAGATGCTGCTGCACCCGCTGAGTTTCGCCAGCATTTTTGTGTACCTTCAAGAGGGCATAGACGTATGATAGCTTGTAATTTAATGGAAAATAATATCAATAATTCTGGTCTTATTGTGAGGTAAATACTCCGGTAGATATTTTCAGGGAGGGGGTTTGGAGTAGGAGAGAACTGGATGTATATCTGTTAAAAATGACAACAGCAGGACAAGTTAAGAATGGTGTTAAAGAGGCACAAGGAGTTCTTAGCCTTGATAACATAAGTGTTGAGCACAAAAGGAAGGAAATTAAGTTGCACCTTTACAATACCACAGCTTGGCTGGAGTGTTAAAAGCTGCATATCATGCATTAGAAAATAGGTCAAGACTTTGGAGGTTGCAGGAGCAATTTACTGCATATGGTACCAGGCATGGAAAAATTTCATACAATACAGATTCAGGAAAACAAGCCCAGAATGTGGTGAGATGACAGTTGATTTCTTTGCACAATGAGATGGCTTTATCTGAATGCATTGTCTGAAAACAAAGTCAGTCATTTCAAATGAAAATTGTGTAGACTCATAAACAAAAATGGTATAACATTGTGGGATGTCCAGGAGCTAAGCACGGACACAATGGATCAAATAGCCTTCATTGTCTTGTGTTCAAAAGAACACAAGTCTTGTCTGAAGAAGGGTTTCGGCCCGAAACGTCGCCTATTTCCTTCGCTCCATAGATGCTGCTGCACCCGCTGAGTTTCCCCAGCAATTTTGTGAGCCTTCATTGTCTTGCCTGGTTCTGGTTTTTTTAACAATACTTAGGTTTTTGTAAGTACATTAAGCCATGTAGCAATTCTGTTGTGTTATTAGTCCTTAAGTAACTTTTACTGACTCGGTGTTCCTTAAATTATTTATTTTTGTACAACACCAAGCTCCAGCCGCCCCTGAAGTCCCTGGAGGAGGAGTTCAAGGTGACTCGGGCCAGAGAGGTGATGATGTACAGGGACTCCAGCGACCCCAAGGTGGCTCAAGCAGGGGTGGAGGTGAAAACTGGGAGGAAGTGGAGAGCCGGCGAAGCCATGCTGCAAGCAGAGTCCCGGATACGCCACAGAGTCCTGGTGGGAGCAGTGACTCGGGGAAGAGCAGGCCTGGGAATCTTCCCATCTCCCCAGTTTGACAAGGCCAAGGGGAAGGAGAGGCGCAGGCTGGTCCAGGAGGAAGTGAGGGCAGTGGTGGAGGAGGAGAGGTGTACCAGAGCAGTTGGATTGAGGCAGCAGGGAGCCAGGACAAGGTGGGAGCAGGCCATGGACCGAAAAGTCACATGGACTGAGCTCTGGCAGGCTGAACCACAGCGCATCAAGTTCCTGGTCCAGGCAGTGTATGATGTCCTGCCCAGCCCATCGAACCTCTTCATCTGGAGCAAAGCGGAATCTCCAGATTGCCCGCAATGCTCAGGCAAGGGGACGTTGGAACACAGCCTGAGCTGTTGCCCAAAGGCTCTTGGGCAGGGCCGGTACACATGGCGTCACGACCAGGTTCTCAAACCCATTGCAGAAGCCATCAGCATGGGAATCAGCAGCTGCAGACGAGAACGCCCCACCACCCAGATGATCACCTTCGTGAAGGCCGGAGTGCAGCTGCCAAGAACCACAGCAGCCAGGAATCCGTCAGGAATCCTGGTGACTGCGCAGGACTGGCAGCTTTCTGTAGACCTGGTGAAACAGCTGAAGTTCCCACAGCACATTGCCACGACCACCCTGAGGCCAGATATCCTCCTGGTCTCAGAGGCGACCAAAAACATCGTCTTGTTGGAACTGACAGTGCCGTGGGAGGACCGTCTGGAGGAGGAAGATGGCCAAGTATGAAGAGCTGGTCATAGACTGCCGTAAGCAGGGCCGGAAGGCAAGCTGTATGCCCATCGAGGTTGGCTGCAGAGGTTTTGCAGGGCAATCGCTCTACAAAGCCTTGAGTGCACTGGGCATCAACGGAATGGAGAGGAGAAGAGCCATCAAGAACACCACAGAGGCAGCGGAGAAAGCCTCGAGATGGCTCTGGATCAGGAGAGGAGGTCCGTGGGTAGGAGCGAATGCCACCTGAACACAAGTCGTGGTCTGATCAACCACGGCTGGGTCGCCTGGGTGAGGGTGTCTGATGTTGAAAGACCCGAAACACCCAATGACCCCAGGTTACATCACTGGTGATGTGTTCAGGAACTTCAATGGATGTGTTTTTATCAATCAGCCCCTGACACGCAACGTGAATTTAAATGGGAATGCATTTTTGGAATATCGGGAACAATTATTTTGTCAAATCTAGAATTTGATTTTGCTGCTATAGATATTAAGGATTTTCAGGGGCACCATAAACACCATTCGGAATCTTGGGAGAGTTTGAGTCTTTGTGACTACATGTTTGCATCTATCTTATCCATAGTTTCTTGTTAAGATTTGTTCATGTTGCATTCTAAGTTGCGATCTGTTAGGCCTAATACCTTACGATCTGTGCTTGCAGTCCCACCCGCCATCCCACTGTGCCGACTTCAAGGAGATGTTGCTGCTGGAAACGACGTCACTCTGACTTGTAGTTCGGAAGAGGGTCTCCCACTCCCGTCATTTTCCTGGGAAAAGCAAGATTCATTTGCTAAACTACCACCACTTTCAGTACAGGGTAAGGTCCATGGTCTGATTTTTATAAGTTGTCTAAATAAGCATATTTTTGTCATTATTATTCTGAATTTAAGAGCTTTATATAAAGCACAGGGTGATTTTTTTCTTTAGTTTTAGAGATACAGCGCGGAAATAGGCCCTTTGGCCCACTTGATCCGCGCCGACCAGAGATCCCTGTATACTAGCACTGTCCTTCACACAGGAACAATTTAAATGTTTTACCGAAGCCAAGTATCCAACAAACCTGTACGTCTTTGGAATGTGGGAGGAAACCGGAGCTCCCGGAGACAACCCACACAGTTACTGGGAGAACTTACAAATTCCATATAGACAGCACACATACTCAGAATGGCACTGTAAGGTAACAACTCTACCGCCGTCCTATGAGGTCCAGGGTCTGATTTTATAACTTGGCTAATTAAACATTTTTATTTTTTTGAGCTTTATATATACAGTGCTTTTTGTGGTGTAATAATGAGTGATTTCTAATTTAAATTGTAAATAAAACCTTATTTATATGATTATACATTGTTAACTGAAGACATCTCTGACTTTCAATGCCAAAATCTCAAATATCATGTTTCCAATATATTATCTGGTCCTGTGCAGTATCTTATAGAATTTAACTACTTAATTAAAATTGAAGATGGTTAAGTGTACGCTTCAAGTATAATCACAGTAAAATAGTTGCCTCCTTTATTCACACACACACACACACACACACACACACACACACACACACACACACACACACACACACACACACACACACACACACACACACAATATATATATTAGACATTGTGATGTTTTAACTGACGACCTTTTTTTAAAAATACAGCATAGGGAATATTGATAAAAATAAAACATTGCGTTCCGTACTGAAGCATTGTTGGGCTATAAATTTTTGCAAATGGGAACAAGACAAATGACATAGATTAATGGGGAGGCCATGACTGGGGAAGAAAAGATCAGACAACATTAATCAAAGGAATAATGAAATGGATTTGTGTAAAATAGCAAGATATCATGGTGAATAGTGATAAACCCAGAATCTATTCTTAGTTGGAAGCTACATTAATATAACAGATATAGATTCCAGCATTGAGTTAGTACATTGGCATGGGACATTGTTGTTCACCTCTTCAGACCTCTTCATTCCTGCTGCTAAGGATAACAAATGAAGAAAATTCCTGCAGTCTAAGGCCCTTTATACAGTGAAAGTGCGTTTACAAGCAGAACATTTATTTCCTGAATGAGCGCTGTCACCTCTGGAAAATCTCGGCTCAATGTTTGGTGACCTTGCATTAAAAAAATATCAACATTGGTAGGAAAACAAAATAATTCTCTGCGTTTTGCTAGGGCCTCTGAAATTATGCCACATATGCAGCAAGAAAACGGAAGGAACAGAAATCATTGGCAAATACAGTATGTGTGTGTGTGTGTGAGAGAGGGAGAGAGAGAGAGAGAGAGAGACCGAGAGAGAGAGAGAGAAAGGTCATTTGGACCATTAAGCCAACTATTTGCAATGCATCATGTGCAATTCACACTGCCAAGGCCCCAGATTGAACTTATTTAATCTCTTCAGGGAAGGAAATAACCAGAAAGGAAAGCACAAAGGCAGAGTTGCTTGAAATTGCTCTTGGAAAACAACCTGGAAAAATTGCCCGATATCAATCTAATATATTGCGATCTATATTATTCACCTGCCGAGTTGTATTTTATGCCACTTCCAAAGGGCCTGGAACTAACATGCATAACAAGCTATTGATGCTTAGGGGTCTCCTGATCGCCTGTTTCAAATTCGGATATTAGTCTCTCTCATCTTCAAGATGCTTTATTAATGCACTGTTGAAAGGACTTGTGATTTCGGGGATGAAAAGATAGGAGAGATCTGTGATGTTATAATCCTGATGCATCATACTTTAATGACACTTGTCATTATTATAAATGTTTACCGGACAGCATGATATCATTTAGAAAAGCAGGTCGTAGAGTCACACAGCACGGAAACAGGCCCTTTGGCCCAACTCGTCCATACCGACCAAGATGACCCATTTATGTTAATCCCAATTGCCCTGCCTTTGGGCCATATCTCTCTAAACCTTTCCTATCCATGTGCATGCTATTTGTTAATATCAGGTATTAACCAAAGACAATCAATATGGTAAAAGCAATCAGTATCAGTCAGAAGAAGGGACCCGACCCGAAACATCACCTATCCATTTTCTCCTGAGATGTTGCCGAATCTGCCGAGTTACTCCAGCATTTTGTGTCTATTTTTTTTAAAAACAAGTCCAGCTCAGTAAATGTAATAGATTTCCGATGAAAGGAATGGGGAGTTAAAAAAAAATGCTGTAATTGTAGAGAGTATATATTTTTAGAAGATGCCCAGTAAGATACTGTATGTGAGCAAATGGTGGAGGCAAATGATATGAGAGTGAGGAGAGAGGATGAGAGGAACTTTTTTTGCACTGAAGACATTCCCAAGGGAAATGTTGGGCTAGCAACACGTTTATAAGTTAAAAAATTGGATAAATTACACAAGAGCAAAAAGGACATGACAGTGTGATTAGTTTTTGCATTGCTTTAACAAAGAAGTCATGTAATTACAAAAGGCCAGATGGTCTCATTTTGTACAGTAAATTCTGAATCAATGGTTGTACATTTAAATTATTTGGTTGGAATTTCATTACTTGCTGATTTTATTACTTGATAAAATAAATATCAGGCAGAGCAATTTCACCCATGTTCTTTATTAATATTGTAGGACGTGTTTTCATTCCAATGTCGATGTGTTGACACATTCCATTGCAAAATCCATATGGCAAATACTGATCATCATCCATCAGCTTCTTCTGATGGGAGCTCATTCCAATTTATTATATTGTGCGGCATAAATTCATTGGAACTTGGCCTTGCTTAAGAGGCAGCAGTGTAAGAGGCAGCAATAAATATTAGTTCCACTAATATAGTAGGGCAGCACAGTAGTGCAGTGGGAGAGTTGCTGCCTTAAGGCCCTTTCCCGAGTTACTCACGAATTCTCCCGAGTTTTCCCCTTGATTCAAACTCGGGGAATGTCCGTAGCGAGCCCGTAGGAGTCCGTAGATATTTTGTAGCGGCACGTAATGCGAGCCTTAGGTACTCGGGGCATCAGGTAAGCCGGGACGTTTTTTCAGCATGTTGAAAAATGTCCATGAGTAAAGAAAAATAGCCCCGAGTACCTACGGCTGGCATCTCCGAGTTTGAATCAAGGGGAAAACTCGGGAGAATTCGTGAGTAACTCGGGAAAGTGGGACAGGGCCTTCACAGCTCCAGAAACCTGAATACCTGTTTTTTTTTTCAATTCAACTTTAATGTCATTGCACAAATACTGAGTATGGGTACAACGAAATGCAGTTTTGCGTCAGTCCGTAGTAGTGCAATATAGAAATAAAAAAAAAAAAAGAGGATACAGAATAATAAAAAATACAGAATAATTAAACAATGGGGACGGAGGGACCGGAGGAATCTATCGGCGGGACTCCGAGTTCAGCAATGCGACTGGTATGATTGTAGAAGCTGTTCCTCATCCTACTGGTACGAGACCTGAGGCTCCTGTACCGCCTCCCTGATGGGAGGAGGGCAAACAGTCCATGGTTGGGGTGGGAGGGGTCTTTAATGATCTTCCCAGCTCGTTTCAGACACTGTTTTCGGTGGAGGGCATCCATGGCAGGGAGCGGGGCACCGATGATGTGCTGCGCGGTTTTCACCACCCGTTGTAGTGCCTTCCTGTCCGCAACAGTGCAGCTGCTGTACCATACCGTGAAGCAGGCGGTCAGGATGCTCTCGATGGTACACCTGTAGAAGTTGGTCAGGGTCTGGGGGGACAGGTGGGCTTTCTTGAGCCTCCTCAGGAAGTAAAGGCGCTGCTGTGCCTTTTTGATCAGCTTGGAGGTGTTGAGGGACCAGGACAAATCCTCCGAGATGTGTACCCCGAGGAATTTGTAGCTGGAGACTGCGCTCCACCTCAGTCCCGTTTATGTGGATGGGGGTATGTCTGCCCCCTCTGACCTTCCTGAAGTCGACAATAAGTTCCTTCGTCTTCTTGGAGTTGAGGACGAGGTTATTGGCACACCAGGTTGTCAGGTGCTGGACCTCCTCTCGGTAGGCTGACTCATCGTTGTCACTGATCAGTCCTACCACCGTGGTGTCGTCAGCAAACTTAATGATGGCGTTGGATCCGTACTTAGGGATGCAGTCGTGGGTGAAGAGGGAGTAGAGGAGAGGGCTGAGCACACAGCCCTGTGGCACGCCGGTGTTCAGTGTTATAGTGGTGGAGGTGAGGTTGTTGACCCTAACAGACTGTGGTCTGTTGGTGAGGAAATCCAGTGTCCAGTTGCAGAGGGAGGTGGAGATGCCAAGCCCGCTGAGTTTGGTGATCAAGCTGGCGGGGGTGACAGTGTTGAAAGCGGAGCTGAAATCAATGAACAGCAACCTGATGTAGGAGTTGTTGTTGTCCAGGTGGGTCAGGGCAGAGTGTAGGGCCGCCGATATGGCGTCCTCTGTAGACCTGTTGGCCCGGTAGGCAAACTGATGGGGGTCCAGTGTGGGGGGGAGGCTGGCTTTGAGGTGAGCCAAGATCAGCCGCTCAAAGCACTTAGCAACAATGACAGGGGTGAGTGCCACTGGGCGGAAATCGTTGAGGCTCCCTGTGGCTGACTGTTTGGGCACTGGCACGATGGTTGATGTCTTGAGGCAAGTGGGGACAACACCCTGGGCCAGTGAGTGATTGAAAATGTCGGTAAAGACTTGGGATAGTTGTCCAGCACATGCCCTAAGCACCCGGCCAGGGATGCCATCGGGGCCGGCAGCTTTGCGCTCATTCACCTTGATCAGTGCATCTTGTACAGCAGAGGTGGAGAGACTGAGGGGTTGTTCATTTGGGGGTGGAGCAACTTTGATGGCTGGGGTTTTGTTATCTCGGTCAAAGCGAGCATAGAAATGGTTTAGCTCGTCAGGAAGGGTGGCGTTGTCTGGGGGAGGGGTGTTAACTTTCTGGTAATCGGCAAGGGATTTGATTCCTTGCCACATGCGCCTGGGGTCAGAGTTGTTATGGAAGTGCTCCTCAATCCGCCGTTTGTGATTGAGTTTGGCATTCCTAATTCCCATTTTCAGATTGGCCCTGGATGAGCTGTATCCCTCAGCGTCGCCAGATCTGTAAGCGGCATCGCGAGCCTTCAGTAGGAGTCTGACCTCCCTGCTCATCCACGGCTTCTGGTTAGGGAAGGTCTTTATTTCTTTGTGGGTAGTGACATTATCGGTGCAGAATTTTATATAGTCCATAACTGTTGAGGTGAATGAGTTGATGTCCACTTGTGAATTGAAGGTGGACTGGGTAGCAAACAGACTCCAGTCTGTCTGCTGAAACTGCTGCTGTAAAACAGAGACAGCCCCCTCAGGCTAGACCTTCACTGTCCTCGTGGTAGGTTTCACATGTCTGATCAGAGGTGTGTATTTGGGGAGCAGGAACAGAGAGAGGTGGTCAGACTGACCAAGGTGTGGGAGGGGGAGGGCTTTGTAGGCTTCAGTAATATTAGTGTAAACTAAGTCCAGAATATTGTTTCCTCTGGTTGGGCAGGAAACATGCTGATGGAACCTGGGGAGTACAGTTTTAAGGTCGGAGTGGTTGAAATCACCCGCAACAATAAATGCCCCCTCTGGGTGAGCAGATAGATGTTTGCTGATAGCAGCTTGCAGCTCTTCCATTGCTAGCCTGGCATTAGCGTCCGGTGGTACATAGACTGCGGTGATAACAGTCGATGAGAATTCTCTTGGCAAATAGAAGGGCCTGCACTTTAACATCAGGTATTCCAGGTCAGCAGAGCAGTGACTACCAATCCTAACGGCGTCCTTACACCATGAGTTGTTCACATAGATGCATAGTCCGCCGCCCTTGGTCTTACCGGAGTCCTCCGCTGTTCTGTCGGCCCTGAAGACAGTGCGCCCCTCCAGCTCGATGGCGTTGTCCGGGATGTTGCCGTTGAGCCATGTTTCAGTAAAGACCATGTCGTTGCAGTCGGCGATCCGTCTATGTGTGGTGATCCGCAGCCGTAGTTCATCGATTTTACTCACCAGGGACCGGACATTCGCGAGGAAAATGCTGGGCAGAGCTGGCTGGTGAGGATTTAATTTCAGCCTAGCTCGATGTCCTCCCCGCTTCCCACGTCTTTGTTTGCGGTCCCTGCGCCGCCGCCGGGCACTTCCTGTCAGGGAAGCTGACCCGCTAGACCACGGTGTCTTGGCGATCTCCGGCGGCAGTTGAAAGTCGCTTCTGGAGCTCGTTACGCAGAGACGGCCGAGCTCTAATAGCTCCTGACGGCCGTATAGAGTCTTCGCTCGGGTGCTCCGGGCGAAAACTAAGGTAATGATTAACAGAAAAATAAATAAATTACAAAAACTACGGAGACGCAGAGCCTCGCGTTGTGCACGCGACGCCATCTTTGATCCTGACCACGGGTGCTGTCTGTACAGAATTTGTAAGTTCTCCCTGTAACCGCATGGGTTTTCTCCGGGTGCTCCGGTTTCCTCCCATACTCCAAAGATGTGCAAGTTTGCAGTTTAATTGGCTTCGGTAAAATTGCAAATTGCCCCTCATGTTGCTGCCTTATAGAGCCTGAGATCCAGGTTCAATCCTGACTACGGGTGCTGTTTGTGCAGAGTTTGTACATTCTCTCTCTGACTGCTTGGGATTTTCCTGGGTGCTCTGGTTTCTTCCCACATCCAAAATACATGTGGGTTTGTAGTTCAATTGGCCTTTGTAAGTTGTCCCTAGGATAGTGTTAGTGTATGGGGTGATCGCTGGTCGACGCGGACTTGGTGGGCCAAAGGGCCTGCTTCCATGTTCTACTCTGAAAGTCTACATTTTACTCTTAAAGTCTAAATGTGCTTGATCTGGGGCTGAAGGCATTCCGTGGATAACGAAGCTGCAGTGGACAGCTTCCAAGGATGTTGGTGAGGACTGAATGTGAACGGCCCCAATCATGCCTGTCTGCAGTCGATTGTTTTTATTGCGGCAACACTGACATAGAAACATAGAAACATAGAAACATAGAACTGCTTGGCCTTTGATCATTTTGTGGTCAGACACCCTACACATACCCCTCATTCTTCCACGCATGCACACGTCCAAAGCATCGTGAGGGTAAAATGCTACTATGCCTTACCTGCTACCCCATTGCTGTTCTCGCATGTATCTCTGCTTTGGAGCAGTGATGAGCTGAAGAAGATATGAGGTTGCACTTTCCAACCAGCCTCCCAGCCCTGCATCAGGGAGCACTGGTATATAAACCTCAGCCCCATTCACTTGAATGGGTCTCTGACCCTTTTGTAAACAGTCTTGAGATGCTTTGTTTCATTTTAATGTTTTACTTTTTTTTAAATTATTTAAATCTATTTGAAATTTGTTATATGTCTTTGGCTGAGGCTGGCTCGCTGCCTGGAACTAGTTATACCATGCCAGTTATCTTTAGTTTAGTTTAATTAAATTTAGTTTAGTTTAGAGATACAGCGTGGAAACAGGCCCTTCGGCCCACCGAGTCCGCGCCGACCAGTGATCCCCGTACACTAGCTCCATCCTATACGCACTAGAGACAATTTACAATCTTTACCGACGCCAATTAACCTACAAACCTGTCCGTCTTTGGAATGTGGGAGGAAAGCGAAGCAACTGCGGAGAACCCACTTGGTCACAGTGAGAATGTACAAACTCTGTACAGACAGCACCCGTGGTCAGTATCGAACCGGGGTCTCTGTCGCTGTAAGGAAGCAAATCTACCGCTGCGCCACAGTGCCGCCCAAATGAAATTACTAGGTATCTCTTGGTGCAAAGGCTGGCTTGCAATTGTAGCCAGTGAGCCAGGCAGTGGGTTAAGTCCAGTGCATTCACTACCAATGGCCCTCCCAGGACTTGGAATCGTTCACCTTAATTGTTTTCTGCGCTTTAAAGTGATTTTGTTTTAATTCAAATGGCCTCGCCAAGGAATTGATTTGAAAATGTGCAGAGGCCGGCGTACTCAATGTGTGAAGGACAAAAATCATTGAAGTGTTGTGGTTAAATTATTTTCAATAATGTCCCTTCAGCTTCATGACGCAGCAGACTGCTTTGAGGATTCTAATGGCATAGTCAATAATTACTGTTTCAATAAAAAAAAGCAGGAATAAAAATTGATAAAGACCGCTAGTTATAAGACAGTCCTTTGAAAGGGTTTGTCTCATGTCAATATATGTTGTGATTTTAAAAATATAGATTTTCTCTTTTTAAAATAAAATTGTTGATTTACTTTTAGTAATTAGACGGCATTTCCACCGCTTCCAGTAATAAACCCCCTGTTTGCATCAGAGACAAAATCAGCCTAAATATTCAAATGTGTTGCTCCTTCTGAAACACAATTTCTTGTAAATTGGTGAGGCCTGGATTGAAGTCGGGTTCATGGGTATCTGTTCCACATATACTATTCTGATCTCAGATGCATTAATTTACTTTAAAGCAGTCGATGTGGCAAATCGATCTAAAAGATTATCGATAATTAAATTACTATTCACCATTAACATGTGGCTCACCTCTTTGGAGACCTCAGTCCTAAATGTAAAATTACAAAATAGAAATAAATGCTTATGATTTGTTTTGTCTGCAGTTTTACAAACACCACGTCCTTTCACTGTCTGTACTCATTTCCAACGGCTTATAAGCTTATCTTGGTTTCCAGCAGAAATACCTCAAGCACTAAACTGTCGCACAAAACGGCACCAGATATCAACCGATGACCTGTTCAAATAAGATACGATAGTTGAAAGTTGGTTATTCCCTGTGTGCTTGTATATATATAACAAGGAGTGAGTGAGCCTGCTATTTGTCAACCACATTTGGAAGTGAAACAAAAGGCTGATTATGAATGGACTAATTGGGCGGGAAGATTGACTGGGATTATTGCCGTTCAATTTAGCCGTGAGAACAACTGCTGGAGTTCCTTAGAGAACATGGATAGGCCACATTTCAGCTTGGGACCCTTCTTCAGCCTAATTGTGGTGGGGCAGGGAAAAAGCTGGAAGGGATGAGGGACAAGGCAAAGCTTGGCAAGTGATAGGTGGATACAGGTGATGGTGGGGGGGGGGGTGGGGTGGTGGGGGGGGGGGTGGGGGGGTGGGGTGGTGGGGGGTGGGGTGGGGGTGGGTGGGGGGGGTGGGGTGTGGGGGGTGGGGGGGTGGGGGTGGGGGGTGGCTAGTGGTCCTGGGCAGTTGGTGGACAGAGGCCAGCGATGAAAAGACAAAAGGTATGAGATAAGGATAGGTGAGAATTCAGACGACATTCTTTGAAATAAATCTGACTGTGATTTGACGTAAGACAAAGCTTTGATGAATATAGCCAAGCTTCCAGCTAATTGACTGGAGTGATGTAATTCGCAAGGCCTGACAGTGCAGGGCAACATCCCTCCAGGTTGTTCCAATCCCTGTGTCATTAATTCATGCCGAGTTTATTGTCATCTGTGCAAGTACAGGTATAATGAAAATCTCCTTATACTATGAAAATCCTGTTCGGTGACAGGAAAACTGCTATTAAAACTGACCATAGGGTTAATGAAGAATTCTAGTAGTTATAGGACGCTCTGCATTTCTGGGAGCCGTGCAGTTTGGCAAAGCCTATGTGGCAGGAACAGCTGATGCCTACTTTCTACAGGGGAAAGTGATAAATGTCCTGTCCCCATTGGACAAGATTTTTGTCACGAATCAACACATCTTTGGACAGCCATATGACAGATTTAACATTCATCACTGGTGGCTTGAAAATTTAATGCTGTGTTGACATTTACCAGCATATGAAGCAACATCCCTGCAGTAAAAAGGCTGGCAGCAAGCCAGGCTCAGAGCGTGGTGTGACTGCCTTGCTTGTGAAGCTGAGATTGGAACCAAGACAGGTTTGTCTGACATGAGGATAGACACAATGTGTTGGAGTAACTCAGCGGGTCAGGCAGCATCTCTGCAGAGAACGGATGGTTGAGGATCGGGTCGGGGACCCTTCTACCCTTCTTCAGACTGAAAGTAAGGGGGAGGGAACTGGAGGAAAGAAAAGGCCAGAACAAAGCAGGGCTGGTGACAGACGACCAAGGAAAGGTGCAGCCCGGAACAGCCCATTATTGGCTGGGGAAGTGGTTATAACGAAGGGATGCAAGGATGCGAACAGTGGGACAACAAGGGGAGGGGGGAGGGAACGAAGGCCGGGGTTACTTAAAATTAGAAAAATCAACGTTCATACCGCTGGATTGTAAGCTGCCCGAGTGAAATACGAGGTGCTGTTCCTCCAATTTGTGTGTGGCCTCACTCTGACAGTGGAGGAGGCCCAGGACTTGTCTGGTGATCCTGCAAGTGTGGACCTGGACTAAGGGCAGCACTGTGTCTCACAAGATCAGAGAAATTGGCAGGCATTATAAGGTGAACAAAAGGGTGTAATTATTTTGTGTTTCCCTTATACCCACACCATCTTGGCCACACTCTCATTTCTCTTGTGCAGGAGTCTGAAAACCCTGACCATTTGGTTCAAGAATGGCCTCTTCCCAACAACCATTCGGCTCTTGAACACAATACAACACTACCCGATGAATTTTGAACTGTAGATAGACACAAAATGGTTGAGTAACTCACCATGTCAGGCAGCATCTCTGGAGAAAATGTTTAGGTGACAGTTCGGGTAGGGACCCTTCTTTGGTACAAACCAGCATCTGCAGTTCCTTTTTATTAAGTTATGAACTGTCTTTTTTTGCACAAATTACATCATGCTTTTTTTTTTGCACTAGTACTGGGGTTATTACTTTTTTATTTTTTTGTTTATCATTACGTGTATTACGTTACAGGCCTGTTACATAAGTAAGAATTTGCTGCAAATGAATTTGCTGTAATTGTTCTGCTGTAGGTGGGTGATTCTTCAGTAAGTGAATCCGTAATTCTATTACATTTCTTCTTTTTGTATATTGTTAATAAACAGAATCCTCATCAATAGAGATCAAACCCTAAATGAATAAAGTGTTATTTTTTCATTCTTTTCCCAATGTTCGATGCCCCCCCCATTCCCCCCCCCCAAAACTGCATGTCCCGATGGTAACTAGTGAAATTTCAAGTCGGCATATTTATTTAATGGGGGATCTATCTGGACTGAAAATACTTTTAAACGGTAGATATTAATAATTAAAATATTTATCACCCTTAAAAAAAATTCCTCTATTCTTGATAAAATTATAAATCTCAGTTATTTTCAAAAAATTCTTGTCTCGATGATTGGAGTCATTTGCCGTCACGCACCTTTGTTGAGCAATCCCACATGGCTATAAATATAGGCGCGAACTTCCGACCTCAAAAGACCGCGGAATTCAAAAGTCCCCTACCTTGTGAATTTACAGGATGCGAAGCGTATGAAAACTCAGTTTTCTGCTGCATAGCAGGCACATACCTTTATTCGGCGTCATCACCGAACGGTGCTCAACTCTTAGAGAAAAAAAAAAGTTATTTTTTACTTGTTCTGGAGAACAAATCGTGCCATGTGCCATTCGGGAAACGATATGGCCAGGCATGGCCTTCCAGCGAGGCCATCCTGGACTAAAGGCTTGGGCCACCATTCCCGTCATGGCCACATCCGCAACTTAATCCCCGATCTCCATCCCGCTCCAGCTGGACACGCAGCCGTCGCATCTTCCCGTGACCCGATGTCCTTCTGCACGCCCGGCCCTCTTCAGCCCTTGTTTCCCCCCTCCCCCCAACCAGGGAACAAGGGCTGAAGAGGGAAGATGCGATGGCTTTGTGTCCGGCTGGAGATGGAGCTGGAGATGGAGCTGGAGATCGGGGGTAAGTAACCCTAGCCCCAACCCCGGCTCCAGTCCCAACCTTAGCCCCAGCCCCAATCCAACCCCAGCTCCAACCCCAGCCCTAGCCCGAACCCTAGCTCTAAAGATAGTTTTAGTCATCTCCATCATGTGACGCTCCCAAACTCGATCATCTCCACCACGCGTAGTCATATCCGTCACATGAGTATTTTATGCTCATAATTGTGATTGACAAATGAACAGTATGGCTCTGCCTAATGATCTGAAGTTAATATTGTTTTAGAGGAAGTTGGTGAAAAGTTATGAGAAGGTTACCATTCTTGCTGAAAATCACAATTTTTTTCGGCAGTAAGCTGTTACGAAGGTTTAAAATCACTGCGTTAGACTGAAAAGGTTTATTTTTTGGTGGTTTATTTCAGGAAGATACTCTAATTTCCAGGACTGTGACAAAAATTTGATTTTATATTCTTAAATCAGTTATATTTGCAGTGTTGTTCATCATAAAAATATGATGGATATGACTGAATGCAATGGGCAACCTGGAAAAAGAAGAGTAAAAAATAAATTAAATTCTCTGAAAGATTCTGCCAAACATATTTTTCCCATAGTAATGGTCATCTATGTGAAACAATATTCAAAGTTGCAAAAATTTAAGTTTTATTTTCGGGTTTCCAGAAACTTAAAAGTAGACATTTACTGTAGAATCACCCAGGTACACATGACAATTAAACACTTGACTCTGACTGAGCCCCTGACCAGGAGAACACCATGTTGGAAGCAAACCTTTGCAACCTTTATCCTCAAAATGTAGGGGGAAGCTTAAAGGAGGTTCCTAGTGTTGAAAAAAAAGTTTTTTTTTGTCCACGATAAATGAATGCCCTTCTATCACAAGGACAAAATCAACTTGTTGCAGTTTTATTTATTTTATAATTTGTTTTAGAGTGTGGAGTGGATTAACTAACTAACAACCTTTCTCCCCACTCAACCTGGTTTGCCCAACTTTTGGTTCGAGATGTTCTTGTCAATAAATAAGCAGTACATAACATTATAACAAGAGTTTAAATTATTAAAATAACCATAAAAATTACATCAGGCCATAAAATATAGAAAGATAGGATAGGAAAACGTTGGACCAATTATTAAGTTATCTAGAGACTCTTCTCTTGAAATTTTATTTTGAAGATATTAATAACCTGGCTCCAACTAGTAGATATTAAATGTTGAGGAAAATATCTATGTAATTTAAATTTTCTTGAGTATGTCCAGCTAAGCTTGCTCCCTGCTTGCTTCAGTGGGGATAAACCTGGACTGATTGGGAAAGGGGTGACTAACCTGCTGGGATCCCGTGTTGCAGGTGTAGGTCCTGTGTTCAATATCTCACAGCGACAGATGCTTGCTGTTTAGCCTCATGATGTATCTCTAGGTTAAGACCCTGAACTTACAAACACTTATGAGTCCAGGCAAGTGTACCGCTTGATATGATATTTAATGTTGTCTTGAGTTATACCAAATCCACATAAACTTCCCTTGTTAATTTTGGGGGCGCAAGCAGGCGGCACTGTGGCACAGTAGTACAGTTGCTGCCTTACAACGCCAAAGACTGGGGTTTGATCCTGACTGCGGGTGCTGTTCGTACAGAGTTTGTACGTTCCCACCGTGATCGCGTGGGTTGTCTCCGGGTGCTCAGGCTTCCTCCCACATTCCGAAGACGCACAGGTTTGTAGGTTAATTGGCTTCGGTAAAGATTGTAAATTGGCCCGAACGTGTCGGTTAGAGGTAGGGTAAAGGGATTGTGATTCGGAGTGGACTCGGTGGGCCGAAGGGCCCGTTTCCGTGCTGTATCTCTAAACTAAAGTAAACTGAACAACCATTCTTATTATGGATACCAGTATTGCAGAGATATACACGCATACTGATAAAATACTAGTGTATAGTTCTGAGTTGTGCCCCTAGCACTAACACTATCCTACAGAGTAATGACAACGCACAATTTCACCGAAGCCAGGTATGCGTGTATTAATACATGCATAGAAGATATGCATCTTAAAATAATAATTCTTTTTCTCAGAGGTCCAAAATTGCAGATGCACGCAGGCAACATTGCCAATAGTGCAAATCGAAGCATGGCCGTATCCATTGGTACTATATCAGCACTGAAACCAGTCTCTGTGGGGTTCAGTGTCTTAAACAGGCAATGAAAATTAGACTAGATATTGATCAGAGACCTACATGTGATTGCTTATTCTGCACTTCTTCTCCCAAAGCCCTGTTGCTGGACAGGAACCTTGTGCACAGGGTGCCGAATCTAACTGCGAACTTCTTTCTATCCATTACCACCTCTGTTCTGGGGAAATGTTGCAAGATGCTTTGTAGGTGCTTTAATCAAACAAAATATGACCAGGACCTTCTCTGTTCCAGCCCATTAACAGGGTGTGGAGGCTGCCTTTCCTTGTAGCTACACCTTTTTAGTTTAGTTTCAGTGTGTTGTTGGCACCCACCACCCTGTGGGTAAAATGTGTAAAAAAAACCTGCCTGAATGGAGGTGCTGTTTCTTTCAGTATTTCCAGTGCCCATAGTTTTTTTTTTTACATTTAAGGTGCAATGAAAAGCGGCGTTTTGCATGCTATCCAAACAGATCAGATGCACAATACATGGATACAATTGTCAAATTCGAGTACAATAGATAGAGCAAAGTGGAAGATACAGAGTGCAGAATATAGTTTTCAGCATAGAACATAGAACAGTACAGCACAGGAACGGTCCCTTCGTTCCACAGTGTTAGTGCCGAACACATGCCAAGTTCAACTGATCTCATCTGTTTCATCTTAATTAAATAGAATGCACTGTAGCTTTCTATTTAATTTGCAACTTTTATCAGCAGCAGCTAATTTGTGACCTGTGGTCAGGTAGTAAGAGTGTCAGGGGTTATGGGGAGAAGGCAGGAGAATGGCGTTGAAAGGGGAAAAATAGATCAGCCCTGATTGAATGGTGGAGTAGACTTGATGGGTCAAATGGCCTAATTTTTCTCCTGGTATTTATGAACATATAACTCTTTAATAATGGTCTTTAAATATCAGTAGATTTTTGTTCACGTTCAATGTTTTCTTTCCAAGATAAATCGCGAGGGACATTGTTTCTCCGGAATATCAGCTCTGCTACAAATGGCTTGTACCGATGTACAGTTACCAATGTGATGGGATCCCACACCTGTGCCATTCATCTCCAGGTTAACGAACGTAAGTACATTGTCATCGCCAAATCTTTGCAGCACTTATAACTTGTGTTTACCCTCCTGTGTGTTCAGAATTCCATTTGACACTACACGATTTTCAATATATCCCATCCAAGACCTACCGGCAAACTGAATGTTGCTGAAAGAATCTAAACATGAGCCATCTCAGCATTGAGAGGATTCAGCCACATTATAAATCTAGCAAGAATGAAAGAATTTCATAAACCATCTAGGGTTTAATATTTATCATGCAAATCTTCTTATCCATTTAACTAAGAATTCAACAATTCTCTTAAATAATCTGGGTGGCATGGTGGCGCAGCGGTAGAGTTGCTGCCTTTCAGCGCCAGAGACCTGGGTACGATCCCGACTGCAGGTGCTACCTGTACGGAGTTTGTACGTTCTCCCCGTGACCATGTGAGTTTTTCTGATCTTCGGTTTCCTCCCACACTTCAAAGCCGTACAGGATTGTAGGTAAATTGGCCTGGTATAAGTGTAAATTGTCGCTAGTGTGTGTAGGATAGCGTTAATGTGTGGAGATTGCTGGTCAGTGTGGACTTGGTGGGCCGAATGGCCTGTTTCCGCACTGCATCTCTAAACTTAACTAAACCTTTGTCAAATCTGAGTAATATTTTTTGATGCAAAAGAAAATGAGCTGTGTAATGCTTTAGGTAATAAAGCCAAGGTCACATTTGAACTCATTCAGACCTATCCTTACTGTTGTCTCATTGCAGAATCCACATCCATCTCGACAGGTTCACAGCACCTTGGTTTAAATGGCTCTTTTGCTTCAACATGCAGCAAAGTATCAATGATTCAATTCAATGATACTTTGGTGTCATGTATACCTAGGTACATTGAAATGCTTTATTTTGCTTACAACCTGGTAAAATCATACAACAGACCTCACCTAGGCAGTAAACAAGTGTCGCCACGTGTCTGGCACTGACAAGTTATAAAAATCACTGAACATTCCTATTTACTGCCTGTGGCTGCACGTGCAGCAGACCTATTCCCATCGACGGCCTCCCGCTGGGTCTAGCCTTTAGTCTAAGGGTGGTGAATCTGTGGAATTCTTTGCCACAGAAAGCTGTGGAGGTCAAGTCAGTGAATATTCAGAGATAGATTCTTGATTAGTACAGGTGTTGGAGGTTATGGGGAGAAGGCAGGAGAATGGGGTTAGGAGGGAGAGATAGATCTGTCATGATTGAATGGCGGAGTAGATGCGATGGGCCGAATGGCCTAATTCTGCTCCTATTCCTTATGACACCCTCTTCAATTTCGACAGGAGTACCAGTTAAGACTGCCTCCAGTCCTGATTTGGAGTCTGAATCTATAAGTTAGGGAACAAAAGAATGACTACTGCAAATCAAATCAGATGTTTTTCTGAATTCTGTAAACACACTCAACTATTACACAACTCCCAATCCTAAAAGGCCTGGATATTGTACCCTTTTTGCCAATACCTTTGCCAGATGTCTTGTCTGATTCCTGATTACAGGTGCACATTTGTAGCTCTTGAAGACCTCTGGCATCAGATTGAAATGACCCTTCAAGGATTCTCTCGTGTCCTTTCGTGAGACCTTGTGGTGCTAATACACATCTAGTACGCCCTTGGCCCCACCACCTGCAGCGATATTGCAATGTCCTATTGTGTGTGACTGTTTCTCTGTTCTGCACCCTCTGAGGAACTCAATGATATTGATTGTGTCTATGAACTCTCTTGCTTATGCTTTCCAAGTTTGCTGACGCTGTCACTGCCTGCCAACATCACAGCTCTATTCAGAGAACCCTTTATCTATTTACCTCACACCAGATTATTGCTACGTTACTCCCTTTAGTTTATTATTGTCATGTGTACTGAGGTACAGTAAAAAGCTTTTTGTCGCATGTTATCCAGTTAGCAAAATGACTATACATGATTACAGCCAAGCCGTTCACTGTGTAAAGATACAGCATAAAGGCAATAATGTTCAATACATGATAACATCCAGTAAAGTTCGATTAAAGATAGCTCGAAGGTAGATGGAGGATGAATACAGGATAAATGGTATAACGTTTAGTGCAAGATAAAATCCAGTAAAGTTTGATTAAAGATAGATGGGAGATCGGGACAGCTCTCTAGTTGGTGAGAGAACGGTTCAGTTGCTTGATAACAGCTGGGAAGAAACTGTCCCTGAATCTTGATACCCTCAATACCAATGTACCAAATTAGATCCTAATATAGTTTCTGACAGTGTCGGAAATAAACAGAGGTGGAGCTATGAGCAAGTATATCCTGATGCATGGTCTTGACCTAAAATCCCAATGATTCCATGGATGCTGGATGAGTTGTCCAGCAGATTGTTTTTTTACTGCTTCTTGCTATGCATATGAGATTATCTCCAATGGGAATGAACATAAAGGTTGTGGCTATCATCATGAAACTGATCAAAAAGAACAAAGGTTAAAGATTGCACACAAATGGTGATATAATTAGCATTTGTTTCTGCCAAGATGGATAGAGCTCTGGTCTATTAGATGCTGTTAAGGTTATCATGTAAACAACACACTTGGGAATCGATCAAACGTATTTATGAAATGTATCATTTAAAAATTCTATTTTAGAAAAGTCTGCTGTTTGTTATTCATTGGTTGTCATTGGATCTGTAAAAATATTATCAGTGAGGGGACAGTTTGATGGCATGTGACAATCCGAGCCACATAGGTGGAATGAAAGTCACCCCTTTCATGGTTGTTAATGGTCCTAAGTGAAATTAGTTCAGGCAATCACAACTCTGTTCTCTGGGGACACGGGTCCACAGCACAGAGCCAGTTCTCTGTGCTAATTGACACTAATGAGGCAATTTCACAGAGACATTACAGGCTGACTAATGTGAAAAATGGAAATGTCACGCTAATATTGTGATGGTAGGGGGAGAGAATACCAGGAAGGTTTCTGCAACAAGCCTTGTTTGCAATGCTATACAAAAAAATTGTCCCTACAAGTGTCTTTTGAAAATTTTATACAATGTAATTTCTAGAAATATTGGACGATGTCCCACTGATTTGCATTTTAAATGGCTGAAAGGCGTGAATATTTGGGAAGGCTTTGTCAAAGGCAGACAACCAGGACTTGCTGACATATTCTAGAGACTGAAGCTATTTCAATTTGGATGGCAGTCTAAAAGAATGGTTGGCAAATGGGAAACCGTCAATTTAAAAATATCCTTTTATATTATTAAATTGAGTATTATTTGGTGTTCCGGATAATTTTTTAAGTTTTCATATTCCTAACTTTTTTTTGATTAAATTGATTGAAAGATAGGGGATTCGAATACCAGAGGACATAGGTTTAGAGTGAGAGGGGAAAGATTTAATAGAACTCGAGGGGCAACTTTTTCACACAGAAGGCGATGAGTATATGGAACAAGCTACCAGAGTGGGTAGTTGAGGCAGGTACTATAACAACATTTAAAACACATTTGGATAGGTACAGGGATTGGAAAGGTTTGGAGTGATATGGGCCAAACGCAGACAGGTGGGACTCACATAATTGGGGCATTTTGGTCGGCATGGGCAAGTTAGCCTGAAGGGTCTTTTTCCATGCTGTATGACTCTTTGATGCAATACAGGATGGAAACAGGCCCTTAGGCCCACCAAGTCCACGCTGACCATCAGTCAGTCACCTGTTCAAACTAGTCTGGTTGATCTCACTTTCGCATCCACTCTATGCACGCTACGGGCAATTAATAGAGGCCAATTAACCTACAAGCCCGTACATCTTTGGGACGTGGGAGGAAACTGGTGCACTCGGAGGAAACCTCCGGTCACAGCAAAAACGTGCAAACTCCACATAGACATCTCCCAAGGTCAGGATCAAACCCAGATCACTTGGCGCTGTGATACAGCAGCTCTACCCGCTGCACCAGTATGCCACTCATACCTTCATTTCATGCTTAATGGTTCTCAAAGGTCAAAGGGATATTTCAATGATATGTTGTACCATTGGATAATGATGGGGAGGAGGCTTTGGCAGGTGTCAAAGATGTTGGCTGCGTCATACTTGCTGCATTCTTGCAGATTTCAGAATATATTTACAGGATATAGCTGCAGGATTTGGGGCGGCACAGTGGGGGAGCGGTAGAGCTGCTGCCTTGCAGCACCAGAGTCCCTGGTTTGATCCTGCCCACACGTGCTGTCTATGTGGAGTTTATACGTTCTATCTGTAACCACGTGGGCTTTCTCCTGGTGCTCTGGTTTCCTCCCACATTCCAAAGACATGGGTTTGTACATTAAATGGCTTTGGTAAAAATTGGAAATTGTCCCTGGTTTGTCAGATGATGCTAGTGTACGGGATGAATGTTGGTCGGCACAGACTCGGTCAGCCGAAGGGCCCGTTTCCACGCTTGCATCTGTAGTCTACAGATATGCCAGAACCTGGAAGTGGAAGCTGCACTGATGAAATGGTCACAAGCCCTCATTTCCCATCATTGTACTTTGTCAGTAGAGTCCAAAACATTCAATGTGAATGGTTTATCAGAAAGTCAAG
This sequence comes from Amblyraja radiata, assembly GCF_010909765.2. NCBI lineage: Eukaryota > Metazoa > Chordata > Chondrichthyes > Rajiformes > Rajidae > Amblyraja > Amblyraja radiata. The sequence continues at coordinate 40,486,405 of NC_045969.1, read as the reverse complement.
GAGTCCCTGCACAGTTGGCCCGTATCTATCAGCATGTTCCATGTAGGTTCAGGTAACATTACACTTATCCAACAGTTCTCTGATTTTAGCTTTCCTCTCATTTGGAGAGTGTGGAAAGCCCTCAACAGGGAACAGTTAAATGGGTGCCAAAATGGGAAATAACATTAAATTGAGATTTTTCTTTTGTTTCAACAGCGCATTTCCAGAATGTTGGAATCATAGCTGGAGCTGTGGTCACTGGAATCATGGTGCTTCTGCTTGGTGTCATTTCTATTATTGTCATTCTGTTTTACCGGAGAAACAAAAACAAGTATGAAGAGGAAGAGATCCCTAATGAGATACGGTCAGTATTCTCTGGCATTAAAACATGTGGAATGTGGCATATTTGCTGCACTATTCATGGGGTATAAATATTTTAAAGACTCACTGCGTCAGGCAGCTTCACTGGAGAACATGGATAGGTGATGTTTTCTAGTCGAGAACCTACTTCAGTTTGAATGATTCTGATTGATCATTTTCCTAGCAATTTTGTTCTTGTTTTCATAGATGTTGTCTAACCTATTAACCTACTACAGGGTCAGGCAAGCAGCATCCTTCGATAACCTGAATCGATGACATTTCGGGTAATAATAATAATGGATGGGATTTATATAGCGCCTTTCTAATACTCAAGGTGCATTACATCGCATTATTCATTCACTCCTCAGTCACACTCGGTGGTGGTAAGCTACTTCTGTAGCCAGAGCTGCCCTGGGGCAGACTGACGGAAGCGTGGCTGCCAATCTGCGCCTACGGCCCCTCCGACCACCACCAGTCACTCACGCACATTCACACACAGGCAAAGGTGGGTGAAGTGTCTTGCCCAAGGACACAACGACAGTATGCACTCCAAGCGGGATTCGAACCGGCTACCTTCCGGTTGCCAGCCGAACACTTAGCCCATTGTGCCATCTGTCGTCCCGATGGGGACCCCTCTTCAGATTGAAGACAGGTCTCTACTCGAAACATTACCAGTTTATGTTTTCCAGAGATGCTGTCTGACCCGCTGAGTTACTCCACTCCTGTGTGTCTTTCTTTTTGTAAATCAGCATCTGCAGTTTCGTTTTTTTACATTCTGGATATAAACGTTTCTTAGCCTCAAACAACCTGGAAAATAATTCTCAATTGGAATGTTGGCCTGCAGATGAACACAGGCCTCAAAACTTTAGAGTTACAGCATGGAATCAGACCCTTTGGCACACTGAGTCTGCGCCAACCAACGATCACCCCATACACTATCCTACACTCTAGGGACAATTTAACATTTTACCAAAGCCAATTAGCTGACATCAATTGTCCGTCTTTGGGAGGAAACAGGAGCACACGGAGATAACCCTCAGGGTCATGGAGAGAACAAACAAACTCCGTACAGACAGCACCAGTAGTCAGAATCGAACCCGGGCCTCTGGCGCTGTGGGGCAGCAACTCTACCGCTGCGCCACTGTGGAACAGTACTATTAGATTTTTGATATACAATGTAATCAGCATCCAGGGCCTCAACTTAATGACTCCCAAAAATCCACCTCTGACAACTGGATATTGCTTCTGTAGTTTATCGACATTTGGACGGAGGAAGCAATGCTGGATCCCTGTGAGAACTGTATGGATGGATATCTGCCGGAGTTCAGATGGAAGCATGTTTTAGTTTTAGAGATACAGCGCGGAAACAGACACTTCGGCCCACCGAGTCCGCAATGACCAGCGATGTGTAGGAAGAAACTGCAGATGCTGGTTTACACCGAAGATAGACACAAAATGCTGGAGTAACTCAGCCTGACCCGCTGAGATACTCCAGCATTTTGTGTCGATCTCAGATGGAAGCATTCTCACCTGCTGAGTCAGCAGGTTTTTAGCTGAAGCCACATTCCACAGATTTGAGCACAAAATCTAGTCTGGCATCCCAGTTGCTGCCTTTGCACTCTCAGACCTCCCCCCCCCAAGGAGTTAATTTAAACAATAGAATGCATGGATCATTTATTTGGGATGTCCTGGTCAATGTTGATCCTTGAAACACAATCACCAAAGCAGATTGATCATTTCTATTGCAGTGGTATAGAATAATTGGAAAAGATTGATGATTTCTTTGTCACTTTGACTGTTGTTGTCTAACCTGCTAACTATCTCCCTGCATTCTCTGGTGTCATTGCTGATCATTATCTTTGCTCTCCTTTGCGATCTTCCTCGTTGGAAATAGGCTCCTCCAAAGCCTTCAGCCTGTTATGAAAAGCTTCTAGATGTCCCTAGGTCGTGAAATGAGCTATGAGAATACCCAATAATGATGCCTTAAAATAACTGGCCCTGCCACCCTGACAATCAGCTGGGTACCTTCCACCGAACGTGAAAGGCCATTTCCTACAGTTTTCATTTTCTAATTCATCACTGCAGCGAGTTAAAGTCCATAATATTTGTATTCCATGAGTGTTTAATCTTCATTTCAATATAGGCCTCAGCATTGTGATCCAGCAAAAGCTGCTGAGAAAGCAGTAGGTAACCGAGGCCAAGCAAGCTTAAGCTAAAGACACCCAATGTTATGGGGTTGGAATGATTAGCCTTCCAGCACAAAGCTGGCTGCACTCCAGCAGCTAATGAGGTTTGCACAACGTCCGGCCAGAAATTAGATCTAATGCAGTGCCCGTTGTTAGGGCCGCCAAAGGTGAATAAATATTGTTTCAGACTTCCATTTGAATTTTAAATATTTGCCAACATTAGCCAAACTGCAGAGGAAGGGGTGAGCTGTTTTTGATGCAAATACAATGGAAGTAAATACAACGAGAGTGCACAAAATGCAGTGTCTGGACAAAAGCAGCTTGCACCACCTGCTTGCCTGTTTGCAGCTGAAGGAAGCATACGATGGAGTGTGGTCTGCTCAGCACTTAAATATTTTCCTTGGCGTGTGGTGACACACACACACACACACACTGCCCATCAAGAGGTGGTAGATGTCTGTGCAGTTGTGATTCACACAAGGCAATTATTTTGGTTGCAGACAATACAATATACCCTCAGGCCATTATCCCAGGCCCAATCATCATCAGTTGCTTCATCAGTGACCATTCCTTCACCACTAGGTCCGCTGAGGATCTTTAGTTTAATTCAGAGACACAGCGCGGAAACAGGCACTTCGGCCCACCGAGTCCACGGCCACCAGCGATCCCCGCACATTAACACAGGCCTACATAAACTAGGAACAATTTACACTTATACCAAGTATACAAACAGAAGCCAATTAACCTACAAACCTGTACGTCTTTGGAGTGTGGGAGGAAACCGAAGATCTCGGACAAAACCCACGCAGTCACGGGGAGAATGTACAAACTCCGTGCAGGCAGCATCCGTAGTCGGGATCGAATCCGGGTCTCTGGCGCTGCAAACGCTGTAAGGCAGTAACTCTACTGCTGTGCCACCGTGCCATCCATCTGATGTTTACATCTACACGTGCTTTGTGTAGATGCATTGTGTGTAGATGTATCTCTTTAGATAATGCTGCTCTGTGTCATCATGGATAATACCCGGCTTTAATCCGATAGGTGGCTGGCAGCAACTGTGTCAAGAGTTTAACTACCTTTTAATTCAATTTCCATCGTGCAGAACACCTGATTCATTGGTTGTAATTTTTTGAACCATTGCTAAATCTCCCAATATCATTATCCTAAAGAAAAGAGTGCTACATCTGGTAGAGCTGCTGCCTCACAGCGCCAGAGACCCGAATTCGATCCTGACCACGTGTGCTGTCTGCGTGGAGTTTGCACGTTCTCCCTGCGACTGCGTGGCCTTCATCCGGGTGCTTCAGTTTCCTCCAAAGATTTGTAGGTTTGTGGCTTCTGCAAATTGCCCCTAGTCTATAGGGAGTGGATGTGAAAGTGGGTTAACATAGAACTAGTGTGAACGATTGACAAATGGTCGACGGTGGGTAGAATGGGCCAACCGAGTCCGTGCCAACTAGCGATCCCCGCACACTAACACTATCCTACACACACTAGAGCAGTGGTTCCCAACGTGGGGCGTACGCCCCACAGGGGGGCAATTTGATTTTTAAGGGGGGCATCAGGTAAACATATGTAGTTTATGTTTCAGATGTTATTTTGAATAAATTCCATTTTCTGAGAATTATTTATTTGTCTGCTCGTGTTAAAATATGGGGGGGGGGGGGGGGCATCAGGATTTTAGAGGTGATTAGGTGGGGCATGGCCAAAAAAAGGTTGGGAACCACTGCACTAGAGACAATTTATAATTTTTACTGAAGCAAATTAACCTACAAACCTGTACGCCTTTGGAGCGTGCGAGGAAACCGGAGCTCCTGGAGAAAACCCACGCAGGTCCCAGGGAGAACGTACAAACTCCACACAGACAGCACCCGTTGTCTGGATCAAACCCAGGTGTCTTACGCAGCAACTCTACCGTTGCGCCACCGTGCCTAAAAGGGATGCAGTGACCAAAAAATGATTACACATGTAAGGGAGTGCTTGGGTGAATAATCAATTGTGAATCAGATGGGTGCTGCATACGAGCACTTCTCCATCATTTGCAATTACAATTAGGTCCATAGATTTCAACCACTGTAGCCTTCAATATTAAAATCGTATTTATTCATTTAACCCAATTTCTCCATCCATGTGTGTTTCTATGCCTACTCCTAATTTTCAATTCAAATCTTCCAGGAATAAACCTTGTACTTGGTTTCATTTATGTATCCAGCCTTGCCAACTTGTGATAACTCAGAGATTTTATCCCAAGATCATTTTGTTCCTCTACCTCACCTAGACTTGGACCATCAAAGTAATAATGTCTCCGTATTATTCCCACCAAAATGTGCCACCATGCAATTATCTTAAAAAATCACAAATCTAATTGCTAAGGAATTAATTTTCCTTCAACAATTTGTGATTGCAAGAAGTTTGAATGAGAATTTCAGTATTACCTTGTGACTGACATCAGGTACGGTACTCTAAAATGTATTGTTTCCTATTACATTCTGAAGATGGAAATTTATTGAAATACACATTTTCATTCTATTTCCATTGTGCAGAACACCTGATTTATTGGGTTAAATGAATGAATGTAATTTTCAGTTTGAAGGCCAGAGCAGTTGCATTAGTCATCCTTTAAGCTAAAATCTACGGCTCTAATTATTATTCCAAAAATTGTACGACATTTGAATTATGAGGATTGATAGATTATGGAAAATGTTTTGATGTCAATCTTTGTCCTCCATGGCTGTCGCTTCAGTTCAACAGTCATGTGTAATTTGGTGAATTAAGGAAACAAGTTTAAAAAATCGATTTTTGAAATGCAAGGTTAAACTGGTTAAAATATTTTGAATGATGAGCATGAACGCAATGCTGGGAGATAGATTTGATTTTCACAGATTGTACACTGACGTGCTTTTATTGACAGGATCATCGGTGTGTTCTATGCTGTATTCTTTGTGCTCGTGCACGGGATAAAGGGTTTGTTGACGACCCCAGCATATATTACCCATCCCTCATCACTTTTGGACAAGGTTGTGTTGCGTCTGCACATTGAACCAGTGCAACACTTTGCAAAACACTATTTTTCCCAAGCAGGGACAGTACGATTTAGTGGTGACCTTGAAGATAGTGGTGTCTTGAAAGTAACTTCATAAATATCTGATTGTCGGGCTAAAGAGACAAATGGATGATCAGAAGATTATACCTTCACATCTTGTCTGTGGGTTTGAAAGTAGGCCAGACTTTTAGTGCTGGATCCACTTTGATTTCCAAGTTGCTAGGCAACTTTGGAGATGATATTAGTGTAATTTACTTCAAGATCTGTTCTAAATCTGCAGAATATGGACATGGCAATCAACATGCAGTGGAATTAACCTAAAGGCTGAATGGTTTATTTTGCAAAACAACGATTTAAAAAAAAATTGGAATTAAATTTAATTTGTCTATTTATGTCTATTTCTTAATCATAAATAAAATGCACAGTTGTTTTGTGGGTTCGTGCGTGAGTGTGCGTGCTCGAATGTGTGCTTCATTGCTCGAGGTCTGCCCGCTCGAGAGTGTGGGCACACGGCAGGGTGTGTGCTTGAGTGTGTACACAGTGTGGGTGGGCTCGGCGGGATGTACGTACGTGTGTGTGAGTGTGTGGTCGGATCCCTCTTGATAATACGTTTTATATGCTGTGTTAGTTTCACAATGATACCATGAAGAAAGTTAACCTTCCCTGTATGAGAGTTATAATGTGATTGATTTCTACCTGTGGTGCAAACAAAACATGGAGAACAAGTGACACATAGGGAAATTTCCTCTGCTGCTCCACGTACAAAGAGACTAAAGGGCCTGTCCCACTTGGGCGTCATTTGCACGTCATTTACGCGACATCATTTATGCGTCACGATGCACGACGCGCACATTGTGATGCGCACATTGTGATGCGCGCATGGCGTGCATTATGCGCGCATGGTGCACGGTGACGTAGGCAGTGACATGCGGTCAAAATCTTCGCACGCCACCTGCGTGATGCGCAAATGACGCCCAAATGGGACAGGCCCTTAATAGAATATGAGCACAATTTGGAATGTTGAATTTGAAGACTGGTTATTTCCAGCACAAGATCAATACAATGATCTGTTTAGTTGATTAAATTTTAATTTCATGTGACACTTTAAATACATAAAATGTTCATACTTATTACATTATTTCTTAACATAAAATTAAGTTGCATCAGGTTATCTGATTTCAATATTATTATTATCAATATTATTATCAATATCTGATTATTTTTTTAATCAATATTCTCTTCAGGGAGGATGACATCCCACCATCATCGTCCGTCAAAGGCTTCCATCAAGATGGTTCCTCAGAGAATGATACCCTTGCTTCCGCAAACACGTACAGTGCCCACTACTGGCAAAGGAAAAATCCGACCTACATATCTAATGCCTTCAATCGATACAATGGTCACATGCCCCACTCAATGACGATGTCGAGCAGTCAACCTCAAAGTCACCCACTGCATACAAATGGGAGCCACCACCCCACTCCAAAGGCAGTGGTCATCACCACAAGTTCATCTCCATCTTCACAAAACTTAGCAAGATGCAATGGGTCTCTTGGTGGGAAGACCCCTCCACAGCACCACTACACCGTGAGTCATGCAAACCTTCAACGGATGGGTGGCATACCAGTCATGATACCCGCACAGAATAGGGCCGGATCATTGGTGTAGGCAACATCTGACTCATAGAAAGAAGGCATTTGCTTGTGACCTAAGCCTCAAATGTAGACTGATCTTTTCCATGTATAAAGTGTAAACATGCCCTTTCTCACCGGGTTTTTGATCAGTGAGATATATAAACGCAGAGCCATTTGCTGCCTGAGTTTGACTTCTCTACAACTGTGTTTTGTCTTAAATTAATACATTTCTGAAGTCTTACTTTTTGGATAAAATTGTGGGTTGACATTGACACACCATCACAAACTTCAAGGAAAGAAAACAGGAGTACACATTTTCCAGAAGGAAAAAGGAATACATGTTTGAAATTGAAGATGAATAAACCAAGTATATTATTGGAGTGCATCATCTTAACAATGAATGAACGACTGAATCAATGTTTGAAAAATGGTTGCGTCCCTTTGAGAGACGGTGGGTACCTGGAGGAATATTGCCAAGAATATCTCAAAGCGAGAATGCCTCACATCATTTAACCTGCAACTGTTTGAACAAAGGGTAATATTCAGATGTGTTAGGCTAGTTTTGGAAAATGAACAACTGGTTTCCAGAGGTTCGCTCAACTATTTCAAGTGCACTAAAATGGGCGGCATGTTGTAGAAAATAGCAACTTCATCCACGGGACCTGATTTTGGAAGAGTACGGTTTTCTTTGAAGAGGAAAGTTTGAGTTTTTTTCTTCCGCCATTCTTTTCTACAGACGTGCTGGAATTCACAGTGCATTGCGTTTGCTAAAGTGGTCATATGAAGTCTTATTTTGGGGATAAAGTTGTGGATTGGCATTGACACATCATCATAAAGTTCAAGGAAACAAAATGGGAGTGCAAATTTTCCAAAAGGAAAAGAGAACACTTGTTTGCAATTGAAGATGCATGATTCTATGAGCATAACAGTGGCAGCCTTGACTGTGAGAAGACCAAACTGCTGAGGTGAAACAAAGAAGAAAATATTTAAGAATGGAATGAAAACACTGAATGCCATCTTTAATTAATGATACACCAGGACTGCACATGCAAATGTCTTAATTGTTCTGTGGAGCAATAAACTTGTGCATTTCCCACTATTTGTGTTTAAAGACAACATTGAAGATGATGGTTGTTGTAGGGAAAGTAAATTTAGAATGACTGAAGTTGATTCTTTGGCATTTTGTTAGAGCTTTGGAAAAATTACTAACAGAAGAAATATTTATTTGATTCCCGATCAGTATTAAGAGATTAGGTTACACTTGTGTTGGAATGCTTACTTATGTTTACATTTTTTTAAATTGGTATCTAAGACCATCGCGGGTCAGGTAGAATTCTGTCGTTGGGAATTGCAACATGCTACGAATTCCAGGTTTTTCCCATTTTTTTCGATATTGCAGAGCTATGGTTAGCTAGCAGAAGACCTCCACTTTTATCAATGTGGAAGAGAGATCAACAGCTGTTACTAAATCCTGTTTTAATTTGTCAGCACTTACCGATGTATCTCGGTACTGAACTGGGAATGATGACTGATTTCAGCTAGTCCGCTCTGCCTCAGTTAATGACGTTAAACATTTGACTACTGCGCTATAAAGATGTTTGAAAATGATTAAAGTTCTACGTCCTCCCATATTCTGTAAATATTGCAGGTTGCTCGCGACAACGGTGCCAAAAGACCTTCCCCAGAAGTCACTGAGCAAACTGGCTTCAAAACAAGTCTGAAGTCCTGGGTTTTACTTTTATTTTTCATATCGCAAGACAGTTCTCCTTAAGTAGCTTGGGAGATTAGATTGAAAACAAACCCAGTGTCATTGGGATAAGAATGCTGGTCAGCAAAAATTAATTGCAGGGAGAATTGAACAAAAAATGTTGTCAAAAATGCCACTAATTTCCAGCTGTTTGCACTTGATTTTCATTTATTTGACTAATCCTTTAAAATACTCCAGAATCAGCAACTTCTGGTCTTTTTGGTTCTTGTGCACTTGTTTAACTCTGTCATCGACAATAAAAGTCAAATTAGTTTGCAGAATATTGATTTTTTTGATTTTGTTTTAATTTGTTTGGGAGGTACGGTGGCACAGCAGTAGAGTTGCTGCCTTACAGCGACAGAGACCCAGGTTCGATCCTGACTGGGTGCTGTCTGTACGGAGTTTGCACGTTATCCCTGTGACCCGCGTGGGTTTTCTCTGGGTGCTCCGGTTTCCTCCCACGCTCCAAAGACGTGCAGGTTTGTAGGCTAATTGGCTTAGTAAAATTGTAAATTGTTACTTGTGTATGTAGGAAAGTGGCAGTGTACGGGGAACGCTGGTCGACGTGGACTTGTTGCGCGCTGTATCTATAAATTAAACTAAACTAAGAGTCCAATTTGGAGTCAACTGTGGAGAAAGGAAGATAGAAACAAAATGCCAGAGTAGCTCAGCGGGTCAGGCAGCATCTCTGGAAAAAAGAATAGGTGACGTTTCAGGTCGCGACCTTTCTTCAGAGTCACGTGAGAGCGAAACTACAGGTATGAAATAGAACAGGACGTATCAGAGCCACCACCGATAGCCAAGGAGCTACAATGATCTATTGTTGGCTGTGGAGGAGGTGATGACGAAAGGATGTGAACAGTGAAACTATCAGGACGACTAGTGGGGGAGGGACGGAGAGCGAGGGAATGCAAGGGTTACTTGAAATTAGAGAAATCAATATTCATGCCACTGGGTTGTCAGTTGGAAAACTGTTTTGAAGAAAAATGACAAAAGAAGCAGTAATTTTAGCCTAACTGAAGGATGTGGAGGAGTAGAGGTCATTTGGAAAAGCGCAGTTAGCCTACAGACAGTGGGTTGAAAATAATTACTTGGCCTATTTTTGATCAGCCGTTTCTGAATCTTTTATGTGCTTGCGTTTATTGGCCAACAGTGGAATGCTGGCAGCATTATTGCTCCAAAGAACATGTAATGCAATGTTTAGGTTAAATTAATAACGTGTCCCTAATCAGACCTTTTAAAATACCCACCCTACACTTATTAGCTATTCTACACTGGAAATATCTTGCTCTCCATTCCTTCTTAAATATTCTTAACATTCTCAAGTGGGAAGTGAGTTCTGCGTCTATTTTGCAGAACTACTTTGAAATGCACTACAGACACCCCCAGACTAAGGCAATAGGCGATTCATGGAATCTCGCACTTATGTAAACAATTCAGCACTCAATCCCTAGTGCATTCAAGGCAGTTTGTTATTTCCACATTAGCACGATCATTGTACGATCACTCAAGTTAACATCGGAAACAAGCCGGCAATGGCGGTGATGCTTGTCCAGAAGGCCGTGCACTGCAGAAAGTTCTCCGGATGCCACTGAGACAATTAATACTCTAAAAGGCCTGTCCCACTTGACTGTCATTTGCGCGCCCTTTACGCGACCTCCAAAAATGTGGTTGTCGCGTTGTGACGCACGGGTAGCGTGTGGGTAGCGCGGGACGGGCACATGGAGAGGCATGGAGGAGTGTGGAGTTGCGTGCGGTTTCACGCGGCGCTCCAGGATTGCGTACGCACGCTGATGCATTGGGTATGCACGCTGACGCATATGCGTCGCACGCTGGCATCCCGATGTCTCACGTGTATCGCATGGTTACGTCACCATGCGTCGCCGCGCGCCGCAGGTTATTATAATGACGTCACGCGCACCAGGCAGCATGATGACGCGTGATTTGCGCGCGATGTCGACCTATTTCAGGCAGTGAGAGAGGAGGTGTAGCACCAAGTGTTACATCTCCTGCGGCTGCAGGGGAAAGTACCTGGAGAGGGGGCAGATTGAGTGGTGAGGTATGAGTGAACCAAGGAGTTGTGGAGAGAGTGGTCTCTGCGGGAAAGCTTGACTGGTGGTGGAATGACATTGAAGTGGCGATAATGTCGTAGTAGGTGTTGGATGCAGTGGCTGATGAGGTGAAAGTTTAGTTTAGTTTTGGCTTAGTTTAGAGATACAGCACAGAAGCAGGCCCTTTGGCACATCGAGTCCGCGCCGACCAGCGATTCACGTGCACTAACTCTATCCTACACACAATAGGGACAATTTAAATATTTTACTGAAAATTATTAGCCTCCAAACCTGTTTGTCTTTGGAGTGTGGGAGGAAACCAGCGCACCTGGAGAAAACCCATGTAACTCACAGGGAGAATGTACAAACTCCGTACAGATAGCACCAGCAGTCAGGATCAAACCCGGGTCTTTAGCGCTGTAAGGCAGTAACTCTACCGCAGCGCCATCCCTAAAAAAGGTAAGGACCAGGGGAACTATCCCCTTTCTGTCTTGGGGGAGTGGGCAGAGCTGCAGGACGTAGAGGAGACATGGGTGAGGGTTGCATCCACAACAGCAGAGTGGAATCCATGTTTATTGAAGAAAGAGGATATCTCGGATGTCGTTGAATTAAAAGCCTCGCCTTGGAAGCAGATGCAATGGAGACGAGTAAGATAATTCAAGGGCTTTCAGCTGTGCAGCCAACTTTCTCCGACAAGTAGTCAAGTTTCCTGAGTGTTGAGTTGAATTAATTCTAGCAAGTGCAGACTATGCAGCTACATTCCACACTTTGGTTTGTTTTTGTGATAGAAAGACATTGGTTTGCCATGAAGTATTTCATCTTCATCCCAGGATACCCAGTCTCTGACCTGCTGTTGTATCCACAGTCTTAAGTGACTGATCTAATTATGTTTCTGGTCAGTGGTGATCCACAAGATTAGGGTATTCAATTTTTGTTCTGATGGTCTTATCATTGGCTCAGTGGTAGAGTTGCTGCCATACAGCGCCAGAGACCCGGGTTCGATCCTAACTACAGGTGCTGTCTGTACGGAGTTTGCACATTCTCCGTGACCATGTGGGTTTTCCCCGGGTGCTCAGGTCTCCTCCCATATTCCAAAAATGTACTGGTATGTAGGTTAATTAACATAGAAACATAGAAACATAGAAAATAGGTGCAGGAGTAGGCCATTCGGCCCTTCGAGCCTGCACCGCCATTCAATATGATCATGGCTGATCATCCAACTCAGTATCCTGTACCTGCCTTCTCTCCATACCCCCTGATCCCTTTAGCCACAAGGGCCACATCTAACTCCCTCTTAAATATAGCCAATGAACTGGCCTCAACTACCTTCTGCGGGAGAGAATTCCACAGATTCACCACTCTCTGTGTGAAAAAAGTTTTCCTCATCTCGGTCCTAAAAGATTTCCCCTTTATCCTTAAACTGTGACCCCTTGTTCTGGACTTCCCCAACATCGGGAACAATCTTCCTGCATCTAGCCTGTCCAACCCCTTAAGAATTTTGTACGTTTCTATAAGATCCCCCCTCAATCTTCTAAATTCTAGCAAGTACAAACCGAGTCTATCCAGTCTTTCTTCATATGAAAGTCCTGACATCCCAGGAATCAGTCTGGTGAACCTTCTCTGTACTCCCTCTGTGGCAAGAATGTCTTTCCTCAGATTAGGAGACCAAAACTGTACGCAATACTCCAGGTGTGGTCTCACCAAGACCCTGTACAACTGCAGTAGAACCTCCCTGCTCCTATACTCAAATCCTTTTGCTATGAATGCTAACATACCATTCGCCTTCCTCACTGCCTGCTGCACCTGCATGCCTACTTTTAATGACTGGTGTACCATGACACCCAGGTCTCGTTGCATCTCCCCCTTTCCTAATCGGCCGCCATTCAGATAATAGTCTACTTTCCTGTTTTTGCCACCAAAGTGGATAACCTCACATTTATCCACATTATACTGCATCTGCCATGCATTTGCCCACTCACCCAGCCTATCCAAGTCACCTTGCAGCCTCCTAGCATCCTCCTCACAGCTAACACTGCCTCCCAGCTTCGTGTCATCCGCAAACTTGGAGATGTTGCTTTAGCTTTAGTAAAGATTGTAAATTTTTCCTGGTATGTAAAATAGTACTCGTGTATGGGGATCGCTGGTCGGTGTGGACTCGGTGGGCCAGAACGCCTGTTTCCATGCTGCATCTCCAAATCGAACTGTGCTTTTGTGGGAATTGCAGATTCCATAATATTAATCCTCTTGGTGCATTTTTTCAACTGGTTCCTCTGTGCCTAGTGTTGCCCTGTCCATGGTTTCACGTGCTGCTTCTCTCCCTCTCCCTCCTTTGTAACTGATGCAATGACTGGAAAGGGCAGAGATATATGGCTGGGAGGCTACGATGGTGGGGTGAGGTGGGAGTATGTGGTGGACCAGGTCACCAGCTGTCAGAGAGTGGGGGCAACACTTGGTGTGGTCTCGTCGCACCAGTCATGGGCTTTGGTGGCGGAGAGGGTTCCATGGGCGTGAGGTGGTTCCAATTGTCGGCTGGCCGGTGTGCCGTTTACCCCTCCTGGCTGGCGGCCTCCTCACCTCCTCTCCCTTCAGGGTTTAGAGGAGCACCCCCATCTCTGCTCAATGAACGTCTCCAATGGAATCAATGATGCCTTTGTGCGCATCCACGCTAATGTGTGTTCTCCTACAGGCCTTGCGACTCACGTGGGACTCTGCTTCCAATCTGCATGTGATCACCACCCAGGGATTTGGGACGGGGAAGTGGGGGTGGATAAGAAGTCATGCACTACTCTATTTCAACAGGGTTTGACCAATGAAAGAGGAAACCAATAAATACATACACTTCGAGTGTTGAAGGAGCAAATGAAAAGGACACGTTGATGTTCTAAGACTAAGTAATGGGCAATTTATTAAAACTGGTGCTCACCGGGAGACCAGCTGATCTGCCGAGTGAGTCTTTATGTTCTCAGATGGCAAGGTTGCACAGAGACTTGATTAACAGTAAAACGGGATATTGATTACAGATTGGAGCTCAGAAAGACAATAAGATAACAGAATGAGATGATTATCCACAAGTCTAACCGTTAACAGTAGATCTAATTTTCAGTTACATTGATGGGAGCATGCTATAACATAACGAAGTTCCTGAGACGTGGGTGTTGTCACTGCTACATTCCATGTCTCCACTTTCAGGCTTTGTCTGCAGTTCCCTGTCACCACATTAGCACAATCCACAAGCCTATTTACTGGTTATTAGCCCTCACTATTCTTACCCCTCTCACTCGATCCCCACCGCCACTTTTCCACCGCACGGTGCCTGCCAATTGCCACCGTGACCAGACTCCTCAGTCTGCTATAACTGAGATCCATTGTGAAGAGGTCTGTAATAACGTGGGTGGACTGTATGTGCTGGTTTGTGAGGCCACTGTTCAGGTGAGGACTGCAGTGTGGATGGGCATGAGGTGGCATCGAATCTCCAGGACATTGTCTAAGCAGTCCTTCTGGTATTTCCAGCCCACAGTACCACTCAGATGTTTAAATGGGATGAGTTTACATTGATGTCTTAGGATGCTCACTCCAATGAAAGTGCTCAAAGTGCCTTGAGTATAATGTCAGCCGTAATAGCAATACTGCAGTGCATGAAGCAAGAGTTGCTGTTGGCACTTCAGAACCATTCAGTGCAATGTGAATGCAGGATTACGATCATCAAGCAATGTAATAGGAAAGATCTACAGCTACAGTCCGGAGGGAATTTGTTTTCCTCATCACGATGCCACAGTGTGTGATACATTTTGAAATGCTGCATAGCACGGTAACTTTTTTTTAACACATTGTTGGTCGAATCAAAAATCCTGTTGCATAAATCACTGCTACAGAACAGCACTCTCTTAATTATTGTCATTTGGGAATAGATAGGTAATTGTAATGGCATTATTTCAAACTGATACAGTCTGCTAAAAATTACTTGGATTTTTATGCATCAGATTAAAGCCTGAATTAATTTCCCGACTTAATTCTAGATGTGACTTTGTTTTATATTGAAAGGCAAGGTTAGCCCCAGGAAGCAGGACATCACCAAAGTTAAAAAGATAATGCGAATTTAAACAAAAGAAGACATGAGGAATTGTAGATGCTGGAATCTTGTGTAGGTCAATCTTGTGTTACTCGGTGGGTCAGGCAGCTTCTGTGGACACCGATGGGTGACGTTTTTGGGTCGGGGAAATGTGGAATTTCTGAAGAAAGATCCCGACCCGAAACGTTGCTTACCCATTTCCTCCAGAGATGCTGTCTTGGCCCACTGAGGTACTCCAGCACTTTGTCTCTGATTTTTTTTTAAAAAGGAGTTCTTCAAGCAATGAGTATTTTTGAGAGCAATATTAAACAGGCAGGAGTTTTTGGGTTGGATATAGAGGTCACTGGATTAATTGGGAAAGGGGAAAATAAAATCCAAGGAATTATCAACGAGTTAGAGGGAGAAATGTAATGGGGTACTGGTACCTGAAAATGGTCTCCCACCAATGTTTGTTGGAGGCTCCAACAAACATTGGTGGGAGACCATTTTCAAAACACTCAAAGCTCTGGAGAAGTCAATAGCCTTCCCTGTTCTCCGACCAGCCTGACTGTCTCCCTGATTGAATTTTATCTCTGCTTTGTTGTCACCTCTTCGCTAACAATGATCTATTCTACATTTTCCTTGATTCTCGTCTCTTTTGATGTCTCATTCTGACACCTTCCCCTTATCTCTGTGTCTCCCTCTCCCCTGACTTTCATTCTGACGAAGAGTCTCGTGCCGAAACGTCTCCAATTCTTTCTATCCAGAGGTGCTGCCTGTCCCGCTGAGTTACTCCAGCATTTTGTGTCTATCTTTGACCATTCATTTGACACAGCATTAAAGAATTGCAGATTTTAGTGATGTAAGCAATGATGTTATTGATCAGCGATTCAGCAAGAATTTGCAGAATGCAATGCCTGCTACCGTTCACAAATATGTTAAATGCTGAATAAACAGTAGTTTATACATTGATCGGCAAGAGTGATCATTTAAGAGAGGGGAGTGGGGGTGGGCAGGGGGAGAGGGGAGGGGAAATATGTTTTATACTTGGTAAAATGGAGAGCTGAATTTGCAGGAAGAAAACTGGGAAAGGTGCCTTAGGGTCTGGGAAATTCAGCGGCTCCCTGCTTCCTGTCCACGTGAGAATTGTGCTCTAACTGAAGTACAAATTAATTATACAGTCCAGAGTAAAGGAAAATAAAACTCCACATTATTCAAAATAATGATACAGAGTGAAACAATCATTAGTGATTCCTTATTGCAATCAAATAGAAGGAGGAAAGTTTCCCCTCTAGTTATTGCTTTGGTAATGCAGTAGAATATGCTATCTGGTGGATAGAGTGAGAGAGACTACTATGGTCAACTCATCCCTTCCCACCCAAACTACTCCCTCCCCAGATACCTTCCCCTACAACTGGAGAAGATGCAACACCATTTAGGTGTGCGTGTATGTGTCTATATAGGTGTGTGTACAGTATATAGGTGTGTGCATTTGTGTATAGGTGTATGTGTGTATAAAGGCGTGTGCATACACACGCACATATACTGAACTTTCATTTTTTAATTATATTGTTTACAGCATACTATGTTTACATATTATTTTGTGCTGCAGCAAGTAAGGATTTCTTTGTTCTGCTTGGGACACATGAGAACAAAGCACTTGACTATATTGTTCAAACAGTTCGGTACAGCTGATAGTGGAAACTAATACTCAGGAGATAAGGTACTAGCAAGACTGGTGACCTATGTTGGATTTTCTGAAAGGCAGTGGGGCTTTTGAAGGTAAAGGCAATGCTAGATCTGATGGATGGGAAGGAGTGAGGGGCAGGCAGTGTGCAACGTATCACTTCCTCAACTGGCACCAGAGAAGGACAGCAACAAAAGTAGCCATCGAACCTGCAAAGGCAACGATTGCACAGTCAACAATGATGACAGTTAGGTAACAGGACAGCACGGTGTTGCAGCGGTGGAGTTGCTGCCTTGCAGTGCCCGAGACCCAGGTTCGATCCTGACTACAGGTACAGTCTGTATGGAGTTCGTACGTTCTCCCTGTGACCTGCAGGCATTTACTCCAGGAGCTTCGGTTTCCTCCCATGCTACAAAGTCATATATGTTTGTAGGCTAATTGGCTTTGGTAAAATTGTAAATGATCCCTAATGTGTGTAGGATAGTGCTAGTGTGCGGGGATCACTGGTAGGCACGGACTCGGTGGGTCGAAGGACATGTTTCCGCGCTGTATTTCTAAACAAAACTAAGTTCAAGAGTGAAATGAGTTTTAATGTCATGTGCCTCAAAATGGAGCAATGAAATTCTTACTTGCAGCAGCACAACAGATATGTAAAAACTCTGTAAAAATCATAATAAACAACCACAAAAAAGTTCAGTGTATATACAGTACAATGCCCCTAAGTTTTCGTAGTTTAAGTTGAGTATAGTTTATTGTCACAAAGTTGTGTGCTAACCAGTCAGTGGTAAAACAATATGTGATTACAATCGACCCGTCCACATTGTCCAAATACACGATAAAGGGAATAACATGAATAACATTTAGTGCCGATAAAGTCCAGTAAAGTTGAATCAAAGATAGTGCGAGGATACGAGTTGGGAGCCTATTTGGAGGTTGTAGTGTTTAAAGGTTAAACACTATGGCTGATGGTTGTAGGGAAGAAGCTGTTCCTGAATCTGAATGTTACAATTTACAGGCTCCTATACCTTCTTCCCGATGGCAGGAGTGAAATGAGAGAGTGGTCAGTGTGGTGTGGGACTCTGATGACGCTGCCTGCCTTTTTGAGGCAATGCTGGAAGAGACCTCAATTTGCAGCTCAGTTTATTGCAGGTTAGTCTGACAGGGATTAGTATGAGCAGGTTGGAAGTATCCACCGCTGAGGAGGGAATGACAACATCACAGGCTCTGGTGCTTAGCAGGACCGTCAGCTGAGAAATTGTTGCTTCATTCGTCGTTGATAGTCGAGGTCTCTGGTTCTCCACTGCTGGGGTTACACAAGCAGTATCTGCTGGGTACATTTCCCGTACAGTATAAGATTTAGGAATATAGAAACATTTTTGTCTGTCTTAAGTGTAGAAAATATAAATCTGGACTGATTCTAAGTTGCTTCAAGTTATTTGAGATCACAAAAAGCTTTGAGCAATGGTTTAATGGTGCTTTATGGTCATGTGTGCACTGCATAGTGATATTCGTTTTTGCTCACTCATGCACCAGTTGCCATATTTTGGCACCATTTACAAGAAGAAAAAGTCCAAAGTCCGGTCCACGTGCTCGATGTACTGGAATGGCTCCTGATCCAGGTAAGCCCCAGGCTGCCGTGGGGCCTCCTCCATCATCCTCGACCAGCTCGGATCACGAACTGACATCCCTCCCCTCGCCCGACCGCCTCTGTGTCACGGGAGTGTCTCCTGCAGCCAACCTTTTTGTTTCAGGGATGCAAAGTGGAAACGGGCCCATCGGCCCACCAAGTCCACACTGACCATCGATCAGCCGTACACTAGTTCTATCCTCCACATTGGGGGCAATTTACAGAAGGCAATTAACCAACAAGCCTGCACATCTTTAGAATGTGGAAGGAAACCGGAGCACCTGGAGAAACCCTGGGTGGCCACAGAGAGAACGTACAAACTCCGTACAGACAGTATCCCTAGTCAGGGTTGAACCCAGGACTCTGGCACTGAAAGGCATCAATTCTACCGCTGCGCCACTGAGCTGCCCCCTTATTGTGACCTTACTTCTGGCTCTTTTGATTCTTTCCCAATGGTTATTTGCATTGGATCAGAAACATCCTCCAATACAAATTAATGCTGGATCCATTAGCCCAATAGTTCTTGGCATTCACAATACACAAAAGTTAACCTGCACCTTCATTTGCTGTTTATTTTCTATTTAAATTCCGAATTGACAGCTTTCATTTTGCAGCACAGAGTTGAAATAATCTGGGAAGGAGATTAGGTTTTAATAGCATTCATTCGATCTCACAACATTGATTGAGAACAATCTCATGGACACTTCTGACAATGACAGACTTGAACACTTGTACAGCTGTCACCTCTTGGGAACGGATATTTTGACGTCAACACAGTAAACCCTCATTATAATGGACCATGGGGTGGGGATGGATGGAATGGTGTCCATTATTGCTGAGTAATAGTGTGTCATTGTATAAATTGAAACGAGGGACTGCAGATGCTGGTTTATACACAAAAGGACTCGGAGTGCTGGAGTAACTTAGCAGGTCGGGCAGCATCTCTGGAGAACATTGATAGGTGACGTTTGGAGTTTAGACCCTTCTTCAGATTCTCGGCCTGGAATCCAGGTGTGTTGACGGCCCCGGCCAGCTGGTGGCCGGTGGAGAGGCGAGGATCGGTGGAGTCAATGGTCGCGGCCGGCAGGCGGATGGAGTGCAAGTGACGGTCGACAGTGGCGGCGGCAGGAGTGGCCTGAAAGTGGCCATGGAAGCTGTGTGATGAGGCGGTGCGGGCTGACATCGGCAGCCCGGCCTGGCGGTGAAGGTCGGTGGACCTGGCTGCTGTAACCGAGGATAGACACAAAAAGCTGGAGTAACTCAGCAGGTAAGGAAACATCAATTGAGAAAAGGAATAGATTTCAGATTGAAACCCTTCTTTAGAATGAGGCTTGAAACAAAAATCCGTTTTCAAGAGGTCTATAACCACGAGGGTTTGCTGTATTGCTAATTTGCATGAGGCATCTCGGCAGGAGATGGGGAGTTTAAAGAATAAGGTAGTGGGTATAACTTCTGGAGGGACAAACCAGAATTGGAATGCCGTCTTTGTTGTGAGCTTCATCATCGAGAAAGAGATTGTCTGTCTTCTCAGCGACTCTGTAGAAATACTGAACACCTTATGATCCTTCAGCTCATTATTACCATGGAGACAGCACACCACTGGCATCAGTGCATACCCTGTAGCTTTGGAAGCTTCAGATCTTTTGACTCTGTTCTGAAGAAAGCCCTGATCTGCCTTCCCGCAGGGAGTTGAGCTGATTCCTCCATGTGACTTTAATAACAGGTCGGGAGGGGACACAGGACAAGGCTGGATCGGCAAGGAAGACTAACTCCAATGGAATCCTCCTCTTTGTAAAATGCTTAGAGCAGGGACTCAACATAACAGTTGCTGCTTAGTCAGGCAGTAGTCATTGTGGCAATGCTCCAGGTCCAAGCACTGGTCCCTGTCAGATAATATCATTGTCCAAGCAAGAAACTGCAAAGATGTTCATGTCATCTGCAGGATGATTGGTACTATTGATTGCTGAGATGACCATCACCTAGTTTGTTGTATTATCACCAACATCCTGTTCATCGGTATCAACAGAATCGTCACCGCAACAAGATCATCGTTGAAGCTTTCAAGGACCTTTCTGTGAGGTTGTCAGGTCTCACAGACAACCTATTATCACCCAGACCATGGGAAACGTGGCACGTTCCTTTCATTTGGCTGTCCTGAAGTCTACTATAATTGGCACTCATGAAGGGATGCTTTGCTTCTTCTCAAGAACACCCTGCAACGGGCATCAGGCGGCATGGTGGCGCAGCAGTAGACCTCTGCCTCACGGTGCCAGCAATACGGGTATGATCCTGATCTCAGGTGCTGTCAGCATGGAGATTACATGTTCTCCCTGTAATCACGTGGGTTTTCTCCGGGTGATCCGGTGTTGTTGTTCACTTTCTCTTAAACAGACAAAAATGCAAATAAAATCAGTAATCAAGCAGTAAAATCTTTATTTTGCCAGGCGGGTGTGATAGTGACTCTTACAGTATGTAGATACAGACTATACAGAGCAACTCTGATCCCACACAAAGGATCAGTGATTAAGTACATACATTTATACCTCAATAATCAGCGATTCAGCAATATTTTATCTTACAGAGCATAGTACCATCTCTTGCATCTTAAGATTGACAGCTTCTTAAGATTGACAGGTTCTTCCGAGAGAGGAAGGGTTAGCCATATATGGTTATGATGAGAAGACTATTTTTCTGCAGATCAAGCATTTTGTTTTTTTTACTAATGACGCACATTATAATCTTATGGAGCAAAGGTAGGAGCCGAGAGTCGGAACATCCTCTTAATGTTTATATTATAGAGGAAACACTCATGAAGTTGTGCTTGTTATCTCGCTTGTGTTTATGGGGGAAAAAGAACATAAACATCTTTGTTAGCCTTGTTAGTTTAATAGGAGCTAAGGTAAGAGCTTTCTGCTGCGTATCTGTGGCCGCCCAGAAGACAGCTGGTCTCTGGACCTTGGAGCATCACGTTATGTTTTGAGGGCTTCAAGTATGCACTGTGAGCTGATTGCCATCATTAGGTGTGTGCCTAACACTGGAAACAACATGTCTAGATCCTGACCAAAGGAACTTGTCCAATTTGATGACTTTCACTCAGAAATTAATGCTAATGTAATTTGTTATGATATCAGATTGGATTGTACGAACGAAGCAGCATTCTGTGATCTAATTTCTTGGTATATAACGTCTTAAGTGCCTAGGGAGCCGGCTTCAAGCATCAAACCCAACTTTGAATCTTTGTTGAAAAGTAGAAGTAATTGTAGAAAAACAGTTTTAGTTACATACACTTGAGTTTTTGGCAGTAACAGATAGCCTGCTGCCTCTTCATTTGTCGTCCTGGATTATGATGATGTGAATGTCAGATTGTTGCCGTGATACAATTCCTATGGCAGTAAGGTGAGATCAAATCTAATTCGTGCAAAGAACATCAATCTAATCCTATCCCGTTTCAGTTTTTACTTTTTCGATTTGTCATTCTTTGTCTTCTTAAATTCATAAATTATAGGAGCAGAATTAGGCCATTCGACCCATCAAGTCTACTCCGCCATTCAATCATGACTGATTCATCTTTCCCTCTCAACACCATTCTCCTGCCTTCTCCCCATTAGCCCGACACCCTTTCTAAGCAAAAATCTCAATTTCCACCTTAAAATTATCCATTGACTTGACCTGTTTACCTCTTTCCCAGAGAATGAAGTTCTGTCTAATTGATCTTGCACCACTATCTATTATCCTATTAATTACCTCCACACCAACAGCCCATTTTACAAATTTGTTGTATTTGGACTATTGCCGACCCCTCTCCCTCATCACTCGCTTTCATAGAATCATAGAAAGTAGGTGCGAGAGTAGACCACCAGGTCCGTCGAGCCCGCACCGCCATTCACTCATGGCTGAACACTAAACAGACACACTTACCCACAAACAGTAGACACAAGACACAGAACACAAGACACTACCCTCCCCTTTATACCGCTATCACCCCTCTCCACCCCAAGAACCGCGTGATCTCCTGGGGGAGGCAAAAAACCGGATAAAAACCCAGGTCCAATTCGGGAAAAAAATCCGGGAAATTCCTCTCCGACCCCAATCCAGGCGATCGACACTTGTCCAGGAGATCACTCAGGTCTACTATACTAACCATACCTGTAAAAGGACTTGATCCAACACTCAAAGTCTCTTACCAAGTATCTTTATTCATTCTTTACATACGTTGTGCCCTAGCTGTCCGTGGTCATCACTGGGACTAGAGAGAGAGCTAGAGGCGGGGAAGCTACAATTATACAGGAGACAATGGGGCGTGGTTAGTAGTGGTGAGGTCACTATGTTAAAGGAGCATGCACTGATCTACAATACCTAGGTCCATATCCCTGCCCTCTCCCCGTAGCCCCTTATCCCCTTGGCAGCTAAAAAAACATCTATTTTTGACTTAAATATATTTAACGTTTCTGCTTCCACTGCTCCCTGGGGCAGTGAATTCCACAAACTAACCACCCTCTGGGTGAAGAAGTTCTTCCTCATCTCAGTTTTAAAAGAGCCCCCCCTCACTCTGCAACTATGTCCCCTAGTTCTAGCCTCCCCGATCATTGGGAACATCCTCGGTGCATCCACCCGATCAAGGCCCCTCACGATCTTATACGTTTCAATGAGATCGCCTCTCATTCTTCTAAACTCCAAAGAGTAGAGTCCCAGCTTACTTAACCTTTCCTCATATGTCAATCCCCTCATTGCAGGAATTAATCTTGTAAACCTTCGCTGCACTGCCTCCAGGGCTAGTACATCCTTTCTTAAGTATGGACCCCAGAACTGTACACAGTATTCCAAATGTGGTCTCACTAATACCGTGTACAGCTGCAGCAAGACCTCCGTGTTTTTATACTCAATCCCCCTAGCAATAAAGGCCAAAACTCCATTGGCCTTCCTGATTGCTTGCTGCACCTGCATACTGACTTTTAGTGATTCATGTACTAATACCCCTAGATCCCTTTGCGTTGCATTACAACGCAGCTCCTCCTCATTTAGAAAATAACTTGCCCTATCATTTTTTTCCCCAAAGTGAATGACTTCACATTTATTAGTATTAAATTTCATCTGCCAAGTTGTTGCCCACTCACCTAGCTTATCTATATCCTTTTGCAGACTCTTCCTATCCTCCTCATCCCCTACTTTCCCTCCCATTTTCGTATCGTCCGCAAATTTTGATATATTACACTTGGTTCCCTCCTCCAAATCATTTATATAAATTGTGAACAACTGGGGTCCCAGCACCGACCCTTGCGGAACCCCGCTAGTTACCGGTTGCCATCCCGAGTATGAACCATTTATCCCCACTCTCTGCTTCCTATTCGTTAGCCAATCCTCTACCCATGCTAATATATTACCCCCAATCCCATAATTTTTTATTTTTAGCAATAGTCTCTTATGTGGCACCTTGTCAAAAGCCTTTTGGAAGTCCAAGTATACCACATCCACCGGTTCCCCTTTATCCACCCGGGTTGTTACTTCCTCAAAGAATTCGAGCAGATTCGTTAAACACGATTTCCCCTTCACAAAACCATGCTGGTTCTGTCTGATGAAGTCATGTTTATCCAAGTGGCCCGTTAGTGTTTCTTTAATAATTGTCTCCAACATTTTACCCACCACCGATGTTAGACTAACCGGTCTATAGTTACCCGCCTTCTGTTTACTTCCTTTTTTAAATATAGGTGTTACATTGGCCATTTTCCAATCCACTGGGACCGTTCCTGCCTCCAGGGAGTTTTGGAAAATTATCACCAATGCATCCACAATCCCCACTGCTATCTCCCTCAAGACCCTTGGATGTAATCCATCAGGCCCAGGGGATTTATCCTCCTTCAGTCTCATTAATTTCCCTAATACCACCTCCTTGGTGATCTTAATAGTATTTAGCTCCTCCATTCCTACCGCCTCCTGTTTATCCAGCGTTGGAATATTTTTTGTGTCTTCTATGGTGAAGACTGATACAAAATACTCGTTTAATGCCTTTGCCATTTCCATGTTCCCCACCAACAACTCTCCAGTCTCACCCTCCAATGGACCAACGTTCACCTTAGCCACCCTTTTTCTTCTTATATAGCTATAAAAACTCTTACTATTAGTTTTTATGTTGTTCGCTAAATTCCTTTCATAGCCTATTTTCCCCGTCTTAATTAATCTCTTAGTTACTTTTTGCTGACCTTTAAATGCTTCCCAATCCTCTACCCTCCCACTACCTCTGGCTACCTTATATGCCCTTGCCTTCAGCCGAATACTATCCTTTATAGTTTTACTGAGCCATGGCTGACTGTTCTTACCCTTACCCCTTTTTTTCTTCATAGGAATAAATTTTTCTTGAAGGTTATACAGTAGATCCTTAAACGTACACCACTGCTCATGTACCGTCTTATTCTTGAGTCTGCTATCCCAGTCAACTTTGATCAGCTCAGTCCTCATACCTTCATAATCCCCCTTATTTAGACTAAGCACCCTAGCCTGAGTTTCAACCTGCTCCCCTTCTATTTGAATATGGAATTCGACCATATTGTGGTCACTTGTTCCCAACGAGTCCCTAACTATGACATTTTTAATTAATCCTGCTTCATTACACAGGACCAGATCTAAGATTGCCTCCCCCCTTGTCGGTTCCGTGACATACTGTTCTAGGAACCCGTCTCTAATACATTCTATAAACTCTTCCTCTAGTCTACCCTGCCCAGTTTGGTTTGCCCAATTAATATGAAAATTGAAGTCCCCCATGATTACAGCAGTTCCCTTTTTACATGCGTCAACTATTTGCAGATTTATGTTCTGACTAACAGCGTCACAGCTATTTGGAGGTCTATAAATTACACCCACTAGTGTTTTTTTCCCCTTGTTATTCTCTATCTGTACCCAAGCTGTTTCACTATCCTGATCCTTCAACGCAATATCCTTCCTCTCCATTGCCGTTATTCCCTCCCTTATTAAAAGGGCCACCCCTCCTCCCTTTCTTTCCTGTCTATCTTTTCTAATTGTCGAGTACCCCTCTATATTTAACTCCCAGTCCTGATCCCCTTGCAGCCATGTCTCCGTAATGGCCACGATATCATAACTATATATACTTAATTGCACCGTTAATTCATTTATCTTATTTCGAATACTCCGCGCATTTAGATAAAGCACTTTCAGATGATTTTTACTACCCTCCTTTCCGTTTTTGCCCCTTTTACATCTAGAGCTTTATCTTCACACATTCTGGATCCTCCTGTCACATTTTGATTTTCCGCTTCCCTAGCCTCCCTAGATGAGCCCTCCAATCTATCCTTCCAAAGCACTGCTGTAATATCTTCCCTGACTAGCAATGCAACACCACCACCTCTTGCCCCTCCAATTCTATCACACCTGAAGCAATGAAACCCTGGAATATTTAGTTTCCAATCACAGCCCTCCTGCAACCATGTTTCACTGATCGCCACAACATCATACTTCCAGGTGTCTATCCAGACTCTAAGCTCATCCACCTTTCTTACAATGCTCCTAGCATTAAAATATGCATATTTAAGAAACCCCCCGTCTCTTCTTCTCTGTTTATTTCCTTTTTTTTCTTTCTCCTCTTGTGTCCGAGTGCTTCCCTTTTCTGCTTCCTGCCTGCCATACGGTCTACTAGCTTTCTCTATTTGAGCCCCTCGCCCCAACCATTCTAGTTTAAAGTCCCCCCAGTGACCTTTGCAAATTTCCCCGCCAGGATGTTGGTCCCCCTCGGGTTCAAGTGCAACCCATCCTCTCTGTACAGGTCCCACCTTCCCCAAAAGAAGTCCCAATGATCCAGAAACTTGAATCCCTGCCCTCTGCACCAGTCTTTCAGCCACGCATTTATCCTCCACCTCGCTCTATTCTTACTCTCACTGTCGCGTGGTACAGGCAGTAATCCTGAGATTGTTACCTTTTTGGTCCTTTTCCTTAACTCTCCTCCCAACACCCTAAATCCTCCCTTCAAGACCCCTTCACTCTTTTTACCTATGTCATTTGTACCAATATGTACCACGACGCTTTGTCTTGTCTGGGATCATAGCCCAGGAAGCTTCCATCATCCAGTTCCATTTCTGCACTGATACACAAATATCGATTAATAATATGGCCGATCTATTCATTTGGTAAGTCTACATGCAAACATTTGATTTATGTTGTACTTCTCTGAATTATTGTCTTTGTGTGCAGTTTGGGGCCGCGGGGTGGCATACGATGGAGTTGCTGCCTTACTGAGCCAGAGACCCAGGTTCGAACAGAGTTTGTTCGTTCTCCCTGTGACTGCGTGGGTTTTCTCCCAGTGCTTCGGTTTCCATCCACATTCCACAGAAGTTAGTTTGTAGGTTAATTGGCTTCTGTAAATTGTCCCTTGTGTGTAGGATAGAACTAGTGTATGGGGCTATTGCTGGTCGGCACAGACTCGGTGGGCAGAATGGCCTGTTTTCACGCTGTATCTCTAAACTAAACTAAGCTAAAATAACTTTGGCACAACTTCTCAAAACTTACCTTGATTGTTATGCTTTTCATTAACTGCTACAATGCTTTCCTGAATCCATTTTACTGAAGATTGTTTATTTGCCTTGGAGTAGTGTGTAGGTGGAAGTTGTGAATTTGGTTGTGGGAGATGATGGAGACTTATGTGTAGGTGGAACAATGATTTGGTGTGGGAGATGGGGGAGACTTGCTATCAGTTAGAGGCGAGAAAGGGAAGCATTTGAATCAGGAACTGATTAAGGGTGGCACAGTGGCGCAACAGTAGAGTTGCTGCCTTACAGCACTTGCAGCGCCAGAGACCTGGGTTCGACCCCGACTACGGGTGCAGTCCGTACGTTCTCCCCGTGACCAAGTGGGTTTTCTCCAAGATCTTCGGTTTCCTCCCACACTCCAAAGACGTGCAGGTTTGCAGGTTAATTGGCTTGGTATACGTGTAAATTGTCCCTAGTGTGTGTCGGATAGTGTTAACATGCTGGGATCGCTGGTCAGTGTGGGTGCGGTGGGCCGAAGGGTCTGATTCTGCACTGTATCTCTAAACTAAACTGGGAAGCAGAAACTAATGTGAAATAAGAAAAAAAAATGTTCTGAAGGTGACGGGGACAACAAAACAGTTTTTCAATTCAGAAATTTAATTTACTTGCTGAAATAATAATTTACCAGTTCTGCACTGATACGCAGACACCAATTAATAATATATTTGGTCTATTCATTTGGTAAGTCTACACACAAGCATTTGATATATGTTGTACTTCTATGAATATTTTTTTTGTATGCAGTTCTCATAAGTTACAGTACATAGCCGACAGAGGAACAGGCAAGTCTTTAATTATTCACTTATTTATTACGTCATAAAATATCCTCTAATCATCCAAAGCATTATGTCCAAATGTAACTTTCCTTTTATTTTGTGTGCAGTTGTGAAGTGCATGAATATATTGTTCAAGAAAGTATTATAACATTTATGATAGCTTCTTACCAGCTTAAGACAGACACAAAGTCTGGAGCAACTCAGGGGGTCAGGCAGCATATCCGGAGTCACAAAGTGATTCAGTGTGGAAACAGGCCCTTCGGTCCAACTTGCCCACACCGGTCAACAATTCCCAGCTACACTAGTCACACTTGCCTGCGCTTGGTCCATATCCCTCCAAACCTAAATGCAATTTAATGTGGATAAATGTGAGGTTATCCACTTTGTTGGCATAAACAGGAAGGCAGATTATTATCTAAACAGTGTCAAGTTGGGAAAAGGGGAAGTACAATGGGATCTGGGGGTCCTTGTTTATCAGTCACTGAAAGTAAGCATGCAGGTACAGCAGGCAGTGAAGAAAGTGAATGACATGTTGGCCTTCATAACAAAAGGAGTTGAGTATAGGAGCAAAGAGGTCCTTCTGCATTTGTACAGGGCACTAGTGAGGCCACATCTGGAGTATTGTGTGCAGTTTTGGTCTCCAAATTTCAGGAAGGACATTCTTGCTATTGAGGGAGTGCAGCGTAGATTCACCAGGTTAATTCCAGGGATGGCGGGACTGTCATATGTTGATAGAATGGAGCGGCTGAACTTGTATACTCTGGAATTTAGAAGGATGAGAGGATATCTATAAGATTATTAAGGGTTTGGACACGCTAGAGGCAGGAAACATGTTCCCGATGTTGGGAGAGTCCAGAACCAGGGGCCATAGTTTAAGAATAAGGGTAAGCCATTTAGAACAGAGATGAGGAAAAACTTTTTCACACAGAGAGTTGTGAGTCTGTGGAATTCTCTGCCTCAGAAGGCGGTGGAGGCCGGTTCTCTGGATGCTTTCAAGAGAGAGTTAGAGCTCTTAAAGATAACGGAGACAGGGGATATGCGGAGAACTGGGTACTGATTGTGGATGATCAGCCATCATCACATTGAATGGCGGTGCTGGCTCAAAGGACCGAATGGCCTACTCCTGCACCTATTGTCTATTGTCTGTCCTATCCATGTACCTGTCTAACTGTTTCTTAAACGATGGGATAGTCCCAGCCACAACTACCTCCTCTGGTAACTACCTATCTCCTTCGCTCCATAGATGCTGCTGCACCCGCTGAGTTTCTCCAGCATTTTTGTGTACCTCCTCTGGTAGCTTGTTCCAACTTTTGTGTGAAAAAGTTACCCCTTGGATTCCTATTAAATCTTTTCCTCTTCAGCTTGAACATATGTCTTCTGGCCCTCGATTCCCCTACTCTGGGCAAGAGACTGTGCATCTACTTGATCTATTCCTCTCATGATTTTGTACACCTCTATAAGATCACCCCTCATCCTCCTGCGCTCCGTGGAATGGAGACCCAGCCTGCTCAACCTCTCCCTATAAGCTCACAACCTGTAGTCCTGGCAACATCCTCGTAAATCTTTTCTGAAACCCTTCAAAGTTGTGAGAGTAGGAATGGAGCGAGGTGGAGGATAAATGCGTGGATGAGGGACTGGTGCAGTGGGTATGGATTCAAGTTTCTGGATCATTGGGACCTCTTTTGGGGAAGGTGCGACCTGTACAGAAAGGACGGGTTGCACTTGAACTCAAGGGGGACCAATATCCTGGCGGGGAGATTTGCAAAGGCTACTGGGGAGACTTTAAACTAGTATGGTTGGGGGGAGGGACTCAAATTGGGAAAGCTAGCAGTCAGTGTGTGAAGCAGGGGGCAGAGAATGGTAGCACTCTGACCCAAAATGTAGGGGAGAGAGAAGAAAAAGAAAATAATCAGAGAATAAGAGAGGGTGGGTTTCTTAAATGTGTATATTTTAATGCTAGGAGCATTGTAAGAAAAGTGGATGAACTTAGAGCCTGGATTGACACCTGGAAGTATGATGTTGTGGCGATCAGTGAAACATGGTTGCAGGAGGGCTGTGATTGGAAACTAAATATTCCAGGATTTCGTTGCTTCAGGTGTGATAGAATTGGAGGGGCAAGAGGTGGAGGTGTTGCATTGCTTATCAGGGAAGATATTACAGCAGTGCTTTGGCAGGATAGATTAGAGGGCTCGTCTAGGGAGGCTATTTGGGTGGAACTGAGAAATGGGAAAGGGGTAGCAACACTTATAGGGGTGTATTATAGACCGCCAAATGGGGAGCGAGAATTGGAAGAGCAAATATGTAAGGAGATTGCAGATATTAGTAGTAAGCACAAGGTAGTGATTGTGGGAGATTTCAATTTTCCACACATAGACTGGGAAACACATTCTGTAAATGGGCTGGATGGGTTGGAGTTTGTAAAATGTGTGCAGGATAGTTTTTTGCAACAATACATAGAAGTACCTACTAGAGAAGGGGCGGTACTGGACCTCCTGTTAGGAAATGAGATGGGTCAGGTGGCAGAGGTATGCGTTGGGGAACAGTTCGGGTCCAGTGATCACAATACCATTAGTTTCAATATAATTATGGAGAAGGACAAAACTGGACCTAGGGTTGAGATTTTTGATTGGAGAAAGGCTAACTTTGAGGAGATGCGAAAGGATTTAAAAGGAGTAAATTGGGACAGTTTGTTTTATGGGAAAGATGTGGAAGAGAAATGGAGTACATTTAAAGGTGAAATTTTAAGAGTACAGAATCTTTATGTCCCTGTTCGGTTGAAAGGAAATCGTAAAAATTGTAAAGAGCCATGGTTTTCAAGGGAAATTGGACACTTGGTTCGGAAAAAGAGGGATATCTACAATAGTTATAGGCAGCATGGAGTAAATGAGGTGCTTGTGGAGTATAAGGAATGTAAAAAGAATCTTAAGAAAGAAATTAGAAAAGCTAAAAGAAGATATGAGGTTGCTTTGGCAAGTAAGGTGAAAGTAAATCCAAAGGGTTTCTACAGCTATATTAATAGCAAAAGGATAACGAGGGATAAAATTGGTCCATTGGAGAAACAGAGTGGGCAGCTACCTGCAGAGCCAAAAGAGATGGGGGAGATATTGAACAATTTCTTTTCTTCGGTATTCACCAAGGAGAAGGATATTGAATTATGTGAGGTAAGGGAAACAAGTAGAGTAGCTATGGAAACTATGAGGATCAAAGAAGAGGAAGTACTGACGCTTTTGAGAAATATAAAAGTGGATAAGTCTCCAGGTCCGGACAGGATATTCCCTAGGACATTGAGGGAAGTTAGTGTAGAAATGGCAGGGGCTATGGCAGAAATATTTCAAATGTCATTAGAAACGGGAATAGTGCCGGAGGATTGGCGTATTGCGCATGTTGTTCCATTGTTTAAAAAGGGGTCTAAGAGTAAACCTAGCAATTATAGACCTGTTAGTTTGACGTCAGTGGTGGGCAAATTAATGGAAAGAATACTTAGAGATAATATATATAAGCATCTGGATAAACAGGGTCTGATTAGGAACAGTCAACATGGATTTGTGCCTGGAAGGTCATGTTTAACTAATCTTCTTGAATTTTTTGAAGATGTTACTCGGGAAATTGATGAGGGTAAAGCAGTGGATGTTGTGTATATGGACTTCAGTAAGGCCTTTGACAAGGTTCCTCATGGAAGGTTGGTTAAGAAGGTTCAATGGTTGGGTATTAATGGTGGAGTAGCAAGATGGATTCAGCAGTGGCTGAATGGGAGATGCCAGAGAGTAATGGTGGATGGTTGTTTGTCAGGTTGGAGGCCAGTGACGAGTGGGGTGCCACAGGGATCTGTGTTGGGTCCACTGTTGTTTGTCATGTACATCAATGATCTGGACGATGGTGTGGTAAATTGGATTAGTAAGTATGCAGATGATACTAAGATAGGTGGGGTTGCGGGTAATGAAGTAGAGTTTCAAAGTCTACAGAGAGATTTATGCCAGTTGGAAGAGTGGGCTGAAAGATGGCAGATGGAGTTTAATGCTGATAAGTGTGAGGTGCTACATCTTGGCAGGACAAATCAAAATAGGACGTACATGGTAAATGGTAGGGAATTGAAGAATGTAGGTGAACAGAGGGATCTGGGAATAACTGTGCACAGTTCCCTGAAAGTGGAATCTCATGTAGATAGGGTGGTAAAGAAAGCTTTTGGTGTGCTGGCCTTTATAAATCAGAGCATTGAGTATAGAAGTTGGGATGTAATGTTAAAATTGTACAAGGCATTGGTGAGGCCAATTCTGGAGTATGGTGTACAATTTTGGTCGCCTAATTATAGGAAGGAGGTCAACAAAATAGAGAGAGTACAGAGGAGATTTACTAGAATGTTGCCTGGGTTTCAGCAACTAAGTTACAGAGAAAGGTTGAACAAGTTAGGGCTTTATTCTTTGGAGCGCAGAAGGTTAAGGGGGGACTTGATAGAGGTTTTTAAAATGATGAGAGGGATAGACAGAGTTGACGTGGAAAAGCTTTTCCCACTGAGAGTAGGGAAGATTCAAACAAGGGGACATGACTTGAGAATTAAGGGACTGAAGTTTAGGGGTAACATGAGGGGGAACTTCTTTACTCAGAGAGTGGTAGCTGTGTGGAATGAGCTTCCAGTGAAGGTGGTGGAGGCAGGTTTGTTTTTATCATTTAAAAATAAATTGGATAGTTATATGGATGGGAAAGGAATGGAGGGTTATGGTCTGAGCGCAGGTATATGGGACTAGGGGAGATTATGTGTTCGGCACGGACTAGAAGGGTCGAGATGGCCTGTTTCCGTGCTGTAATTGTTATATGGTTATATGGTTTGACAATAACTTTCCTATAACATAGTGCCCAGAACTGAACACAATATTCTAAATACGGTCTCACCAATGTCCTATATAACTGCAACATGACCTCCCAACTTCTATACTCAATACTCTGACTGATGAAGGCCACAATGCCAAAAGCCTTTTTGACCACCTTATCTACCTGCAACTCAACCTTCAAGGAACCATGCACCTGTACTACTAGATCCCTCTGCTTTAGAACACTACACAGA
Source organism: Amblyraja radiata (assembly GCF_010909765.2). Classification (NCBI taxonomy): domain Eukaryota; kingdom Metazoa; phylum Chordata; class Chondrichthyes; order Rajiformes; family Rajidae; genus Amblyraja; species Amblyraja radiata. Next base: position 40,453,680 of record NC_045969.1, on the reverse strand, counting down.
GGCCTACAGTGTAGGTCGTGCCCTTGTTTGACGTCCTAAAATGCAACACCTCACACTTCTCTGTATTAAATTCCATCAACCATTTCTCTGCCCACCTGGCCAATCGATCCAGATACTGCCGCAATCTTTCACAACCATCTTCACTGTCTGCAAAACCATGAACTTTTGTATCATCAGCAAACTTGCTAATCTTGCCCTGTGTGTTCTCATCCCATTCATTGATGTAGATCACAAATAATAATCGGCCCAGCACCAAACCCTGAGGCACACCACTAGCCACAGGCCTCCAGTTCGAGGATCAACCTTCCACCATCACCCTCTGCTTCCTTCCATGGAGCCAATTTGCTATCCATTCAGCTATCTCTCTCTCTTTGGATTCCATGCGATCTAACCTTCCAGAGCAGCCTACCATGCGGAACTTGTCGAATGCCTTACTGAAATCCATGTACACAACATCTACAGCTCTGCCCTCGTCTACCTTTTTGGTCACATCTTCAAAAAAATCAATCAGATTTGTGAGACACAACCTCTCACGTACAAAACCATGCTGACTATCCCAAATCGGCCCTTGCCCATCCAAATGTCTGTATAACCTATCCCTCAGAATATGCTCTAGTAACTTTCCAACCACAGATGTTAAGCTCACCGGCCTATAGTTTGCAGCATTTTCCCTGCAGCCCTTCTTGAAAAGAGGCACAACATTTGCCACCCTCTAGTCTTTCGACACCGCTCCTGTATTTAAAGACAACTTGTAAATTTCAACCAGGGCTCTTGCAATTTTCTCTTTAGTTTCCCCGCAATGTCCTTGGATATATCTGATCAGTCCCTGGCGTTTTGTCTATCTTCATACACGACAGTACCTTCAGTACTTCTTCGACAGTAACACTGACTGCCCTCAAGACCCTCTCCGTCTTACTGTCATTCTCCTCGGTAAATACAGAGGAGAAATACTCATTGAGGACCTTGCCCTTCTCCTGTGGCTCCATGCAGAGATGACCGCTTTGATTCCTGAGAGGTCCCACTCTCTCTCTCTCTAGTTACCCTTTTCCCTCTTATGTATTTATAAAATCTTTTGGGATGCCCTTAATGCTACCCGCCAGAGCTGTCTCCTGGCCTCTTTTTGCCCTTCTGATCTCTTTTTTCAGATTACTTCTTAGCTCCCGAAACTCCTCCAGGGATGCACTTGATCCCAGCTGCCTATACCTGTCCCATTCATTCTTCTTGTTTTTGACCAAGGCCTCAATTTCCCTCGTCAGCCAAGCTTCCTTACGTTTGCCTGCTTTGCCCTTCACTCTAACGGGGACAGACATATCCTGAGCTTTTGTCAGCACACTATTAAAAACATCCCACTTGGCCGATGTTCCTTTCCCCTCAAATAGCCTGCTCCACTCAACTTGAGCAAGACCTTCTCTCATACCCTCAAGGTTGGCCTTGCTCCAGTTGAGCATTTTAACATGTGGACCCTCTCCGTCCCTATCCATAACTATCTTAAACCTAATCGAACTGTGGTCACTGGTCCCAAAAGACTCCTCCACATTTTAATTTGCCCTTCCCAATTTCCCAATAACAGATCCAGCATTGCCCTCTCACATGTGGGGGCCTCTACATACTGCTTAAGAAAACTCTCCTGAACACTTTTGTGGAATTGCACACCATTTAAACCCTTCACATTATGATTTTCTCAGTCTATATTGGGAAAGTTAAAATCCCCTACTACAGCAACCTTATTTGACCTGCAGCTGTCTGCATTCTCCTGACACATTTGTTCTTCTAATTCCCGTTGACCATTCGGGGGTCTGTAGTACACCCCCAACAAGGTGATCATCCCTTTCTTGTTCCTCAGCTCCACCCATATAGCCTCACTAGACGAACCGTCCGTAATGTCACCTCTGATCACAGCCGTGACATCCTCCTTAACCAACAATGCAACCCCCCTCCTCTTTATCCCTCACCCCTGTCCCTCCTGAAGCTCCTTTACCCCAGAATATTGAGCTGCCAGTCCTGCCCCTCCCTGAACCAGGTTTCAGTCATGTCTACAACGTCCCAGTCGCTCGTACCTATCCCCGCCCCAAGCTCATCCGCCTTACCCGTCAAGCCCCTTGCACTAAAATACGTGCAGTTTAAACCAACCCTCCTTAATCGCTCTCCGCCTTTCACCTGCCTATTCTGTCCACTAACCTTTCCCACGCCCCCCTCCATACCAACTCCTAGCTTCTCACGTGCCTCTGTCCTGTACGTGATCCCACCCCCCTGCCAATCTAGTTTAAACCCTCCCGTGTAGCATTAGCAAACCTGCCCGCTAGGATGTTGGTCCCCCTCCAGTTAAGGTGCAACCCGTCCCTTTTGCACAGATCACCCCTGACCCTGAAAAGATCCCAATGACCCAGAAATGTAAATCCCGGCACCAATTCCTCAGCCACATATTCATTTCCCCTATCTTCCAATTCTTACCTTCACTAGCACGAGGTACTGGAAGCAATCCTGAGATCACTACCCTGCAGGTCCTGCTTTTCAGTCTTCTACCGAATTCCGTAAACTCGTGCTGCAGAACCTCCCGCCTCTTCCTACCTATATCGTTCATGTCAACATGCACAACAACCTCCGGCTGCTGCCCCTCACCCTTGAGGATGCCGTGCAGCTAATCCAAGACGTCCTGGACTCTGGCACCAGGGAGGCAACACACCATCCTGGAGTTTCGCCTGCTGCCTCAGAATCTCCTGTCTGCACCTCTGACTATCGAGTCCCCCCCCCACTATGGCTCTGCCTGACGTCACTCTTCCCCGTTGAGCCTCAGCACCAGGGCTGGGGTCACAGGCCTGGCTGCCACTCGATATTGTCTTGTCATCCGCTCCGACAGTTCTCTAGATGGTGTACCTGTTTTCAATACGTGCAGCCACCGTGGGCTTCTGCACTCCATGTTTACGTCTCTTCCTCATTGTCACCGACCTTCGCTCTTCCTGTATCCTCGGCGTGACAACCTGACTAGGTCTACTCCAGGAAACTCTTGGTTTCCCAGATGGTCCTGAGGTCATGCAGCTGCTGCTCCAGTTCCCTAACATGGTTCTTTGGGAGCTGTACCTGGACACAATTTCCGCAGGTGTAGTTGTCAGAGACACCAGCAGTGTCCCTAACTTCCCACATCCTGCAGGAGAGACACTGTAACAACTTGCCTGCCGTTACTTCAGTGGACAAAATTACGAATGAGACACGCTCAGAGTTGAGTGAAACCAATTCCACTTCTCTGCTGCCGACAGCCTCCTCCTGCACTGCAATATGGCACAAGTTTAAATATCGGACACACGCAGAAGTGATTTACGCCTCCTCGCTGAAGACTCTTGAGCCAAAGACTCACACTTTACCTCCCAAGGCATTTCACCTCAACAAGGCAGCTCCCAACTGAGAAAAGGAACCCTTCTTCAGACTGAAAGTGGAGGGGTGGGGAGAGGGTAGCTAAGCATGATTGCCCATAGAAAGTAATCTTATATCAAAGGCTTAGGTAAGTCTGTGAGCACCAGTGAAGGTAATTGAGGCAGTACTGGGTATCATTTTAGTTTAGTTTAGTGATGCAGCATGCAAACAGGCCCTTTGGCCCACCGAGTCCATGCCGACCAGTGATCACCCCGTACACTCGTTCTATCCTACACACTAGGGACAATTTATATAAAGAGGCCAATTGACCTGCAAACCTGCACATCTTTGGGATGTGGGAGGAAACCAGAACACCCAAAAAAAAACCCACACGGTCACAGGAAGAATGTACAAACTCCGTGCAGGCAGCACCCGTAGTCAGGGTTCAACCTGGGTTTCAGACGCTGTAAGGCAGAACCTCTTCTGCTGTGCCACTGTGCATGTAGACCAATGCTTAGCTTTGTTTAAAGTTTTGTGTGCAGTTCTGACCCGTGAATTTTGTAAGTTAAGGGCCTGTCCCACTTTCACGACCTAATTCACGACCTTTTTTACTCGTGGACATTTTTCATCAGGCTAGAAAAACGCCTCGACCTACTTGATGCCACGTGTACCTATGACTAGCATTCAATTCAATTCAATTCAATTCAATTCAACTTTAATGTCATTGCACAAATACTGAGTATGGGTACAACAAAATGCAGTTTTGCGTCGGTCCGTAGTAGTGCATATAGAAATTTTAAAAAAAGAAGATACAGAATAATCAAAAATACAGAATAATTAAACAATGGGGACGGAGGGACTGGAGAAATCTATCGGCGGGACTCCGAGTTCAGCAATGTGATGGTATAATTGTAGAAGCTGTTCCTCATCCTGCTGGTACGAGACCTGAGGCTCCTGTACCGTCTCCCTGATGGGAGGAGGGCAAACAGTCCATGGTTGGGGTGGGAGGGGTCTTTAATGATCTTCCCAGCCCGTCTCAGACACCGTTTCCGGTGGAGGGCATCCATGGCAGGGAGCGGGGCACCGATGATGTGCTGCGCAGTTTTCACCACCCGTTGTAGTGCCTTCCTGTCCGCAACAGTGCAGCTGCTGTACCATACCGTGAAGCAGGTGGTCAGGATGCTCTCGATGGTACAGCGGTAGAAGTTGGTCAGTATCTGGGAGGACAGGTGGGCTTTCTTGAGCCTCCTCAGGAAGTAAAGGCGCTGCTGTGCCTTTTTGATCAGCTTGGAGGTGTTGAGGGACCAGGACAAATCCTCCGAGATATGTACCCCGAGGAATTTGTAGCTGGAGACGCGCTCCACCTCAGTCCCGTTTATATGGATGGGGGTATGACTGCCTCCTCTGACCTTCCTGAAGTCGACAATAATTTCCTTCGTCTTCTTGGAGTTGAGGACGAGGTTATTGTTGGCACACCAGGTTGTCAGGTGCTGGACCTCCTCTCTGTAGGCTGACTCATCGTTGTCACTGATCAGTCCTACCACCGTGGTGTCATCAGCAAACTTAATGATGGCGTTGGATCCGTACTTAGGGATGCAGTCGTGGGTGAAGAGGGAGTAGAGGAGAGGGCTGAGCACACAGCCCTGTGGCACGCCGGTGTTCAGTGTTATAGTGGAGGAGGTGAGGTTGTTGACCCTAACAGACTGTGGTCTGTTGGTGAGGAAATCCAGTGTCCAGTTGCAGAGGGAGGTGGAGATGCCAAGTCCGCTGAGTTTGGTGATCAAGCTGGCGGGGATGACAGTGTTAAAGGCAGAGCTGAAATCAATGAACAGCAACCTGATGTAGGAGTTGTTGTTGTCCAGGTGGGTCAGGGCAGAGTGTAGAGCCGCCGATATGGCATCCTCTGTAGACCTGTTGGCCCGGTAGGCAAACTGATGGGGGTCCAGTGTGGGGGGGAGGCTGGCTTTGAGGTGAGCCAAGATCAGCCGCTCAAAGCACTTAGCAATGACAGGGGTGAGTGCCACTGGGTGGAAATCGTTGAGACTCCCTGTGGCTGACTGTTTGGGCACTGGCACGATGGTTGATGTCTTGAGGCAAGTGGGGACAACACCCTGGGCCAGTGAGAGATTGAAAATGTCGGTGAAGACTGGGGATAGTTGTCCAGCACATGCCCTAAGCACCCGGCCAGGGATGCCTTCGGGGCCGGCAGCTTTGTGCTCATTCACCTTTCTCAGTGCATCTTGTACAGCAGAGGTGGAGAGACTGAGGGGTTGTTCATTCGGGGGTGGAGCAACTTTGATGGCTGGGGTTTTGTTGTCCCGGTCAAAGCGAGCATAGAAATGGTTTAGCTCGTCAGGAAGGGTGGCGTTGTCTGGGGGAGGGGAACACTTCCCATCACGGCCTGCTACGACTTACCTACGACCTCCTACGACCATGTTGCGTGACAACCATGCTGCGAGTATGAGTCAAGGGCGAACGGCAGAGGTCGTGAATTAGGCCGTGAAAGTGGGACAGGCCCTTTAGCCTTCTTCCTATGAACAATATTTACTGATTTTGGTTGATTGAAACATAATATCCAATTTTCTGATGTGTTCCCCTGCTGCAATACACCGTGAACACATCATGATTGAGACAATTTCATGCAAGTGTATGGGAACCATATGCAATTGGAGTGATATTTGAGAAGATATCTGTTGAGCAGTTAATATGTTCAGCCCAATATTTACTTCCTGACAATTGTGCCACAGCATGTTTGAAGGAATTTATTTTTGCCATCTTTACCTTCCCTGGAGGTTGCGACTCTGATGTACCATCTGCTTCAGGTTGACCATGCAAGCAACTTCAAAACTTCTGTAACTGTCAAGGTCAGCGCTACATCAAGCTTTTATGGATTCTGAGATGGTCAAAGGGACAGATGCTGCATTGAGCAAAGGAAACATTTTTGTAACTACACAATCTTTCTGAGGGGACTGCTTCCCCATTGAGACTTTGCTTCATTCTTTCATCTCCACCAACATCCACCACACTCAGGAACAGCTTCTTCTCCACTGTTATCAGGCTGCTGACTGGTCCTTCCATAAGCTAGGGTGCCGTCCGATTCATCTCTACCCCATTATGGGCATTGGACTTTGTCCATGGAACTGATGCACCACATTGCTGAGATCTATATCCCTCTGTACCTTCCCCTTTACTCTATTGTACTTGATTGTATTTATGTATGGTATATCTGATCTGTTTGGATAGCATGCAAACCAAAGCTTTTCACTGTACCTTTTTCATGACAGTAATAAATCTAAACCTAAGATGGGAAATGTTACCAATAACTTGATTCCTGCAGTCTAATGTAGGCAAATTGGCATCTGGTTTTCTTTTCTTGGATGCAAAACAAAGCTTTTCACTGTAACTTGGTACATGTAACAATAATAAACCTAAACCAAGACTTCTCCTTTTCATGGCATGCCTTTTTTTCCCTCTCCCCATTTTCCAGAGACTCACACACTCCTTTTATACCAAGCCTCAATTAAATTGTACCTTGCCCAATTTAGTGTATGGCATTCAATGCTCATGATGTGGTTTCCTCGATATTACAAAAGACAAATGCAGAGTAAGTGACCAGTTTACATATTACTAGTGTACAAGTTACCTGTCCCTTCAATTCTCCATCCCACCCAGAGTTTCACTTCATTGTCTTATGCCTTGAACACTGTCATAACACAGCTCAAAATAATACGAAAGAACGGCATCTCATTTTCTGACCAGCTCTAATACAGCTTTCTGCACTCATCCGATAACCTGGCTTTCCAGTTTGAATCGGAACTGACCATTCCTGGAAAAAGAACATCACCGTGAGGGCGGCACGGTGGTGCAGCGATAAAGTTGCTGCCTCACAGCGTCAGAGACCTGGTTTGATCCTGACTATAGATGCTGTCTGTACTAAGTTTGTAACCCGTGACCTGTGTGGGTTTTCTTCGGGTGCTCCGGTTTCCTCCAACACTCCAAAGACTTGCAGGTTTGTAGGTTAATTGGCTTCGGTAAAAGTTGTAAATTTCCCTAGTGTGTAGGATGGTGCTAGAGTTCGGGGTAATCGCTGGTCGGCGCAGACTAGGTGGGCCGAATGGCCTGTCTCCATGTTGTTTCTCTAAAATAAACTAAAGTCATGTAAACTGGTAATGTTTCTCACTCCAGGGTTTCTTTGAGAGCTGCTGAGTATTCTGTTTTTTATTTCATATTTCCAGCATCCTTTATTCTTTCTTTTGCCTCTTCTATTGATATTTGTTCCTATTTACTTTTTCACCAGATTAAAAATTCACCCAGCTTTCAGAGCTAGTCTCTTCTCATCTCCATCCTGTGGTGACATTCTATGTGCTCTTTCCATCCCTATCTGCAGCTTAAAATTTCTGAACAGTCTTCCCATAAAACTATAGAATAGCCATGATCATCCAACCTACTTCATTGCAGGTACTGCCTTTTTCTCAGGAACTGTAAAGCTTCTATGCTACAAAATTATATTCTCCACTCTGGTATTTTTCTCCTCCCTGCTGTCCATGTGTATGGCTTGATTATATTCATGTATAGTATTATCTGATTTGTTGGACAGCATGCAAACAAAATCATTTCACTATATCTCAGCGCACTTGACAATTAGGGCCTGAGCTTTAGGGAGAAGTTGAGCAGGACGGGACTTCATTCCTTGGAGTTCAGGAGGATGAGGGGTGATCTTATAGAGGTGTACAAGATCATGAGAGGAATAGATCAGGCAGATGCACAGAGTCTTTTGCCCAGATTAGGGGAATTGAGAACCAGAGAACATAGGGTTAAGGTAAAGGGAGGAAAGATTTAATGGGAACCTGAGGAGTCATTTTTTTACACAAAGGATAGTGGGTATATGGAACGAGCTGCCGGAGGAGGTATGTTGAGGCAGGCACTATCGCAACATGTAAGAGACATTTAGACAGGTACCTGGATAGGATAGGTTTAGAGGGTTATGGGCAGGTGGCACCAGTGTAGATGGGGCATATTGGTTGGCGTGGGCAAGTTGGGCCAAAGGGCCTGTTTTCATATTGTATGACTCTGCATTAAGCCAATACCACTAACACCAAATTATATTGCATTTCTATCTTGTTTCAGTAACGGTGAAAGTAAATGGGCTTGAAATATTAATTCTGTTTCTCCCTTCACAGGTGCTGCCTGACCTGCTAAGCTTTTCTAACACTCTTTTTTCCACGAGTGTTGCGTTCCCTGCTGGAAGGAGATTGGAACTGGATGAGGTCCGACACTTCCTTACGAAGAATCCAGAACAATATGAGTGGCAAACAGCCAACCAGTCAGTACCAATCCTTGTGTAAGGGCATACTTGCTGTACCTAATGGAGCATTGATTCAAAATACAATCTTTCACTGCCAGTTATTAGTTGACATCACTAGAGTCTACCCTAGATTTTTAGTGATGGATAAATAAGAATGCAATATTTACATGCATTGCTTGCCATGACCCTGAGGATCCAGCAACTCATTATTTATGTTTGCGCTGTGCTTTCTTTGCCCAGATAATAATGGTGAGAGACTTAATTGGAGACTTCTCCTAATCTCATAGAAATGCTTGATGCCAAGGTTTAATTTGAATATTTAATCAATGGAAGTGCAGCAGGAGAGTTCCAGGGCTGGAGGTTCCTCTTACTCAGAGCTCATGTATAGTTCTTACCTTATGTTGGGAAAAATAATCGTCACCCTCCCTCTTCCCCAGCCTATCCTTCTCCTTTATCCAGACATGCTGGGAAACTTTGGAAATTGGCAGAAACGTTATTGCTGGTTTAAAGAGGCAGATTAGTTGAATCATTGAGGGATTTCATTTTTATTATTCCTACGATTCCTTTGGACTTTAGACTTTAGAGATACAGTGCAGAAACAGGCCCTTCGGCCCATTCAGTCCATGCAGACTAGCGATCCCCCTACACTAAAGGGCCTGTCCCACTTGGCCGTCATTACGCCTCATTTATGCGTGATATGTAAAATAAGTCGACGCATTGTGATGTGTAGGGTGCGCGTGGGTGACGCACGCTTGGCGAGGCGTGCACTGGTGTATTATCATGCAAATCAACTACAACACAGAATGAATGTGCGATTACAAGGTATTTAATGACATTGTGAATCGACGGAACACTAACGATCGAGATGCTTGCATCCAGGCTCAATCACCAGTTGCAAAAATACGAGGCATATCAGTGGCGAAGGGTGCATTCTCGCTACACAAGGGAGGAATGGTCTTTTATGTCTTCCTCCATTTGGCCTCATAGGACGGGTCATGCAAAACTCCCGCTTCCGGCTTTTCATAGTGCCTGCCTGGGTGATTTACCCATGGTTCCCGCTAATGTGGGGAATGAGCATAAAACCTTACATAGTTATTTCTGGGCACATAGATGCTGGTTCAGTTGTGATGTTGAAACCATCCTCTGCATGATATAATCAATTCATTGACTTACAGACTCTGAGAGACCGTTCCTGCGGCTCGGGTTGTCAAACCTAAAGCATTGGGAGTGCTCACTGCAGATTGCAGGAATAGCATCAAATAGCAGCATTCCTCATAGGAGATGGGAAGTATTGTTTATGCTTCTTTATGTTTAACTCGGCACGGATGACTGACATCTTGAAATTCAGTCTTATGGGATTATAACATTAAGTTAATATTCCATTTACTGCGCCTGAAGTACCTCCTCATCATTTGGCTGCGGTGAACATAAACCACTCTGTCCGGTCTCACCCTCTGACATCTAGATTATGAAGGGTATCATCAACTTAAAACCTCCCAGGTCTAGGGACGCAGAGATATGGGTTGTTAACATTGTGCTACGTCACTTCACCGATGGGCACCAGCAACATCCCTGTCCTTGGTCAAACTCACTTACTAGTGGTTATGCCATGGTGCTGAGTACAGCGCTACGGGTCCAGTCATTGCTACACTGGATAGGATGATCATATCTGTGGGCTATAATAAACATCTTTTGTTCATGATTAGTCAAGCAGAGTAGACAGGGACATAAGACCAAACTAGATGTTGCATATCCCATGGACCTTGGGTTGTGTGTGGTCACGCATCTACACCAGTATATCAAGGTCCTTAAGAGTCTTATAGACTCTGACTAGCTATATTGTTAGTTACATAAACCTCGTTAGAAGGAATCACTACAAACCTTCTCCAGAGGATTAAATGGGTCTGGCATATACTGGTGAACATTGACATTTTGAGTCTCACTCCACCAGGACCGCTAAACCTCAGCAGCAGGGTTATGGACCACATCCTAGCGGCTGCAGGATGGTCAAACTATTGATCTGTCCAAATATTCAGATCAAACTCATTGCCAGATTGGGGGTATTTGCCAACTCTATGTTAGGTATGTTTCCTCCCGGTTGAGGGAGGTTACTATTGCACTATTGTCCATTAATAGCATCAACATGTCTATATCAATGTCATATCTGAATGCAATATTAATGTTCACTCATCATTGGCCTACTGATGCAGTGTATGACGCCTGGACTCGTTTTCCACGGCATGAAATCACAGAGCTTTAAAATCTTCACGTAGTCACTCACGTGACTCCGAAGTAAATTAGGAAGATTAAACGCGAAATTACCAGTTTGAAGTTTGATCTTTATTTTATGAGGAGTAACGTTGAGGGATTACGTGCCCTCCGCTCCCAGCCCTCTAACATAAAGGTCAACTGGTATTATGGTTCTCTTATCTTACTATGTTCAGTTCAATAACTGTTGTCTGTGATTTCACACCGCTGCTTTGAAGATTGACACGCATGCGTACTGGCGGGGTCTTCACGTAATCCCTCAACGTTACTCCTCATAAAATAAAGATCAAACTTCAAACTGGTAAGTTCTCGTTTAATCTTACTATTTTTTACCAAAGATAATTTTTTACTGAAGCCAATTGACCTACAAACCTGTACATATTTGGAGTGTGGGAGGAAACCGGAGCACTTGGAGAAAACTGACGTGGTCACAGGGAGAAGTTACAAACTCTGTACAGATAGCACCTTTAATCAGGATCGAACTCAGGTCTTTGGTGCTGTCAGGCAGCAACTCTACCGCTGCACCTAGTGTGTAGGGAGTGGTAGTGAAAGTGGGATAGCATGGAATTAGTGTGAATGGGTGATCAATGGTTGGCGTGGATTCTCGTGCCGAAGGACCTGCTTCCACGCTGTATCTTTCAAATCAATTCCAAGCACGGTCTTTGAGCTGAAATACTGTGTAATTCCTGAAGATGGTAGCAATGAGATGTGGGAACATACAGCATGGCAGTGAGTTTGGAGCTTTGCATGGTGTAAAATGAAAGTAAATCATTTATTAACAGGTTAACAGAGAGCTGAAATGGAACTTTAAACAAAATGACAGATGTACCATTTAAATATTGGCTTCGCCATTTCTGTGTTCTACTTTCCGCATGCTGTTACAATTGCAATGACACTATATGTCACATTTTCAGAGAGGATCTGGAACTAGCCTTGCATATTTCACTCCACTCTGCATGATGCCCAAACAGATCCATCCTCATTTACATAGAAAGCTCTCATTTCACAGCTCCACACTGCATGCCCGAATATCAACCTCCTGGGAGCAGACGTCAACGCAGTCGGATAATCTGCTCCATATTTCATCCTGAGAGCATGCACCATCTCACCGGACTCATTGGGATCACGCAAAGGGACTGACATCCAAACACAGTGGAATTAAATTCTGATCGGAAGGAACTTGTCGCGCAAGCCTGCAAATCAATTTGAGCTCCTGGATCCGAGAGATTTCCTCACTGGAGACTTTCACTCCCAGACCATGGGCTTTCTCTTCCTGTGTAGCAATCAGTTTTCTTAGTCATTAGTCTCCAGGCACTGCCAAGTGTAAACACTCCAATATAACTCTAGTCAGAGTGACATTTCTGGGGTATGATGGTGCATAGGCACAATGGAAATGCAGCTACATGTAAAGTGTGTCTCCAATGCTAATTTGGTCATGAAAATCACTTTATTTTAACTGCGAAAACCAAAACGCCATGCTGGAATTGGAAATAATAGAAAGCTGAATTATTAAGTGGTGCTGATCTAAGTGTACAATCCTCTAACATTTTGCAACAAACCCGACTAACTTGGTTCTCCCAAAACAGGGATTCGCAACTGGGGTCCAGAACATGTCAGAGGTTCTAAGAGTCAATAATATTTTATTGTCTTATGTACAAAAGGAACAATTAAATTCTTACTTGCAGCAGACGCACAACAGGGTTTGTGAACACAGTTCCCATTGCCCACAGTATTATAATAAAGAAACAAAACATTCAATAAAAAAACCCAAAAAAAACAATTTTGTGCAAAAAATACAACAAAGCACCAAGTCCATGGTGCAATGCAGGCAGTACGGTTGGGGGTTTAAAGTGGGCTGTCAAAGATAAATGACTTCATTTTCCTTTCACTTTTGCTGAGGAGCTTCAACTCTGCTCTCCCCCATTGGATTTGGATTTCCAATGTTAGTTTAGTTTAGTTTCACAGTATGGAAACAGGCCCTTCTGCCCACTGAGTTCATGCCGACCATTGATCGCCAGCTCACATAATTTCTATGTTGTCCCACTTCCGCATTCAAGCTCTACAAACTTGGGGCAATTTACAGTAGCCAATTAACCTTACAAACCCGTATATCTTGGGGATGTGGGAGGAAACCCACAGGGAGACCAAACAAACTCCATGCAGACAGCACTCAAGGTCACAATATTCTCACTGGACTGGACAGAATTTCATTTTCCTGTTACTTGCGTGTTAAACCTCATTCAGACTATTGCACAATAGCATTATGCAGTTAAAGCATATTTACATGTCAAGTCATAGCAACAAAGTACTGCATATGCTGGTTGACACCAAAGATAGACACAAAGTGCTGGTGTAACTCAGTGGGTCAAGCGGCATATCTGGAGAAAAAGGATGGGTGACGTTTCGGGTTGCGACCCTTCTTCAGACTCCTGACCCGAAACATCACCCATCCTTTTTCTCCAGATATGCTGCTTGACCTATTGAGTTACACCAGCACTTTGTGTCTATCTTTACATGCCAAGTCCTTGCAGATCACCTAGTGGAGGATTGTACAAATTCATACGTACATGTGTGCACCAGGTTGATTTAATACATATATATGATGAACTGAGACTGTTGTTCATGGTTCAGTGATGTTTGTATGGTGTAAGGGAGGTCCTCAGAAACAAAATTCTGGTGTTCATCTGCACAGACGTTGCCTTGCATATTGGAGTTTTTTTCTGATGCCTTGTAGACCAAGTGATCAATGACCTGATAGGCCTCCAACTTTCCCATTTTTTGAAAATCTCTGCACTTATGCTATCAAATCTCATCCGAACATCAAATTGATTAATTCTGAGTTATTAATGCAAATCAGAATCCTGTGGCAATCATCGAGCTGTTTTCAATCTAAACCTTAAATTAAATTCAAATAATTTTACCAATTTTATTAATTTTATGCTTGGACCAAAGCTTGTCTTGATGAAAATTTAAGTCAATACATGGTTTAAAAATGTTTCATTTCTCAGGAGTAATTCTGGCTGTAGTCAAACATTGTTCTTCTTTCTGTAGGAAGCTGGATGTTGAAACTGGATGTTGAAGCTGGATGTCATTAGAGTCTAGAACCAGAGGGCACAGCCTCAGAATAAAAGGACGTACTTTTAGAAGGGTGATGAGAAGCAATTTCTTTAGCTAGAGGGTGGTAATTCTGTGGAAATTATTGTCAGAGATGGCTGTTGAGCACGTCATTGGGTATTTTTAAAGCGGAGATTGATAGGTTCTTGATTAGTACGGGTATCAACTTTAAGGAGAGAGTTAGAGATAGCTCTTGGGGCTAATGGAATCAAGGGATATGGGGGGAAAAGCAGGAATGGGGTCCTGATTTTGGATGATCAGCTCAGCGCAGAGGGAGAAGAGGAGGGAAGAGACAGTAACCCTAAGATTTTTGCCTCCACCACAGTGAGGAGGTGCTTGGAGGATACACTGTGGTGGTGTTAATTTGTGTTTATTGTTGTTTATTATTGTATGATTGTATGTATGACTGCAGGCACGAAATTTCGTTCAGACCGTAAGGTCTGAATGACAATAAAGGTATTCTATTCTATTCTATTCTATCATATTGAATGGTGGTGCTGGCTCGAAGGGCCGAATGGCCTACTCCAGCACCTATTTCCTATGTTTCTATGGTTCTATGGGGAGTAGGCAGGAGAATGGGGTTGAGAGGGAAAATAAATCGTCCATGATCCAATGTCGGAGCAGACTTGATGGGCCGAATGGCTTACCCAACCCCTATGTCTTATGACATGCTTATGATCATTAAATCTAACCATAAAGATTTTAGGGTGGAATTACCATTACAGTTTACTGCACACTGTGGATGGCCCTATTGTAATCATAGTGTTTCCGCTAATTGATTAGCATGCAACTAAATCTGTTCACTGTACCTCGGTACAAGTGACAAAAAGCTAAACTAAAATACAGATGGATCTAATTGCTGCCCTTCCCATGTACAATTAACCATTATTACCCTTTGCTACTTTTTCGCAGTTGAGTCGGACATGAATTTCGAGAGTTACTACAGTTCCAGATAGGAAGGGAAGTTTACTTATTGCCTTTATACATTTAACACAGTCAAGTGGGCGCAACACTTCCTCAGAATTGCAAAGATGAAAAATGAAGGCAATATTTGAAGGAAAAGTTTCACCATTGGGAAAGGAGGAGTCTTATTCATAGCATCATAGAGTCATACAGCACAGAAAAAGGCCCTTCAGCCCAACTTGTGCATGTCGTCCAAGATGTACCATATACACTAGTCCCATTCGTCCATGTTTGGCCCATATCTCTCTAAACCTCTCCTATCCATGTACCTTTTAAATGTTGATATAGTACCTGCCTCAACTACCTGCTCGGGAAGCTTGTCCCATGTACTCACTAACCGCTGTGTGAAAATGTTGTCGCTTAGGCTCCTATTAAATCTTTCCCCTCTTGCCTTAAACCTATGTCATCTGGTTCTTGATTCCCCGAGTCTGGGTAAAATACTTCTTATCTCAATGGTTCAATAGTTCTTTATTATCACATGTCCAGAGGTACGATGAAATTCTTTTTTGGATACAGTTCAGTAAGTTAGACTACACATAAACACAATCCTAGATTAAATACAAAGTATATAGAAGTAGTCCACCAGGACCATATCCAGGAGTCTCCAGGTTTGGTACCATTTTTAAAGTCCAATTAAGGGCTTATGGGTCCTTGGTTCTTGCGTCTGCCGTTGCCGACTCCCTCCACTGTTCTCTCTGGCTCTCCGGTCCTCGGTTCCAAGCATGGTTTTTTACATACCCTATAAAATCACCCCTCACCCTCCTGCGCTCCGCAAGAAATAATTCCTAGCCTGCGCCACTTCTCCTTGGAGTTTGGGTCCTTGAGTCCTGGCAACATCCTTGTAAATCTTTTCTGCACTGTTTCCAGTTATATGACATGATAATGGAATCAGAAATCATTCAGTACATTTCCTTCTCAAAGGACTCTGATTTGCATTTCTTATTTACTTGAAAGTGTCTTCTTCACCTCAATTATTCTTCCACTTTGTACAATATTGAAAAATCCAGCAAGTATGAATCTATAATCCCAGGTAGTTTAGATTGACAGTGGTTGTCAGTTACAACAGCAATCACACAACTAGGTGCCAAACACATCGCCGCACTCAAGCTGTAACAATAACCATCAGTAAAGTATTTAAAAAGTGGAGCCCATGGGGGATCTCCACTTAACTATGTAAGTTAAGCAAAGCATTTCCTTCAAATTGTTAAATAGTTTTAGTTTAGAGATACAGCGTGGAAACAGGCCCTTCAGCCCACTGAGTCCGTGCCGACCAGCGATCACCCCATATACTAGTTCTATCCTGCACACTAGGAACAATTTACAGAAGCCAATTAACCTACATGACTTTGGAGTGTGGGAGGAACCAGGAGAAATCCCACACGGCTATAGGGAGAAGTTACAAACTGCGTACAGATAGCATCCATAGTCAGGATCGTACCCGGGTCTCTGGCCCTGCAAGGAAGCAGCTCTACAGCTGTGCCACTGTGCTGCCCACTTGCATAGACTTTGCAATAAACCTACATATATCTATCAGAGTGAGGTTGAGCAGGTGGACAGTTACATTTCTCTTTACACCACGGGGAGCTGATCTTCCAGGATTTTCTCTGGAAACTCAGTGCCCAAAGGTAAGACATGCAGTTGGGGTCCAGCTGGGACAGTGTGGGCTTGATAGGAAATCATACTGATGGTTTTTCTGTTGGACTCAACAAGCGTGGAGCTTGATCAAGATAGTGATTTTTAGGTAGCAGGATTTCAGTCTGTTTCTCCCAATTGACCATGCTCGGGATTCTGACATTGACAACTGAATGCTGATAAAATGACGTACCTTTAGAAAGGAGACGAGGAGGAATTTCTTTAGTCAGAAGGTGGTGAATCTGTGGAATTCACAGACGGCTGTGTAGGCTAATTCTTTAGATATTTTTAAAGCGGAGATTGACAAGTTCTTGATTAGTAAGGGTGTCAAAGGTTACGGGGAGAAGGCAGGAAAATGGGCTTGAGAGGGAAAGGTAGATCAGCCATGATTGAATGGTGGAGTAGACTCGATGAGCCGAATGGCTCAATTGTGCTCCTATGTCTTATGAACTACCATTGGCTGAGAGGAGATAATACAGCACACAACCTGAGTTTGGCCTGTTTTCCTGCTCATCATATATGGACTATCAGGGAAAACAAGGCATCTTTAATGCAGCGGAAATATCAGCTGATTAGTGGCACCCTGTTGGATTTTAGGTTGTAAAGGATGTCCATTTTGAATATAGAGTCACAAAGAATTGCAAATACTGGAATCTTGAGCAAACAAAACGCAATGTGTTGGAGGAACTCAGCAGATGGAGGGGATGAATAGATCATATTTCGGGTTGGGACCCTGCTTCAGACTGATTCGATTAAAAGCGGGGTCCCGACCCAAGATGTTGCCTGTCCATTTCCTCTGCAGATGCTGCCTGAACTGCTAAGTTCCTCCAGCACTTCGGTTTTGCTCCATTTTGATAAATTACTAAACCTGCACTGAATGAACACCCTTGGTACACCGGGACACCACAATTAGCATAATTTCAAAATCAATGTATTTATATAATTTTGGCAACAGGAGGAAGTACGTTTTACAGAATGGATATGGAGTGGGGACGGAAATTAATTAGTCTTATTGAACAATTTAATTGGCCACTAAATGACAGTTTAAATCTCAGTTATCCTTGGATTATGGAGAAATGCGGATATGGGGAAACTTGGTAAGTATGTGCAGAATTAAATTGGTTATCAATTTCTCTTTAGACTCATGCCAAATGCTTTTTATCATGAACATAAATAGTAAATAGACCTTGTTTAATATGTTCTCTTGTGCGCAGTGTACACATTTGGAAATCTTCACCAGGGATCTCAAACCATATCCAGCTGGCCACATTGAAACATCTTGGCGGAAACAGCAGATATCACTTTAATCTGTTGGTTGTTATGAATACATTATATAATCTTGTTCTTGATTTGTGTTATTTCAATAACAAGAGGATAAAAATAACTAAATAAAGAACTTGGTCCAGTGGTAAATTATAATGACCATATTTTTTCAATTAACCCCAGAGATATAAGGAATAAAAGAAATACCACAAAGCGACATGGATGGAAAATTACACAATTCTAACTTGCTTCTCTGTTTAGCTGTTGCCTCGTTCACACTTATATCCTCCCTCCCCTCTGATTCCCCTGTCTGGCCTCTCCACCTCTGCTCAATAATTCTCTGTCCTCTTGTTCCCTACACCAATCCTATCCTTTCTCTCACATTGAACCCCTGTTTTCTCTTTGGTTCCCTGTCCCCACACCATTCCTCAGTCCCCTGTGCTCGCTACTTTTCCCCCCCCCTCTTTTCCCCTCTTTCCCCTGCTGTTTACCTGAGTTCTCTCCCACTCCAATCTCCTGTCGAGCAACCAATTTCAAACAATCGGTTGGGAAGGGGGATGGAGGCGTTGGCTGTGGGCTGCATGCAAACGTGATGTGGTGCTTTGATGGTTGGTGTGGAGCAGAGTAGTATCTGGGTTCCCCAGTCAGGCACAGATGCACTTCTGTGACATCAGTATACTCAACGGTTAGGGCTCACCAGTAATAATTCATTACTGTTGAGCTGTTTACGGCATAGAACATACAATTGTACAGCACAGCAACTGGTCCTTCAGCCCACAATGTTTATGCCAAACATGATGCCAAGTTAGACACAAAGTGTGGGGGTAAATCAGCGGATCAGGCAGCATCTCTGGAGAAAAAGGATGGATGATGTTTTGGGTCAGGTCCCTTCTTCAGACTTTGGGTACTCCCAACCCGAAATATCACCCATCCCTTTTCTCCAGAGACGCGGCCTGACCCGCTGAGTTACTCCAGCACTTTGTGTCTATACTCGGTGTCGTCTGCAGTTCTTTTCAACACGTGATGCCACGTCATCCCAATCTCCTCCGGCTTTAAATATATGTGAGAAGTTGATCAAGGATTTTATTTTTCCAAGTAGCAATGTAGCTCAAATAGATAATAAATACTCGTATTTTCATTTTGCTCAAAGTTAATCTTGCACATCACTGGTTTCTGGTTTAAAGTTGACAATCAGTTAGATAATTTACAAATAAAGTCAGCGAGTAATGCAGCATGGAAACGGGCCTTTCGGCCCAACTTCCTATGCCGACCAAGATGACCCATCTATACCTGTCCGACCTGCCCACATTTGGCCCACATCCCTCTATAGAGTCATAGCGTCATCTGATCTATCCATCACCACCACAGATCTCCTCCTTCCCCTGGCACTGACCAGCTGTGGAGTTAATAAATCCCCTATTATCTACGTGACTAGGGGAAATGGATTTGAGTGTCCAGATGCAATTCTGAAGAAGTTCCGCAGGACCTATTATGAAGTAAAATTTCATTTTTATTTTTATGTCCATTATGCATCCATCCACATCCTCACAAAAGAATATTAGAGATATGGGGATGCTTCCTCTTATTGGTAACATCTAGAATTAACGGGCACAGTGGCGCAGTGGTAGAGTTGCTGCCTTACAGAGCCAGAGGTGCGGGTTCAATCCTGACAATGGGTGTTCTCTGTGCAGCATTTGTACATTCTCCCTGTGACCATGTGGGTGTTCCCCAGGTGCTCCGGTTTCCTCCCACAATTCAAAGATGCGCAGGTTTGTAAGTTCATTGGCTTCTGTAAATTGTCCCTAGTGTGTAGGATAAAACTAGTGTATGGGTGATTGCTTATCGGTGTGGGCTGAAGGGCCTGTTTCCAGATTGTATCTCAAAACTAAACTAAGCTCGACTAAACTAAAGTAAACTTCATTATAAAGTGTTGGTGATTCACAGTGCAAATGAGGAGGGAACGCTTATCTTAGATGGATGTGAATCTTTTTGGCAACCTCTACCCCAGAGAGCTGTAGATTCTGAACGATATTTTCAAGATTTAGGTAGATAGATATTTGGACAAAAGAGGATTGTCCAGGCAAGTGGGTTGATAGAAAGCTCAGATTTAATTAAATGACAAAGTTGATTCAAGGGGCTGTGCTGCCTACTCCTGCTCATTTTCCTTTTTAATTCATTTTGAATTTCCAGAAGTGCACAGCACAATTAATTTTGCAATAGTTAATGACATGATAGAAGTAACAGGAATTCAACTATCTTTAAAGCAACACTTACACTTCACACTAATATTTGAAATATACACTGCTGTTTCTTGAAACTAAAGTGAATATCACAGTACAACAGGGTATCAGCAGGAGGAGGAAATAATCCATTCCTAACTGGAAATAAAATCAGTTTGTACCTTTGATAAAGGCCAACTCGACCAATTCCATGTGTCTCTTTTAGCTCGTGAGGTTGTGGCTTGCAGCCCTGGAATATTGAGCGTGCATTAATCACATTCTCAATGTGCTAGTTACTACTCAGCCAGCATGTGAAACTCCAAGCCATAGCCTTCACACACAGTCTGTGGCTGTGTGCTCATGAACGTTGCTAAGAACACATCACTGCGATGCTTTTGGAATAATTATTTGATGGCAACACGTCCAGCAACCTCAGTTCTTGCTACCTCGCCCAGAGAGTCTAAATGTCCTTGCTTATGCCCGCTGCTGATTCATAGCACCTTGCCTTGAAAAGTTAATGCAAGACGAATGGAAATGAATGCTGCTTATTGCAAACAAAGTTCCCAAAGAAGTAGAGATAGTTTTCATTCAATGGCCTTTAACTAAAAAGTAGTTGGTAATAACGTGTTGTAAATTAACTGTTCTGGTGTCTCGTGAAGCTGAATCCATTGTAGTCATTTATTAGGTTGCAGCATCTTACCCTGAAAAGATATTGTAAGATACATGGAAATGAATGCTGCTTGCTGCAAATATTTCCAAAGCAGTAAAGATAGTTTTATTTCAATGGTCATAACAAGAGGGTGCAATATTTCATCATGTGACTATAAATTGAAACGACACAGTGGTAATTTGTTCTTCCTGGTTTTGCATGTAACCCACAATGGACCATTGGCCTTGGCATTCTGTATAGAATAATAACAATGTTCGGGAACACAGCCCAGCGTTGAAGCCATTCATTTGGCTCATATCAGATTCTGAGCCAAAGATGGTCCATTGCAGCCCACTGTCAGTGAATAAGATGGAAGGTTGTCTCAGATGGAGTTTACACCATCTGACCCCTGAGATGATGGCCGTGAACTTAATAATCTGTACATACTGATGTTCAGTAAGTTGACGGGGGGGGGGGGGGGGGGGGAAGGGGTAGAGGATGAGTGTACATGAGACATGTGGAATTGTTGTCTCACTGCGCCAGAGTCCTGGGTTCGATCCTGACCTCAGGTGCTGTCTGTGTGAAGTTTACATGTTCTCCCTGTGACTGTATGTATTTCCCCCGGGTGCTCGGGTCTTCTCTCGCATCCCAAAGACGTGCTGGTTTGTAGGTTAATTGGCCTCAGTAAATTGCCCCTAGTGTGTAGGGAGTGGATGTGAAAGTGGGATAACATGGTAATGTTAACGTTTGTTTGATGTTTGTTTTGGACCCGATGGGTTGAAGGTCCTGATTCCATGCT
Organism: Amblyraja radiata; assembly: GCF_010909765.2. Lineage (NCBI taxonomy): Eukaryota > Metazoa > Chordata > Chondrichthyes > Rajiformes > Rajidae > Amblyraja > Amblyraja radiata. The sequence continues at coordinate 40,432,120 of NC_045969.1, read as the reverse complement.
GTATCTTTCAATCAATGGATTATGTGAGTGGCAGCTCATGGTCAGACACCATCTCATGCATGATGACAGTACCGATCCCACTGTTATGTGTGCTTCACGTGAGTTTCAGTGCATGTGTAAGATCATATTGGTAAAGGAGGTTGTTGCTGCTGAGACTGGCCTTATCTCTCTCGTAAAGCTAGGAAAGGTGTAGAAGGATAGAAACAGGAGTAGGCCATTCCGCCCTTCGAGCCACTCACTGTGATCATGGCTGATCATCCAAAATCAGTACCCCGTTCCTACTTTCTCCTCATTTCCCTTGATTCCGTTAGTCCTAAGAGCTATATTTAACTCTCTCTTAAATACATCCAGTGAATTGGCCTCCACAGCCTGTGGCAGAGAATTCCACAGGATATGGGCCAAACGTGGACAGGTGGGATTAGTGCAGATGGGGTATCTTGGTGGACGCGGTGTATGTCCCTATGACTCTATGTCAATCACTGCCATTCATCTTGGAATCAAGGTTCATCTTTTACAATTTACTGTTTTTACCAAAGCCAAGTATTCTACAAACCTATATGTCTTTCAAATGTGGGAGGAAACCAGAGCACCCGGTCATAACCAAGCAGTCATGGGAAGAACGTACAAACTCTGTACAGACAGCAAGCAGAGTCAGGATCGAACCCAGGCCTCTGGCGCTGTAAAGCATCAACTGCCGTCCAATTGATATAATAGGGATAGCACTGAATGATCTAGAAAAGATGAAGTGTTAAGGTAGCCGGAAGAAGGACTGGAACATTGTAATCTTACTGAGTTTTCCAGCATCCAGCCAGCATTGACTTCAACTTTGTGTCCCAAGTTTATGAATTAATCTTGCATGAAAGTGCCATTGCTTCAATTAAATACTGTGATAATGCAGCCTCTCGCATAGTTCTTCAACACTTTCATATTCTCCTGTATGAATCAATATATTCTGATTACATTTCCAATTTTTTACCATCATGTCCCTATCCTCCATATCCCTCCAATCCCTGCATATCCATGTGCCTATCCAAAAGCCTCTTAAATGTCCTGAAATATTTTGGGGCTGTCTTTGCTCTGCATTGACAACTTTTCATCATCATATAGCACGTTCAATGCCAGATAGCACGGAATTGCCGCTTCTACATTCTGTTATGAGACAATGTCAATTTAGAGTAAAGTTTGTTCCGATCAGCTTCCATATATAGATTCATTGATACTGGCATAGATTTCAATCATTGCTGATAGTTTTATTCAAAGAGATCTGGTCATCGCTGTCATAGCTGCACTGTTTTGTCTGGGTTCGATGGGTTACCCACTGACTTTGCCTAAAGGGCTTCATCCTCAATGATACCACTCTGCGACCATCACATACATTTTCATTATATGCTGACAATTTGTCCAACCCTGATTGTGCTGAACTTAAACTCAAACTGAGGAGCATCTCGGGCAATACAGCTCACCCCTTCCATGGCACACTGGTCAACCTGAGGAGCACCTTCAGCAACAGACTTGGTTCCACCAAGATGCAGGACAGAACGCCGCAGGAGATACTTCTTCCCTGTGTCTGTGAAACTTTACAACCCCTCGCCCTTCTGTCATGGGGTAGACCGAGACTGACTCCCTCCCCCCACCTCTTTCCACATCCCCCAAGCCTCCCACTCGTCATTTTAATTTCATGTTTCATTTTTATTTTGTGTTTTGTGTATCTTGTGTTTTAAGACTGTTGGCCGATCAATTTCTCTCCTGGGATAAATAAAGTTGTATCGTATCGTAAACTGCCATTGCCTGCTCAGTAAGATTGTACCTGCAGCCAATTTCTATCCAGTTGGTGTGGGTCACTGTGAATTATTTGCCTAAAACCATTAGTGATGTTATCAGGTTACCAACTTGCTGGGCCATGCATATGATCTTCTCCAGGTTCACCGCTTTCCATGGGTAAACATGATCCAGATCCCTCCATTCCCTGCATATCCATGTGCTTGACAATACAAAGAACGGCAGATGCTGGTTCACAAAAAAAGCACCTATGTGGGTATGTTTGGAGTATGTTATCACCTCAGGTCAATGTATTGACACTAATTAACATCATGCCCTATTTCTGACTGGTTCACTGGCGTATTAATCAGTGTTATGGGCCTGTCCCAATTATGCGACTTTTTAGGCAATTGCAGAAGACTTTGCAGTCACCACATGGTTGCCACAAGTTCGCGGGTGGTTGCCGGGGAGTTGCCTTCATGGTCGTGAGGAGTTCCTACATTTTGGGAACTAGTCGCGGCTTCATTATGGTCGCCAAGAATTTTTCAACGTGTCGGAAAATTAGCGGCGACTAGAATGAAGTCGCCATGGAGAGTAGCGAGAATTCTTGAGCCGTAGGTGGGTCAGCTTCGGTTGGAGCCGGTGCTGACCGGTGAATTTCATTGGCTCATTGGGGGAAAAAAAAGGTAAGCAGTAGTTTTCAGAACCAAGGAACCGACCGGTAATGTTAAATGTCCGCCGAGCTTCACAGCCGTGTATCTCTGACTTCTTAAATGTTGTCTCCACTCCTTCTCCCCCCTTCTCCCACTCTCTTTTAAAGGACTGTGCTTGGTATTCTGTGCTTGTCTTAATTACAGCGCCTACCTTCCTGTTCATCGCGGTGTGTGTCTGTATCACCTTGGTTTTGCACCATGGGAATTTTTTAAACCGCGTTCCTCCGCCTTTGCGATGTGTTTGTGTGATCCACTCTGACAGTCGCCGTTCCAGTTCCCGGTTTCTCAGGCGACTGCCGTCAACTTGACAGTCGCCAGCAATCTGCTGAAAAATCGCCTGTGGGACAGGCCGATTAACATGAGATAATTTACCATAATGCTGCTTTTAAAATTGTTGCTGTTTTCTACATGGCCGTTGAGTATATGTTATTTTCCGTGAACAGCTCCTGGTCTAGAACATAGAACATATAACAGTACAGCACAGGAAGGAGCCATTCTGTCTACAATATCCATGGCGAACATATTGCTGATTAAACTAATCTCCTCTAAACTAATTTATCTCTTTTGCCCATTAGTGGCAGCACAGTGGTGCAGCCTTAGTGCCAGAGACCGGATTCAAACCTGACTACGGGTGCCGTCTGTACGGAGTTTGTACGTTCTCTCTGTGACTGCATGGGTTTTCTCCAGGAGTTACAGTTCCGTCTCACATTCTTAAGATGTACAGGTTTGTAGGTTAATTGGTTTTGGTAAGAACAAATTGAAATTGTCCTTGGCGTGCAGGATTGTCGTAATGTCCGGGGCGATCGCTGTAGAAACTCATAGGCCACAGCGCTGTACAAATGTAATCTTCCTGTAAATCTGTCTATCTCCCTCCACCCTGATACTCTGCTCTATCAATGTTCCACCTGCTCCAGAATGCACATCTGCAGTGGCAGGAACACTTAGGGCTGCGCAGTGGTGCAGTGGTAGAGTTGCTGCCTTACAGTGCCAGAGACCCGGGTTCCATCCTGACTACAGATGCTGTACGTTCTCCCTGTGACTGTGTGGGTTTTCTCCAAGTGCTCCTGTTTCCTTCTACGCTCGAGGACGTGCAGGGTTGTCGGTTAATTGGCTTTGTTAAAATTGTAAATTGTGCTTAGTGCGTAGGATAGTATTGATGTGTGGGGTGATCGCTGGTTGGCCTGGACTTGGCGGGCTGAAGGGTCTGTTTCCGCGCTGAATCTTTGAACTCTAAAGTCTAAAGTAAAGTCACTTCCTCTTCAGTTTCCACCCTTTGCAGGAATGGGAGATGTTATAAGAAGGACCTTTGTATAAATGTTCTCCCTTATGGCTTGATCTATCAATCTTCTAGCTTTACATTATGATTCGTCCAGGCACACCAGGCGATGTCCAACCTGACGACGCATTGAACTGCACATGCTGGTTCACAAAAAAAGCACAAAGTGCTGGAGTCACTCCGCAGGTCAGGCAGTATCTCTGGAGAACATGGATAGGTGATGTTTTGGGTCGGGACCCTTCTTCAGTTTCAACTTGAATTAGTTGACAAAATTAAACAGCACAAAGGTCTGCATTGTAGAATCTAAACTTTCTTTGTATGTAGCCTAAACTATCTACATTGCACCCAAAATGGCACCTATTCCTTTTCTCCAGAGATGCTCTCTGACCCGCTGAGTTACTCCAGCATTTTGTGTCTATCAACATTGCGCTCTGCACTTCGTTAAATTTCAGATCAGATTTGCTGAGGCAGTAAAATCTAATTCAAGGACCACCCGCAGATACTCTGAACAAACGGTGGCACGGTGGTGCAGCGGTAGAGTTGCTGCCTTATAGTGCTGGAGACCTGGGTTCAATCCTGACTGCGGGTTCTGTCTGTAAGGATTTTGTACGTTCTCCCCGTGACCATGTGGGGATTCCCGGGTGCTCCAGTTTCCTCCCACACTCCAAAGATGTGCTGGTTATCAGGTTAATTGGCTTTGGTAAAATTGTAAATTGTCCCAATTTACCAATGGAAACGGTCATGCTTGTATTTGCACCATTCACAATGCTGCCTGCGTGCATCTGCAACTTTGAGCCTCTATGAGAAAAAGAATAATAATTTTAAAATGCATATTTTCTGTGCATGTATTTACATGCATACTTGGCTTGGGTAAAATTTTAAATTGTTCCGAATGTGTAGGATAGTGCAAGTGTACGTGGATTGTGGTCGGCATGGAGTTGGTGGGCCGAATGGCCTGTTTCTGCTTTGTATCTTTAAACTAAACTAAACTAATGATCTAAACTCTAAAGTTGAAATAAAATAACCTATAGCTCCATTAAAAAAAACGATCATAACAATCTGCAAATTCTATAATCAAATCAGAACAAATATCACCCATCTTCTCATTACCTTTAAGTTAAACTCATGAATGACAATTTCAAATGCCTGCCATGGGTGATAAGAGAAAAAGCTTTTTTCATTCATTTCTCCCTTCTTTCAAAATAATTATTCCTCCTTGCAAATATATTGAATTTTATAAGTAAAATGATAACATGCTACTTACAATCACCATATAGCTCATTTTGTGTTGGGAAAGGGTGAAATTCGACACATGAGGTTGGTTTTGTCATTATAAATTACTTCAGAAGACCACAAGGACCTTCAATAATGTGTTTCAAGAAAATAAATGGCTTCTAAATTAAGCTTCCGACATACATGAGAGAAACAGTAATCTTCCCTCTGTGAATTTTCAACCACGAAACGACTATTTACTCTAATTCAAAAATCAAACCCATATAACATATTTGAAATTATGTTTTTTTTGTAGGTCAAACTGACAAAAAGTCTTTATTGACTTTATAAGTATTCCATCCTTTGCATAATAATTTATGCAGTATGTTTCACCCCAGTACCAGGGGAACCTGAGGCAACCAGACACTATATTATTTTTACATGCCGCAGAGTTTCACTTGTCAGAAAATTGCTTGGATCGACTTTGATAGAGTTGCACTGAAATCCGTCTGTGTTTTATGACAAAATGGTCAAGCAGTATGGACTAATGAGAGTTTTGGTGGACCTGCTCACAAATTGGAGTGCCGCTGCATTTCACTCGTCTTATTCTGCATTTAATTTCCAGTAGAAATAGCAATGCAGCTTTTCAGAAGAAATGTCGACACCTTGCAGAGAAACTTAGAAATTGCTCTGCACTCATTTAGGGATCAATCCAGTAAAAAAATCATTCAAATCATCTGCTCATGCGATCAGCCAAGCCACCTTCAAGGTAGAGCGTGCAGCAAGGAACTTGGTGCTGTTTTATACTGAAGGTTGATACAAAATGCTGGAGTAACTCAGTGGGTCAGGCAGCATCTCTGGAGAAAAGGAATAGGTGGCATTTTGGATCGAGACCCTTCTTCAGAACATATTCAAAAACTGAGCCTCCATGAGATAGGAAATTCCAAAGGTTCACCATCGTTTACTCCTAAGTTAGGTCTCCTCAGTTTTGTTCTGAACGCTCACCTCTAATTTTGAGATGGTGACCCTTAATTTTAGATTCCTTGGACAGGAGAAATAATCATCTGACATTGATGGTATTGAGCTCCCAAATAATTCTGTACTTTTCAAAGAGATCCTCTATACCCTGGAGAACACCGACCTCGTCCACTCACTTTCTCTTCCTTTGACAAATCTGTTGCCCCAGATGCCGGTCCAGTGAGTCTTCTCTGCACTCCTCCTTCATCAAGCAGAATCTTAGTTAAGGAAGGAGACCAAGATTATACATAACATTCCCGGTATGGATCAACAAGGTCCGATTTAAAAAAAAAAAAAATCTTTAATCCCGTACTTATTTTAAATATAATTTTCACCATTTTCATTTACTGCTTTAAAAACAACCCATCAATTATGAAGAAGGGTTTCGACCCGAAACGTTGCCTATTTCCTTCGCTCCATAGATGCTGCCTCACCCGCTGAGTTTCTCCAGCATTTTTGTCTCCCATCGATTATGAAACTCTCTTTGGAGCACAGTCAAAGACTGAGACTCTACAGGATAAGAAATTCCAAAGATCCACCACCTGTTTACTTCTAAGTTTAAGTCTCCTCAGTTTAAGTCTGAAGGCCTACCTCAAATGTTAAGGCGGTGAAGGACAAGCGAGCATACAGCCTGCTTCATCAGAGTCCTGTGTACCAGGGCTCACAGGTCCCGCTGAGCGTTAACATTTCCCAGTCTCTCGCCTTACTCATTGTGTTTGTGGACAGCTATGTTCATAGGGGATTGCATTGCATTGCAACAAGTCACCAATCTGCCCGCCAACTGCTGGTGCCAGGGGTTCAGTGAAGCCTCTCTCATGCTGGCAGTACTTGTAACACTGGCAGTACTGCCATTTGCCAGCATGCTTGCTGTAAACCTGCCAGACCAAGCTGCCGCATCTTCCAGGCTCAACACTGTCCACCAAGGACACCTGTATTGTCCTCTATTGAAAGGCAAAAGTTTTCCCCAGTCATGCTGAAGCCACTAGTGGAGGGATTAGTCCATGCACCACGTGAATGAACAAGAGTAATTAGTGCCTATTTGTATGTTAATTGGATGGTTCGGTACAGATCTGGTTGGCAGTGTTGATTTTCCATTAGCTTTTATTCTGACATTGAAGTTCTACACTGTGACGCCAACAGAGGAGAGGACAGATGAGGCTGTTGGTGAATGTGTAATTGAGATGGTGTTTATAGGTAGTGAAGGGAAATGAGTCATTTGCAAGCAGCTGAGGCAGAATGAGCTTGCTGCGATGTCTCTGATGCTCATTCTTCGACTCTGCCTACTTCCTCCACTCACCGTTTAGCGGCTATAATAAAAACAAACTGCAGATGCTGGTGTACACTAAAGATAGACGCAAAATGCTGGAGTAACTCGGTGGCTCAGGCAGCATCTCTGGAGAAAATGGAGTGAATAGGTGACCTTTTGGGTCGGGACCCTTCTTCAGACAAATAAGTCTGGAGAAGGGTCCCGACCCAAAACGTCACCTATTCCTTTTCTCCAGAGATGCTGCCTGACCCGCTGAGTTACTCCAGCACTTTATGTCTATCCCTCGTGATGATGACACGGTTTTGAATAGAGCAGAAATGTTGATGTCACCACTACTGACCCGCACTGGGTTCCCGCACACTGGACATGGTGGAAAGCTCATGGCTTGAGAACACCAAAGGACTGCTCTATTACACTTTGTGCAGCAGCCTGGTATTCATTATGCAAAGTGAATGATGCACGATGGATTCGATATCAAAGCCACTTCTTCAATAGATAAGCCTTGCTACATTTTACTTTGTTATTTGGGCTCATATATGTGTGAGAAATGGACTGTCATAGAATGAAATGAAATGCTAGGCTGCTGGGCACTGACCTACATAATGCATTGTTTGTGGGCACTCACTAACTAGACATTGAGTCTTTTGCATATCTAAGCATACAGCGCAGGAACGGGTCCTTCAGCCTACAATGTCTGTGCCACATATGATGCCAAGTTAAGTTAATTTCATGTCTCTATCCCTCCATTCCCTGCATACCAATATGCATATCCAAAAGCATCTTAAATGCCGCTAGTTTATCTGCACCCAACACCACCCCTGGCTGCGTGTATTAGGCATCCATCACTCTGCAAATAAAAAACGTGTCCCGAACATCACCTTTAAACTTTCTCCCTCTGACCTTAAAGTTATGCCATCTAGTCTTTGACATTTCACCCTGGGAAAACGGTTCCGACTTTCTACCCTATCTGCACCTCTCTTTATTTTATATACTTCTATCGGGTCTCCCCATACTCTCTGATGTTCCAGAGAGAACAATCCAAGTCTGTCCATTCTCTCCCTGTAGCTAATATCCTCTGAACTAGGCAGCATTCTGTTAAACCTCTTCTGCACTCGCTCCAAAGCCTCCACATCCTTTCTGCAATGGGGTGACCAGATCAGCGCACAATACTCCAAATGCTGCATAACTGAAGTTACAACATAACCTCCTAACTATGATATTCGGTCACAGTGGCGCAGGGGTAGAGTTGCTGCCTTACAGTGAATGCAGCGTCGGAGACCTGGGTTCGTTCCCGACTACGGGTGCTGTCTGTACGGAGTTTATACCTTTTCCCCGTGACCTGCGTGGGTTTTCTCTGAGGTCTTCGGTTTCCTCCCACACTCCAAAGAAGTGCAGGTTTGTAGGTTAATTGGCTTGGCAAATGTAAAAATTGTCCCTAGTGGTTGTACGATAATGTTAATGTGCGGGGATCGCTGGTCGGCGCGAACCCAGTGGGCCGAAGGGCCTGTTTCCACACTCGAAACTAAAACTAAACTAAACTATTTCAATGTACTAACCGTTAAAGGTAAGCATACCATGCATCTTTTTGACCTCTCCATCGCCTTGTGTTGCCACTTACCGGGAGCTACAGTCTTGGACCCCAAGATTCTTCTATACATCAATGCTGTTAGGAGTCTTGCCATTAACTGTGTAGCTTCCCCTTAAATTTGACCTCCCAACACCTCATACTTGTTTACATTAAACTTAATCTGCCTTATCTCTGCCTATATCTGTAACTGATCTCTTTCCCATTGTATCCTTCTTCACTGTCTGCAAACCTACCAAGTCTAGTGTCATCTGCAAATTTACTAACCAACCCATCTACGTATATGTTCCAATAGCTTATATATATATATATATATATATATATATATATATATATATATATATCTCTCGCAAACAACAGTCACAGTACAGGTCCTATGGAACTCCACTGGCTACAAACCTCCAACCAGAATAACATGCTACCATAAGTCTCATTGGATCCATGTAGCTTAACCTTCCGAACCAACCTCCCATGAGGAACTTTATCAAATGCATTACTAAAATCCATGTAGACAACTTCTACACTCATCAATCACCTTCATCATCTCCTGAAATAACTCAATCTAGTAGGGCGGCACAGTGGCGCAGCGGTAGAGGTACTGCCTTACAGCGTCAGAGACCCAGGTTCGATCGTGACCATGGATGCTGTCTGTATGGAGTTTGTACATTCTCACTGTGACCACATGGATTTTCTCTGGGTGCTCTGGTTTCCTCCCACACTCCAAAGAAGTACATGTTAATTGGCTTTGGTAATTTGTAAAACTGTCACTAGTGTGTGTGGGTTAGTGGTCGGCAGGGACTCAGTGGGCCGAAGGGCCTATTTCTGTGCTGTATCACGACTAAAGGCTAAAGTCTAAAGTTCGTAAGACAGTACCTGCTAAGGGCAGTCAAACTGATTATCCCTAATTAACCCATTCTCTTCTGAATGTGAGTAAATGCTGTGCCGAAGAATCCTCTCCAATTGCTTCCCTACCACCGGCGTGAAACTCACGGGCCTATAATTTCCTGGATTATCATACTTCCCTTCTTAAAACTGTCACACAGCTTTCCCAGAGCTTTCAAACAGTACCAACTAAGTGACATGTACCGTACATTGTAGGGAAACCTGCAATTCTCATATCGATTTGGCTGAATTTTATTATTATTGTCCATTTTGTGATTTTATTGGAAAAGTGAATAGAACGTGCTCAGCTGTTTTGCAATAAAATGGATCAGCTCTCACTCTGAGGCAGCTTTAGAAATATTTCAAGCTCCATCCTGGACGAAGCACAACACTTTACAATCAACTGCACCCGAGCTGCTCTTACTTTGTTACCCATTTTAACACCCTTTTCCATTCCCATACTGACATTTCTGTCCTGTGCCTCCTCCATTGCCAGATGGAGGAGGCCCATCTCCATCTGGCCTCCTCCATCTCACCAGGGACTAACTTTACTAACTTTACTGTACCACTCTACTGCTTTTTTTAAAATTGCTGTTTTTTTCCCTTTTTCCTTCTGCCCACAATATTTAATATGTAAAAGAATATGTGATTCTGTTCCATTCTGTTTGTAGTTTGTTTGGTTGTTTGTTTGTTTGTCTTTTTGCACAAAGTCCGCGAGCATTGTCACTTTTTATTTCACTGCACATCTTGTATGTGTATGTGACGAATAAACTTGACTTGACTTGACTTGAGTGAGGCTACATGCAAACTAGAGGAACAGCACCTCCTATTCCACTTGGGTAGCTTACAAACCAACTGTATGTAGTCTAGTTTTAGGTAACACCAGTACATAGCCTTCCCCATCTCTCTTCTTTCCCCCATCATGCCCACCCCCCTCCCCTGTGCCCCCACCCGGACACACCTATTTCTCCCCTCCCCTTCCCCATCAACCAACATTCCTTCCTCCAGCGTCACAATTCTCAACCCTTCAATCCTTCTGTCCCTCACCTTATGTCTTTTTGTCCCTGGCCTTTGTTCAACCATCAGCCCATCAAAAGACCCTCCTCATCCTCTGTCAATTCGTAACCTTGTCCTGCTCCTCCCCCTTCCAGTTTTCTCTACTCCCTTCCTCTATGTTCAGTCTGAAGAAAGGTCCAGACTTGAAACTTCACCAATCCATGTTCTCCAGAGATGCTGCCTAACCCACTGCGTTACACCAACTCTTTGTGTCTTCTGAACTTAAGTGCTCCTGGCAAAGAGGTCCCTTGCCTGTACTGAGGTTGGAGTCACAGCTGGATCATGCTTTGCTGAAGTTATCCCTCATGTATCCTTTCTTGCACTGATTGACACAATATATTGAACGGCCTGGTTGCCATTGGTCCCTGTCAAGAATACCTCTCCCTACGCCCACCACATCTACACCCAATTTGGAAATGTGCAACAATGCTTGAAATGGTAATACCATTGGTCAAAGCAAACCACCCTCCAACCCTATATATTTTGGGTCCCTATTGATCTTCAAAAGCTCCTACAGTTTTATTCTCCCTATTACTAAACATTGCCATCTTGCTTTGCTTTCCAAGATACACACCCCAACTAAACAATCAATTCTTACAACCTGCTTTTACATTAATCAATGATGTTACTTTCAGACACACACTGTGTGAAAAGTATAATCAGCAAAACCTCAGCACATTCTCCTCAACATGAAAGATGATGTTATTTTATTTGCTGGGCCATATACTAAACTTCAGATGATCAGTATTTCTGGTAGAAAATAGGAAAAAAGGCAAACACGTTATTTTCCCAACAATGTCCCATGCATTTTTCTGGCACTTATATTTTATAGGAACATATAGATTGCTAGAGAAATGAAGACTGATATCCAAAAACAGATACAAAATGCTGGAGTAACTCAGCGGGTCAGGCAGCATCTCTGGAGAAAAGGAATAGGTGACGTTTCGGGTCGAGACCGTTCTTCTGAAGAAAGGCTCAAAACGGCACATTCCTTTTCTCCAGAGATGCTGCCTGTCCCGCTGAGTTACTCCAGCATTTTGTGCCTATCTTTAGTGTTAACCAGCATCTACAGTTCCTTCCCACACGATTGATATCCATATAATATCCATGGGACGACAGATGGCACAATGGGCTAAGTGTTCGGCTGGCAACCGGAAGGTAGCCGGTTCGAATCCCGCTTGGAGTGCATACTGTCATTGTGTCCTTGGGCAAGACACTTCACCCACCTTTGCCTGTGTGTGAATGTGTGCGAATGTGTGTGAGTGATTGGTGGTGGCCGGAGGGGCCGTAGGCGCAGATTGGCAGCCACGCTTCCGTCAGTCTGCCCCAGGGCAGCTGTGGCTACAGAAGTAGCTTACCACCACCGAGTGTGACTGAGGAGTGAATGAATAATGCGATGTAAAGCGCCTTGAGTATTAGAAAGGCGCTATATAAATCCCATCCATTATTATTATTATTATTATAATGTGCATTGAAGTGGTTGCTGATTAATCATCAGTGAGTCGCTGATTAATCATGAAAATCAAACTCTATCAATTTGTATTGAATAGTTTCATAAACAACTTGACAGAAGGTCCAGTGGTGGAGGGCTTTGGGTACCATAGAGCATATTGTAGAATGTTACACCACAGAAACATAAAGTCCGATGCCAAATTAAACTAATCTCCTCTGCCAACATATGATCTATTTCCCTCCATTCACTGCATATCCCTGGGTCTATCTATAAGCCTCTTAAATGCCCCTATTTTATTTGCCTCCATCATCCCAGGCACCTTATTCCGAAAAGCCTTGCCTTGCACATCTCATTTAAACTTTGCCCCATCTCACCTTACAGCACCTTCTAGTTTTTGTTATTTCCACCCTGGGAGAAAGGCTCTGACTGTCTACCCCATCTATGCATCTAAAAACTTGATATACCTCTCTCAGGTCTCCCCTCAGCCTTTGGCGTTCCAGTGAAAACAATCCAAGGCCCGTCCAATCTCCCTTTATTTCTGACACCTTCGAATCCAGGCAGCATTCTGGTAAGTGTCTTCTGCATCCTCTCAAAAGCCTCCACATCTTTCCTGCAATGGGATTACCATGCATTCAAAGTCACCTTCCTCCTCTGAGGGCAAACTATACTTAACATTTGATTTCTCAAATTACTCTTATACTGAATCCTAGATTGCAATTAATGATAGATTACTTTGTTATAACATTTAATGGGAATTTATCCAAAGGGGTGAGAAATGCTCAGTTTCCCATGTACTGTAGGTTTGCACTGTGCAAATAATTGAAATAAACCAGTGTGTGTTTTCCACGTACACAGGGTACACTCTTTCAACTAGGGGTGGGGTTGGCAAGGGATTGCAAAATGGGTTTTCACTAAAAATGAGAATCCTATCGATGACCAGCGATGTTGCCAGACCTACTGAGTTACTGCAGCACTTTGTGAGGCAGCACAGTGGCACAGCTGGTAGTGATGTTGCCTCGCAGCACCAGAGACCCTGCTTCAATCCTGACTCTGGGGGCTGTCTGTGGTGGAGTCTGTATGTTCTCTCTGTGTTCTGTGTGGGTTTCCTCCGGGTGCTCTATTTTCCTCCCACATCCCAAATATGTGTGGGATTGGAGTTTAATTGGCCATCTGTAAATTGTCCCCAGTGTGTAGGGAGTGAATGCAAAGGAGGGATAACGTTGAACGGCTGATCGATGGTCACTGGACTCAATGTGTTGAAGGGCCTATTTTCATGCTATATCTCTAAACTAAACTAAGCTTTGTGGTCTTTTTAATAATGTAAATCAAACGTTTTGTCTTGACTCCCCCCTGGCAGAACAACATCTCATTGTAGAAACGTAATAAATTCCTTGAAATTCTCCGAGCTTCTCTACACCTTATGTGTAATGCCCTTCCCTTCCCTTCATCTTTGGCTCCGCTAGTTAAGCCTCCCACTAGAGGCCACATTGCACCCCTGAATCATCAGTTACAGTTATTTGACTATGGAGCTAATCAGCTGACCTTCAATTGCACCTCATCTAGATATAACAATGTATTGCAGATTGCAGTCCAGAGTTTTGGTTCCATTTCGCTGCAGAACTGCCAAAGGCTATTGAGATGAGTTAGGACTGAAATGAACAAAAGGGTCAATGCGATGGAAAATTATGTCAAAGGTCTGGTTCAGAGAAGCAAATATGACACAATTTGTCATGTCGAATAATGTGACTATATATGATATTTGGATATTATATGGTAGAAACATTAGTTACATCACATATACAGGTCTGTTTGAGACATTTATGGATTTATTTTTATAATGAGAGTGGAATAAATACATTTTAAGATATAGTAGATAAAATGTAGCTTTCCTTGAAAAACAATAACAATTTCCTAGTTCTAAAACTATTCATATATTGGAACAATTTATTGTTGTGTTTATAATTTTGTACTGTTAAATTAAAGACCTGAAAAGTAAATAAGTTTACTTCATGTGCCTTTCATACATTGCCATCATCTTAATCATTTGTTTTTTTTAATTACCTTAAGAGAAAATGCACTCCATCATCTTTTCTAATCAGTTAATCTTAATATCTGAAACATTTTTCTTGCCTCATTCATTTTCCCCTGTCTCCTTGAAGTCCCTCTGCATGCTCATAGTCCCCACTGCTATCCAGTTTAGTATCTTAAGCACACTTGTACATATTTACACTCAATCTCCTCAAGCAAATAATTGATAGGAGTTTTGAAAGTTGGGGCTTCCACACAGATGTCGATGGCTCTGTACAAGGCAGATCCAAACTGAAAATGACCCATTTATTCCTACTCTGCTTTCTGTTCGTCAACCAATATTAAGCCCAAGTAGTTGTAGTAACTCAGCGGGTCGTAGAAACATAGAAACATAGAAAATAGGTGCAGGAGGAGGCCATTCGGCCCTTCGAGCCAGCACCACCATTCATTGTGATCATGGCTGATCGTCCCCAATCAATAACCCTTGCCTGCCTTCTCCCCATATCCCTTGATATGTCAGGCAGCATCTCTGGAGAAAAGGAATAGGTGACGTTTCAGAACAAGGCCCTTCTACAGCCAGTATTACTCTGTGCTGTAATTTTGCTCAGTAACCTCCTGTGTGGGTTTTCTGACCTCCAGTTACACTGGTTGACCCGTATCTACTCTTCTTGCTACAATTTCAATATAACTCTATCAGATTTATGAAATCCAATTTCCTTTCCACAAATCCATATTGGCTCTTCTCTAACCTAAGTGCCCTTAAAAATAGATTCCAGCTCTTTCCCTACTACTGATGTCAGGCAGGCTGAATATAATTCCCTCATTTCTCTATCTCTCCATTCTTAAATAATCTAGTCACATTTCTCACATTCTAGACCCTATGGAATTTTGAAAGACTGCAACCAATGAATCCATTATCCCCACTGTCACCTCATTCAAAACACTAAAGTGCAAGTCACCAGGTGTTGGGACTATATAGACTCTCATTTTCAATAACCTCTCCAGTATGTGTAGAAAGCAACTGCAGATGCAGGTTTATGCTGAAAATAGACACAAAGTGCTGGAGTAACTCAGCGAGCCAGGCAGCATTTCTGGAGAAAAAGGATGGGTCATGTTTTGGGTCAGTCTGAAGAAGGATTCAGACCCAAAACATCACCCATCCTTTTTCTCTAGAGATGCTGCCTGAGCCACTGAGTTACTCCAGCAGTTTGTGTCTAACTTCTCCAGTATCATTAATTCACCAAATCTAATTTATTTATTTTCCACATTCTCTCTACAGTTGGATAGCTCCAATATTTCCGGGAGTTTTTCTGTGTCTTCTTCCTTGAAGACAGGGCAGTATATAGTAGTTTAATTTATTTGCTGAATTCCTCCGTCTCATGTATAGCTTCACCTGTCTCAGGAGAGACCCAGGTTGAGGGTTAGGTCAGTAGGTTAAGCAACTTTATTTCAGTCAATTAAAGTGTATGGAAGTGTAAAGATTGATGGATGTAACCTGGCCAATTTCCCCAGGTAAAGCAGACATGCACAACTGTTGAACATGATGTCATGTTCACAGTGCTGAGCCTGCAGTTCTGCATGGATGTGACAAATACATTCATGCTACACTACAGCATTTTGTTATTCAATGTGATATTGGGGTATCTTTGTAAAATATTTGACGCAGGGCATAAGGAATGGGGGATGTGAAATCTGGTAAAAGAATGCATATAAAAGCATGCTATAAATTTTGAAGCTTTTACTTTGGTGTTTTATACAGTCAACCTGAGAATTTATTGGGCAGGGAATATATATAGTGTGTGTGTTTGAATGTATATGTAGATATCATATCATATAAGCTTTATCATATCGTATATATATGTGTGTGTGTGTAAACTCTCTGTTTGTTTGTTTGTATGCGTGATGTTTCAAAACTCCGCCAAAACGGTACATGATAGCGCTAGAATTTTTGGCTCACCTTACTCACCATTGCCCTGGGATGTAAAAGCGACACGTTTCATTCAGATTGATGTAAGATCGTACAAGTTATTGTCATTTTAAACTTTACAAAAAACACTTTTCAAACCACTTTTCCATTTGCCCTGCCTGTCAGCTGTGTCACAATGGGATCAAATTCCATTTTAATCAAATTATTTTACAGGTTATTGCCATTTTGAACTCTAAAAACATTGCAGTCATGCTCCCACTTTCCGGCCGTGCCTGCGCAGTTGGGGGAGGGTTGCCGTGACTCGCGTCACAACGGGGATCTCTGGTGTCATAACGGGAACCTGCGCAGTTAGGGGCTATGGGTCAGTGGTGGAATGTTGCTTTGGGGATGGGCCTAACGGAACCGCACCCGGTCTAGTATTCCATCCATCCGTCCGTCCGTCCGTCCGTCCATCCCTTCCTCCCTCCCTCCCTCCCTCCCTCCCTCCCTCCCTCCCTCCCTCCCTCCCTCCCTCCCTCCCTCCCTCCCTCCCTCCGTCCGTCCGTCCGTCCGTCCGTCCATCCATCCATCCATCCATCCATCCATCCTTCCATCCTTTTAAAGATCATTGCTGAGGAAGGCAAGGGGAGTGCTGGAATCTTATGCCTCACATGGAGGCTACGGGTAGGGAACGGGTGCGTTGGGGGAGCAGACCCAACGGCCTGCACTTGGTCCAGTACATAACTAAAACTCTGATCTTGTGCTCTTCCGGTTTGCGTGGTTTTTCTATTTACGCAAAAATGGTACGTGATAGCACTATGATTTCTCACTCACCATTCTCCTGTGCTGCGAGTGCACCAAGTTTCATTCCAATCGGTGGTCTATTGTAAAGTTAGCGAGGATTAAAAATCATAAAAACCAAGCGTGTGCAGATCGATCTATTCTCCTGCGGGTCAGTGCCGCGTGGATTGGTCTCTTCTCCGCCCCTTCCTGCGCAATCACGTCTTTACTGGAGCTGAGGTTGGCTGGTGGAGATCTCCAACTGGCCACCATTTTCGGAGGGACCGGAAGTGGCCCGACCCGACCCAGCCTGACGCGGGAGATGTCGCCAAATGGAAAGCAGAGAGTCTAATGCCGGTGAGTTGTTTTACTGACCTGTCAGTGCCCTTAATGTGGTTTGAAAATGTGTTTTGGTTTGAAAGTACTAAAGCTGTGTTGCCTTTGATTTTGAAAGTGCTAAAGCAAGCTGCGTTGCCTTTGGTTTTGAAAGTACTAAAGCAAGCTGCGTTGCCTTTTTGGTTTTGAATGTGCTAAAGCGAGCTGCCTTGCCTTTGGTTTTGAAAGTGCTAAAGCAAGCTGCGTAGCCTTTGGTTTTGAAAGTGCTAAAGCAAGCTGCCTTGCCTTTGGTTTTGAAAGTGCTAAAGTGAGCTGCCTTGCCTTTGGTTTTGAAAGTGCTAAAGCGAGTTGCCTTGCTTTTGGTTCTGAAAGTGCTAAAGCAAGCTGCCTTGCCTAATTAGAGCTGCCTTGCCTTCTATATAATTAAAAGTCTAATCTTGACCACTTCCTGTTTGCGCTTTATATTGATTTTTAGTAAAAACGCTACCACGAACGTCTGTGATTTTTGGCCATCTTACTCAGTCCCCCTCCGCTCATCAGGTGCTGAGGATTTTTCCCATTAATGAAAAACAAAAGTCATTAGTGTTTTAAAAATGTTGAGATTCTCTCTCCTGTCAATCATGCCAAGAAGGCCACGCCCCTTCTGGTGATAGGGGGGATGGACTATAAAATCCGGAAGTGTGGGCGTGGCTCAGTCTCTGCAAGATGGGATAGGGAGAGGTTATGACTCGCTGTCTTTAGTGGCCTTGCACCCTGCTTGAAATCTTATGAAACTGCACTTGAATTTGAGTGAGTGAGTCAACTGCGAGTCCACCAGCCGTGAGTGAGTGAACTGCCAGCACAACAGGCTTGAGTGAAAGCCGCCAGCCCATGAATCCATTTGGTCCACAATGTCCATACTAGCCCTCTGGAAACCAGTCCCTTCAGCGCACAACACCCATACTAGTGCTGCAGAAAGCCCCCCCCCCCCCCCGCACTGGCCACCAATATTGGATTTGGTGGAGAGGTGGAATATTGCATTGGGGACCAGCCCTCCCTTGTGATGCTGGGACCCATCGGGTCCCACTTAGTCTTGTATATATATATATATATATATATATATATATATATTTATGCATCCATACATACATATATCCATACACACATAGATAGATAGATAGATAGATAGATAGATAGATAGATAGATAGATAGATAGATAGATAGATAGATAGATAGATAGATAGATAGATAGATAGATAGATAGATAGATAGATAGATAGATAGATATTATTAAATCATTGACTCTCTGTGAATAGGCACAGTAATGTCCTTAGTTTAATTGGCATTTAAATTATTGGCTATCCTCCAGTCCCCTGGAGGGACTGCTGATGAAAATCACATATTAAAAAAAATAAGGTATGCCTCTAAGGTATGTCTCAATGTACACGCTGCAAAATAATTTAACTCAGTGAGAACTGCAGAAAATTGAGAAGCAGCGCTATCTGAAGCAGTGCTATCAGCCATGATCACATTGAATGGTGGTGCTGGCTCGAAGGGCCGAATGGCCTACTCCTGCACCTATTGTCTACTGTTTATCTGATAGAACGTCATTGCAGCGGGATGTATTGAATCAATGCACATTTAGTCCTGTAGTTGGTCATATATATTTGAAAAAGGTTTATTCTTTAGCAGCTACCTGACAGGCTGGTGGAAAAGAATTGAAATTGAACTTGCATCTGCAAGGAAATAGTATAATGGGCCTTAAATCACTGGAAAAGATTGATCCCGAAACAGTCATCAGAAGTGCATGGTCATAAGCAAGCAACGAACTATCTAGAATTCTTATTCCCATCGATCAATGCGCGTGCACTGGGACATTTTAACCCCTGGATCTCATGTATAAGCCCCAATGCTTCCTGCGTTATCCATTTATATTTCTAGTCTGATTTTTTTAAATCATTGCGATTAAAATGGCTGGTTTATCTCAATGAAATAACCATGATGCAACTTTCCCATTTATATCACATCCCACCCTGTCAGGAGTGGATTATGACCTGAAACTCAAATTGTGAAACAAAGATCATGCAACTCTACACACACACACTGCAAACACACACACTGCAAACACACACACTGCAAACACACACACACACACACACACACACACACACACACACACACACACACACACACACACACACACACACACACACACACACACACACACACACACACACACACACACACACACTAAATTAAATAGTATTTTTCCGAATCTCTCCGCTATTTGTGATAAGTGCAAGAAAGCAGAGGCAAATTTAATACATAGTTTCGTTACATGTCCTAAATTGAATTATTACTGGACAGAAATTTTTAAAGTTATTTCTGAAGTCATCAAAGTTAAATTGGACCCTAACCCAAAGCTAATAATATTTGGAATTCCGGATTTACATCTATCACTTACAGTAAATCAAAGAAATTTCTTTGATTACTGTTTGATAATTGGGAAAAAAATCATATTGAAATTTTGGAAGGGAACATTATCCCCCACAACCAAAATGTGGGCAACAGAGATGATGGAGACGTTACATCTGGAAAGAATTAGATTTGTCCTATTGGACAAGTATAATTCTTTTGAACAGATATGGTCTCCATATATACAGTATTTAGAGAAGTAGCTGTTCTTGGCAACACAGCTCGGCGTGCACCCTGCGGGATTTGGTGAGAATAATTCATTTTTATATTGGAATTAACATATATGTCTTTATTGATACTATCACTTGTAGTAGTGTTATTAACAATACATATTGTGGTTTTTCATTTTTTTTTTTTTTTCGTTTCTCTTTTCTTTCTTATATATAATCAAATTATTATTTAATCACTCTCTTAATGATTTATAACTGTTCTATTCTTTTTCTATTATTATTTCCAAAAAAAATAGTAGATAAGTATTACTAGTGTTTTACTTAATGCAAATTGAATTAATTTGATATAAAGTTGTTTGAAGCATTGTAATTGATTACCTTTAATAAAAAAATATATATCAGAAGTGCATGGTCATAAGCAAGCAACGAACCATCTAGAATTCTTATTCCCATCGATCAATGCGCGTGCACTGGGACATTTTAACCCCTGGATCTCATGTATAAGCCCCAATGCTTCCTGCGTTATCCATTTATATTTCTAGTCTGATTTTTTTTAAATTTGCGATTAAAATGGCTGGTTTATCCCAATGAAATAACCATGATGCAACTTTCCCATTTATATCACATCCCACCCTGTCAGGAGTGGATTATGACCTGAAACTCAAATTGTGAAACAAAGATCATGCAACTCTACACACACACACTGCAAACACACACACTGCAAACACACACACACACACACACACACACACACACACACACACACACACACACACACACACACACACACACACACACACACACACACACACACACACACACACACACACACACACACACACTCACACACTCACACACCTTGTAGGAGTGAATAGAAGAGATCCATCCTTTGGTCTATCTTGGAGACACAAGAAAGTGCTGATGCTGGAACCTTGATCAAAACACAAAGTGCTGGGGGAACTCAGTGGGTCAGGTATCATCTGAGGGGGAATGGACAAGCAATGTTTTAGATCAAGACCTTTCTTCAGACTGATGTGTGTGGGAGGGAGAAAGCTGGAAAAAAGAGGTGGGGACAGGTCAAGGCCTGGCAAGTGATAGGTGGAAGCAGACAGGGTATTTTGTTTGTCCCCTTTTTGGTTAAACATAGAACAAAGAACAGACAGCACAGAAATGTGCCCCTTGTGCCAAACATGACGTCAAGTTAAACGGATCCCATCTGCCTGTACATGATCCATATCATTCTTTTCCCTGCACTTCCACTTGCCGATCTAAATGCCTCAAATGCCACAATCGTATCTGCCACCACTATCACATCTAGCCATCACTATCCTTTGTCTAAAAAACTTGCCATCTCCATTAAAATTTCCCCCTCTCACCTTCTAGCTGTGCCCTCTAGTGTTGGACATTGCCACGCTGGGAAAAAGATTCTGACTGTCTAGCTGTGACCCAACTCACAAATTCAAAGTTAGGCACAAAGCTAACAAAAGCAAAGTTTCACTCCTTAATTATTTGTCTCTTACCTTGTTACCAATTCATTGGATGTTAATAGTCCTGTGCGGTTGCTGCACGGTGTGTATGAGTCTCATGTTATTACTCGTCTGAAGGGGAATGATTAAGATTGCAATTACTATCCTCAAACAATGTGCAAACATGTGCAAACTTCCAGCAGGGAGTGATGCAAAATTGGAAATCTGGCAATAATTTTACTCTCTCCAGCTGAAGGCTGTTAAAACTAACTACATTACTCCCACTGGCTAAGGTTAGTTACAGTAGCTCAGCACCTAACATTGATTGATGATGATTCCTTTGTGGTCTTTCTGTCCCAGAGCCATAAAACTTGCTGTACTGACTCTCTTAACAAAACTTAACTATCGATTTTCATGTGCAGATTTTTTTAATCATGCAGTCACAGATACAATGCAAAAACAGGCCCTTCAGCCCAATGAGTTTGTGCCAACAATCAATCATACATCCACATTCATTCTACATCGATCCCATCTTTCTCACATTCTATTTAACTCCCCAGATTCTACCACTCACCTGCATGCGAGAGGCAAGTTACAGCAGCAAATGGACTTACCAACCTGTGCCTTCCTGGGATGTGTGTGGAAACCGGAGCAGATGGAGGAAACTCATTCAGTCACTGGGTGAGCAGCCAAGGCCAAGATTGAACTGTGGTCTGTAGAGTTGTGAGACAGCAGCTCTTCTGACTGCATCACTGTACTGAGGTCATCAGGGATACATTTTCAAGCTTGATTTATTTTCAATTTTAATTGCAATTTCTTCAAAAAGGTTTTAAGATGTAATGGTTTATTTTCAAGCTAGAACACTGAACCTATTTGCATGTGGGTTTTTATGGTCCTGATTCAGACTAATTGTGACATTGTTCAAAAGCAGGCACTTTATTTGACTTTATAGGAGTCATAGAGTGATGCAGTGTGGAAACAGGTCCTTTGGCCCAACTTGCCCAACATGTCCCTGCTACACTAGACCCATCTGCCTGCGCTTGGTCCATATTCCTCCAAACCTGTCCTATCCATGTACCCGTCTATCTGTTTCTTATACATTGGGATAGTCCCAGCCTCAACTATCTCATCTGGCAGCTTGTTCCATACACCCACCACCCTTTGTGTAAAAAAGTTACCCCTCAGATTCCTATTAAATCTTTTCCCCTTCATCTTGAACCTATGTCCTCTGGTCCTCGATTCCCCTACTCTGGGCAAGAGACTCCGTGCATCTACCTGATCTATTCCTCTTGTGGATTTTATACATCTCTATAAGATCACCCCTCATCCTCCAGCGCTCCAAGGAATAGAGTCCTAGCTTACTCAGCCTCTCCCTATAGCTCATACTCTCTAGTCCTGGCACCATCCTTGTATTGTCCAATCAGATCACAATATGGATATACAGAATATACAGATAACCACCTTTTCATGGTTAAAGATGCAAAACAGAGCTTTCTTTTAGAGAAAGGTAATTTAGTCTATATTTTCAACAGTCAGCTGCCAAAAAGGTATCAACAAAATCATTTCATGATTAGCAACTGGAAAACAAATTCAACAAACAGATTTTGGTGTCTCCTGATCCCCAAACAGATATTGGTGTTGGATGAATTTCTGAACTCATTGTTGCTACTGTTTCTTTGTTGGACTTGCTTGGGCTTGATCCTTCACTATCTATAGTTTGCATTGGATCCATGTTCGATACATTTTGTAGAAACAAAGAACTGTAGATGATGGTTTATACCAAAGATAGACACAAAGAGGTGGAGTAACTCAGCGGGTCAGGCAGCATCTCTGGAGAAAAAGGATGGGTGAGGTTTTGAATCGGGATCCATCTTCAGTCTGAAGAAGGGTCCAGACCTAAAACATCACCCATCCACTCTAGCACTTAGTGTCTATTTTTGGATGCACCTTCATGATTGAGTGGGTTAACACTGAAAGTCCAACCCTGGTTTGACCTCAAAATGCAATACCTTGTACTTATCTGTATTGAATGCCATTTGCCATTCCTTGACCCACTAGCTGATCAAGATCCTGCTGTAATTTTTGACAATCTGTTTCACTGTCTATGATACCTCCTATTTTAGTCCCAGCTGCAAAGTTACTAACCATGCCTTATACATTCTCCTCCAAATTGTTTAAATTAAGAAACAAACAGTCAATTCCTGTGGCATAAGACTGATCACAGGCCTTCAGTTACAAAAAGCAGCCTTCCATCATCACCCTCGGCTTCCACCTTATGTGATACTTCACATCCTGTAGTTTGCATTGGACCCAACTCGAATCCACCTTCATGTTTGAGGTGAATCCACCTTCATGTTAAATGGTTCATCTCTAACAGATATAACTTGATTTACACAAATGCGTAAGATTTTGTCATTAATTCCCTCCAAATGACTCTTAGTTCTGCAAACCTTTTCTACAGTTCCTCCCTTGCTTTTGCACAACCTTGACTTGCTACATTGATCAAGGACACAAACTCCTTTTTGAATAAAACTGCATTGTTTCTGTTTGGTGACCTAGTGATGCGTTTGACTCAATTTCTTCTGTTCGACTCTACAAGTCAAAGTTTGGTTGAGCTATGTTCAAGCATGTTCCCAATCATGCCCATTTAAAGTATACTGTGGGTTTACATCCTGCGGTAGCCCACACACTTGTATTGTACTTCACCAAGAAATTGTCCAAGCGTTGCTTCATGCTGAGTTTTGAAACATCCTGCATGCAACTTGTGAGCTCCCTTAACTATTCTATTGAGACAATCTGTCCACTGTTCCATTTGAAGCTGGATGATATGAAGGAACAAAAGTATGTTTGATACTACTTTGTTTCATCAAATATGCAAACTGAATAGATCGAAACTGGGGCCCATGGTTCGAGGCAGACTCCCCAAGCAAATTATGACACATTCATTTGAACTTCAGCTCATCTATAATGCTACCCAAACCAATGTGTCTCGTTACAATCCACTATCGATGAGAGCCACAATTGTCAATGCCTTTGCAACAAAAGCATCCATGTACTTTCTGATAACATGACCAAGACTGCAAATGATTTTCTCTTGGCTGCCAAATTATTGATATAAATTGTGAACAGCTGGAGATCCAGCATCAATACACAAAACAGCTGTCGTTACAGCCTTCCAAACCAAAATTAATGATTTATTCCTATTCTTTCTTTCCTCTGTGTTAACCAATCTTCCAACCCAGCCAATATATCATGCCCGTGTGTTCCATTTTTGCTTAATTACTGCTGGCAAAGCATTTTGTCAAAGGGCATTTTATAACAGTGCAATAATTTCTATCCCACAAAACAAAATGAATAACATTTCAACTAATGTTCAAGAAGGAACTGCAGATGCTGGAAAATCAAAGGGAGTCAAAAATGCTGGAGAAACTCAGCGGGTGAGGCAGCATCTATGGAGCGAAGGAAATAGGCAACGTTTCGGGTCGAAACCCTTCTTCAGACATTTCAACCAATCTCAGTTACAAACACAGTGGGCGGCACAGCAATGCAGCGGTAGAGCTTCTGCCTCATAGCGTCAGAGACCCAGGTTCAATCCTGACTACACATACTGTCTGTGCGGAGTTTGTGTGTTCTCTGGGTTTTCACCGGTGCTTTAGTTTCCTCACACATTCCAAAGACAGTTTGTAAGTTAATCGGCTTCTGAAAATTGCCCCAAGTTTGTTAGATGTGAAAATGGGATAACATAGAACTAGTGTGAATGGGTAATAAAAGGTCGGCATGGTCTTACTGGGCCGAAAGGCCTGTTTCCACACTGTATCTCTAATTATTAAAATGTTTTTTATGGATATTCCCTTTGGACTCTTGATATAACACTGTTTCCCCCTTATTTATTTTGCTAGTTATAATGTCAAACAAAAAAAATGTTAATTACAATTTCCCTTTCATATATCCATGTTAAGGCCACCAAATCCTATTATTCTTTTCTAAGTGTTCTGCTGCCACTTTCTTAATTATACTGATGTCAGGATTACATCTTTTGCTCCTTTTTTAAAAATTGAGGGGCTATATTTGGTACCTTTCAATCCTTGTGCAAATCTATCGGACTCCATGGAATTTTCAAATATATCATTTTGGCAATCCATCATTCCAAGGCAACTTCTTTCAAAACTGCAGGCCATTAGGTTTATTCCCCTTTCGTCCTACGAAATACAGCACTACTTTTATTTTTAACATATTAATTTCCTCAAGTTTCTCATTCTCTATAAATTTATTGAAGACATACCTCCCAACATGCCCCATCTACTGGTCCCACCTGCCAATGTTTGGCCTATATCCCTCTAAACAAATCCTATCCATGTTTGTTTAAACGTTGTGATAGTACCTACCGCAACCACCTACAGTAACTCGTTCCATATACCAACCACCCTTTGTGCAAAGAAGTTGCCCCTCAGGTTCAGATTAAATCTTTCCCCTCTCAATTTAAACCTCTGTCCTCTGGCTCTTGATTCCCCCTATTCTGGGTAAAAAACTGTGTGCATTTATCCATTCTAACCTATTTATGCACCTCTATAAGATCACCCTTCATCCTCCTGTTCTCTCAGAAATAGCCAGCTCAGACTCTCCCTATAGCTCAGGCTTTCGAGTCCTGGCACCATACTCGTAAATCTTCTCTTCACCCTTTTCATCTTAAAAAATCTTTCCTATAACAGGGTGACCATTCGGTTGGGGGCGCTGCACTGGCAGCAGCCTGTCGGCAGCGTGTCCGTCTTTTTTTTCAACTTTTTTTATTTTTTTAGTATGTTTAAAAGTCTGTTTTTAATGTTTCTTTGTGTGTTATGTGTGGTGGGTGGTGTGGGGGGGTAAGGGGGAAACCGTTTCGGCCGCCTCTTCCATGGAGAGGCGACTTTTTCAAGTCGCCTCCCCCGTGGCCTAACAGCAAGGATCGGCGCCGACTTTCCCAGAGACGCGCCCGGAGCTTCAGCGGTGGGCGCAGCGTGGACTCTCGGCGCGGAGCGGGTGAGACCTTGCTGGAGGGGAGCGCTCCGTTACGCTGGCCCGCGGCAGCCAGCAGCCTGAAGCCGCGGTCTGCAGAACTCCAGCTGGTGCGGCGTCTACAGCCCGGGATCCCTCGTGGAGGACCCGGGGGGAAGAAGAAGCTTCCACCGCCGGCCCGCGGCCGTCTTCTACCGTGGGTGTGGCATGGACTCATCATCTCCCCTGGAGGGGAGCTTCGACCGCCGGCCCTGCAGACTGCGGTGCTTCCGGCTGCGGCACGGCAGGTACTTTAAAACTTTGACCGCCGGCCTGCGGCCTACACCAGCCTGAAGCCGCGGTCTCTGGTTGGGAAGAGCCGATCCTGGACTCACCTTGACTTTGACTTTGTCCCTTACCATCTGGACGCCCGCAGCAACGGCTGTGGAGGGTGGTGGTCCCGACCACGGGGGAAAATGGAGGAGGACTGGCCAAGCTCTGTGCCTTCCACCACAGTGATGAATGCTGTGGTGGATGTTTGTGTAAATGTTTTTTATTGTGGTTGTGTTCTTTATTACTGTACCGCTGCTGGCAACCCAAATACCACCGACCTTGGTTGTGTGGCAATTAAATTATTTCAATTCAATTTCAATTTCAATCAAAGCTGAACACAGTACTCAAAATATAGCCTCAGCAACATCTCATACAAGTGCAAATTGACCTCCCAACTTCTGTACTCAATACTCTGAGTTTTGGACACCAATGTGCTGCAAACCTTCTTGACCACCCTATCTACCTGTGACACCACTTTCAAGGAACTATGTAGCTGCACTCCTGGGGCCCAATGCTCCACAACATTCCCCAAAGCCCTGCGATTCGAAATTCTATCCTGCCCTGGATAGACTTCCCAAAATGCAACATCTCACACTTCTCTGTATTAAATTCCATCAACCATTCCTTCGCCCATCTGCCCAACTGATCAAGATCCTGCTGCAGTTTGTGACAACTATCTTCACTATCTACAATACCACTATTTCTAAGAGCTTTCTGGTGCCTTCATCCACAAAGAAGAGGTGAAAGGTCTAATTTCTCTACATTTTTCTTGTTGCAGTCTGTCAGGGACTCATGTGAACTTTTGCTAATTAGCTGTAATTTTTGGCTCAGTAGTTACACAGCCACTGGCTGTGCCAGTCCCCCGGGGAAATTCATATGCAAGTGATATTTAGGGATTGTATACTGGGATTTTATACAGCGGTGGAGAATCTCAACATATACCCTGGTCAGGCTGACCCCTGGAACTCCGACCCAGCATCACTGCCAAGACAACGGGCCTATATAAAACAATTTTGGACTTGAAAGGTACAAAATGGCGGCTAAAAGATGGTGACTCTTTCCTATTGACTCAGTGTGGTCTACGACCTTACACGACCTTACCTATGATTGTGTCTAATGTATGGCAGGATTACCACTGAACTGTTTGCAAAAATAGGTACACGTGACAATAAAATATAATTGAACCATTGAACCATTGATTAATACCAGTTTCATACACACATCCTCTTCTCTCACACACAAGAGGTTTGCATAACTGTAAATTGCCCCTGG
This sequence comes from Amblyraja radiata, assembly GCF_010909765.2. Taxonomy (NCBI): domain Eukaryota; kingdom Metazoa; phylum Chordata; class Chondrichthyes; order Rajiformes; family Rajidae; genus Amblyraja; species Amblyraja radiata. Next base: position 40,404,184 of record NC_045969.1, on the reverse strand, counting down.
CTTCAGGGATAGTGTTAGTGTCTTCAGGGATTGCTGGTTGGCACAGACTCGTTAGGCTGAAGGGCTTGTTTCCACACAAATCCATCTGTAAACTAAACTAAACTAAACTAATATTTCTGGTGATTGATTGTGTTTTCTTCATTTTTAAAGTATCAAATTAATTGAAGACTCTCCCATCCAACATCATCGTCTATATCTCTCGTTTCCCTTTTCCCTGACTAGTCTGAAAAAGAGTCTTGACTCGAAACATCACCCATTCCTTCTCTCCAGAGATGTTGCCTGTCCAGCTGAGTTACTCCAGCATTTTGTTTCTATCTTCGGATTAAACCAGCATCTGCAGTTCCTTCCTACACAGGGTCCCAGAAAGACTGCAGCAGTCGGAACAGCTGACCCAACGGGCAGGGTGGATGGCTGTGGAACAGTAGGGAAACTAGATGATAAGGGGAACAGGAGGGAGGTAGGAAGCGTTTTGTCAGTAATTTTCAGCCAGGCTTAATCGTTCAACCAGTTCCTTCCTGCTTATGAATCTGGCATGTTCATAAACTGCTGTTCTAAATAATAATGCATGAGGAAAATCATCAGTGGAGGGAAGAGTTTCTGACTAAGTGGAGCCAAGAGCACAACAGTAGTATGCATGCTATTACTCTTTTGGTGACCTTCCAGTTAGTTCTGTTTTTTTGTTGCCAGTTTTGAAGCTCCCTGCGAAGGGTTCTCTTCCAGCAATTATTTCAGTGAAAATTTTATTTCATTCTCCTGAATGAAACAAGAATGAATAAATAGCCTTTTCATCAGTGAAGCCCTGTCCGCAATGATTACCATTTCGTAGTCTGGACAATGGTGCAGGCTATTTTATCTCCTTCGGAAATTGATACTATTCAAAGTGATGGCCCATTCAAAATGTAATCCAAGGACTTCAAGAAATATTTTTAAAAATTTGCAAGTCTTATATTTTGCCATAATTCAACACAGATTTCTTTTTTGCTGCATTCAATCTGAGTGTCGCTCTCTATGAAGTATTAAGTGTTCCATTTCACTGGTCACAATTATTTTGTCCATGTATTCTACCTGTCTTTCCATCATTTTAGCTACCGCTTTGCATCCTAGAGAAGAAACTATTAATATTTCCAGTGATCTCATGTTATCAGTAGTTGACATGCAAAATTATACTTTGACTGCTACTTTTTTTGTTTCTCAAAACTTTGTTTCTCATGAACACAGTAGGATAATTTTCAACCCCTGGCTGTTTGTCCTTGGAAGGTGTGAAATCAACAATTATGATGTTAATTTGAGTGCTCTTGCTATGTTCAAGGTTTCACTCCTGTGAATGGCAATGTTAAATCTGCAAATGGGTAAACCACATAACTATTGAGTACAAGGGCACTTAAATATCTAAGTTGCACTTTAGTGCTGTTAACAAACATCAGGCACAATGGGAGATTGTCCACAGACCATGCATCTTTGGCTCCTCCTATTTGGTTGCGTTGAAGGACATTGTCTCTAGTTGTGCTGTGTTAATGATAAAGGACCTTGGGCTCAATTAACATTCTGGGTGCGTATTGGACATATTACACTTTAGTTTTAGTTCTCAGTTTACTGATTACTGAAGGATTACTGAGCTCATTTAGGAATCTCGAGATGCAGACTGGAACAGACTGCGATGGTCACAGTCGCAGCAGGTTGCCAAATAAGCAGTGACTGGACCCCTCCTATGACAATGTAGCGATTGACAAAACCTACCGTCAGTGGCGCTGCAGATCTGTCACTGGCTGTGTGAGCGACTTTGGCGCCTTTGAGGGGGGGGGGGATTAAAATGCAGGTTTGTATCGCTTGTTGGAGAGGGATTTCCTCGGGCTGCTAGTCGATGAAGAAAAATCGATCGGACTTCCGTTCCCGATTTTCTTCTTTTTTAATTTTTTTTTTTTTAAATCGCTGGACAATTTAATAGTTGGATTAAAGTAAAAAGCGACTTCGAAAGCCCTCAACACCTACAGCGTGACGGATCGTAATATCAGGACAAAACAAGTAGTTTATGTCACATATAATCTAGCTTCTTGGGGTGGCTTTAATCTAATTTTACATTGTGAAAATGTTATTTGGGCCCCATACGAATCGGCAGTGTCTTTCCTGCCGATATGAGGTTAAAATTCATGGCGACAGCAACGTTCCAATCGATTGCATTCCAGAAACACCCACTCACAAGATGATTTAAATCCTTATTTTTTTTTAACAATCATGTCATAAGAGCATCTAAATCGTCTATATTTTGCGCAATTGTCCATCCCTAATCAATATTTTTTATACTAAATATTCACAACAGTTTTAGCCACATGTATTGTGCAAAAAATAATAATTTTGATTATATTGAGAGTGGATGTTTCTAGATTAATTTATGGGAATTAAACATTAAATTCCTTCCATCTGGCATATTTCATGACAGTGAGATTTTAAAATCGTTATATTGTGGAATTCTTGTGTGAATGGGATTAGTTTGTTATTTGGATACTTAGGCTATTTAAAAAAATAAAATAAAATTCTTAAGAAATGGATCTCGGTTAGATCTCGTCATTGAATTCAGGTGAATTTAATTGATTAGATGAATCTGATGAATATGAATTTTTTGTTGGGTATTTACTATTTGTTTTAGCATTTAACGTTATCATTTCTACCTTTTTTCTAAATCTGCAAATAATAACTTGCTGTTCAGTGTTTTTTTTTCCTTTACATTCTAAACAGATGTCTCCGAAGAAGAAATGCAAAATTGTCAATCCAAATGCCCAGCAACAGAGACTGATTTAGACAGCATTCGCAGAGATTATCCGAATTTGGACTACTCCAAATGTGATGATCTACAGGACATTCTTTTAGATTTCCTTTATTGTCATTCAGACCTTTCGGTCTGAACGAAATACTGTTGCCTGCAGCCATACATGTAATAATAACAACACACAATAAACACAAATTAACATCCACCACAGTGAGTTCACCAAACACCTCCTCACTGTGATGGAGGCAAAAGTCTTAGAGTTACTGTCTCTTCCCTCCTCTTCTCCCTCTGCGCCGAGGCGATACCCCACCGGGCGATGGTATCAGTCCCGCGGTTCAAGCTCCGCGGCCCGGGGGTGGTCGAAGCTGCCGTCCTCCAGTACAGCGGGCGCAGCTGTTGCAATGGGAGCTCCGGAAAACAGGCACCAGCCTGTGACCTGCGAGCTCCCGACATTGTCATCCACTGGCCCGTGGCCGAGCCCCGGATCCAGGTCGCCGCCGCCAGAACGCCGCCTCAGCCGCCGGAGCACCGTATCCGCCCCGCACCGGACTGCCCCCACGGGAGCGCCTTCCAGCCGGGAGCCGGTCCGCCCACACGGCAGCGCCTTCCAGCCTGTAGCCAGGCCACCCACATGGCAGCGTCTCAGCCCCGCACCGGGCTTCCCCCACGGGAGCGCCTTTCAGCCGGGACCCAGGCCGCTCACACGGGAGCGCCTTCCAGCCGGTAGCCGTGCCGCCCGCACAGGAGTGTCTCAGCCCCGCGCTGTCCGCCCTCACCGCAGCGCCGAGTCGTGCCGCTGCCCGGATGTCACCACAGCTCGAAGACCGCCAGCCTCGCGTTGGTGAGTCCTGGCTGGCTCTACCTCCGGAGCCTCGAGGTCGGTCGCAGGTTGGAGGCCGCCAGCTCCGCCATTAGGCCTCAGCGCAGACGGGGGAAGAGAAGGGGATACGACAAAAAGTCGCATTCCCCCGAAGGGAGAGACAGAAAGCCCTGTTTCACCCCCCCCCCCACACACATAACACCACCTAATAACCAAAAAATGTACTAAACTAGACAAAAAAAAACAACACAAAAAAGTAAAAACAGACAGACTGCAGGCGAGCCGCAGCCGTATCACAGCGCTTCCGAACCACTTCTCTTTTTTTTTTTTTTATTATTTTTATTAGAAGTACGGTAAATTACAATAATACACAACACATATATCTTAATACATTTTTTGTACCGCTTCATTTTTTTGAGCTTTAAGAAAAAGATAGAAGTAAGGAAAGTAAAGAAAGTGCGCAAGAGTCGTGAAGTGCAAGAGAGTGTTGGGAAAAGAAAGCCCCTTAGAAAAGAAGTTAGAGAAGGAAGTAAAGTAAGAAAGTAGACCCTAGAAAAGAAAGAAAAAGAAAGTAGGAACAATCGCTCTATTATAACATTAAACTCCGCAGAAAGGGGACTACCAACCAAGTCTGTTTTTGTTGTTTTACCTCCCATTGCCAGGTCCTGATACCATTTATTTATTTATTTATTTTAAAAATTACTATTGCACCTCATGCTTGTAATAGGTCCAGAAACGTAGACCACGTCTTTTGGAATTGGTCTGCTTTACCTGCTAAGAGGAATCTCATCTCTTCCAGATGTAATGTTTCAAACATATTTGATATCCACATTTTTATTGTTGGTGTGGGCGCATTTTTCCAGAATTTAAGTATGAGCTTTTTTCCCATTATTAGCCCGTAATTGAATAAATTCTTCTGATACACGTTTAATTCAGGGATAACTTCCGATATTCCAAAAATGATCCATTCTGGTTTTGGTACCAGTTTTATTTTAATTAATTTTGAAAAAATATCAAATATTCCATACCAGAATTTTTGGATTTTTGTACAAAAAACAAAAGAATGCGCTATGGTAGCTTCTTGACACAGACATTTATCACAGATTGGTGAAACATTAGGAAATATTTTATTTAATTTAGTTTTTGAATAATATAGTCTATGTAATGTTTTGAATTGGATGAGCGTATGTCGTACGTTGATCGAACATTTATGCACCTGTAGTAAATGATTATCCCAGCTCTCTTTTGAAATTTTTATAGCTAATTCTTGTTCCCAGTCTCTTCTAATTCCATCTGTTGTGGGTATTTCTATGTTTAAAATGATATTATATAAGTACGATATTAGATTAGCTGATTCCGCCTTTGTCTTCATTGCTTCATCCAGTAAGTCGGAAGGCATATTATGATAGTCTTTTGTGTATTTTTTCAGATAATCACGAATTTGAAGATATTTAAAATATTGGTTATTTTTCAAATTATATTTCAGTTGTAGTTGTTGAAATGATAGTAATTTTCGCCACTTCCGGACCACTTTTAATGGGAAAGTAGTGGGCAGAAAGGCATGTCATGCATGGTTTGAAGAGCTAAAACTTGTAGTTTACAATGCCAAAATTGAAAAGTTGAGGAAAAACAAGGTGTACAGAGTTGCTTATTGGTTACAATCTGAGGAGTATGATGATGCTACTGATTATGGTATGCCAGTGTACCAGCTAGCAACTGATCTTCTCCATAAAGACTTGGTCTATTGCTAGAAATTGTAATTTATTTACCTATCTTTTACGGACTTACAGCATATAATACAATAATATTAAAGTTCTGATCTTGAGAATATCACATTTTTGAATTTTCAAGGCAGTCTGGGTGTTTATTACTATTTCCTTCACAAGGGTCAATTTTGTAATTTGCTACAATTAGGTAACTAATTATATGCTTTAATTTCAGGTCATCCAAGTAAGATGTTTTATATTTGTTTCAGAATGCTTCAATCTATAATAACTGAAAATTTCATTCAGTTCTCTTAATTTTTAAGAAAGTTATGGGCTTTTGACTGTCCTCGATCACAGCCTCTGTGTTAAGTCAATGGAAAAGCAATAGGGAACAAGGCGCTAATTTCCGAGTATGAAAATGCCCATCACTTTTTTAATACTGAAGATATGAAAGTGAAGTAGGTGTCAAATTAAACTCCTTTTTATGCTTTATCTGATGGGATAAATTGCAGACTTGATATTTAAAATCTCAAAATTTTGTAACATTGCTAGAGAATGTCTATGACAACCTACCACTCAATCGACGTCAAGCTACGGAAAGCTATCGACAACCGGCAACCCAATCATCGCGATTTAAGATGTCCACCTATGACCACACCTACGACAACCTACGACCGCACAGGCGATAACCTAACACAACCGAAGTCAACCCACGTCCACCCGCAACAAGCTATGACAAGCAACGACCCTGTCGGCGACAACTGAAGACAATTCAGTTGCCGGTACCTGTCGCTGGTTGACGTAGGATGACGTAGGTTGCCACCAATGGAATTCACCGAGGTCATCACCCGGCGACAACCAACGTCGCCTGGCGTCATCCTGGTGACAACCTACGACAACCTACGATAGCACCTACGACAGGAGAAGACAGGCATCAAACCCACTGTCGCCGAAAGGTTTTGAACATTTCAAAATCCAGCGGTGACAAGAAAAAAGCTACGACACTTGAGGAGGCAACTCACGACAATACAGGCGTCACCCCGTGACCATGTGGCGACAGCCTATTTTTCGCCTATCGTCAAAAAAATCGCCTAAGTGGGACAGGCCCTTTCAGGAATAGGAGGGTATGGGCCAAGGGCTGGATGAAGGGATTAATGCAGATGGGTGCTCACTGGTCAGTACGGATATTGTGTGTCTAAAGGCTTGCCTCTATGCTGTATGTCTCTATTACTCTGACTGCAATTTAGATCTTTAACAGCTATAAGTAGCAGTTTCAGCAGACAGACTGGAGTCTGTTTGCTACCCAGTCCACCTTCAATTCACAAGTGGACATCAACTCATACACCTCAACAGTTATGGACTATATAAAATTCTGCACCGATAATGTCACTACCCACAAAGAAATAAAGACCTTCCCTAACCAGAAGCCGTGGATGAGCAGGGAGGTCAGACTCCTACTGAAGGCTCGCGATGCCGCTTTCAGATCTGGCGACGCTGAGGGATACAGCTCATCCAGGGCCAATCTGAAAATGGGAATTAGGAATGCCAAACTCAATCACAAACGGCGGATTGAGGAGCACTTCCAAAACAACTCTGACCCCAGGCGCATGTGGCAAGGAATCAAATCCCTTGCCGATTACCAGAAAGTTAACACCCCTCCCCCAGACAACGCCACCCTTCCTGACGAGCTAAACCATTTCTATGCTCGCTTTGACCGAGATAACAAAACCCCAGCCATCAAAGTTGCTCCACCCCCAAATGAACAACCCCTCAGTCTCTCCACCTCTGCTGTACAAGATGCACTGAGCAAGGTGAATGAGCGCAAAGCTGCCGGCCCCGATGGCATCCCTGGCCGGGTGCTTAGGGCATGTGCTGGACAACTATCCCCAGTCTTTACCGACATTTTCAATCTCTCACTGGCCCAGGGTGTTGTCCCCACTTGCCTCAAGACATCAACCATCGTGCCAGTGCCCAAACAGTCAGCCACAGGGAGCCTCAACGATTTCCGCCCAGTGGCACTCACCCCTGTCATTGCTAAGTGCTTTGAGCGGCTGATCTTGGCTCACCTCAAAGCCAGCCTCCCCCCCACACTGGACCCCCATCAGTTTGCCTACCGGGCCAACAGGTCTACAGAGGACGCCATATCGGCGGCCCTACACTCTGCCCTGACCCACCTGGACAACAACAACTCCTACATCAGGTTGCTGTTCATTGATTTCAGCTCCGCCTTTAACACTGTCATCCCCGCCAGCTTGATCACCAAACTCAGCGGGCTTGGCATCTCCACCTCCCTCTGCAACTGGACACTGGATTTCCTCACCAACAGACCACAGTCTGTTAGGGTCAACAACCTCACCTCCACCACTATAACACTGAACACCGGCGTGCCACAGGGCTGTGTGCTCAGCCCTCTCCTCTACTCCCTCTTCACCCACGACTGCATCCCTAAGTACGGATCCAACGCCATCATTAAGTTTGCTGACGACACCACGGTGGTAGGACTGATCAGTGACAACGATGAGTCAGCCTACAGGGATGAGGTCCAGCACCTGACAACCTGGTGTGCCAACAATAACCTCGTCCTCAACTCCAAGAAGACGAAGGAAATTATTGTCGACTTCAGGAAGGTCAGAGGGGGCAGACATACCCCCATCCATATAAACGGGACTGAGGTGGAGCGCGTCTCCAGCTACAAATTCCTCGGGGTACACATCTCGGAGGATTTGTCCTGGTCCCTCAACACCTCCAAGCTGATCAAAAAGGCACAGCAGCGCCTTTACTTCCTGAGGAGGCTCAAGAAAGCCCACCTGTCCCCCCAGATCCTGACCAACTTCTACCGGTGTACCATCGAGAGCATCCTGACCACCTGCTTCACGGTATGGTACAGCAGCTGCACTGTTGCGGACAGGAAGGCACTACAACGGGTGGTGAAAACCGCGCAGCACATCATCGGTGCCCCGCTCCCTGCCATGGATGCCCTCCACCGAAAACGGTGTCTGAAACGGGCTGGGAAGATCATTAAAGACCCCTCCCACCCCAACCATGGACTGTTTGCCCTCCTCCCATCAGGGAGGCGGTACAGGAGCCTCAGGTCTCGTACCAGTAGGATGAGGAACAGCTTCTACAATCATACCGTCGCATTGCTGAACTCGGAGTCCCGCCGATAGATTCTTCCGGTCCCTCCGTCCCCATTGTTTAATTATTCTGTATTTTTTATTATTCTGTATCCTCTTTTTTTTTAAATTTCTATATTGCACTACTACGGACTGACGCAAAACTGCATTTCGTTGTACCCATACTCAGTATTTGTGCAATGACATTAAAGTTGAATTGAATTGAATTGAATTGAATAAGATACAGTGTCATTGCAAAGATAGGTCAAGAGCTTATACTCGCCAATGCATAAAGCATAAATGCAAGGGAGAACATTGCCTCAGAATATAATCTTGAACTCAATCGTTTCACCCCTTGAAGTTTAGAAAATATGATGTTATTCCTGCAGGGCTTTTTTGATTGACATAAAAGAATTGTGCTGGATGTTGCCCCTGTTTCGAAAACATCGCACACCTCCAGAAATCACAGACATTAATCACGCTGTTAACTTCATTATTTTTGCTTATTTGCAGATTTTCACCAAAGTCGGGTTTTTATTTCAGCCACAAGGATACCAATAGATACACTTTAAAAACTATTGAACATAATTGTGGCCGACTAGGAAAAGGGGAGATGCAGCGAGACCTGGGTGTCATGGTACACCAGTCATTGAAAGTAGGCATGCAGGTGCAGCAGGCAGCGAAGAAAGCGAATGGTATGTTAGCTTTCATAGCAAAAGGATTTGAGTATAGGAGCAGGGAGGTTCTACTGCAGTTGTACAGGGTCTTGGTGAGACCACACCTGGAGTATTGCGTACAGTTTGGTCTCCAAATCTGAGGAAGGACATTATTGCCATAGAGGGAGTGCAGAGAAGGTTCACCAGACTGATTCCTGGGATGTCAGGACTGTCTTATGAAGAAAGACTGGATAGACTTGGTTTATACTCTCTAGAATTTAGGAGATTGAGAGGGGATGCAGATCTTATAGAAACATAAAATTCTTAAAGGGTTGGACAGGCTAGATGCAGGAAGATTGCTCCCGATGTTGGGGAAGTCCAGGACAAGGGGTCACAGCTTAAGGATAAGGGGGAAATCCTTTAAAACCGAGATGAGAAGAACTTTTTTCACACAGAGAGTGGTGAATCTCTGGAACTCTCTGCCACAGAGGGTAGTCGAGGCCAGTTCATTGGCTATATTTAAGAGGGAGTTAGATGTGGCCCTTGTGGCTAAGGGGATCAGAGGGTATGGAGAGAAGGCAGGTACGGGATACTGAGTTGGATGATCAGCCATGATCATATTGAATGGCGGTGCAGGCTCGAAGGGCCGAATGGCCTACTCCTGCACCTAATTTCTATGTTTCTATGTTTCTATGTTTAATTGCTAATTAACTGACTATTGCACACCAATATAATTAGCAAATAGTACGATATATTAAAAAATGTTTTAACTCATTTAAAAAGCATGTTACTTGCATGGAGTAGACTAACTTATTTGATTCTTTCATCAGCATCCACCACCTCCATTGGCAACAAGTTTCAAGCACCCACCACTTTCCATAAAAACCTGCCTTGCAAATCTCCTTAAACTTTCCCAAGCTCACCTTAAATGTATGCCCTCTAGTATTTTGATATATTCCGCCTTGGAAAAAATGTTCTGATTATCTATTGATGCCCCTCATAATTTTAAATACCTTGGTCAGGTCAGGCAGGTCAGCCCTCAGCCTAAAAATTCCAGGGAAAGCCATTAGGTTTCTTCTTTCCTTAAGGGCCTGTCCCACGAGCATGCGACTGCATGCGGCGAGCGCGACCAAACCGGAAGCGGGGGCCGCGCGGAGGTCGAGTGATCCCGTACGAGTTGACGTGAAGTTCGAGCGAAGTCCGCGGGAAGTTCGCACGTGACGTATGGCGTCGAGACGCTGCGCACGCTCGTCGAGGCGGTGCTTACGGCCTCAATGCGGCTGCGGGCCGGCAGGCCGTTGCCGAGCGGAATTCTTGGACAATGTCAGTTTTTCGGAGCCCCGCGGGACCAGGTCCGCACAACTCCATACGGCTCCGGCGATCGAAGTGGGACCGGCCCCGCGAGGCCGTACGGCTCAAGTGACCACGTTAGGTCGCGCTTGTCGCATGCAGTCGCATGTTCGTGGGACAGGCCCTTTACTGCTAAAACATTCCAATTCAGGCAACATCCTGATGAATCTCTTCAGCACCCTTCTCAAAACATCTACATTCTTCCATTAGTACGGCTACTATAATTGCACACAATACTGAAGATGTAGCCCACATAAGGTTTCAGACAATTTCAACAAGACTTCCCAACTTTTATACTCAATGTCCTGACCGATAAAGGCAAGCATGTCATACGCCATATTTATTATACTATCCACTTGGGTTTCCACTTTGAGAGAGTTATGGACTTTTACCCCAAAATCTCTCTGTACATCTATGCTCCAAAGGATGTTACCATTTAGAAGATAGAATGTAGAACAATACAGCAAGGGAACTGGGCCCTTGGTCCTGAATTGGTGAATCTCTGGAATTCTCTGCCACAGAAGATAGTTGAGGCCAGTTCATTGGCTATATTTAAGAGGGAGTTAGATGTGGCCCTTGTGGCTAAAGGGATCAGGGGGTATGGAGAGAAGGCAGGTACAGGATACTGAGTTGGATGATCAGCCATGATCATATTGAATGGCGGTGCAGGCTCGAAGGGCCGAATGGCCTACTCCTGCACCTAATTTCTATGTTTCTATGTTTCTATGTCCTGAATGTCTCTGCTGAACATGTTGCCAAGTTAAACTAATCTCATCTGTCTGCATGTGATCCACATCTCTTCATTCACTGCCTGTCCATGTGTCCATCTACAAGCCGCTTGAACACCACTATCATATCTGTGTCCACCATCTACCCCAGAAACACATTCAAGGCACCCACCACTCTCTGAGTAAAAAAAACATGTCATGCACATCTCCTTTAAACTTTCTTCTTCAAAACTTAAAGCTACGCCTTCTCGTCTTTTATACATCCAACCTGAGAAAAAGATTCTGACTGCCTCTCTATGCCTTTCATAATTATATATACTTCTATCTGATCTCCTCTCAACCTCTGATGTTATAACGAAAATGATCTAAGTCCGTCTAACCACTTGTGATACCCTCTAATCCAGATAGCCTTCTGGTAACATTTTGCACCCTCTCTACATCCTCCCAGTAATTGGGCAACCAGAACTGCATGCAATATTCAAATGTGGCCTAACTAAATTCTGTACAGCTGCAACATGACTTATCATTTTATATATTTTTATATTATATATATATTTATGTATAGGTATGTATATTTATGTTTATATACAAAAGATATATGTGTGTGTATATATATATGCATGTACTGTATATTTATGTATGTATTTTACATATAATACATATAAATGCAGATATTTTAGTACAGATGAACACCACTAGTCATAGCCCTCCAGTCATTATACCACCCTTTTGTCATTGCCCTCAGTCTTCTCTGGGTAAGCAAGTTCTGAATCCAAACAACCATGTCTCCATGAATTCCAGACTCCGAAGAGGGAAGTTATTAAATGCCTTATGCAGAAAACATCCACTGCCCTACCTTTATCAGTCATCTTCATCAAACTCTCATAAAATCAAAACTCAATCAAGTAAGTAACTCATTACCTACTGCAGGCAAAGCCATGCTGATTGCCCCTAATTGTCCCATTCACTTCCAAATGAAAGTGAATCCTATTTTGAAGAATCCTCTCCAATTACTTCCAAATCAGTCAATGAGGCTCACTGGACTATAATTTCATTCTTAAGCAAAAGGCAACATTGGCTTCAGTCCTTCGGGATCTCAGCTGTGGCTAGAGAGGATACAAAGATCTTTGTCAAGGCCTCCGCAATCTACTCTATTGAGGTTCTCTCAATAACCTGGAATAGGTTCAAGCAGGTCCTGCAGATTTATCCATCTTGCTGTTTCTCAAGAGCCACAACACCACCTTCTTCCTGATCTCAAACTGCCCCAGCAAGTTAGTATACCCTGTACTGATCTCAGTATCCTCCATGTCCATTTCCTTAATGAAAACTGATATAAAGTACTTGTTTGGTATCTCGCCTGCATCCTCTGAGTCCACAATAAATTATCTCCTTTATCCTTGAGTGGTCCTACCTTCTCCCTTGTTAATGAATGTAATTTGCTGCATAAGGTTTATCATCCAGGAATTATTAATTTCCTGTTGCTGATTCCCTCTAACTCACTTCTCCCATCAATCCCCATTTATGGAGGTACCAAAATCTACGGCACGGTGATGCAGCAGTAGAGTTGCTGCCTTACGACGCCAGAGACCCAGGTTCGATCCTGACTAAGGGTGGTGTCTTAACCGAAATTGTACATTCTCCCTGTAACTGCGTGGGTTTTCTCCGGGTGCTCTGGTTTTCTCCCACATTCCAAAGATATGCAGATTCGTAGGTTAATTGGCTTCTGTAAATTGCCCCTGGTGTGCAAGAAAGAATTAGTATAGGGGTGATCATGGTCGGTGTGGACTCTGGCTGAAGGGCCTGTTTCCACGTTTAATCTCTAAACTAAACTAAACTAGTTTTCCCATTTCAAAGGTTTCCATTCTTGTTTCATGCTACTTTTCACCCAGCTACTTCACAATGTATTTGAAATCTAGTTCGATTTATTTATTTACCGTTCACTGCTTCAGTCTATAATCTATATCTATACATAACTAGAACTCTGATCTTGTGCTCTTCCGGTTTGCGCGGTTTTTCTATTTGCGCAAAAACGGTATGCGATAGCGCTATGATTTTTTGTCAGCTCACTCACCGTTCTCCTGTGATGCGAGAGCAATGAGTTTCTTTCTGATCGGTAGTATATTGTAAAAGTTAGCGAGGTTTAAAAATCGTAAAACCGCGCGTGCACAGATCGATCTCCTCCTCTGCCAGTCAGCGCCGCGTGGATTGGTCTCTTCTCCTGTCACTCCCTGGGATTGTCCGCCCCTTCCTGCGCCATCACGTCTTTACTGGAGCTCTAGGTGGCCCGGCGTCGGAGATGTCGCCAAACGGAAAGCGGAAAGGAGGGCAGTGGGGGAGGTGAGGAAGAATAATGGATGGGGGGGGGGGGGGGGAGATAGAGGGATTGGAGGAGGGTAGGGAGGGAGGGTGTGACTGAGGGTAGGGGAAAGGAGAGGGAGAGAGAGTTGGAGGGATTGGGGGAGGGGAGGTGGAGAGGGGAAAGAAGAGGGAGGGTGAAGAAGAGGAGGGGGAGAGAGTGCTAGGGATGAGGGGAAATGAGCTCTGCCTGTGCAGTTGGGGGCTATGGGTAAGTGGTAGAGTATTGCGTTAGGGGACCAAGCTTCCTGTATGACAGGGGCCCAATGGGTCCCACTTAGTCTAGTATGAACTAGAATCTAATGAGTTAGAGTTACCAATAGATTTTCCAATAGGTCACTTTCACTGAATAACTTCTGCACTGCTTGCTGCACCTGGTTGATGCAAACTTGTTACATCTATGGCACCTATCTGTCCTATGCATAAACTCTATCATCCTCTCACACTATCCTCTAGATTCAAACGCAACCAATACCTACAGAAGTCTCATTTTTACCTGATTGACAAATGGCATAAAATAGAAGGGGAACATTTTGATTTGATTTGAGTAGTGCATGAATATGAATGGCAAATAATTACCAAAAAATGTAGTGCCCCTTCATCCTGGAAGCAATTCAAGTGATCTGTTGCAAACTAACCTTAGAAGAACATGGAAGATAGACACAAAATGATGAGTAACTCAGCGGGTCAGGCAGCATCTCCGGAGAAAGGGGATAGGTGATGTTTCGGGTAGAGATCCTTCTTCAGACTGAGAGTCAGGGGAGAGGAAAACTAAAGATATGAATAGGTTCGGAAATCAGAGCCAACACCGATGACCAAGGAAAGGTGGAGCCCACAATGGTCATTGTTGGCTGTGGAAAAAGTGATAACGAAGGGATATATGGATGCGAAAAGTGAAAGTAGCAGGACGATAAGATTGGGAGGGACGGAGAGGGAGGGAACGCAAGGGTTATTTGAAATTAGAGAAATCAAAGCTCATAGCACTGGGTTGCAAGCTGCTCAAGCGAAATATGAGGCGCTGCTCCTCCACAACAGGGTACGTGCTGAATAGACTATGTATTGTGACCATTTATCACTGTTTGCTGTGGTCAGATAGCGTCAAATCAATTTGCACATTGGTTGATCCCACAAGCTCTGTTATTGAGATCTACACTCAAGAATGTAATGTTATCGATCCACGTCTGAATGCCCATGCTGGTGCCACTGTGAACAGCAGGTTGTCCACAGTATTCTCATTCATAGTTTACTAAATTATTAGCCAATGCAGTGTTCCTGCTTATCGCAGGGGAATTGAAGGACTTTGCAGTTCTTTTTGTGATTGTAGATAATTGGCAGATCCTCATAACATTCATACCAGCACCGGAGTGCTCCTGTGCATTGTGAATTGAGGTGTGCGCAGTCCGTCAATTGATTTTTTTATTCTAAAGGGAAGGTATGAATAGTGTTTACTAAACCGAAGGTAAGGATAAACTGAGCTGCCAGTGAATGTCAAGTCCACTGCATAGCTGCCTGTGAGTGCACGACTCTAATGCTATGTGGAACTCCTCTAGTTTGCTTTTAATCTAATTTCTTGAAATTGTCTGGATAACTACTTGCAATGGCTTCTCTTCTCATTCCTGCATTAACAACATAGAGAGAGGCAGCATGGAAACAAGCCCCTTGACTTACCGAGTTCACACTGATCACCAACCACCCATTTACACTAAGCTTACGCTCATCTTATGCAGAAACAAGGAACTGCAGATGCTACTTTACAAAAGAAGCCACAAAGTGCTGGAGTAACTCAGCGGGTCAGGTAGTATCTCTGGAGAACATGGATAGGTGACGTTTTGTGCTGGGACCTGTTTTCAGTCTATAGGAAAGGCCTCGACCCGAAATAAACTCTCCATGTTCTCCAAAGATGCTTCTTGACCTGCTGAGGTACTCCAGCACGGTGTCTCATTTTTTTGTAAACCAGCATCTGCAATTCCTTCGGTCTCCATACCAACCTGGTGTCTGTTTTGCATCCTCAGAAATGCCTATCTGCTTCAGGGCCAAACCTGAGCAATGTGGAGGACACCAACAATGGGTTTAATCACTCACACTCATGCAATCAGACTGTTAGAAGTCATCACAACAAAGAACCCTTCTTGAAAACCTCTATGTGGAAAAAGTCAAAAAACATACTGTTCTGTCAACAATAACAGCTTGCATTTATAAACCACCACTAATGTAATGAATGTCCTGTTGCACTTAGCAGGCGCATTATCAATCTAACCTTTGGCACTGATCCACAGAAAGAGATATCAATATATATAATTAAAGGTTTGATAAAACCTTGATAAAGGTTTGGAAGTGTGCCTGAGTTACGTTTATATATAAAGGGAATAGTGAGTAAACGGGTTCAGCATACTGTGTGCGGAAGAATTTGGCTTTCAACAACGTTACAAGAGTTTGCCTGCCCAGCACATTGGCCTTCATCAGTCAGAGTATTGAGTATAGAAGTTGGGTGGTCATGTTGCAGTTCTGGGCAATGTGTTATAGGTAAAATACAAAGGGTGCAGTGAAGATTTACAAGGATGTTGCCAGGGCTAGAGGGTCTGAGCTATAGGGAGAGGTCGAGTAGGTTGGGACTCTATTCCTTGGAGCGCAGGAGGATGAGGGGTGATCTTATTGAGGTGTACACAATCATGAGAGGAATAGATTGGGTAGATGTACAGAGTCTCTTGCCCAGAGTAGGTGAATCGAGGACAAGAAGATATGAGTTTAAGGTGAAGGGTGGAAAGATTTAATAGGAATCTGAGGTGTAACTTTTCCACACAAAGGGTGGTGGGTGGGTGTATGGACAAGCTGCCACTATGGGCCTTGAGACTGGCACTATCCCAACATTTAAGAAACAGTTAGACAGGTGCATGGGTATGACAGATTTGGAGGGATATGGGCCAAAGACAGGCAGGTGGGGCTAGTGTAGCTTGGACATGTTAGCCGGTATGGGCAAGTTGGGCCAATGGGCCTGTTTCCACACTGTATCACTCTATGACACTATTCCTTCCCGAGATGCTGCCTGGCCCATTGAGATTTTAGAAATACAGCATGGAAACAGATCATTCGGCCCACTGAGTCCATGCCGACCATCAATCACCCATTCACACTAGTTCTGTGTTATCCCACTTTCCCATCCACTCCCTCTTCATTGGGGGCATTTTGACAGAGACCAATTAACGTGCAAACCTGCAACGTTTTTGGAAACCGGAGCACCCAGAAGAAACCGATGCAGTCACAGGGAGAATGTGTAAACTCCGTACAGACAGCACCTGAGGTCAGAATTGAACTTGGCTTTCTGGCGCTGTGAGGCAGCAGCTTTACCAGCCGTGTATTTAGAGATACAGCGCGGAAACAGGTCCTTCGGCCCACCGTGTATGCACCGACCAGCGATCACACCGTACACTAACATTATCCTATGCACTAAAGACAATTTTACCAAAGCCAATTAACCTACAAATACTGTCCGTCTTTGGAGTGTGGGAGGAAACCGGAGAAAACCCACACATTCATGGGGATGACGTACAAACTCCGTGCAGGCAGCACCCGTAGTCAGGATCAAACCTGGGTCTCTGTCGCTGTAAGGCAGCAATTCTACCGCTGGGCCACCGTGCTGTCCTTAAAATTCTGTAAAGTCAATGTAAAAGTTTTGTGAACTGTAAAGTTCCTCCAGCGCTTTATGTTGTGTTTAAACCTCAAGTTTCTTGTGTCTCCGTTTATAGAGGACAAAGTGGTGCCCTGCCTGGAGGGACTTTGGTTGAATTCAGAATTTCAATGCTGGATCTGCTCTTAGATACAATGGGCGTTGAAATGTCTTTCTTTCCACCTTTAAGATCATCTTTAAAACATATCCTTTATCAAACCTTTGATTATCTTCTTGATATCTCTTTCTATGGATCAGTGCCAAAGGTTAGTTTGATAATGCTCCTGCTAAATACATCAGGACATTCATTACATTAGAGGTGGTTTATAAATGCAAGCTGTTATTGTTGACAGAACAGTGCGCCTCTTGACTTTTCCCACATGGAAGGTGATGTGCAATAAAGTACCACATTTGGCTCATCAATGTTTGTAATCTAGATGTGCTCAGCACTATCATCATAAGCAAATATATTGAACATTATTTCACTCCAGAGTAATATTGGCATTTTGTTCTGATGAGCAGAAAATAATTGAAGAAGAAATAGGTCTAAAAATATTCCTTTATATTTATACCTAAATTTAGATGTTTGTGCTTTAAGGCCACAGTTTCCAATATATTTTCTATCAGCTTTGGAGTGTTGTATGGTGTCACCTCCAATTATTGTCCTAAGGGAATGAGTCCAAATTAGTATTCACTTGTGGTTTTCATTCATCAAGCTAATGGCTTCAATACCAGGAGATGCTAATTAGGTGTGACGCAGAGACCAATTCAGTGAATTTAGTTCCTTTGAAGATCCCTGTCATGTTGAGCTTGTCAGTGAAATGAGTAAAGTCAGATTGTCAGTGCAGGAGGAATAATTCTGTTCGGCTTTATGAACAAGTGCAGAACAGGTACCGTGTGAAGAATGAAGGAGCCCACTGGGAATAGAGCGAAAGGAAATGTTTTGCAGTTAACAATCAGCAGAGCTTTCTGTTGAAGGGCCTGAAATACACACTGAGCATTTCAGAGAAAATAGAGAAGTTAAAAACAAATGAAAACTAGATGTGTGGCACCAAATTAATAGGGATGCATCATACAACACTTCCCCGATTCCACGCTGCTTTTATGAATAATAGGGTCATTTGATTATATTATGGGCGCTTCCTATTAGCATTGTAATTTGATGATGATGATACTTTATTGTCACTTGCACCAAGGCATAGTGACAATCTTTGTTTTTGCATACAAAGTACGCAAAAATGTACGACAAAGTTACAAGAATTAGTCATCCCTTCTTTGTTCTACCCCGCCAGGTCCTCCTAAGATATCAACATCCCCCGCCCCCCCCTCCCCACGCAAGTAATTGACATGGAAATTTTGTTTATCTAAATATTCATGGTAACAGAATATAACATTCAGAACATGGTAAGATTCATCAAGATAAAATGAACATCAGGGATTTTGTAATTCCGGAAGAGGTGGCCAAGAAGCAAGAGTTATATTGAAACTATGACAAAGAAAGACACAAAGTGCTGGAGTAACTCAGCGGGTCAGGGGCATCTCTGGAGAAAAGGAATAGTGGACATTTCGGGTTGAGACCCTTCTTCAGACTGATTGTGGTGATGGGGGGCAGACGGAAGCTGGAAAGGGGGATAGGCAGGACAAAGCGTGGCCGGTAATATGTGGAGATGGGCGAGGGGGGAGTTTGATAGGCAGATGGTTGCAACAGTGATAATAGATGACAAAGAAAGATATGGTAATGATGAAAAGAACAGAATTGCAAAACAGCCCACCGAGTCCATGCCGACCAGCGATCACCCCATACACTAGCACTATCCTCCTCACTAGGGACAATTTACAATTTTTTTAACCAAAGCCAACTAACCTACAAACCTGTACATCTTGGGAGGCAACCAGAGTACCCGGAGAAAACCCACGGGGTCACGGAGAAAAAGTACAAACTCCGTACAGACAGCACCTGTAGTCAGGATCTAACCCAGGTCTATAACCCAGTTGCTTATAAGGCAGCAACTATACCGCTGCATCACAGTGCTGCCGAATAGTGTTCAAATAGAGAACCCCTCTGATCAGGCTTGAATTCACAACTTTGGATTACTTGTTCAATAGTGTTACCATTATAACATTATATCCATTATCGGGCCTGCACCCATAGGTCAGACAACATCTGCTGAAAGTGAAACAAAGAAACTTTTCAGGTCAAAACTTCATCAAAACAGAACCAGAGTTAACAGAAGGGTTTCAGCCAGAAACATTTACTGCTTTTCTTTCCACAGATGTTGCTTGACTCATTGAGTTTTTCCAATAGTTTTTGTTGGTTTTCCAATGTCTCCAATGTTTTTGATTTTCACTTCCTGACATGGAGTCATTCTGGAGACACAAGGAATTGCAGAGGCTGGTTTGCAAAAAATGATGCAAAGTGCTGGAGTAACTCAGCTGGTCAGACAGTATCTCTGGAGGACATGGGTGAATCTGGTGGTGCGTCTGTGGAATTCTTTGCCACAGAAGGCTGTGGAGGCCAACTCAATGGATATTTTTTAATGAAGCGATAGATATATTCTTGATTAATACGGGTGTCAGGGGTTATGGGGAGAAAGCAGGAGAATGGTGTTGAGAGGGAAAGATAGATCAGCCATGATTGAATGGCAGAGTAGACTTGATGGGCCGAATTGCCTAATTCTACTCCTACCACTTATGAACTTATGGATGGGTGATGTTTCAGGTTGAAACCCCTCTTCAGACTCCACAAAGTGCTGGAGTAACTCGGCAGGGATGTTTCGGGTGAGGATTGCTTTTAGTAAGGGGGGGAGGATGCTGGAAAAGAAATGGAAGCAGCGCAAAGCCTGGGAAATGATTGATGGATACAATCTCTTGCCAACTCAAAACAGTAACCTCAGGTTGGTTACCTCATTCCAGAGGAGAAGTGAGCCTTTCAGATTAACATCTGGGTTTGAACTTGGAACCACTAATTGATATTTCCATTGAAGTAGCTGTCATATCTTAATGAAGGATTGCCATTTCATTTTTGAATGAATTGGAATTTATCAGAAGGAATGACATGCAGATTTAATTTTTGATCCTTTCAACTCTGCTCGTGATAGGCATGACACTGCATGTCCTTTCTAATCTATTTGATTTTCTACTAGAAGAGTGGTATATGATGAAGGGTGAATTGCAAGAGATCTGATTTTGCAATTAGATGACAAAATGAAGCAAATGAAATGAGCTATTAAAATCAGATGGAATTGCAGAAGCTCTTTGCTGGTTAAAAATTTATTCCACATTTCTTTGATAATTGATGTTTTAAGATCTTGAGAATGACAACTCATCTACCCGAATGACTCTTCTGTATTCAAGAAATCTATTACCTCTGAAGGACAGCCAGATTATGATTATTAGTAATGGGACCTTTTATCTCTTTAATGGGGATGATCAAGAGAGTCCATTGCAAAATGTTCATCTGGAGCCAGCAGCCTAAGTATTTCTCAGCTCAAAAATATGGAATTTGAGACTTTGAGTAAGGTGCAATTCTAACTTGATATGCAAGATGGCAAGTTGTGGGAACATCTGTTTTCCAACCTGCCTCATTTTGCTCTTCATTGTCAACTGTGTTGAAAAACGTTAATCAGGATGATATTGGGTTGTGTCAAGTTGCATTATTCTTGATAGGTTAAGGGATGGTTCGAATATTTTTGGAGAGTGAAACTGTACTGAAATGTTGTAGTAATTTCCATGGTCTGAGATGGGGTAAATGTAAGGTGGGGCTTCAGACTGAAGTTGGAGTTGACTGCAGCCCAAATGGCAAAGATGATTGCGGCTCAGTGGTGCAGAAATAGAATTGCTGCCTTGCACCGCCGGAGACCCAGGTTCGGTCCTGGATGTGGATGCTGTCTGTACAGAGTTTGCACACTTGCCCTGTGCTCATGGGGATTTCTCCGGGTGCTCCGGTTTCTTCCCACATTCCAAAAACATGCAGCTTTGTAGGATAATTGGCCTCTGTAAATTGTCCCTAATGTGTAGGATAGAACTAGTTTATGGGTGATCGTTGCACACTTGATGGGCCGAATGGCCTGCTTTTAAACTTATGATAAAGGGTAAACAATTGTAATGTCAGGCTTTGGTAGTCTGTTATTTGGTAGTTATGTTACAATGCTGGAGGCTACCTGCAAGAATCTTGAGCATCGGAATTCTTAAGCCCCTGTCCCACGATACGAGTTTTCCCAAGAGCTCTCCTGAGTTTAAAAAAAAATCAAACTTGTGGTAAGTACGTAGAATGTACGTAGCGGCTACGTCGGAGCTCGTGGATGTCTCGTAGCAGCTCGTAATGCTAACGGCAGATACCCGGGATACGCGGTAACTCGTGAAGTTTCTTCAACACTGTGAAAAATGTTCAAGAGTAAAGAAATACTTGAGATGAAGGACCACGAGTTTGATTTTATTTAAACTCAGGAGAGCTCTTGGGTAAACTCGCATCGTGGGACAGGGGCTTCCATTATATGATTATAGATTAATGGAACAGTAATGCAGCTGTCCCTTGAAAGGAGGTGAGGAGGAACTTCTTTAGTCAGAGAGTAGTTAATCTGTGGAACTCATTGCCACAGATGGCTGTGGAGGCCTTAAAAGAGATATTTCTAAGGCAGAGATAGACAAATTCTTGGTTAGAACGGGTGTCAAGGGTTATGGGGAGAAGGCAGGAAAAGGGGATTAGGAGGCAGAGATCAGCCATGATTGAATGGTGGAGCTGACTCGATGGGCTGAATGGCCTAAATGTACTCCTATAGCTTGTGAACTTGTGTGAATACTGTAGGAGTGAGGAGGACACTGTCAGTGCAGCACATCTGTCAGAACTGCTGCCTCACAGCTCCAATGTACTACTCTGGGTATTACTGTGACCCATGTGTTGTTTGCATGTTTGCTCCATTTAGATTTATGGAAGGGTAAATCAGCTGCCCCTTGTCTCCAAAACCTTCCACCCCCTCAAGGTCTGCTACGGAGCACAGAGACTGAATGGTGGCCGGGCAAGGAGAGGGATGACGGTTCTCTGGATGATCTGAATGGAGGTGATGGCTACAATGAGCCTTTATTGCCAACTGTTGCATATGGTCTCAGTGGGCTATTTCCATACACTTTGTCACTTTGTACTTTATCTGGGATGGTAAGAATTGGCTGAACTGGATGCAAAAAAAAAAGAATATATTTATAGATAGACACAAAGTGCTGGAGCAACTCGATGGGTCAGGGAGCATCTCTCGAGAAAAGGAATAGGTGACGTTCCAATTAGCATCCTTCTTCAGACTGAAAAGGTTCAAAGGTTAAAGGTTCAAAGGTTATTTTATTGGTCACATACACCTAGGTGTAGTGAAATGCTTCTTGCCAATGCAGCACATAAAGAAAGAATACAGACAGAACAGTAATAAAGAAACTTAAACATAAAAACATCCCCCCACAATGATTCCCATTATGAGGGAAGGCACAATGTCCAGTCCCCATCCCATGTCCACCCATAGTTGGGCCTATTGAGGCCTCCACAGTTGCCTGGGAGAGGGGGGGGGGGGAGAGGGGGAGGGAAGATGGGGGGAGGAGGGAAGATGGGGGGGAGGGAAGATGGGGGGGAGGGGAGTGGAGATGGGGGGGGGAGAGGGGAGAGGGGAGGGGGGGAGAGGGGAGAGGGGAGAGGGAGAGGGGGAGAGGGGAGGGGAGAGGGGGGAGATTGGGGGGGAGGGGAGGGGAGAGGGGAGAGATGGGGGGAGGGAAGATGGGGGGGAGGGGGAGGGGGAGGGGGGGGAGAGTTTTACTGTACCTTGAACATGTAATAGTAATAAAGAACGATCATACAATAGTCGAGGTGGGGGAAGTGGAGCTGAAAAAAAACAAGATTTCCAATTGCCTTAGAACCACTTGCCCTTAGACTAAGATCATGTTGTAATGCAATGGCCACCCTGTGGTAGAATAAGAAGGGTCTCAACCCAAAACATCACCCATTCCTTCTCTCCAGAGATGTTGCTGAGTTACTCCAGCATTTTGTGTCTATCTGTGGTAAAATAAGTTACACACAGCCATCTCCCACTCCTTGGAAGTGGAATGGAAGTGAGTTATCGTCAGCATTTAGAGACTGCTGAAAAAGAAGCAGTAAATAATGAAAAGTTGACGCGGACCCATAATGATAATAAATGCAGAGAACGTCAACAGTACTGAGCAGTGAACACCGCAATACCACATGAAAATCTATGCTACTTTAAATAAAATATTTTGCAATCAGTTGGCTTTTCAACATCACCATTGTTCACTTAATTAACATACTAAACAACCCATTCTGTAAGCATTAGTCATTTGGCTAATTGGTACATTATGCAATCTCACTTTGCATTGGACACAAAAGGAGTCAGAGATAATCAGTAAATTGAAAGCTGTGTACTAACTGTTAGTGTAACAAAAAAAATTACATTGTGCTACACTTTCCTAGAGGACATTCATTTCATTTAACACCCATTTGCACATTTTGGTGTAGGTTGCATAGTAAGAACATATAAACAAAACGTTGAATTCATCTCTAGTCTATACTGATGTAATGGGGAAAAGAATCCCCTGTCTGTGTGAATAATTTGGGTAGTTTATGACCATCTGTGAACAATAATTTATGAAATGGTTGAGAGCATCACATTCTGTGGTACAAATATTATCAACAATCTGTCATAGACCAACCACATTATATCAACCGCCAAGAAGACACATCAACGCCTCTACTTCCTTAGGGGACTGAGGAAATTCGGCATGTCTCCACATTTCTGCAGATGCCACTGGATAAAGCATACTGTTGGGTTGTAAAACAGCTTGGTTTGGGAACAACTCTTCCCAAGACCACAAGGAATTGCAGAGATTGCAGAGATTGCGAAGGGTTCCAACCTGAAACGTCACCTGTTGCTTTTCTTATTAGATACTGCCTGTCCCGCTGAGTTGCTCCAGCACTTACTGTCTATCTTCAGAAATTGTGGAGGGTTGTGTTTGTAGCCCAGTCCATCGCACAGACCAGACTCTATCCTCACTTCAAGCTGCCTCCGCAGATGCTATCTGACCTGCTGAATGTTTCAAGAACGGTGGGTTGCTAGATTTACATGGGTCAAAAGCAATCTCTAACAAAGCACTGATGGCCAATGTCACTCAAAGAAGCCTTGATTGCCACAGAGGGCTTTGGAGGCCATGTCATCGGGTATTTTTATAGTGGAGATTGACAGATTCTTGATTAGTAAGGGTGTCAAAGTGTAAGGGCGAAGGAAAATGGTGTTGAGAGGGAAAGATAGTTCAGCCATGTTTGAATGGTGGAGTAGACATGATAGGCCAAATGGTCTAATTAAGGGGCTGTCCCACTTGGGTGACCTAATCCGCGAGTTCTAGCGAGTTTGCCCTCGACTCATACTCGCAGCATGGTTGACACGAGGTCGTAGGAGGTCTTTGTAACTCTCCTTCATGCTCGAGAATGATCTCCGTGTACTCGAGGCCTCAGCTAGGTCGCGGTGTTTTTTTCAATATGTTAAAAAATGCTCGCGAGTAAAAAAAGGTCGCCATGGAAAAAATTGACACCTTTTTTACTCATTGGTTTAGTCGTAGTAGGTCAGCATGTTAGTCGTAGGTAATCGAGGGTAGTCGAAGCTAGTCATTGATAATCTTCATCATAGTCGAAGGAGATCGAAAGAGGTCGTCTTCACTCTCCACTATTCGGTGTCCAATTTTGCCGAAGATAGTCGTAGCTAGTTGTAGTTAATCGAAGCTGGTCTTCAACATAGTCGAAGGAGATCTTCAACATGTCATTTTTTTCAAACTCTTCTAAACTCGCAAAATAGGTCGCCCAAGTGGGACAGCCCCTTTATGCTCCTATGAATTATGAACTTATGAAACCTAACCGATGTAGTAAATGTAAGGTAGGAATTCTCACACACACACACACACACACACACACACACACACACACACACACACACACACACACACACACACACACACACACGCGTATTACAAAACATGGGAGGGGGAATTGTCCCCCACCTCTCATAACACGGGAGGGACGGGTCTCCCACCCCCCGGGATTTCCGCCCATGACTCAGTGGGCCAGGCAGCATCCCTGGATAGAGGGAATGGGTGACATTTCGGGTCGAGACCCTTCTTCAGACTTCTTCAGAAATGTACGTATACCAGACTAATGTAGTAAAGAGTACCCTCATGATGGTGGGACAGGACAATCAGTGGACACTGTGCTACACATTGTTCTACACCCAACTCTAGTGTACTTGATGCTCATAGTGGCTGCCTGCAATGGAAAGAACTCCATTCTTCAGCACTAACCACATTTAACTCTATTCATAATTCAAGAAAAGAAGCTAAACAACCAAATGTTGTTTGCAATGTGATCAGAAAGACAATTCCAGCTATTCATTAAATTAGCAGGTCAGGGAGATCAGGCAAGAATTATGAGCAGGAAAGATGATTTTTGGAATGCCCTGCTGTGTCGAAGACCCAGAAATGTCAAAACCTGTGAGAAATGTCAATGCTGTTCACCAAATCAATGTCAGTTATCAATGTGCCTGCTGTTAAAATGTTTCAAAAGCAGTATTCCATGTAGAAGTGGGATGAAGGCATACACAAAATATCATCTCACATTAAAGGTGAACTGTTATTTACCACAATGCTACCAGCACTTTCCTTAAACCTTAGCATTGCCATTGGTAAGAGACCAAGGATGGTTGCCTTCACTGTTTCTGAACCACCGCAACGTCACATGTATTGCCGACAAGTTGATTTTTTTTGTCACCTACTTCTTACCTTAGAGACATTTATTTCCTGAAAATATGGTTAATTCATAAAATCCGCAAGTATGTATTGTGATTCTTGCGGTACGTAAGTTACTATTCACAATATAAAATGTTTACTTACAATATGTTTAGGAAGAAACTGCAGATGTTGGTTTATGCCGATGATAGACACAAAATGCTGGAGTAACTCAGATGGACAGGCAGCATCTCTGGAGAAAAGGAGTAGGTGACGTTTCGGGTCGTGACCCTTCTTGAGACTGAGAGTAGGGGAGAGGGAACCTAGAGGTGTGAAAACAGAACAGGTCAGAGCCTTGATTTGATTTCTCTGATTTCAAGTGACCCTTGCATTCCCTCCCCCACCCTAGTCCTCCTGCTAGTTTTACCATTCATAACCCCTCATTATCTTCTTGTGGGCTCTTTGGCCATCGATACTGGCTCTGATTTGTAAAATAATCTTTGATTGAAGCAAATTGGAGTATTATTTTAGAACCAATATCAAGAAGATGGTCGGCACAGTAGCGCAACAGTAGAGTTGCTGTCTTACAGTTCCAGAGACCCAGGTTTGATCCTGACTACGGATGCTGTCTGTACGGAGTTTGTACGTTGTCCCCGTGAACACATAGGTTTTCTCCGATTGCTCCGGTGCCGTCTATACAAAGTTTGCATGTTCTCCATGTAACCACATGGGTTTTCTTCGGGTGCTCTGGTTTCCCCCCACACTCCAAAGATGTAAATGTTCGTCGGGTTATGGCTTTGGTAAGTTGTAAAATTGTCTTTAGCACATGTAGGTTAATGTATGGGGTGATCGCTGGTCGGTGTGGATTCAGTGGGCCAAAGGACCAATTTCTGCGCTGTATATCTAAAGTCTAAAGTAGTCAGGAAGCCACTCCTATTAGAAAATCTATATTCATGCAATTTCCTTAATGCTTGTGTAATAAGATTACAAATTCTGAAAGTGCTGACAAGTGATGGAAGAAAATTGAACGCAGGGCATTTTTGTCATAAAAAGAATTGCATTCATTCATAGAGGTGAACACCCCACTTGCATCAGCGGATGCAATTGCGAAGAGAAGAATATCAAAAATTGGGGTGGATGGAACTGTGGAACAGGATGGATGGAAATGTGGAACTGAGGATAAGGAAAGCGTCAAATGAAACAGCTCATGAGCAAGGTTGTAGGTTGTAGTTGTGAGTGTGTGAGACCTACATAATTGTAGAGTTTGCTTAACTGTGGCAAAGGAAGATGAGTGAACTCAGGAAGCCAGCAAAGCCAAGCAGAGTGCCATCAAACCTGCCATTCACCAGTATCGCAGACTTTACACATTACAGATTACGATTAACCCTTGAAATGCAGGAACTAAAATAATATGTTCAAGAAGGAACTGCAGATGCTGGAAAATCGAAGGTACACAAAAAAAAAAAAAAAAAAATGCTGGAGAAACTCAGCGGGTGCAGCAGCATCTATGGAGCGAAGGAAATAGGTAACGTTTCGGGCCAAAACCCTACTTCAGACTGATAGGGGGTGGCGGGGAGATGGAAGGAAAAAGGAGGAGGAGGAGCCCGAGGTCTGGGGGATGGGAGGAGACAGCTCGAGGGCTAAGGAAGGGGAGGAGACAGCAAGGGCTAACAAAATTCGGAGAATTCAATGTTCATGCCCGCCGGATGCAGGCTCCCCAAGCGGAATATGAGGTGCTGTTCCTCCAATTTCCGGTGTTGCTCACTCTGGCAATGGAGGAGACCCAGGACAGAGAGGTCGGATTGGGAATGGGAGGGGGAGTTGAAGTGTTGAGCCACCGGGAGGTCACGTAGGTTCTTGCGGACCGAGCGGAGGTGTTCGGCGAAACGATCGCCCAACCGCCGCTTAGTCTCACCAATGTAGATCAGCTGACATCTAGAACAGTGGATGCAGTAGATGAGGTTGGAGGAGATACAGGTGAACCTCTGTCGCACCTGGAACGACTGCTTGGGTCCTTGAATGGAGTCGAGGGGGGAGGTAAAGGGACAGGTGTTGCATTTCTTGCGGTTGCAACGTAAAGTGCCCGGGGAGGGGGTGGTATGGGAGGGAAGGGAAGAATTGACAAGGGAGTTGCGGAGGGAGCGGTCTTTGCAGAAGGCAGACATTGGGGGAGATGGGAAGATGTGGCGAGTGGTGGGGTCACGTTGGAGGTGGCGGAAATGACGTAGGATTATTTGTTGTATGGGACGGCTGGTGGGGTGAAAGGTGAGGACCAGGGGGACTCTGCCCTTGTTACGAGTGCGGGGATGGGGAGAGAGAGCAGTGTTGCGGGGTATGGAAGAGACGGTGCGAGCCTCATCTATGGTGGAGGAGGGGAATCCCCGTTCCCTGAAGAATGAGGACATTTCAGATGCCCTGGTGTGGGACGCCTCATCCTGGGAGCAGATGCGGCGTAGGCGGAGGAATTGGGAGTGGGGGATGGAGTCCTTACAGGAGGCCGGGTGGGAAGAAGTGTAGTCCAGATCGTCATGGGAGTCAGTGGGTTTGTAGTGGATGTCGGTCAGAAGTCTATCACCTGCGATGGAGATAGTGAGGTCAAGGAATGGTAGGGAAGTGTCGGAAATAGTCCAGGTGTATTTGTGTGTGTAAAATAATATGACAGATTGTGTGGGAAGGAACTGCAGTTGCTGGTTTTAACCAAAGATAGACACAAAAAGTTGGAGTAACTCAGCGGGACAGACAGCATCTCTGGAGAGAAGGAATGGGTGACATTTTGGGCCGAGACCCTTCTTCAGGGACAGATTGCTTGATTTGTAATAATATCATTGGATAAAAGTGATGAATCTGTGGAATTCTTCGCCACAGAAGGCTGTGGAAGCCAAGTCTGTGGATATTTTTAAGGCAGAGATGGATTGATTCTTGATTAGTACAGGTGTCAGAGGTCATGGGGAGAAGGCAGGAGAATGGGGTTAGGAAGCAGAGATCAGCCATGATTGAATGGCGGAGCAGAATCGATGGGCAGAAAGGTCTAATTCCACTCCTGTAACTAGTGTACTTGTGAAGATCTATTTTGCATGCATGCATCCATGCACAAAACATCGAGCCGAATGGGGTCGTTTGTGACCAGCAGTAAGTCTAGGACACGCTGAGTGACTGCTGTTGGCACATCTGTCACACCTGCTTGTGCTGAACTCCAGCAGCTGAGCACAATGATGCCAGGATTCCCCAGCCTCGTGAGGCACCAGAGCTCGGAAAGGAATCGAGACTCCAGACCTGGAAAAAAGGAAGCTTAAGTATGGTTTTTTTTATTGCACGTTAGACTTGAATTATTTCTTAACATTATAATGTTTGAAATCAATGTTACATTAAAACTGTATTGATAATTATTACATTACTTAAATGAATCTCAATAGTTTTATTAAAAGTATATATGAATATCAGAGTCATGTAAAGTTAATTGCAAACAATACCATCAGGCCACTCCTTACATGTTCTCGGAGCACAATTAGGCCATTCGGCCCATCAAGTCTACTCCGCCATTCAATAATGGATGATCTATCTTTCCCTCTCAACCCCATTCTTCTGCCTTCTCCCTGTAATCCCTGACATCTGCACTAATCAAGTATCTGACAATCTCCACCATAAAAATATCCATTGACTTGGCCTCCACAGCCATCTGTATCAATGAATTCCACAGATTCACCACCCTCTGACTAAAGATATTCTTCCTCATCTCCTTTCAGAGACCTGCTCAATTGTCACTGGATGTGTGTATGGTCAGAGGCCATAATCAGTGTCCATCAGGTCAGCCGGAAGCAGGTCAAACCCAAGTTAACCCTCAAATCAAAAAGGCTGTAGCTAAAAGCAACGTGCTGGAGGTACTCAGTGGGTCAGGCAACATCGATGGAAGTAATAGACAGATGACGTTTCGAGGCAGGACCTATCTTCAGACCTTCTTCAGCCTGAAGAAGTGTCCCGACCCGAAGCGTCATTTTTCATCATCTCCACAGATGCCGCCTGACCAGCTGCGATCCTCCGGCACTTTGCTTCTTGCTCAGGAATCCAGCCTTTGGAGTTTCTTGTGTCTTCAAACTCTGTAACCTAAATGAAGTCTTCTATAGAAATAATTTCTGACTACTTTTAATCTGGATGCAACATTGACAACGACTCTGATACCATAATGCAAATTACACAACATTTTTAACATATTTTCCATCAATTTTAATTTCAAGATGTAATCTCAGAATTTAGAATTAAAATAAACACCGCACAGTCATTCACCTACTATTGAGTATTGCTGACATTCAATAAGCTGATATCATGTACAGTATATATCTTTTCAAGTATGTTTTTAACAGGCTTGCTGTATTTTTCAGGGAAGATATTAAATCCTCAATTTGCAGTCCCCTCATCCAATAGAAAGCATTGCTTTAATATTAAGAAAATAATTATGTATGCTTTTTATTAGATAACATATTCTGAGTTGTAGCTGAAAGGTCTAAATGTTAATTTACTTGGCTCTAGATTATGAAGGGCAAAATTATTGATATGTATAATTCTCTATATGTCTTTCATGTTTCTTTGAATTAATATATTTTAAAATATGTTGTGATTTTTTTAGTTTTTGATAGTTTAAGAGATCTGAGGAAAAGTGATGCTTACAGTATCGGTTGGCAAGATGGTTACCTTTGGTACAGAACTATAATTTTGACAAGGAAACGGACATGATAGACATACTTCTCCACTCCGTGAAGCGAATGACATGCTTCTAATTAACTAATACTTGGCTAGGTTATACTACGCTGAACAGCAATATTGGAGGATCAGCACCTCATATTCCACTTGGGCAGCTTACAAACCCCCCACTCGTAACAAGGACAGAGTCCCCCCCTGTTCCCCCTTTTCACCCTATCAGCCGTCACATACAGCATATAATCCTCCAACATTTTCGCCACCTCCAACGGGATCTCACTACTGGCCACATCTTCCCATCTCCACCCCTTTCTGCTTTCCGCTGAGACCGTTCCCTCCGCAACTCCCTGGTCAACTTGTCCCTTCCCACCCAAACCACCCCCTCTCCAGGTACTTTCCCCAGCAACCGCAGGAGAGGCAACACCTGTCCCTTTACCTCCCCGCTCGACTCCATCCAAGGACCGCGACAGTCTTTCCAGGTAAAGCAGAGGTTCACATGCACCTCCTCCAACCTCATCTACTGTACCCGCTGTTCCAGGTGTCAACTACTGTACATCGGCGAGACCAAGCGCGGGCTCGGCGATCGTTTCGCTGAACACCTCCGCTCAGCCCGCCTGAACTTACCTGATCTCCTGGTTGCTCAGCACTTTAACTCCCCGTCCCATTCCCAATCTGACCTTTCTGTCCTGGGCCTCCTCCATTGTCAGAGGTGAGGCCCAGCGCTGAGTTACTCCAGCATTTTGTGTCTACCTTTGATTCAACCAGCATCTGCAGTTCTTTCCTACACATTATGAAAGAGGTGCTCAGCTGGGTTCTCAAAACAATGCATAGTTATTAATAAACGTGGACGTGTGTGGCATCTTGATTTCACCAGAGTCACTCCCAGATGTTCCTTTGTGGGGAAAATTATGCAGGTGTGCTGGATGGCCTTAAAACATAGGGTCTGGAGTAGATGCCAGAAAAGTGAATGTTCACCAGATTAATTAATTGATGCTGCAGGTTGGAAAGGAAAGCTGAATGTGTGACAAGTGCAATCCTCTTTCTTCTCAGCAGGTGTTATGCGAGGCTGTGCCAATGGAATGTGCGGGTCTTCATGCGATAGAGAATCTTACCACACTGTGAGTTTGCTCTGCTCTTTCCAGTTGCCACCTATTTGGTGAAAGGATCTACAGTCCCATTGCAGCAGATAATGCATCTGCTGCTAATATCATAGATTTACTTAGAGATGATTGACCAACATTGGCTTATGTCTGCAGATACAATACAGGATGTCTACTGTGGCATAAACACCGTTATCAGTTTCAAAAGTACTCAAGGTGGTGAGTTTGAGTATGAGTTTAGTTTATTGTCATGTACTGTACCGAGGTACAGTGAAAAGCTTTTGGTGCGTGCTAACCAGTCAGCGGAAAGACAATACATGATTACAATCGAGCCATCACAGTGTATAGATACGTGATAAAGGGAAATACCGTGCATAATGTTCAGTGCAAGATAAAGTCTAGTAAAGCTTGATCAAAGATAGTCCAAGGGTCTCCAATGAGGTAGATAATATTTCAGGACTGCTCTGTAGTTGTTGGTAGCAGGGCCCAGTTGCCTGATAAAAGCTGGGGGGGAAACTGCCCCTGAATCAGGAGCATTTTCACACTTCTATACCTTTTGCCCGGTGGGAGAGGGGAGAAGAGGGAATGGCCGGGGTGCGATTTGTCTTTGATTATGGTTCTGGATTATAGATCGTCTAATATTGCATATCCCATTGTGCAGTCACTCTAAGCATTGGGACCTGCCTCCAAACTTGTTTATCAGCTTCTTCCAATAGATATACTAGTAGGAACAGGAAATCCATTTGGAATAAGGCAAAAGAGAAGGCCCTAACCGCTCATCAAAAGGTACCAAGAAAAAAACTGTTTTTGGACGTTCAGATGTTAATGAAACAAAACAAATTTGAAGTTATCTAAAAAAAAATGTTTTCTTAATCCATTTTGTTCTTTCGCTCAGTAATACCTATGTCAATTTTGTAGAATTGTGTTTTCTGACCTGTGTGAAGAAGCAGTAATGATGAGGAATGGGTTGTTTGTTTTATCGACACTTTATTTAAATACGTCCCTCTATTTTTGGATGACACCTTTAACATCTGGTGCACTGACTTCAGAAAATTAGGTGGGAAGAAATTTGGAATTCTGATTGGAATAAGGCAAGAGAGAAGCCCCAACCGCTCATCAAGCGTGTTCTCCATCTGGCCCATCTCCCATGTGTCCCCTTCCCCCCACCCTCCTCCCTTCACCTCTCAAGCAGCTGCCTGTGGTTTTTTACTGTGGCCCATGTGAAGCTGAACAACCTGAAGCTTGGCAGTGGCAACCATCACACAAGGGGAGGCATGGAGTGCGGATCACACAGGATGTAGGTAGGGGGTCCTGAAGCAGCCTGAGGAGCTACTCTCAGTTTGTTACAGTGAAATGTCTTATTTGTTTTTAAATGTCTCAATGATCAGTATTAAGAACATTTCAAATATACTATATTGAACTAATTAATAATAACTACTATTTTATTAAAAAAGCACATTGTAGGGTGGTACAGTGCTGCAGCTGATAGAGCTGCTGCCTCACAGCGCCAGAGACCCATGTTCGATCCTGACCACGGGTGCTGTTGTGTGAAGTTTGCACGTTCACCCTGTGACCAAGTGGTTTCCTCCCGGGTGCTCCGGTTTCCTCGCGCATCCCAAAGACACGCGGGTTTGTGGGTTAATTTGCCTCCATAAAATTGCCCTTAGTGTGTAGGCAGTGGATGAGGATGGGGAATAACATAGAACTAGTTTGAATGGATGATCGATGGTCGGCGTGGACTTGCTGGGCTGAAGGGCCTGTTTCCATGCTGTAATTTTCAATCCATTTACTTTAAAAAAAAATCATGTGTTGGAAATTAATGAAAGCATAAAGATTAAGTAAAATAAAGAAAAATAAATATGCATTGATCTGTAGTTTTCAACAATATTGGTGATCCATTCAAACATCAGTCACCTTGGCATAAAAATGAGGGGCCGGATGTGAAGCGCATCATGAACCTCAGCCCCGCACTTTCATGCTTGCCTGTGGACATTGCTGGGTCTAACAAAACAGCAGGTAGCTTGACCCACAACTAACAAATTGGGAGCGCAATGAGGAAAATGTATGTATCATTTGACAAAGTTAGTTCGTCTTTGACTTAAAAGCTCGTTCTTCGTCTGGCCTATCACTCTTGGAGATCGAGTGTAGAAGTTAAAGATGAGGTAACTTTGAGCAGGACATCTCTACTGGTACTATGAAACTACTGTCAAATGATGAATACAATTAGGCCAAATCCTTTCTTTGAAATTGAATTTTCAGTGATTCTTTTCAGTGTGAATGCATACCATTTTTACAATTCTGTCCAAATTAATTTTCACCCACTGGCAGTGAAGTTCATTATAATGTTTTATGCATTTCGTGTTAAAACTTTCATTTTGTACTTGAATGGGGCTTACACTGATTAATGCTGGGCTGCAAAATGTTATGCCAAGAATTTCTATGGATTGCCTATTAAAAATACCAATTTGGATCGCGGTAAGCTCATCCATATAATCAGGAATTCCACAATGTAATATAAATTAAATCACAAACACATTACCATTATAAATATTAACAAACCTTTTACAAAAGCTGTTATTGCTCAAAACATTGGACATCTAACAAGTGTTACAGACTTTGGGCAAAATTAGGTTAGGAAATAAAATATTCAGTGTGCATAAACTTGAAGCATAAATTAGAGGAGATGCAATGGATTATGTACATTTTTTACTTTTATGACTGAAATCCATTTAATAAAAGTGAATAATGCGGTACTGTGAAACATCCTTGGATCTTTTCAGCAACTGTCTTTTAATTTGGAGTTCATTATATTTGCACGGCACATATAAGAATAAGATCGTACCTAAATTGCACTCGTGGAAATAGTTGATTCTGCAACATTAGGTCTCTACCCTAATGAGCCAGATCCATTGACTCGCTCCCAGGGATGGATGCGGAGAGGAAATTTCCCCAAGTGGAGGTAACTAGGGCATAGCTTCAGGATAAGTAGCTATTTAAGATGGAGATGAGGAGGAATCTCTGCCCCAGGAGGAGTGGAGGTGAAGTCAGTGCATATATTCAAAGCAGAGGCTGACAGATAATAAAAACAAAATCAGGCAGCTTGGGGCTATGGGAACAGAACAGGGTGGCTCCAGTTTCTTCCCACACTCCAAAGGCGTACAGGTTTGTAGGTTAATTGGCACTGGTAAATTTCTAGTGTACGGGAATGGCTAATGTGTAGGATAGTGCTAGTGTATGGGGATTGCTGGTCGCTGTGGACTTGGTGGGCCGAAGAGGCTCGGATTCTATTGTCAATTATCTCATTGAATCACAGGGCAGAACTGAAGGGCCAGTTGGTTTACTCTAGAAGAAACAAGGAACTGCAGATGAAATGTGTAGGAAGGAACTGCAGATGCTGGTTTAAACCGAAGATGGACACAAAATACTGGAGTTACTCAGCAGGACAGGCATCTCTGGAGAGAAGGAATGGGTGACGTTTTGGGTCAAGACCCTTCTTCAGACTGCAACTGCAGATGCTAGTTTATAAAAGATGACACAAAGTGGTGAAGTAACTCGGCGGGTCAGGCAGTATCTCTGGAGCACGTTAATAGGTGATGTTTTGGGTCAGAACCCTTCTTCAGGATGAGTGAGGGTCCCAACCTGAAACAACACCTATCCACGTGCTCCAGAGATGCTGCCTGACCTGCTGACATACTCCAGCACTTTGTGTCCTCTGGTGTACTCTTGTTCCTGTTTCTTTTTTTTGTGTGCAAGTTGCACAGAACCTCATTGTGGAATGAAAAACAACCTAACTAAATCTCAAAGATATTGCAAAGACCTTTACTTTTACTCTTTATCATACCTTTGAATCCAAGTATCACTTGGTCCTGGCTCTGGAACCTTAAATCCAACTCTCGATAGAAATCCAGATTAATGTTCCAGTGTAGCTGGGAAAAGGCTACAAGTTTAGAGATGCATTTTGTCTGAGGAATTCATAAACTTAGCCTCATTTGATTTCTCAGTCAAATACGAAAGATCCCATTGTTCAATATGGAAACAGTACAGGGCAGTCTCCAATATACGTCCCTCAATAAACATCACACAAACTGAGTGTCTGCTGCTGATTATTTTGATGTTTGTGTGAAGTTGGCACACATTTACTGCTTGTCTTCAACTTTATAACAGGGCAACATTTCAAGAAGAACGTATTTGACTGTAAAATCTTTGTGGTGCTCATTCCTAGCATTTTCTATTTGCATTTCAGATTTTTTTTCCAGTGTAGTAGTATCTCATCATATTTTTGGTATACATACGAGATGTGGGTTTTTTCTGTCAGTGCCAGAATTTAATGTCTCCCACTAATTGCCCTCAAAAAGTCATGCATGACAATCTATAGTCGTTGTGGTGAAGATACTCCCGTTTGGCAATGAAGGAATAACAACAGGAAACTGCAGATGCTGGAATTTTGAGCAAAACACCAAGTGTTGGAGGAACTAAGATGGTCAGAAGATCATAAATAATAGTAGAATCAAGTCTACTCTGCCATTCAATCATGGCTGATCTATCTCTCCATCCTAACATTCTCCTGCCTTCTCCCCATAACCTCTGACACCTGTCCTAATCAAGAATCTATCTATCTATCTATCTATCTATCTATCTATCTATCTATCTATCTATCTATCTATCTATCTATCTATCTATCTATCTATCTATCTATCTATCTATCTGTCTGTCTGTCTGTCTGTCTGTCTGTCTGTCTGTCTGTCTGTCTGTCTGTCTGTCTGTCTGTCTGTCTGTCTGTCTGTCTGTCTATCTATCTATCTATCTATCTATCTATCTATCTATCTATCTATCGGCCTCCACAGCCTTCTGGGGCCAAGAATTCCACAGATTTACCACCCTCTAACTAAATACATTTCTCCTCATCTCCTTCCTTAAAGAACGTCCTTTAATTTTTGAGGCTATGACCTCTAGTTCTACACCCTCCCACTAGTGGAAACATCCTCTCCACATCCAGTCTATCCAAGCCTTTCACTATTCTGTATCCTTCAATGAGGTCCTCCCTCATTCTTCTAAACTCCAGCGAGTACAGGCCCAGTGCTGACAAATGCTTATCATAGGTTAACCTACTCATTCCTGGGATCATGTAAACCTCCACTGCACCCTCTCCAGAGCCAGAACATCCTTCGTTAGATACGGTCAGACAACATCTGTGGAGGGAATGGACAGATGATGTTTTGGATTGGGACTCTTCTTCAGACTAATGGAGGGTCCCAACTTGAAGCATCGTCTCTGTCCTTTGCCTCCACATATGCTGCTTGACCTGCTGAATTTCTCCAGCACTTTGCATTTTGCTCATGGAATAACAAAATATTTCCAAGTCAGATTGCATGTGATCTGGTAGGCATCCTGTAGGTTGCGCAGCGTTAGCTCTTACTCTTCTTATTCTTCCTAGTTAGAGGAGATAACAAGTTTGGGTGTGCTGTAGGAGACACTTGACTGATAACTGGAGTGTATTATGTTCATGGTACCCAATAGAGCTATGATGCATTGGTAGACACAAAATAATGGAGTAACAGTGGGACAAGCAACAACTTGGAGAGAAGGAATGGGTGACGTTTCGGGTCAAGACCCTTCTTCAGTGATTGGTGGTAAAGGGAATGAATAGGAATGGTGGAGTGGAACGGTGAATGCTTAGTAGGGTGGCTTTGTGTTTGATGGCGTTGAGCATCCTGAGCTGCACTTTTCCATGCAACTGAAGGGTATTTTATCATTCTTTGGACTTGCAACTTGGAGATGGTGGAACATTTTTGGGGAAGCAAGAGGTGCATTACTCAGTCCAGGATATCTTGCCTCTGGTCCAGTTAAACTACTGACCAATGACGTTACCCCAGGATGATAAAGGGAACCAGCAATTGTTAAGTTCATTAAAACATGAAGGGCTGATGGATAGATTCCTCTCTGCTATAAAGGCTTTTCTCTGCCACTTGTTGAGTGTAAATTCAGCCCATGCTTAAATTAAGTCCAATTGTAATGCAGATGTTATCTAATTGATTTTATGGGGAACTGTGAATGGAATTTGGATGTTGTGAATTATCAGCAGACATTCCTATTTCTGACATTTAGATGGAAGCAATTGATGAAGCAATTGTCACGTTTACCAAGATACAGTGAAAAACGTTGTTTGCATGCTATCCAGTCAAATCATACTATACCCGAGTACAACCTAACTATACACAAGTACAATAGATAGTACAAAGTGAAAAATACTCCAGAATATAGTGTTAATCCTCATAGCATTACTTATGAGGATAAGGATCATGCGGGGTGATGTCATGGAGGCGTACAAACTCATCAGGGGAATAGATCAGGGAGTTGCACAGAGTCTCTTGCCCAGCGTGGGAGAATCAAGAACCAGAGGACACAGGTTTAAGGTGAGGGGGAAAAATTTAATAGGAACTTGAGGGGTAACTTTTTCACAGCTGGTGAAACGAGCAGCTGGAGGTGGTAGTTATGGCAGATACTATTGCAACATTTCAGAAACATTTAGACAGGTACATGGATAGGAAAGGTTTAAAGGGATATGGTCCAAACGCTGGCAGCTGGGACTAGTGTAAATGGAACATGTTGGTCTTTGTGGGCAAGTTGGGCCAATGGGCCTGTTTCCATGCTGTTTGACTCTATAACTCTATAGAAGAGGTAATGATCGGGGTGCAAATGGTCCTTGATTATGTTGGCTATTTTTTTCCAAGACAGCATGGAGTCGATGGGGGAGGAAGCTGGTCTATGTGATGGGCTAGGCTGTGTCCACAACTCTCTACAATTTCTTGCGGTTCTGGGCAGAGCATGGTGATCTTTGTTAATAGTACTGTTACGCTAATAAGAAGGTGCCTTGAAGTAAAATTATCTTCATTTGAAGTATTATGTTAATAAACTTCTAAAGTAAGTTATAACTTAAACGTTGTTGATGTTTTTATCCCGTAAAGAAAAGGTTAAAATGATTCAGTGATATTTTTCTAACATCTCATGCATTATACAAGTAACCTTCCTGTAATCCACTTATTTGTTATTTCATGGTACTTTAATCCAGCAATTTATTTTCATATTTGCAAGGATATTGAAGTTGTTTGGGCTGAAATCATCTTGACAATACCTTCAAAAAAACAACATCCCCTGGACGGAATAGCCCTTAATAAAATCCACAAAAGTAACTATTAATCAAAGATTAAATCAAGGTACCAGCATCATGCTTTAATACAATTGCATTGGCACCAGGGGCTTGTTGCTGAATTTGATACTTCGATTTTAATGAAATTCTATGTGGCCTTGGGAGATGGTGGGATTGGTAGGGGGAGATGGTGGTGAATAATCATCATGTCACGATACATAAGGAGCTGAATGGAATTTTTGTTAGTTAACATAGAACGTAAAGTTACAACACCTGAACTTTTCTCTCGTTCAAAATCTCTCATTGTTATCAAAATTGCTGCTGATTTTACACAGAACCATATGTTCTGGGAATATTTGCCAAATGATTAAAAATCCAGAAAATCACACTATTGCTGTTAAATATATAAACATAAATTGTCATTCTTCTCTTCTAAAATTGGCTCAGCCAATGTTAGTTTTTGGAACAAGGAGAAGGATTGTGTGCCTTGACTTTTCTAATTAAACAGGAGAGATTGTGGTATCAGAGACAATCAAATTAAAAATACAGTGACCTTTCAAAGCACCATTGAGTCAGTACTAAATTCGTTTGAATATCTCACACTTGGCTATTTCCTATTATGCAGGTTTACAGGGTAATATCATTTTAATGCATTTTAAGGCCGCTTGTGCTTAATATTTAATTTACACATATTGAAAAAGGTCAAGTCCATTGCAATGCAAACTTTCTCAGGAGTGTATTGAACTAGTGCAGAAACCTGTTCTTGGTCTTCGTAGATCTCAGACCTGAACACCAAAAGCAGGCTGGAAGAGATAATCATAAAACCCCAAAGGTTAGCTTCAAATTCTCTTGACTTCAATTGCCACCGACACTTCATTGGCAATTTCACCAGGTGATTTTTTTTGGGTTACCAAATGCAAAAATAGAATGCTTCATTATTTTATAGTTTACTCTGTCATAAACGTCACTCCCTGATGGCCACTTTTCAGGAGGAAGAACAGAATCCTCGAGAAATGCTCAGGAACTCAGGTGTGATCTATAGGGAGAGAAAGAGAATAATGCCCCTGTCCCACTTAGGAAACCTGAACGGAAACCTCTGGAGACTTTGCGCCCCACCCAAGGTTTCCGTGCGGTTCCAGGAGGTTGCAGGTGGTTGCCGGAGGTTGCAGGTAGTGGAAGCAGGTAGGGAGACTGACAAAAGCCTCCGGGAACCGCACGGAAACCTTGGGTGGGTTGCAAAGTCTCCAGAGGTTTCTGTTCAGGTTTCCTAAGTGGGACAGGGGCATTAATCTTTTACATCATGCATCATTTACATCATACATCATTTGCCTATTTCCTTCGCTCCATAGATGCTGCTGCACCCACGGAGTTTCTCCAGCATTTTTGTGTACCTTTGATTTTCCAGCATCTGCAGTTCCTTCTTAAACAAATAATCTTTTATATCAATGTCCTTTCATCAGAACTGGGAAAGATTGGGAACAAATCCAGTTTAAAGTTGCAGAGAATGGATAATGGAGTGGGAGGGATGACGGGATGGGGTAGTGAAATTTGTGTTTGGACGCCAAGAACAAAAGACGATGGTTGTGATAAGATGGAATGATATGTGACAGTGATGTTGACTGAAAGAGTTGTGAATTGTGATTTTAGTTTATTGTCATGTGTGCTAAGGTACAGTGAAAAGCTGTTGTTGAGTGCTAACCGGTCAGCAGAAAGACAATACATGATTACAATCGAGCCATCCGCAGTGTACGAAACATGATGAAGAGAAATAACGTGAATAATGTTTAGTGCAAGATAAAGTCCAGTAAAATCCAATCAAAGATATTCCAGGGGTCTCTAATGAAGTAGATAGTAGTTCAGGACTGCTCTCTGGTTGTTGGTAGGATGATTCAGCTGCCTGATAACAGCTGGGAAGAAACTGTCCCTGAATTTGGAAGTGAGCATTTTCACACTACTATAACTTTTGCCTGATGGGAGAGGGGACAGAGTGGCCAGGGTGCGACTCATCCTTGATTATGCTGGTGGCCTTGCTGAGGCAGCGTGAGGTGTAAATGCAGTCAATGGAAGGGAGGTGGGTTTGTGTGATGGTCCGGGCTGCGTCCACAATTCTCTGCAATTTCTTGCGGTCTTGGATGGAGCCAATCCTAAATCAAAGAGAGTGATAAGGGTATGGTTGGAAGACATGAATGGATATTGGAAATACCAGAAAAAGAAAAAGAATAAAAGTAAATGTTAAGAAGTGCCACAGTGGTGCATCAGTAGAGTTGCTGCCTTACTGCACTAGAGACCCGGTGGCTAAGGGTTCTGTCTGTATGGAGTTTGTACATTCTCCCTGTGACCATGTGGGTTTTCTCCGGATGCTCCACTTTCCTTCCACATTCCAAGGACGTGCAGGTTTGTAGGTTAATTGGCTTCTATAAATTGTCCCTTGAGTGTAGGATAGAACTAGTGTATAAGTGAGTGCAGATCGGCCCGGACCCGGTGGGCTGAATGGC
Source organism: Amblyraja radiata (assembly GCF_010909765.2). Classification (NCBI taxonomy): domain Eukaryota; kingdom Metazoa; phylum Chordata; class Chondrichthyes; order Rajiformes; family Rajidae; genus Amblyraja; species Amblyraja radiata. Next base: position 40,362,837 of record NC_045969.1, on the reverse strand, counting down.
CTGTTTCCACACTGTATCTCTAAATCTAAAACTAACACTAAAAATTCAAATTGAGCCAGAGATAGGGAAGCCAGAGTGGGAAGGGGATGAAGGATTAAAGTAATGGGCCTGCCATGGTAACACTCATGCAAGGTTAAGGAAAAGAAACCAAGTTCTGACAGAACATACTGTGATCTTCATAATTTTGAATCAAATTCAACCATTTCAGAGGATTGGCCATTGCAGTCTTATACCAAAATGTTGTTCTCCTTTCCCTTCTGATCTTTCAAACTTGAAACTGTGTCCTCCAATTTACATTTCCTCCAGAGATAACTTCAGCACCATTTTCAGCCAGCATTTCTTACTACTCCCTTTCAGTCTACTTGTGTGTGTTGTGCTCTCTCCTTGTCTGTTTGCCCTATCGGCCATTCCCTTCTGTTCTGCCTCTTCCTCTTTTCTGGAGCTTAAAACATCTTTCATTTCAAACTTTTTCTTGTGCTGAAGAAAGATCATTGACCAGAATTGGTAAGAAATATTTTTTCTCTTCACAACTCTTGCCTGACCTGCTGAGTATTTCAAGTGTTTTCTGTTTTACTGTCAGATTTGTTTTACCTGCAGTCTCTTTTGGTTTTGGTTCTATTTATCAACTGTGGCCTGTCGATTATTACTTATCCTTAAACTGCCCACCATTCCATCCATATTGCCTTTGCTAGCATTTTGTCATAAAGTGCTAGAATGAACATCTCTGCATCGAGAGAGTGAAAGTAAAATATCAGACAGCTCCCTAATCTTGATAAATCATTTTAGGTGCGGTCATTATATTAGATGTGTCGCTGTACACATGATTATACTCCACGGTTGTACTGCCTGCTGGCATTCATTATCCCGAAACCCTATGAAAGAGTAAGAATTAATGTACAATTAACCTCTTTGGTGTTCTGTAAATATCCAGCTGCATGAGAACAACATTGACATCATAAAGAAAGATCATTGCAAAGAAACTTAGAAGTGTGAAATGGAAAGATGGATTTTGCCTCAAGGTTGGAGAAAAAAGTGTTAAAACATTTTTTTGGGGTATTGTTTCTGTATTAAATCTTGTCCCAATTGTGATAAATGTGATACTGTTTTTGTAAAGTTAAATTTTGCATTATTATCTCAAATGGAAAGGTTTGGTGCATGAGAGGTTACTCTAGATCCCATTATAGCGTAAATGTATGATGTAGATGTATGACTTAGTATAGATGTTAGTATGACTAATATGTTAGTATGATTAGTATGTGTAGATGTATGACTAGATATAGTCGGCATGGTGGTGCAGCGGTGGAATTGCTGCCTTACAGCGCCAGAGACCCTGGTTCAATCTTGACTATGGGAGCTGTCTATACAAAGTTTTTACGTTCTCCATTTGACCATGTGGGGTTTTTTCGGTTTCATCCCACATTCCAAAGACGTACAGGTTTGTAGGTTAATTGGCTTCGGTAAAATTTGTAAATTGTCCCTAGTACGTTGTAGGATAGCGTTAGTGTACGGGGAACGTTGGTCGGCGTGAACTTGGTGGGCCGAGGGGCCTGTTTCCATGCTGTAAACCAACTAAACTAGAGTGGGTTAGAGATACAAGTCATCAGAGTGTGAGAGGAAAATGGAGTGCCCGGAGAAAACCTATAAAGGTCACAGGGAGAACGTACAAACTCCGTACAGACAGCACCCACAGTCAGGATCGAACCCGGGTCTCAGCCGCTGTAAGGCAGTGACTCTACCCCTGCGCCACCGTGCTGTTCCTATTACGTGGCGATTTCCTTACATGCCTCTCTTAACTCTATTGCAGTCTTCTAAATATATTAAAAAATATATATTCATTATTTTCTTAAGGATTAGATACCATAAATTTGCATTTAATTTTATGACAGTAAATTCTATTTTAAGTTTCCATTTAGGATATGCCACACGCCTTTGCTCTATTTATGGATGATTTGTGACTGATAATGCAAGGCAATAAGATTATTTTCCTTTTTTACATAAATCATCCCAAGCAGCTAACTTGTGCTATGATTTTCTGAAATCTTATTAACACACATTGGAAAGCAAAAATTGTCAGAAATGAATCAAATCAACTGGGGCCGGGATTTGTGTATAGAAGTTACACAAAGAAGATTCAAGTTCTCCTTTATGTTAGAAAAATCTAATTTGAAGATATATAAAATATTATTTATGCCCATGAAAATCCCATTGGAAAAAACATCAATTTTTAATAGAATCAGTTCTGAAAATATAGGCAAAGTCTCTGATTCAAAAATTAAAACAATCCTTTAGAACAAGTCACTTTTATAAATCAGATATAGTGAATTGGCTTCTGCTGTTACTAAAATATGGGGTGTAAATTCCCCAAAATTGGTATAAATGCAGGAAATAGTATCTCTGCTCCTCTAGATTAGGATAAATCCTTGCCTTGAGAGGTAAAGGTGTCGATAGAGATTGTACTGATTTGGTGCAAATGATCAGGGATGCACACATGAGGTATAAGCATCAATGTACCTGCAATTCAATTATGCATGACATTCCTTGATTGCATTGAAGATTGGCTTTATACTGATGCATTTTTTAGGTATATATTTTGTGAAAATCTCAAGCTCTGCTAACAAGCTAAGTTAAGTTTGGATTTTTATATAAAGTTATTTTCAGCTGTTGTTCGTAATGACTAAACATTTGCAAGAAGATAGAATCATAAAGTAATAGGGGGTAATATTACATTTAACATATACAAAAAGATAGAATCTTAATGTATTAGGGGTTAATTTTAAGATCAAAAACCATGTCATCAGATGTTAAATATTAAAAGTCGAATGAAGATAAATGAATCTGCAAATGCTGGAATCTTGTACTAGAAGTCAAAGCCTGACCCAAACCCACTCCAACCCATGCTTTTCTGGAGGTGAGATGCGGGGTTAGTAACAAACTTGTTTCCAATGGGAAATGAAATTGTAATTCCAATGAAATTGAAAATTTCCGTTTGTGGACAGACAGAATTTTCTAGCCCTCTTGAAAGCAAACAATAGAATTAGCAGTAAATAACTTTGCGACATAATCTATGGGAATGGTGGAGCAAAAATGCTTCTCCTTTGTCCAGTATCCCCCACCTCTACAAAGATCCCAGTGCTTGAGAAATGGATCCTTTTGCCTCAAGGTTGTGTTTGGATTCAGACCTCCTCAGTCCCCAGGAGCAGTCATCCTCCTTCCAAGGCTTAGTTAGCAGCAACCTCTCTCATTGTTGGTGACTGGGACATCTACCTCCACCTGGGATCATCTCCAAGCTGGCAGGCCATGGCATCAGATCCTCCTGCTGTTGTGGCCTGCTTCACCTTATTCCCTTTTCGAATAGAATCATGGCATCCACTTTGGAATCTTTCAAAGATAAATGCTGCAAACTGTTGGTTAGGATGTGGAGAATTGTGAACCTCTGGATTTTCAGCAGCAATGCAACCGTTGAGTATTAATATCCATTACATGGCATCCTGCAGCACTGAAGCCGTCCATTTGACCCATTTTACCTGGGTGTTGCCTCTTTGGCTCTCCAGATTCTACCCACATATCAGTCTTAACAGGGGTCCAGACCCGAAACATTACCTTTCCATGTTCTCCAGGGATGCTGCCTGAACCTCTGACTAACGCCAGCATTTTGTGTTTTCCCACATCCCAGATTTTTTCCTGCAACAGCGTAATCTTTATTAGCCCATGTCCAATTGGAATTTGGAAAGTTCCCAAGGAATGTTTGCAGGTAATGCATTCTAGTTTAGTTATATTTTGTGTAATGAAATGACTCCTTATTGTCTTTAAAGTTTAAATGATATATATCTGGCCACCAACCCATTAGCCTGGGTATTTCCCCTTTAAAGAATTTCCCCTTACTTTATCAAAACTGCTTATAATCTTGATTAGTTTTACTTGGCCTCTCCTTGCCTTCTCTGCATTGTACCTCTTGCCTGATTGGAGTTGGGAGAAGAGGGGGTGACCGGGGTGATTGTGCTGGTGGCCTTGCAGAGGCAGCATGAAGTGTAGATGGAATCAATGGAAGGGAGGTTGGTTTCCATGATGGTCTGGGCTGCGTCCACAATTCTCTGCAGATTCTTGCGGTCTTGGAAGGGGTTGTTTCCAAACCATGCTGTGATGCAACCCAGTAAAATGCTTTCTACGGCGTATCAGTACAAGTTGGGAAGAGTTGTTGGGGACATGCCAAACCTTCAAAGCCTTCGAAGCAAGTTGAGACTTTGTTGTGCTTTCTTGGCCGATTACCCATCGGTGTTCTTTTTTCTCGAGTTTCAACAGCAATACAGAACAGGAGATGGCTGCAACACTCAATCAGAACAAGTTCTGTTGCTTTTCATTGGACCCAACAGTGAACAGATGGGCTGTGTTATATTCAAGATAATTTGAAAGTTAAGGAAATTGAAATGACATCCCTTAGGAAGACAGAAATGACGGAATCTAACTGGGAATAACAAGCAAATGACTGAATTAACACTGAGAGGTATTTGCAGGTCACCTGGATAGATAACGTAGAATAATAACAACTGATACAGCCAGCCATTTCTGAGCTGAATTTGTTAATAGAGATATAGTAATAGAATCTGAACCAGTAGAAGTTGCATCAGAGAGTTTCTTGTCAAAATAACTTTATGTCTACAAAGGATTATACATACAATTGTGCTGTACAGAGGCATGGTTTTCCGTATTAATTTCATGGGGAAGAAAATTAAGGGAAGAAATGATCTGATTCTGTTGATTCTGTTAGACTGGGGGGAAGCTTAGAATGAGCTATTTACAATTCGATACGGAAGATAGGCACAAAATGCTGGAGTAACTCAACGGGTCAGGCAGCATCTCTGGAGAAAAGGAACAGGTGACGTTTTGGGTTGAGACCCTTCTTCAGACTGAGAGTATGGGGAGAGAGAAACTAGAGGTATGTCAAGGTACCCCTCAGTTGCCCCTCAGGTTCCTATTAAATATTTCCCCCATTACCTTAAACCTATGTCCTCTGGTTGTCGATTCCACTACTCTGGAAAACATAATCTATGCATTTACTCTATCTATTCCAAGCAGGTTCAGATATAATATCATTGAAGGCTGTGAAATTCACTATCCTTTGGCAATCCCATTGTAAAGTTTACAAGTTAGAAGAGAGAAAGATGGAGCAGCAGTAAAAACAATGATGATTGCTAAATTCACCATGGAACATCAAAAGAAGGTCAGATATTCCTAGCAATGCCTATCAGACAGTTTATATTGATATAAGTATGCATCAGGACTAGTTTCTTGGAAGGCAGAAATGTCTTTGAGCAGTTTTGTTCACCATGAGTAGATATACTCAGATGAGGTCAACAGTATAGGCTGCTCTGAATATAATATGTTCTGTTTGGGGAGACGCCAGAGACCTTTTATCCTGCTAGCATACTCATAATGGCTGGAACTTGGTAAGAAATACTGGCCGAGCCATACTGAACACCTGGCATTTATCACAATGTGCATCAGTGCGAATTCATGTCCCACATTTTATGTCTAAGCTTGGCTGACAACTTACTGTCAAGTGTTGGAGTTCAGCTGTGGTGCATAAACCTGCATTGAGCCCATTTATTGAAGTGGAGAGCAATGAAAAGTAAATATAAGGTAGTTATTAGTTTGAAGTAATTGAGTTTACTTGATGCATTTTTTTTTTTTTTTTTTTTTGATTGTTTTTACTGTATTTTAATGTTGCTGTTTTTTTTTTTTTTTTTTTTTTTTTAAATTAGAAGTACGGTAAGTTATAATAATACACAACACATATGTCTTAATACATTTTTTTGTACCGCTTCATTTTTTAAGCTTTAAGAAAAAGATAGAAGTAAAGAGAGTAAGGAAAGTGCGCAAGAGTCGTGAAGGTGCAAGAGAGTGTTGAGAAAAGAAAGCCCCTTAGAAAAGAAGTTAGAGAAGGAAGTAAAGAAAGAAAGAAAGTAGACCCTAGAAAAGAAGGAAAAAGAAAGGAGAAACAATCGCTCTATTATAACATTAAACTCCGCAGAAAGGGAACTACCAACCAAGTTTGTTTTTGTTGCCAGATCCTGGTACCATTTATTTATTTATTTATTTATTTATTTATTAAATTACTATTGCACCTCATGCTTGTAATAGTTCCAAAAACGTACACCACGTCTTTTGGAATTGGTCTGCTTTGCCTGCTAAGAGGAATCTCATCTCTTCCAGATGTAGTGTTTCAAACATATCTGATATCCACATTTTTATTGTTGGTGTGGGCGCATTTTTCCAGAATTTAAGTATAAGCTTTTTCCCATTATTAGCCCATAATTGAGTAAATTCTTCTGAAACCCGTTTAGTTCAGGGTTACCTTCCGATATTCCAAAAATAATTCATTCTGGTTTTGGTACCAGTTTTATTTTAATTAATTTTGTAAAGATGTCAAATATTTCATTCCAGAATTTTTGTATTTTTGTACAAAAAACGAAAGAATGCGCTATGGTAGCTTCTTGACACAGACATTTATCACAGATGGGTGAGACATTAGGGAAGAATTTATTTATTTTAGTTTTTGAATAATATAGTCTATGTAATGTTTTGAATTGGATGAGAGTATGTCGTACGTTGATCGAACATTTATGCACCTGTAGTAAATGATTATCCCAGCTCTCTTTTGAAATTTTTATAGCTAATTCTTGTTCCCAGTCTCTTCTAATTCCATCAGTTGTGGGTATTTCTATGTTTAAGATGATGTTATATAAGTACGATATTAGATTCGCTGATTCCGCCTTTGTCTTCATTGCTTCATCCAGTAAGTCTGTAGGCATATTATGATAGTCTTTTGTGTATTTTTTCAGATAATCACGAATTTGAAGATATTTAAAATATTGATTATTTTTCAAATTATATTTCAGTTGTAGTTGTTGAAATGATAGTAATTTTCCCAATTCATACAGATCTCCGAGCGTTTTGATTCCCATTCTTTCCCATTGTATGAATGATTTGTCTATAATTGATGGTTTAAACGATGGATTATTAACTATTGGTATTAAAAGAGATAGGTTTCTTAATTTTAGGTTCTGTTTTATTTGTTTCCATGTTCTAATTGTGCTATGTATAATTGGATTTTTATTATAATTTTTGTTACTCAGATGTATTGGTGAGAGGAGAGTCGCTCCTATATTACACGGAGAGCAGTCCTCTCTTTCCATTACAATCCAGTCCACCTGCTTGGCAGAATTGTCCAGCAGGTGAATCATATTTTTAATATATACTGCCCAATTATAATACATAAAGTTGGGGAGCGCTAGACCACCCAGCTCTTTTCGTTTATTAAGGTGTGCTCTTTGTATTCTATGGGATTTATAATCCCATATAAAATTTGTAATGTCTGAATCCAATTTTTTGAAAAACTTTTTTGGGAGATATATAGGTATTAATTGAAATAGGTATAGGATTTGTGGTAGAAAGATCATTTTTATAGCGTTTATTCTGCCTATTAGGGACATCGGAAGTGTTTTCCAGAATTTAATCAAATTATTTAGTTTCTTAAGTAAGGGATTATAATTGGCTTTAAACATATCATGGTAGTTTCTAGTAATTTCAATTCCCAAATATTTGAATTTTTCTGTGGCTATTTTAAAGGGGAATTTCCGGAGGTGTGTTGAGTCTTTTGGTTTTATCGACATAATTTCACTTTTGTTCCAGTTTATTCTATATCCTGAGAAGGATCCAAAGTCCTCAATTAAATTTAATATGTTTGGTATACTAATTTGTGGTTTTGTGATGTACAATAGTACATCATCGGCGTATAAAGATATTATGTTATTTGAGTGTTTTGTATTATAACCATAAATATCCGGGTGTGTTCTTATTTTTCAGCAAGGGGTTCAATTACCAAAGCAAATAACAGCGGTGATAATGAACATCCTTGTCTATTACCCCTTGATAATTCAAATTTCGTGGATAGTATATTATTAGTTAGTATTCTAGCCGTGGGTTTGTTATATAATAATTTTATCCATGCGATGAAGTTCTCTCCCATTTGGAATTTTTGCAATACTTTAATCATATAATCCCATTCTACTTGGTCAAACGCTTTTTCTGCGTCCAGTGAAATGATAGATAACTCTTGGTCATGAGATTTATGTGAGTGCATTATGTTAAGCAAGTGTCTCAAATTATTGAATGAATGTCTCTTAGGTATAAATCCTGTTTGATCCTCATTTATTAATCTACTAACATACCTGCTTAGTCTTCTAGCTAGTGTTTTCGCTATTATTTTTTGATCCGTATTTAACAGAGCAATAGCTCTATATGATTCTTCTATATTTTTATCTTTTTTAAGTATTAGTGTGATCGTTGATTCTGCTAATGTTTCAGGTAATCTTTGCTCTTTAAAAGCATATGTATACATTTTCTGTAGGCGTGGAGTAACTATGTCGTAAAAGGATTTATAGAATTCGTTACTGAATCCGTCTGGTCCTGGTGTTTTTCCATTCTTAAGTGTGTTTATTGTGTCTTCTATCTCCTTAGAAGTAATTTGTGCTCCCAGTTCCTCTTGTTCCCTCAGTTCTAATTGAGGGAGATTACAATTATCCTGAAATTCTGAGACTTTATTATTGTCTATTGACGTTTTAGATGTGTATAGATTCTGGTAAAATTGAGCAAATCTTTTATTGATATCCTTGGGTAGTGTTAATAATTCCCCTCTATCTGATTTAATCTTTAGTATTGCATTCTCTTTTTCCCGTTTTTTCAATTGGCGTGCTAAAAGTTTGTGGGGTTTGTCCCCAAATTCAAAATGTTCTTGTTTAGTGATTTGAAATAGTGTTATAACTTTCTCTGACAACAACTTGTTTAGCTTGAATTTCAATAGTAGAATTTTATTATGTTTATCCATAGTTGGATCTTTAGCATTATCTGTATCTAATTGTTTTATTTGTTCTTCTAAATGTCTTTGTTCATTCTTATTCTTTTTATTTTGAAAAGCTTGAAATGAAATAATGACTCCTCTAATAAATGCTTTGAAGGATTCCCATAATAGCGTGGGGGATATATCTGGTGTATCATTTATCTCAAAAAATAGGTCCATCTGTTTTTTTAGATATATACTCCCTTGTGGGTCTTTTAAAATTTGCGAGTTAAACCTCCAGAACGATTTATTCATAAACATTCCTTCTAATTTTAAAACAAAAGTTAACGGAGAGTGGTCTGAGATCGCATTGATGTGGTATTTAGGGTTCATAGTATGTGGAATTAATTTCGTATCCACTAGGAAATAGTCTATACATGAGTATGTTTTATGTACCATTGAATAAAACGAATAATCCCTTCCCGTCGGGTTTGCAATCCTCCAAACGTCTGCTATATTTGTGTTTTTTATATATGTATGTAAGAGTTCACTGGTTTTAGATTTCATGTTACCTCTTTGTTTTTGCATCGATTTATCTAGATACGGGTCTAAAATACAGTTGAAGTCTCCTCCAATTATAACATTTTGATAATTAAATTCTGCAATTATATTCAAAATTTTATTAAAAAATTGAGGATTATCAAAATTGGGCGCATAAATGTTTACCAGCGTAATTGGCGTAGTATTGATTTCTCCTGTTACTATAAGGTATCTCCCTTCCTTATCTGATATAATATTCTTTGATTTAAATGGTATTCCTTTACGAATAATGATTGCAGTGCCTCTAGATTTGGAAGTGAATGAAGAGTGAAATGTTTGGCCTATCCAGTTCGCCCTCAGTCTCGTCTGATCTTGGTGTTTAAGATGCGTTTCTTGTAGAAACGAAATGTCCGTGTTATATGATTTCAACTGAGCTAGTATCTTGCCCCTTTTAATAGGTTCATTAATACCCCTTATATTCCAACTACATAGTGTGATTCCTCCCATTTTCTTTTGATTGTCGTCATGCATTTTTACCAATTTTAATGACCTTATTTATTGCGGTGCGTCCATACCTCAGGACTCTGGTTATTTGGGGGGCGTTTATATTATAGACTTCTTTGGTAGCTCCCTTCCGCGATTTTCCTTGAAAAAAAAGCACATAGATGTGACCTATTGTGATTTTAAAAAAAAATAGAACAAGTAAATTTACAGTGTCTGAATATTCGACACTGTAGTGAGTGTCCCACTCGTCTGTGGGATTCGACATACCGCTTCCGGTGTAGATGTTATGAAGTTAGCCCCGCTGCCTTTATTACCCTAAACCTAGGGGGTCGATACCATTTCCAAATTAGTTCTATTTCACCCAGTTACACTATATATATATGTTTCATTCCGACTTATCAAATCTAATCATATATTCAATTACCTATATTCCTCACTTTAACTATTTACAATCGGTTTTAGCTTTGTTAATAGTGAGCTGTTCGCTGAAAGGGTTAACCAGAGTCAGGCTCCTGGAATTATGCCAGGTGTCTGAGTCTCCTCCCCTCCCCACTCAAGCTGCGAAACACATAAGATTACAGTTGTCTGCGTTATATATCAGGCAACGCATTTTTACAATTTTTACCATTATATACCTCAAGTTAGTTTCCATTACTATTTCTATATTAGTATTGTTAGTTATTAATTATTATTAATTCTCTATATTTTGTGAAACTATGTAAAATCGTAAAGCGACACTTGTCCTTGTAATGTTTTTCCCCATTCAGCTCAGCAGATCGTCACTCCCATGTTTATCAGTCTTTCCCCGTTTGAACACAAAGTGTCCTTGAATTGAATTCCACAATGTCCAAGGGGAGATAATAATGTCTAGACACTTCTCGTGGAAAAGCTGTTGCATTTAATAATTTTTAAAGATTGGTGTTATTTCTCTTTTCTTCTAATATTCTCTTTGAGGGAATAAGCAAGTTAGTTTGTTCATAACGTACTGGTGCCGTGATTAATTTTCTTTTCCTACGCTGTGAGTTCTGCCACGATTTCTTGAGCATATTTAAGAGATGCTACCGAATTAGTAAATGTTTTTGAAACTCCCTTGTAAGTAATACGCATCCTGGCCGGATAATACACTCCGCATATGACTTCCTTGACACCGTAAAGAGCTTCTCTTGTCTGTGAGAACATTCTTCTCTTTTGCACAATCTCATAAGGGTAGTCCCGTAGGAGTTTGATAGAATCATTTCTATACATCATCTTCTCTCCGTGTTTAATTTTTTTCATCACTTCCGGTGGCGCGATGCTCTGCTAGCAGTCGCAAATCTTTTAGCTCCGCTGAAAAAACCGCGATTTTTCGCGTAAAAATCGGGTCTGGAGGTCGGGACCGTTTTTAAAAACCTACCAGAGCACCGGGTCGCTGTGCTGATGACGTCATCAGTAAGCGCCGTGAATTTAACGGAGGAAAACTCATTTTAAATGAAAAACACGTCTCCAGGTCAGAGCCCACAGAGGAAAGCTACAAAACACCTGCTGAAGACATGAAACCTCAAGAAACTGCACAGCTGACCTCTGGAGTGGACTCTGGAATGGATACACGATCTAGACTGAGATGACCACAAAATAGAAACCCGAAATGGAGGAGATAAAGAACTCGGTAAGAGACTTGAGAAAGGACATTGAAACCGGAAATTTAAAAATGATGGAAAACATGGAAGCCGGTAATCAAAAAATCCTTGAGGGCATTGGCGCTCTACAAAAAAGAGTTGAGGATGTGCAAGAAGAATTAACGGGGAAAATTAATAAGGTGGCAGAAGAGACCACAAAGATGTTTGAGGCTGTGCATGAAACTGTTTCTGCAAATGTAACTGCGGTGAAAGATATGGAAGCTGTTGTGCAAGAGATGACCGGAGATATGCAGACGATGAAGTTAGAATTAGACAGCCTCAAGAGTCAACTAACAAAAGTCTCTGATAAATGTGTCGACCTCGAAGCTCGCTCAAGACGCCAAAATATACGAATACGTGGAGTAACAGAAGGAGCTGAGGGGGACAATGCCTGTGAGTTCACTGCCAATCTAATCAAACACGTACTCAAGCTACCTGAGGCACCTGTAATTGAAGTAGCACATCGACTACCCAGATTTCAACCAAGATCACAAGGAGAGCAAGCCTATCCACGACAGATCATAATCAAACTTCGGGATATCTCAACAGTGGAAGAGCTGATGCTTGATGCATTTAATTGTCTAAATATGCTTTATGCGTTTTGGACTTTTGTACGAGAGATGTAGCGCTTAGGTCCACCGAGTCCATGCCAACTGACAACCTTGTACACCAGCACTTCCCTACACAAGAGGGACAATTTATAATTTTTTTAACCAAAGCCAATTGACCTACAAACCTGTACATATTTAGAGTGTGGGAGGAAGCTGGAGTACCCAGAGAAAGCCCAGGAGGTCAAAGAGAGAATGTACAAACTCCATATAGACAGCACCTGTAGTCAAGATCGAACCTGGGTTTGTAGTGCTGTAAATGCAGCAACTTTACCGTGGAGCCGCTGTGCTGCCCTGCTGTGCCACTGTTCCACTTGTAAATGAAGTAACTTTTTGACTCGTATTTTAAACTTTTTAATTAATTAATTTTTTAATAAATGTTTTGATCACCTGCTAACCTGCTTTTCAAGCATGGGAAACCCTTTGCAGTTTTAACAGAAAGATGCAGGGAAATAGCTTGCCTGGTTGTCATAACATTTCCTCCTGCGTCTCACCTTGAACCTGGTGAGACGCAGGAGGAGCCCGGCCAGAACTCACCCCGCAGAGCCCAGTCCCTCCACGCACTAGAATCTTCCAACCCCTGCAGAATAGTTATTAAGATGGCTGATCCGTGAGCAGTTGCTGCTGGGACGCAAATCGGGGCCTGATCAACCCCGGCTGGGTCGCCTGGGCGAGGGTGTCTGATGTTGTGTGACCCGAAACACCCGATGACCCCAGGTCACATCTAGAAGATGTATATTTTTCACACTCACACAGCTGTCTTCTGGGAGCCTTTCAAGCTCCTCATGTGAAGGCATAAAATCACTCAAAGCCCAATAATTACCCAGGGCATTGATATTTTGGGCCAGTGTGGGACGTACCAGCAAGTGGACAGAGATAGATACATCTGCAATGGGCTGTGCATCACTGGTGACAATTAATAATAATAATAATAATAAATTTTATTTTTGGGCACCTTTCAGAAATCTCAAGGACACCTTACAGAGATTAACAGGAATAAAAAACATATAATCAGAATAAAATAAATAATAGAGACATCACAGAAACACAAATTAAAAACAGAATTCAGTCCAAAAACAAAAAATCAAAAACACAATGTGAAAAGAGAGCAGCGGCAGCTAAAGCGCGCCAGCGTCCACTCTCCCTTCCGACAGCCATTTTGGACAAAGACTAACAGGATTACTTACAGACAAAAAAAAATCATCCCCCCACAATGGATACCACTGTGGGGGAAGGCACAATGTCCAGTCCCCAACCCCAAGTTCACCCAAAGTCAGGCCTATTGAGGCCACCGCAATTGCCTCTACGGAGGCCTGATGTTCCTGGCCGTTCTCACCGGGTGATCTTGCCCCGGCGTCGGGAGAGTCCTCTCAGCGGCTGGGCCACCTGGAACGGCCTGCTTCCTAGCTGGAGACCGTGGCTTCCAAAGCCGACAAGGCCGCGCCGGCCTGGAGCTCCCAGGCTCCCGATGTTGAAATCGGCGCCGCCCGCTCCGCTCCGCAGATCCGCAGCCCGGAGGTGTCGAACATGGCGGACACAGTTCACCAGAGCTCCAGCGCGTCGATCTAGCGCGGCGACCCAGGCAAGGCATCGCCCGCTCCGCTCCGCGACAGCGCCCCAGCGCTGCGCCGCCACCGAGGCCGAGGTGCTGGGCGGTCCCTGCCAGGAAACGGCGCTCCAAGCCCGCTGGTAGGCCACGAGGACGGGACGACGGGTAGCCCGGAGAAAAAGCTGCCTCACCGACCAGGTAGGGACCTAGAAGTAAAATTGCCCCCTACCCCCCACATTAAAAAGTCAATTTCTCCAACGGACGAAACACAGGACTTACTAAAAACTTTTTAAAAAAGCGAAGTAAACGGACGGTGGCTGGTTAGCAGCCGCTCCCCAAGATGGCTCCTCCTCCTGCCTCTCAGCGTCTCATTCATGACAAGTTCTGGTCATGAAAGTATTTTGTATCTGCCATCTGTACAGCTGCATCATAAGAAGTACTCATTCGATTCAATGGTTCGATGATACTCAATAGAATAGAATAGAATAGTTTCTTTATTGTCATTGTAACATGAACCATGTACAACGAAATTGTAAAATGTCAGCCAGTCAGTGCACCATTCAAACATTTCTAAAAGCTAACGATACATACAAGGTAAAATATTTAAAAAAAGATAAACAACTAAAATAAATATCATGAAAATAGCACGCATAAACACCCAGCCCTACATCCTTCTGTCGATTTCACAGTCTCTTATTATGTATCGCCCCTGCGTTCCTTGGCGGCTACATTTAGTGCCTTTATAGCAGTGGGGTAAAAACTGTTTTTAAGTCTGTTTGTCCTTGTCCTTGTAGACCTGTACCGTCTGCCTGACGGTAACAGTTCAAACAGGGAGTGTCCGGGGTGGGAAATGTCCTTTATAATACTCTGGGATTTTTTGATGCAGCGGGAACTGTGTAAGTCCTCCAAGGTAAGGAGAGGGCAGCCGACAATCCTCTGGGCGTTGTCAATGGCCCTCTGGAGCGCTTTCCTCTGAGCCGCTGTGCAGCTGGTGTACCATACGCATACACAGTATGTTAGGATGCTCTCAATGGAGCACCGATAAAAGGACAGCAGCAGCCTCTGAGTGATGTTATTCTTCCTGAGCACCCTCAGGAAGTGCAGTCTCTGCTGGACCTTTTTCAGCAGCGCAGAGGTGTTCACGCTCCACGTCAGGTCCTCCTCAATATGGATTCCCAGGAAGCGGAAATCCGCCACCCTCTCCACACAGTCCCCTCTGATAGTTAATGGTACCATGTCCGTTTTATTCTTTCTGAAGTCTATTATTATTTCCTTTGTCTTTAAGGTGTTGAGGACAGCTGCTCCGCCTCATCCCGGTAGGCGTACTCGTCCCCCCCGGAGATGAGTCCCACCACCGTAGTGTCATCCGCAAATTTGACAATGGTGTTGCTGTGGTGGGCGGGGGTGCAGTCATGTGTGTAGATGGTGTAGAGCAGGGGGCTCAGCACGCAGCCCTGTGGAGAGCCGGTACTGAGGCTGAGTGTCCTCCCGGTCAGTGCTTCGTGTTTTTTGTGTCCTCAACGACTACCGGCCAGTCGCACTCACACCAGTGGTGATGAAGTGTTTTGAAAAACTGGTCCGGGGTCATATCACATCACTCCTGCCCCGAAGCTTTGACCCCCACCAGTTTGCGTACAGAGCGAATAGATCCACAGAGGACGCTGTAGCCACAGCCCTCCATGCTGCACTGTCCCACCTGGAGCAGCCGGGGAGCTACGTGCGGATGCTCTTTGTGGACTACAGCTGATTCAATGATTCAATGATGCTTTATTGCCACATGTACCCATCTACAGTGAAATCCTTTGCGTACAATACACAAAGTACATAAAGAGTCACACGGACAAAGTTACAAAAGAACTAATTGGATTCACGTTGGTCCCTCTTTGTTCTCTGCGGCTCCTCCCGCCGAGTCTCTCTTTGTTCTCGATGGCGTGACCAGACCGCCTCTCCGCAACCAGTCCTCAGCCAGCGCTGGGTCTGCCCTTGCACGGCTCCGTGGTGCTCACCGTGCACTTAGCAGCGGATTTAGATTCATACCTCCATAAGTATAGCATTACTCAAGCCTGGACAGCAGGTTGAGAGTATGGGCATGTGTATGTGCTGCTTTTATTACTCAGTGGATAGTCTCTATCTGGAACGAGCCCCCAGAGGAGAATATAGAAGTGGATGCCATTATATTCTTTAAAAGACATTTGGACAGATACGTGGATAGAAAGGGTTTAGAGGGCCAAATGCAGGCAAAAGGGACCGACTCAACATGTCTAAGAAGGAACTGCAGATGCTGGTTTAAACCAAAGATAGACTCAAAAAGCTGGAGTGACTCAATGGGACAGGCAGCATCTCTGGAGAGAAGGAATGGATATGTCAACTTGGGCAGTATGGACATAGTGGGCTGAAGGGCCTGTTTCAACACTGTACAGCTCTGACTCTCGGTGCCTAAATCTACACACACTTTTTCTAGAAGAAAATGGTTGTCAAATTTTTTTTAGCACAGTCTTTAAAACTCTGGAAATGGCCAAGCTGACCGGCAAAAATGGTTGTCTTTACATTTCTTAGAAGGTGAGGTGAGAAAACAGGAATGGGCAACGATCTTGTAAATGATCAACATGAAATGGTTGAGAAGGAAAATAACGCCAAGTATGGGGAATTGTGAATTAGTATTTTAATACGAACAATGAAGAAACAGAATCTTTTGCAAGGCTGGGAACAGGTAGATGTGGCTTTTTCAGAAGGATTTTGGTGTTCACAAATCAAAACATAAGTATTACAAGCAATTAGGAATGCACAGCAACCTTTATTACAAATTGTTTGGAGTATAATAATCAATCATCCTTTCTGCAGTGTAGGTGCTTTTGTGAGTTGGATTGTGCACAGTTTTGATGCCCTGGCTTAGAACAAGATAATTTTGTCAAAGGTTTGAAAGGCACTGGAATGCATTCTCCAGAGTTTAGAAGGATGGGGAATTATCTCATTAAAATGTAGACAATTCTTTCAGGACTTGATAAGGTAAGATGTTGGGAAACTGTTTTATTTCTAATGAGACTACAACTAGAGTTATGTCGCAAAATAAGAACTGAGATGAGAGGAAAATAATTTTATTGTGAGTCTTTTGATTTTTTTTTAATGCAGAGGGCTTTCGGAGCTCAATTAATTTATTCAAGACTGAAGACCCAAAATAACTGCAGATGATGGAATCTTGCGTAGAACACAATGTAGCAACACAATGGCGCAGTGATAGAGTTGCTGCCTTAAGGGCCTGTCCCACTGTACGAGTTCATTCAAGAGTTCTCCCGAGTTTAAAAAAAAATCAAACTCGTGGTAAGCACGTAGAATGTACGTGGCGACGTCGGAGCTCGGGACGTCTCTTAGCGGCTCGGAACGGAACGCTAACGGCAGGTACTCGGGAAACGCAGTAAGCTCGTGAAGAATCGCGAAGTTTTTGCAACGTGTTGAAAAATGTCCACGAGAGCCCCGAGTACCTACGAGAGGCTATTACCGTAAATCTCCGAGTTCGAATCAGGGGAATCTCGGGAGAACTCTTGAATTAGCTCGTACAGTGGGACAGGCCCCAATACGGCGTCAGGGACCCAGGTTCGATCCCGACTATGGTCACTGTCTATACAGAGCTTGCACGTTCTCCCTCTGACCACGTGGGTTTGCCCCGGGTGCTCCCGCTTCCTTCCACACTCTCAAGATGTACAGGTTTGTAGGTTAATTGGCCTTGGTAAAAAAAATTGTAAATTGTCCCTAGTGTGTTGGAAAGTATTGGGGTGATTGCTGGTTGGTGTGGCCTCAGTGGGCCACAGAGCCTGTTTCCGTGCTGTAATTCTAATGTCTAAAGTCTAAAGTAAAGTGCTGGAGTGACTCAGCGGGTCAGGCAGCATCTCTGAAGGACATGCAAAGGCGATGTTTTGAGTCAGGACCCTCAGTCTGAAGAATGGTCCCGACCTGAAACGTAGCCTATCCATGTCCTCCAGAAATGCCACCTGACCCAGTGAGTTACTCCAGCACTTTGTGTTCTAAACAATAAGTGTTGGGATACTGAGGTAATCAGTGGGGATGGTGCACGAAAGTTGAAGTAGAAATTCAGGCATGATTACATTGAAAGGCAGAACAGGCTTGAGGGGACACATGGCCCATTCTCACTTCACGTGTTCATGTAATTCAACTGCACGGTGAGAAAACGTGACAACTAAATATGAAGTGATTAATAACCCGATCAAATAGCAAGAACACCACTAAAGGAATGTATGTATAATATATGAGAAGATTTGCAAGCAGAACAAAAAAATTGTAGTGCTTTTAATTTGGTGTCAAATAAGGAAATGGAGAATCATTGTAAATAATATTTCCTTTTTGAAAGAATGATTGCTTCAAATGACAGCTTTAGATGGGGGCAGCAAATTGTTCCCATTCACAAATAGTTCAAGGGGAAGGATGTTTCAACCTTTAGGTAAACGATATGCAGTGGGATGTAAGGAAATACGATTTTACTGAGGGATTTTGATCTGGGGTTCATTGCCTGTAAGGATAGTGAAAACTTAATCAATGAGGGTATACAAGAGAAGGATATAGACACTTGAGGTAGTTTACAGCACTATGGTAGAATAGAATTTGCCCTCCTTAGGGACTGCCTGGATTTGATGGGCTGAATGGTTTCCTTCTGTGCCAAAACATTCTAGGATTCCACATTTCTATGAATTAAGCACATAGTGTGCATCAATAAAAAAAGAGATTAATTTTCACATTGGGTTTGGGCACCTAGAGTGAGTTCCAGAAGCATTGAGTAAAGTAAAACACAAAGTGCTGGAGTAACTCAATGGGTCAGGCAGCACTTGTGGAAGGATAGGACAGACAATGGGTGGTACCCTTCTTCAAAAGAAGGGTCATAACCCAATTCATCCCCTATCCATCCCTCCACGGATGCTACAGAACTCTCGTCGGAGAGAGGAGGAGAACTTCTTCCAAGTAGACATACCTTGAGGAGATTTTGCAGTGGAGCAGACAAAATGTGCAGGAAGGAATGGAAGATGCTGGTTTAAACTGAAGATAGGCACAAAAAGCTGGAGTAACTCAGCAGGACAGGCAGCATCCCCGAGAGAAGGAATGGGTGATGGTTCAGGTCTGAAGAAGGGTCTTGACCCGAAGCGTCACTCATTCTTTCTCTCCAGAGATGCCAGGTGTCCCGCTGAGTTACTCCAGCTTTTTGCGTCTATCTTCCATAGATGCTGCCTGATCTGCTGAGTTAGACCGTTACTTTGTGTTTTACTCAAAATTCCAGCCTCCGCAGTTCCTTGTGACTATACTCTATGTGTTGATAAACACTGCTAAATATACGTAACTATTCATTTTGGTGGAATGTAAAAAAGGCAGGTTTTATCAAAGGAATCTGACCTATTTGGAAAAACACATTCACTCTCACATTCTTTAAGTTGACGTGTGAAACAACATGGAGTGATGACCAGTAATATATCAATAACCTGATAGCTTTTCTTCTAGAAACCTTTGAAATAGAACAGATTCAGCTCAGAATTATTCTGTTGTAACTGTCTTCCTGACAGGTGTGGTGCAGAAGAAAGGTTTCATATATTCTAGGTTTCATGTCTACATTTTAGCAAAACCCTCTAAGAAACAACCAAAATCTTTGCATCCCAATTTGCATTTACGGCTGAAAAATAATATCTTAAGAGTCCTCATGAAAAAAAAAGCAAAATAGGTTTTGTGGGAAAGTTAGGAGATGCAACCAAAGACATAGCTGAAAGATTGTAATGAGGATATTTATGGAGCGAATTCTGAAAAATCAATTAAAATCCAATTCAATTCAATTAAAGCTCAATGAAAAGGTGAAGTAAGGTTGGGGAATGGTGCTCAACAGCTAGATTCACAGGTGGACACAAAGTGCTGGGGTAACTAAGCGGGCCAGGCAACATCTCTGGGAAAAATGGATGGGTGATGTTTCGGGTAGGTTACTGAAATGGGAGATGGGTTGAGGAGGTCATAGAGGGCTGAATAGATAAAATTACATATTTTGACTTCAATATGGCAAAATCAGGATCAAATGTGACAGGATGAAGAATTGAACTGTTTTGTTTCATGTATAGATGGAGGTTTATGTCTGGGCTGCTGACAGGAAGCCCATTGAGGAGGTGAATCTACAGACTGTTATGCTAAGATTCAAGAGTCAAGGGTGTTTAATTTGCATTGGCACTGGGACAGGAACAAAATTAAGGGCCTGTCCCACTTTCACGACCTAATTCACGATCTCTGCCGAGTTTGCCCTTGACTCATACTCGCAGCATCGTCGTCACGAAGTCCTAGGAGGTCGTAGGTAGGTCGTAGGAGGTCGTGATGCTGGTCGTAGGTACTCGTGGCATCAAGTAGGTCGGGGCGTTTTCTAGCATGAAAAATGTCCACGAGTAAAAAAGGTCGTGAATTAGGTCGTGAAAGTGGGACAGGCCCTTTATCCTACCTGCTGCAGCTTCACAGGCACACTAAATGTAACGTAACACAACAAATAAACATGCAATAAATTATTCAGGGTAAACCAGATCAGGATATTGTATGCCAAAGTATATATTACAACCGCAGTGGTCTATAGTAGTTTGGTACTGAAGTGGGGTTGTGGTTAGGGATGTGCAAGGTGATTCACAAGCCTGCTGGTTGATGGGAAAAACCTTTACCTTGCACCTGGAGGTAATGGCTGTCTGTACTGTCATCCTGATGGTAACAGTGAGATGAGAGCGTGGCCAGGGTGGTGTGAGTCTCAAATGATATTAGCTGCCTTCTTCAGGCAGCGCTTCATGTAGATTCCTTCAGTGGAGGAGAGGTCAGTACCTGTCATGGACCGGACAATGTCGACCATTTTCTACAGCGTCCTTCATTCAATGACATTATTCCCTTCATCCGGTAGCTAAAGACGGTGGATGACTTGATTGTAATCATGTATAGTCTTTCCCTTGACTGGATAGCTCGCAACAAAAAGCTTTTCACTGTACCTCGGTACATGTGACAATAAACTAAACTGAACTGAACTATTTTGCTGTATCCACTTTAAGTACACTGCATGGCTGCAAGCACATGCATTAGATTGCAAGGCAGTGAAGGAGTAGCATGGAGGACTGCATTCTCATACAGCAGTGACGTATGTATTTAATCAAGAATTCAAGAGCTAAACTATCAGAGTTTACAGAGATAACAAAAACGCAGGTTAAGAATTGTAGTACCCACGAAAACATGACAGATAAAGGGAGGTCGTACAAGGATGAACAAGTAGAGTTTTGGACACAAAATGCTGGAGTAACTTAGCGGGACAGACTGCATCTCTGGTGAATAGTGGATGCATTAGTAATAATCTTTCAAAACTCTTTAGATTCTGGAGTAGTTCCTGAGGATTGGCGGGTAGCAAACGTAACCCCACTTTTTAAGAAGGGAGGGAGAGAGAAAACGGGGAATTACAGACCAGTTAGTCTAACATCGGTAGTGGGGAAACTGCTAGAGTCAGTTATTAAAGATGGGATAGCAGCACATTTGGAAAGTGGTGAAATCATTGGACAAAGTCAGCATGGATTTACAAAAGGTAAATCATGTCTGACGAATCTTATAGAATTCTTCGAGGATGTAACTAGTAGCGTGGATAGGGGAGAACCAGTGGATGTGGTGTATCTGGACTTCCAGAAGGCTTTCGACAAGGTCCCACATAAGAGATTAGTTTACAAACTTAAAGCACACGGCATTGGGGGTTCAGTATTGATGTGGATAGAGAACTGGCTGGCAAACAGGAAGCAAAGAGTAGGAGTAAACGGGTCCTTTTCACAATGGCAGGCAGTGACTAGTGGGGTACCGCAAGGCTCAGTGCTGGGACCCCAGCTATTTACAATATATATTAATGATCTGGATGAGGGAATTGAAGGCAATATCTCCAAGTTTGCGGATGACACTAAGCTGGGGGGCAGTGTTAGCTGTGAGGAGGATGCTAGGAGACTGCAAGGTGACTTGGATAGGCTGGGTGAGTGGGCAAATGTTTGGCAGATGCAGTATAATGTGGATAAATGTGAGGTTATCCATTTTGGTGGCAAAAACAGGAAAGCAGACTATTATCTAAATGGTGGCCGACTAGGAAAAGGGGAGATGCAGCGAGACCTGGGTGTCATGGTACACCAGTCATTGAAAGTGGGCATGCAGGTGCAGCAGGCAGTGAAGAAAGCGAATGGTATGTTAGCTTTCATAGCAAAAGGATTTGAGTATAGGAGCAGGGAGGTTCTACTGCAGTTGTACAGGGTCTTGGTGAGACCACACCTGGAGTATTGCGTACAGTTTTGGTCTCCAAATCTGAGGAAGGACATTATTGCCACAGAGGGAGTGTAGAGAAGGTTCACCAGACTGATTCCTGGGATGTCAGGACTGTCTTATGAAGAAAGACTGGCTAGACTTGGTTTATACTCTCTAGAATTTAGGAGATTGAGAGGGGATCTTATAGAAACTTACAAAATTCTTAAGGGGTTGGACAGGCTAGATGCAGGAAGATTGCTCCCGATGTTGGGGAAGTCCAGGACAAGGGGTCACAGCTTAAGGATAAGGGGGAAATCCTTTAAAACCGAGATGAGAAGAACTTTTTTCACACAGAGAGTGGTGAATCTCTGGAACTCCCTGCCACAGAGGGTAGTCGAGGCCAGTTCATTGGCTATATTTAAGAGGGAGTTAGATGTGGCCCTTGTGGCTAAGGGGATCAGAGGGTATGGAGAGAAGGCAGGTACGGGATACTGAGTTGGATGATCAGCCATGATCATATTGAATGGCGGTGCAGGCTCGAAGGGCCGAATGGCCTACTCCTGCACCTAATTTCTATGTTTCTATGAGATGGAATGGGTGACGTTTCAGTCTGAAGAAGGGTCTCGACCCGAAACGCCACCCATTCCTTCTCTCCAGAGATGCTGCCTGTCCCGCTGAGTTACTCCAGCATTTTGTGTGTATACCATATAACCATATAACAATTACAGCACGGAAACAGGCCATCTCGGCCTTACAAGTCCGTGCCGAACAATTATTTTCCCTTAGTCCCACCTGCCTGCACTCATACCATAACCCTCCATTCCCTTCTCATCCATATGCCTATCCAATTTATTTTTAAATGATACCAACAAACCTGCCTCCACCACTTCCACTGGAAGCTCATTCCACACCGCTACCACTCTCTGAGTAAAGAAGTTCCCCCTCATGTTACCCCTAAACTTCTGTCCCTTAATTCTGAAGTCATGTCCTCTTGTTTGAATCTTCCCTATTCTCAAAGGGAAAAGCTTGTCCACATCAACTCTGTCTATCCCTCTCATCATTTTAAAGACCTCTATCAAGTCCCCCCTTAACCTTCTGCGCTCCAGAGAATAAAGACCTAACTTATTCAACCTTTCTCTGTAACTTAGTTGTTGAAACCCAGGCAACATTCTAGTAAATCTCCTCTGTACTCCCTCTATTTTGTTGACATCCTTCCTATAATTGGGCGATCAAAATTGTACACCATACTCCAGATTTGGTCTCACCAATGCCTTGTACAATTTTAACATTACATCCCAGCTTCTATACTCAATGCTCTGATTTATAAAGGCTAGCATACCAAAAGCTTTCTTTACCACCCTATCTATATGAGATTCCACCTTCAAGGAACTATGCACGGTTATTCCTAGATCCCTCTGTTCCACTGCATTCTTCAATTCCCTACCATTTACCATGTACGTCCTATTTTGATTTGTCCTGCCAAGGTGTAGCACCTCACATTTATCAGCATTAAACTCCATCTGCCATCTTTCAGCCCATTCTTCCAAATGGCCTAAATCACTCTGTAGACTTTGGAAATCCTCTTCATTATCCACAACACCCCCTATCTTGGTATCATCTGCATACTTACTAATCCAATTTACCACACCTTCATCCAGATCATTGATGTACATGACAAACAACAAAGGACCCAACACAGATCCCTGAGGCACCCCACTAGTCACCTGCCTCCAACCCGACAAACAGCCATCCACCATTACCCTCTGGCGTCTCCCATTCAGCCACTGTTGAATCCATCTTGCTACTCCTGCATTTATACCCAACAGTTGAACCTTCTTAACCAACCTTCCATGAGGAACCTTGTCAAAGGCCTTACTAAAGTCCAGATAGACAACATCCACTGCTTTACCCTCGTCAATTTCCCTAGTAACCTCTTCAAAAAATTCAAGAAGATTAGTCAAACATGACCTTCCAGGCACAAATCCATGTTGACTGTTCCTAATCAGACCCTGTTTATCCAGATGCTTGTATATATTATCTCTAAGTATCTTTTCCATTAATTTGCCCACCACTGAAGTCAAACTAACAGGTCTATAATTGCTAGGTTTACTCTTAGAACCCTTTTTAAACAATGGAACAACATGCGCAGTACGCCAATCCGCGGGGACTATTCCCGTTTCTAATTACTTTCTTCGCTTTAAATCAGCTTCTGCAGTTTCTTCCTACACAAGATGAGTCTTGGCACTGAATCTGATGGAATTGAAGCTCAGTCATAGTGCTAGGGGTGAGAGAACATGGCGGGATATGATACCTTGGAAATGCTCAGGGGCGTTTGGTTGGCCTTTAAAACAATAATTTCATCCTTCTTCTCAGGGATATTGTGGATGACACACAACCTTAATGTCAAACAGGATCTATGTTGCAGGATGATGGCAAAAAAAAGAGAAAACTGATGGAGAAGGACAAGAAAGATCTGAAGCAAAATTGAGCAGGTCTTCATCTGCTTGCTAAAACCATCTGTACATAGAATTTTCTTTTTGACTGATCTCCAGTGATCATTGCAGTGTAAGCCAAAAAATATGTAACATTGTGGAATATGAGAAATCTGGAGCATAAGCAGGAAGTACTGGAGATGCACAGCAGGCTCTTCATTGTCGGAAAAAAAATAATCAGTTTCATGTCTTGAGTTTTCCTGGCATTTGATCATTTAAATTCTGTGCATTTGGTACAAGTAACAAATTCACTGTCAGTGCTACCTGGATTATCAATGAAAGAGTTCCAATAAAAGAGAAACCTTTGAAAGCACTAGAAATATTATCAACAAATGCACGATTAAATATTAAGAATTTGATTTATATTTGATTTGATATATTTGATTTGCATTATGAATTCGCTGCACCATACCTTCCTCCTGCAGGTGGCGACGTGAGACAAGACCATGGTATCCTGAAAGCAATTCCAGGCAAGTTCCTCTACATCTGAGCCTCAAATTTACAAGCTATTCAATACACCAAACCCCAATGTGTTTTCTTTTACTCTCCATTGTTGTTTTCCTCTGAATTATAACACAGTGGTTTCGTTGATCTATGTGGTACATCTCAAGAATCAACTCGCAATAAATCAAATTGACATGACAATTCTTTTGTGCATTTTGCTGTTTGGTTGTGTTGTTGGTTTATCCAGCTGTGATTTAAAACTATCTGTCAGATCGGCTGAAACGTCCTGCTACCTTCCCAAAATATTCGGTTCTTTTCTTCAGGATCAAGATCACAACCAAATGCTTTGAAAACTAAGAAGAAATTCAGGTTTATTTTTGCAGTATATATTTACAATTGCATGAAATTTCAGGCAGAGCTGGTACTTGAAAATTGAATATTTGGACATGGTTCAAATATACTTTATTGTCACATGTACTGAGGTACAGCAAAATTCTTTGTTTTGTAATACAATGTAATAAAATCATAATGTACATAAGTACAATCATAAATAAGTACTAAAGTGCAATAATTGTTGTGTAAGAATAGTGGACTTCACTGAGACAGTATGTAAATAAGCTCTTCTAAGCTCCCCCCCCCCCCCCAAGTCTAGTTCAGTCAATAAAGCACTGATTCAAGCACTGGAACAACTAACCTTTATTTTTGGATTGCACAACAAATTCCCCCATACGATACCTAAACCACCTTCCCAGCGGGTTTGATCCTTGTATCTGCCTGGCCAGGTCCTTCAGCCTCATGCAAGCAGAGACACTCCAAAAGGTCCCGTAGTCCCAAGCGCTCTTCCAGAAGATCGACAAAGGACCTCGTGGGGGCTGCCTTTTATAGGTCCCTGAACCTTGAGAGGCCGAACGACAGAGGGGTGGTCTCTTTACAATCCAATCAAACATATTAATTATAACAATACATTATTGACAGTTACCCAGACCATTAACAGAATTGTTTCAGGAGAAGCTTCTGGAAGAAGCTAACTTAACTTGAATAATGCAACATTTACCCTGGAATCCAAACAAGCCTGCCAGGGGCTCAACACTTTGGCCAATCAACACACAGCAGGGTAACTGTCTAACAATATTATTTACAATAAACAATGCTGTTTGCAGTAATCCAATCACGTCAATGCATTTTACACTTCCTTGGAGGTCCTCTGCAGAAATCTCATTCATTCTGTCAATTGAAAAGATACTCATACATTTCTTACCTGCAACATTGATCTGGGCCATTCAGAAGCTTGTCTTATTTCTGCAGAGCACATCAGGCTCGACCAATATGGCCTAACAATACATGTCCTTTACTAAATTTTGGTGCTATTACTGCTCTGTTTTAGCCAAAATTTACAAGTACACAGAATCACCATTTTTCCGGACCCATTTTGTGCCTTTCAAGTTCTTAAAATAGAGTTTTATCTTGGCCTTAAAGGCCCGTTGTCCTGGTGGCGGCACTGGGTTGGTGTTGCGGGTATTGATATATTTTGTAATGTGGTGGTAAATGTCATATTTTGTTCCCTTTGCCAGTTTTAGAAACTAACTGGTTACTTATGTATGAACAAGTAGAAACCATGAACTGCAGTTGCCAGTTTACAAAAACGGGCACTAAGTTCTGGAATAACTCAGCGGGTCAGGCAGCTTCTCCATGGAACAAGGATGGGTGACGTTTTGGGTTGGGACCATTCAGTCCTACTTAGTATATGATTTAAGATGGCCATTTGACATTAGAGATACTAGAATTTGATCGTTTTGGGCACAGCATGGATTGAAAACTCTGGCATCTAAACATGATCTAAAATCCAAGCGTCGGGACGAGAGGCCAAGTACTCAATGTAACATATGTAGGAAGGAACTGCTGATGCTGGTTTAGACTTAAAATAGACACAATGTGATGGAATACCTCAGCGGATCAGGCAACATCTTTGGAGAAAAAAGATGGGTGACATTTTGTGTCGGAAACTTTCTTCACACATTATTCTTGATTAGTACGGGTGTCAGGGGCCATGGGGAGAAGGCAGGAGAATGGGGTTAGGATGGAGAGATAGATCAGCCATGATTGAATGGCGGAGTGCACTTGATAAGTCGAATGGCCTAATTCTGCTCCTATCACTTATGACCTGAAATGTCATCTATCTTTTTTCTCCAGAGATCCTGCCTGACCCGCTGAGTTACTCCAACACATTATGTGTATATTCAGTGTAATATGCTAATTCTGGGGTAGCTGGGTAGAGGGAATGGGTGGATGGAGGGTATGTTTGGATCTTCCCAGCAGGTTAATGCTATTGTCCCCTTTTTAAAGGGATGTAACAGGAATTCTCCTGAGCTGGGCATCAATCACTGGCTGCTTTTATAGCATTTTAATTGCCCTGGCAGAGAAATGTTGAGTCTGAAGCGTGGCAGAAATGCATTTGGAGTGTCACGTACTTTTGGCTTTCCAGTGTTTGATGAATACATTCTTCTTCTTTATTCAGCTTTACGATAAAATTATGCTGTGCAAGGAGTTGAAATTTATTCAAACATCTGCAAGCATGCATTAATTTAAAGAAAAAAGCTGAGAATATTGTTTCAAAGAATATAAAACTTGTGAAATAGAATCAACAACAAATAACTAAAAAACTGATGAAGGTAATGAAGGCAACGTATGATAATTAAATATCAAGAAATACATTATAAAGATTGTGCATCTTTGTGAAGGGGAACTGGTAAAGGCAGCTTAGTGGAGCAATGGAGGCACAGTGGCGCAGCTGGTAAAGCTGCTGCCTCACTTTGCTGGAGACGGGGGTTCGATCCTGACCTCAGGAACTGTCTGTGTGGAGTTTGCACATTCTCCTTGTGACCACATGTGTTTCCTCCGGGTGCCCCAGTTTCCTTCCACATTCCGAAGGCATGAGGGTTTGTAGGTCAGTTGACCTCTGTAAATTGCCCTTAATGTATAAGGGGTAAATGTGAAAGTGGCATAACATAGAAGTAAAAGAGTAATTGAATCATACTGTATGGAAACAGACCCTTCAGCCCAATTCAACCCAAGCTAGTCCCATTTGCCCGCATTTGATCCAAATCCCTCTAAATCTATGTACTTGTCCAAATATCTTTTAAATGTTGTTATAGTACCTGTCTCAACAACATCCCCTGGCAGTTCGTTCCATATACCTACCACCATCACAATGAAAACGTTGTCACTCAGGTTCCTAATAAATCTTTCCCCTCTCACCTTAAACCTGTGCCCTCTTGTTCTTGATTCCCCCACCTTGGGTGAAAGACTGTTCATTCACTCTATCTATTCCCCTCATTATCTTATACTCTACTATAAGACCACCCCCCAGCCTCCTGCACTCCAAGGAATAAAGCCCTAGTCTGTTCAGCCTCTCCCTGGAGCTCAGGTCCTCAAGTCCTGGCATTATTTTCATAAATCTTCTCTGCAATCTTTGCAGCTTAATGATATCCTTCATGAAGCAGTGTGTCCTATAACTGGTGTGAGCAGATGGTCAATGGTCAGCTTGGTGGGCCGAAGTGCCTGTATCCAAGCTGTATCTTTCAATAAATTATATCTAAGCCAGTCTAATGTGTGACAAGGAGGGGAACCTGGAATTGTTATGCTCCTGTGTATTTACTTTGTGCTGTTATAGATCAGCCATGATTGATTGGCGGAATCAACGACGGGCCGAATGGCCTAATTCTACTCCTACCACTTATGATCGTGCTTCTACACGGTGAAGAATATGAGTTTGGGTCATGTCATCAGAGTATCCTTACCACTGATGCATTGCGTTTCGCAGCAATCACACATTGCAGTTATGGTGTGCTGATGTGTTGAGCGAGTGGATGTTTATATTGTTGTATGTGTTACTTCCTGGTCACTCATCTTAGGAACCCTAACATTAATATGGTCTTTTTACACACACTGCATTTATGTGACAAGAATTTGTTGTGGCATTCATGTAACAATAAAGCACGATCGGTTGATTGGTTGATTGATTGACTGATTGATTGTTTAATTGATTGATTGCATTTAACTGATTGATTGATTGGTTGATTGATTGATTGATTGGTTGATTGAATGATTGGGGTGGAATACCATGCAGTTCATAAATTCTAGCAGCAGAATTATGCCATTTGGCCCATCAGTTCTACCCCGCCATTTAATCATGGCTGATCTACCTTTTCCTCTCAATACCATTCCCCTGCCTTCTCCCCATTACCCTCGGCACCCTAACTAATCAAGAATCTGTCAATCTCCACCTTAAAAATATCCATTGATTTGGCCTCCACAGCCATCTGTGGCAATGAATTCCTCAGATCCGCTGTGTTACTCGAATGTCATCGGAAATTTTGAAAATTATATGGAGTATGAATAGTTTGTAATGTATTTAATCCTGGAGCTTACATAGAGGGGGAAAATGATGGGTAAAGGGCCTACATAGGCAATCTCGGATGTTAGTAAAGCAATAAATATTATAGATGTGTCCTAGTATTTAGGTTCCACAGCACAGCTAGTTTAGTTGAAATAAACATTGGGGGATGTAAACAGCTGTAGGTAGTAAAACTGCCCAGAAAATGGGTCTTTTTTTTCCCATTTGTTAGATATATAGGAGAGAGGTTTTCAAAATAACAGGTTAAAGATAACTCTGGGGAAAGAAAAGACGGAAATTTATAGAGACATTGATCAATGATGACATTTCAAAAATGTAGAATCCACAAGTAACCGTTGTGTCATGAGAATGAAAACATTCTGTGGGTACTGTGAATCTTTGAAACACTTTGCGTTTTCTCAGTGTTTTTCATTGCGCACTGTTAAGGCCTTCAATAAATTGACTTGTTCGAGAGACACCACTGATCTATGGGATGTTTTATTTTGTGTCTATGCCTATCCGAGCATGGGACCCAAGTAAACCAGATTCAGGGTACAGGTATAACACAAAATTCCCTACTACATCCTGTATTTCTTGTTTAGCAAAAGTGAAATGCCGGGTCCTTGGAAGCAAAAGAAGCAAAAATGACAAGGGGACGTGAAATATTAAACAAAGCATTTTATAACTTCCATACTAAAGGAGACAATAAATGTACCAGAAATAAAGGGAAATCAAAGGTTCAAGGACAGAAAGGAGCTTAATATATTGGAGGTTAAGCAGACAATTAAAATACAACATTCTGGACCTTATATCTTCAACCTAAGGGTTTTAAAACTGGCTGGAGAGATTGTGAATGCATTAACACTGATCTTCAAAACTTTCCAGAGTCTGGAACAGTCCCAACAAAGGAGATAGCAAATGTAATATTAAAAAAAAAGAGGGAGAGCAAAGATAAGGAGCAATAGATCATTTAGCCTTACAGCAGTCTGGAATATGTTAAATTATACTTGACAAATCCGATGGGAAAAGTGAGGATTGTATTTTACTGTGAAGATAAAGAGTAATCAATGTATGCTGTTATCTAGATTTTCAGAAGGCACTTAATAAGATTCCAAATGAAGAATTTTGAATTAAGGGCTCCCAGGATAAGGGATAATAATTTAGAATGAATAAAGGATTGGTTGAAGGGCAGAGTGTGGGAATAAACAAGTCTCTTTCAGGTTAGCAATCTGTTAGCTATGGACTGCCTCATGGGTCAGTACAGGACTGAGCTATTTACAATTATGTTAATAAATTGAAGGAAAGAAGAAAATGCACTGAATCCCGGTTTTCTGACAAATCAAAACGAATATGAAAGTGAGCCATGGGAAGGAGACAAGGCAAAATCATATTTTCCTGATTGTTTTGAGTAAGAACTTAGTAGACAGAGCTTCATCGGAGAAAGTCAAATATTATTCACTTTCATCATATCAATTTGATATTGCGGGGCAGTGGCGCAGTGGTGGAGTTGCTGCCTTGCAGCGCGAGAGATCTGGGTTCGATTCTGGCAACGGGTGCTATCTGTACAGAGATTGGACATTCTCCCTGTGACTGCGTGGGTTTTCAGCAGTTCTGGTTTCCTCCCACATTTCAAACATGTACAGATTTGTAGGTTAATTGGCTTCGATAAAAAAAATTGTCAATTGTCCCTAGGGTGTAGGATAGTGCTATTCGTGGTTGGTGCAGACTCGGTGGGCCTGTTTCTGCATTGTATTTCCAAAGTCGAACAAAGTCATATTTGTTAAATGGAGAGACCTTTGTAAACACTGGTGTA
Organism: Amblyraja radiata; assembly: GCF_010909765.2. Taxonomy (NCBI): domain Eukaryota; kingdom Metazoa; phylum Chordata; class Chondrichthyes; order Rajiformes; family Rajidae; genus Amblyraja; species Amblyraja radiata. The sequence continues at coordinate 40,331,735 of NC_045969.1, read as the reverse complement.
TCAAGGGACCTTGCTCTTCATTTAATAAAACACAGCCAATTACTGTGTACATAGAGCAAGATGTTCATATGGAAAATTGTATGTTGGCTTTCTTGACATGTGGGTTGGTAAAGAAGAGGAGGGCAGACCAAAGTCGATGTGTTTAATATGAGCTTATTTAGGTATTATGATGTTGATGGATGTGATGAAGTCCATGAATACCATCCTGACATAAGTGTTCTTATTGTCACAACGTTATAGAGTTGAAGGTAGTACAAGGGAGATGGTGCCCTTTCCGGATCTTTGCTAATATCTCACCTAAAATACAGTGTGGACTTTAGGTCCCCATATCTAAGGAAGGATGCAATTAACTGCCAGGCAAATAGCTGTGGAATCACTAGGGTGATACTGGGATGAGGAAACTGAGCTGGAGCTAGAACCCAGGCAATCTGCAAACATTAAAGTTAAATTTAGACTTTAGACTCTGGAGATACAGTGTGGAAACAGGCCCTTCAGCCCAATGAGACCACACAGACCAGCGTTCACCCCATACACTAACACTATACTACACACTGCTCATACATTAACCCAATCCTCTCTAGGATCATTCTCATAAACCTTTTCTGGACCATCTCCAATGCCAGCACATCCTTTCTCAGATATGTTGCCCAAAACTGCTCACAATATTCCAAAAGTTGTCTGACCCATGCCTTATAAAACCTCAGCATTACAAGCTTGCTTTTATATTCTAGTCCTCGCAAAATGAATGCTAACGTTGCATTTGCCTTCCATAACCTGCAAATTAACATCTACAGATGCGAGAGAGAGTATTCTGACGGGAGGCATCTCAGGCTGATATGACAACTGCTCTGCCTGAACCTGCAGAGAGTGGTGAACACAGTCCCACTCTGTTTTTGGAACCAAAGTAGATCCATTCACATTTTTCCACATGAAACTATATCCGCCAGGCATTTATCCTCTCACCCAACTTGTCTATATTACAATGGAGCCTCATGGCATTCCTCTCAGACAATATTCCTTCCCAACTTTGTGACATCTGCAGACTTGGAAAGGTTCCCTTGTCCAAATTTGTAATGAGGTTGTAAGTAGCTCGGGGCCTCTGGAGGCATGTCACACAATACTGTCTGGCACCTGTATAAAGAGTTGTTGATTCCTACTGTTTCCTCTAAGATTATGTGAGGAATTAAAAGGGTAGATGTTGGATAGTTGGCTCCTTCAGCAGGAGAAACTGGATCTAAGGAGTAATGTCTCAGGAGTTACCTACTTAGTACTGATGTGAGGCAAAATGTCTTCCTTCAGATGGTTGACCAGTGTAATTCTCCATTCAGTTGCTGACTGTGTTCAAGACTGAGATTGATATTTTTTTGGAATATAGGGAATATAGGTTCTCTTCCTTCATTTAGACATTTGTTAAAACCCATCCCTTTGGGAATTTATTTGGGCAGCTGACCGACTATCTCTTTAATTCAGCACAACATCAACATTTGTTTGTGATGTTTCAGCTCTTTTTAAAATGCAGCATTGCACAATTGTAAGTTTCTGTTGGATTTTTCTCTCCTCCGTTTTGCGTGATGTTATCGTTGAAGGATTCCTGAACAGTTTCTTAGCTTGCAGTCACAAGAAGTGAATATGATTGGATCATAGCAAATGACGGGCATTTATTTAAAACTTTGCAGGTAAATTTTTACTTGGAAGAAGCAGAATGGCTGCTGCGTTTGCTTGGAGTTGTCCTACTCTGCGATTTTGTCTCGTGGTGTATGTCTGAGGGAGCAGTGGGAAATAAAGATGTCTCAGAACAGCCGTTGTGGGGAATGTGCAACATTTTGTGCCATCCAGAGGCGAGAATGATTAACCCAGCAAAATCAAAAAATAACAATTACGAGGATGTTGCCAGGACGCGATTGCTTGGGCTATAGGGCAAGGTTTGGCAAGGTAGGACTTTATCCCTTGGAGCGCAGGATGGATGATCTCATAGAGGTGTCTAAAATCATGAGGGGAATAGATGGTTTAAATGCACAATCTTTTACCCAGAGTAGGAGAATCAATAAGCAGGGGACATTGGTTTAAGGTGAGAGGAGAACCTGAAGGGCAACTTTGACACGTGTAGTATGGTGGGTATATGGAACGAGCTGCAAGAGGAAATAGTTAAGGCAGGTACTATAACATAATTTAAAAGACATTTGGACAAGTACATTGATACAAAAGGTTTAGAGGAATATGGGGCAAATGCAGGAAGGTGGCACTAGCGTAGATGGGGCATCTCAGTCGGCATGGACAAGTTGGCCAAAAGGCCTGCAACCATGCTGTGTGACTCTATGACTCTATAACAATATTAGTAACCATGTAACAAAGAAAGGAACATCAAGTCCACAACTTATTCAGAGAGAAGAGAATAAATGCTGAAAATCCAATAAAAATTGAGAGCAATACAAAGGATTGTTATTTTTGATGACTATTTAGTGACCCTGCAAGAATATTAGATGGTCAAAGAAAGAATTCTAATGTGATGCCTTCGATAGCGATTAGCATGCACGTCTCTGAATCCAGGATTCACCGCTGAGTAATAGCCTTTAAGGCCAGTTTCTATTCGTGGGGCTACCTTATCTTAGCCCACTGTATAAGATTGTGGGGAAATAGTGAGGGTGAGGTGTGGGTGTGTTCATCATGCACCGCCATAAAATGGAACCGCTCTTGTCAAAGCACCAACTTAGAGAACAAAATCACTGCAATATTTAATCTCCATTTCTATTTTATTTTGACAATACTTTTTTTAACCAGGCAGCTTCGTTTGGCAAGAGATGAATGGCTGCACAGGAGAGATAAGAGAATAATAGTGGGCATGGTACTTGCAGGCCCGTGCAAAATGGGATGAATGTTTTGAGCGGTGCTTGTATTAGGCGACTTTGACATTTAACATTGATCTATTAGATGTGACTTACTTCCTGGCTGTAACCTTGGCGCGACGGACTATCTTCAGCCCTGGATTGTCATTGTCCTTATCAAAGATCAAAGGCAGACTGACCTTTTTGTTTTCTTTATTACATGGTGAATTGCTTTCTGATAGAAAAATGAACACCGCAGTACGACAGGGCACACCTTGACCGATGATGGGACTGCTTCAGCAGTCACTTTGAGCGTATCTATTTGCAAACATATATTTCCTCATACTTGGTCTCAGCAACAATGTGTGCTTGGCAAGAATCATAGTTGATAAAGGTATTGCTCATGCTGCAAATGCTGGTCTGAAGAAGGGTCTTGACCCGAAACGTCACCCACTCTCCAGAGATGCTGCCTGTCCTGCTGAGTTGCTCCAGCATTTTGGGGTGAATGAACTTGTTTAGACATTCCACTGAGGAAGTACTCAAGGCAGAGTGGAGTGGGATTGTATAGATATGTCCTGACAGGTTTTATGGCATCTCACTTCCACCTGCACTACCTGCTATGAGGAAAATGTTAGCCTGATGAAACCCCCACCTCTCTGTAAAATCTATCCATCGATGGGGTGGCACAGTGACGCAGTGGTAGAGTTGCTGCTTCACAGCGGCAGAGACCCAGATTCGGGCCTGGATGTTGTCTGTATGGAGTCTACAATTCCAGTTTACCAAATCTAATGAAGGGTCTCAAACAGAAACGTCACCTATTCCTCTCCTCCAAAGATGCTGCGTGACCTGTTGAATAACACCAGCATCTGCAGTTCCTACGTACACGGGGGAACATAGAGTTGAGATATAAAAAACAGGATCATGGGAACAAGTTGAAACATTGGGTCGACTATTGGATTACAATAATTTTAGCTGTCTGTTGAAACTCCCAACCTTGGAAATAGTTTATTACTACTATTATTATTACTACTATTATTATTATTATTATTATTATTATTATTATTATTATTATTATTATTATTATTATTATTATTATTATTATTATTATTATTATTATAATAATTATTATTATTACATTTGTTTGATATTGTTGCCATATTTGCATTTTTTGGAGCTGCAGAAAACCATATTGATTATAGACAATCAGTCGAGGGTTATTACATAAAGAACAGATGATTGCCAGTTCTAATGGATCCTCCTGGAGGTTTCTTGAAATATAATTAAGTGGGCGGTATATATGTACTACTTAGTTTGAACTTGGAGATTTACACCCTTATTTTGTCAAGGATTTAATTACACGTTGGTAAAACCAGCATGTCGATAATATAAGCAGGCTTTACTGAAGTGTGCTGAAAATAGTAGTTGAATCTCCAAAGCCATCAGTACATGAAACATAGAAAAGTACAGCACAGGAATGGACCCTTTGGCCCACAATGTCTGTGCCGAACGTGATGCCACAAGGTAAGCTAATCTGTCCCTACACGTAGACCCCCCACAAGCCTCTACTCCCTGCATATCCACGAGCCTATCTAAAAGCCTCTTAAATGCCACTATCATATCTTCTTCCACACTACCATGGGGCGAAGGCAGGAGAATGGGGTTGAGAGGGAAAGATAGAAGCTATTATTGAATGGCGGAGTAGGCTTGATGGGCTGAATGACCTAATTCTGCTCCAAGAACTTATGAACATGAACTACCCCTAGCATGCCTTCCAGGCTCCCACCACCCTCTTTGTAAAAAAACCCTGACGCAGACATCTCCTTTAAACTTTTCCCATTACCTTTGAGGTATGCCTTTCAAAAGGGAAATGATAAATGTTTGATGGTAAGTATAAAATCTATGTACATAAAGACATGCCTTTTGAGTCTTTGTAGTATTTGCACTTTCCTATGTTGTTGGTACAATAGTTTGTTTGTAATTATTTGCGGTTATATAGTAACTTCCTTGGAATGAGAGTGTTTCAAAGTACATCAGTGCCAGTGAAACAATGGAATAATTTTAATGGTTCGACAGAAAACAATGGGTGATAACGGACATTTAGATTCCTCCTGATTCTAATTTGCGGTAACTTCAATGGAAATATATATTGAGAGCGCGATGAAAATGTACCGCTGTTTCACTTTTTACCTGATTTGTTTTATCATTGCCAAGTCTCAAAAGTGGTGGAAAGCTAACTTCAATTGCATCTTCCATCTGAATTACAGTGAAAAGGATAAAGATGCACTCACCCATCTGCTATTTGCTTCTATAAATATCATATAATGTCAGTCTGTGACAATCACTGAATGTCAAAGTCTTAATTGTAGTGACAGTGTAGGTCGTATCTCTGCTCTGTTAACTCATGCATCGGTTTTGCGAGTTTAAAAAAAAAAGTAAACTCCTGCGATCTATCATTTGAAATCTGGCATTGGGGATCACATAATTTTGCAACATGTTGGAGCTCCAATGTACTTTGTCAGAAAATGTTTTCCAGGACTGTCAACCACCGGTCTGTGCTACACAGCAGGCAGAGGCTGAGGAGAACCCAGGCAATTTTTGCTGCAGTCTGTATCATACACTTCCCAGGAGCTTGTCACAGCATAGCAGCGGGAAGAAGTCTGAAAGTCAGTTTCTTAGCTGCTCTGTGAATCAGGATATAAATTATAATTTAATGAAACCGTGAGGATGGTTTAGTTGTTTGTTCAGAGGTTATGTGTTGCAGATTAGAGGGTAAGTTGCCTCCCCCTGTTTTTTTTTAACTTGATCTAACTAAACCACTCTCCTCCCGCCTTGTCTCGCTAGACCGCATGCTAACTGACATGTTAAATAATTTCCCTTTCTCAGCTACTCTCTCTTTCATCGCTATTCCTTCCTCAGAAAAAATCCACCTTGACCTTTTTTTATCTTTTTGAGTCTTAATTATTCCAAAATCTTCTCAAAAAGAGGTTGCCAACAGATTTGTACTAATCTCACACACAAATCCCTCTATAAGTGTTTTCAATCAGGTTTCATCTCCAGCTGGGCTAACCAAAGTCGCAAACAACGTTCCCTGTGACCGTGACGATGATATATTTATACTTACCATCAAATATTTATCCTTTCCCTTTTGAAAGCTGCCATTTAATCTGTGTTAAGCATACCTTCAGGCAGTGCATCCCAGAACATAACTATCTGCAACATAAAGCAAATTTCCTGGTGTCAACCCTGGATCATTTACCATTCATTTAATAACTGTGGCTCTGGTCCTTGGCTCCTCAGGTAACAGGACTATCTTCCCTCCATTTCTCCTGCTCAAATCTGTCAAAGTTTGGCACAATCTTCTCTCAATCTTCATTGCTCCAAGATCGACCGAAGATTCTCCAGACTCTAGTTTATCTTTATGACTGTGATCCTCCAGTTCTTTTTGCAGCCACTGCATCACATACAATATTCGGATCCTCTGAAGGCTCTCTCTGTTGTCCACATTGGTCAGACTGGATTCAGATGGTTTATTTTCCTATAGATCTGATCATCGTTAGAGTATTCTTATAATTACGTTATCCCCACAGGAGCTGTAGAAATATGTCCTTCTTACACAGGACTCTTTGGCATTCATTTAGGTCATGGAAGATGCCAACCATAGTATTATCTATTCAGTTTAGTTCCCTATCGCTTGATATCTTTGACCCAAAACTAACCTGTTGATCACATGTGTAAATGTTCCAACTGACACATTAATCAATGTAGTTTGGGGTAAAAATATTCAGATTCCAGTTTGAGAATACAGCTTTTTTGTTATGTCCATAGAAAATCAATAGGGAACAAGATGCTCATTTCCCAGTATGAAAATGGCCATAACTTTTTAAATACTTGAGATATGAAAGTGAATTAGGTGTCAAATTAAACTTAGTTTTATGCTTTATCTGATGGGATAAATTGCAGACTTGATTTTTAAAATCTCAAAATTTTGTAACATTGCTACATATACCTTCTTCTTGATTCCTCTCTGTTCCCCCAAGGTTTATCTGTTCCTACTCTAATACACTTTTAACATCCGATGATTTCTTGTACACACCAGATTTCTTGTACACACCATCTCGCTGGTCTCTCAACTCCTACATTACCTGCAGATTAACTTTAGCATCATTACCTGACAATAGTAGTTCATCTTTCACAAACATGGCCACAAGCTTCAGTCCCCCTTCTCTATCTTCAATGAGCTTTTGTATTACATATCCAACATCCTGACTTCAATGGTTCAAATTTTCCCTCAATCAAATAGTGAAAGTAGTTCAGCCATTCATCTTTACTCCTCCTACACTGTCCATTTCTTGACGATGACACCACACCCTCTCATACCTATTGAGTTTAAGGCAAATGATCGTGAGGAGGTGTGCAAAATCACGAGAGGAATAGATCGGGTAGACGCACAGAGTCTTTTGCCCAGAGTAGGGGAATGGAGAACCAGAGGAAATAGGTTTAAGGTGAGGGGGGAAAGATTTAATAGGAGACTGAGAGGCAACGTTTTCACACAAAGCATGGTGGGTGTATGGAACGAGCTGCTGGAGGATATTGTTGAGGCTGGTACTATCGCAACTTTTAAGAGACATTTATGACTCTATGACAAATAGCTTACAATTTCAGTGATTCATTGTGAGGTAAACCTTTGACTGCAGACACACAGACTACAGATCTTTTCTCTGTAAACATACCTATGTGCTGTCAGAGGACGTTAAGCATAGGATCTTAACATGTTTACACCTAAAATACATAAACTGTTCTTCTCAGCTGGGTTGATTGATAGCTGTCAGAGAATATCTTCCTCCCCCCAACAAATGCCTTAAAAATGAAACCTAATGGAAGAGTATGGTCAATATCAACAAATTTCAGAAATGAAGTTTCAAGGATCATATAAGAGTATATTTTGTATTTGGGAGCTATCCAAGGGCAAATGTCTACCAAAAAACCAGAACCTGCACTGTGGCATAATTTACATACTCAAAGCGCCAGAGGGTTATAGGATCTCACATCACAGAAACAGACCAATTAGTCCACCAAGTCCACGGTCTCTACCCATTCACCCTTATCGTACATGAATCCCCTTTTCTTGGTCTCCACGCACTCATCCACTGCCCCCCCAGATACAACCACTCACCCACAATATTTGCAGTGGCAGCATAAGCTACCAAACACATTTCATTGGGACGTGGGAGGAAACCAGAGCACCCCAGAAGAAATGGCCCAACAAAAACGGTCACAGTGAGAACATGCAAACTCCACACAGTCAGCTCCTGAAGTCAAGACTGAACCAAAGCTCTCTGGTACCGGTGAGGCAGCATCTCTACCAGCTGCATCATTCTGTCACTCAGATGAAAGGGATCTACCTTAATCGCTGAAACATTAAGTTAATAGCTTTTAAATTTGGATTACTAAACAGCTCATGCTTGCGCAGCAAAAAAAAACCTCCTTTGCTAATTTAGCTATATTATTTAATTTGAATTGGTGATCAATTTGACTTCAGACTTTATTTTAGACTTTAGAGATAGAGCGTGAAAACAGGCCCATCGTGTCCGCGCCAATCAGCAACCACCCTACCCTGCCATCTCCCCATAACCCCTGACACCCTTACTAATCAATGGTGCAACTCTAAAAGTCTAAAACTCTTACAAGGTAAGGCAGCAAATCTACCGTTGCGCCACTGTGCCACCCTTGACTGTTCTATGTAAAAAAATGAACAATGTATTTGGAATAGATTGCATTACCAACCTGCAAGGCCAGCAAGGAAATGATCTGATGTGCTCACTGATGTGCTTACTGACCACTCAGTAAGATTGCAAGCGCAGGCATAAAAGACCATTTGTGATCAATGGTTTTTTTTGATTACAGAGAGGGAATGACATAAATTAGAGGAAATCATAAATGATATTAAGAGATTAAAACAAAAAAGAACGTTCCGAGCCTTGGAGTACGTAACGTTCTGTTAAATCTCAAAGCAATGATGGACGGTCAAAATACTGCATTACAGCACTGAGTTGCAGCACTGACTTCAGCGGAAAAATCAAATGTTTCACTTGGAGCACAGCTGACTGACTCCTCACAAAACAAGTGCAGAAGGGGTGGCATGGTGGTGCAGCAGTACAGTTGCCACCTTACAGCGCCAGAGACCCGGGTCCAATCCTGACTACCGGCGCTGCCATACAGAGTTTGTACTTTTTCATCGTGACCTGCGTGGGTTTTCTCCGGGAAATCCGGTTTCCTCCCACACTTCAAAGACGTATAGGTTTGTAGGCTAATTGGCTTGGTAAAATTGTAAATTGTCCTTAGTGTGTGTAGGATAGTGCTAGTGTGCGGGGATCGCTAGTCGACGTGGACTCGGTGTGCCGAAGAGCCTGCTTCCACGCTGTATCTCTAAATTAAACTAAACTAAATTGGCTGTGAATTTCTCAGCAAAATTCACCAGCATCACACTCCAAGGGATGTCCACACAAAACATTCTGGACGATGTTTAAGGCGACCTGATTTGAAGGCAAGGTGCTCACTAAAAAAGATTTAAAACCTACCTTTTTTTCTTTTTTATGATCCTGTGCAACACTCCAGTGTTTATTGATAGTCAGGGCTCTCTTTAAAACGGAATCACTATGTTCTCCGATGACCTTCATTGTTAACTGATAATTAATTTCTCAACTTTTACTTGCAATTCAGAGTTCAGAATGTAAGGCATCAATGCCATTATTCCGTGCCTACCTTTCAGAAAGTTGTATCATGTTGTGGAGATACAAGAGAGTGCAGATGCTGGCATCTTGAGCAAAAAGCAAAGTGATGGAAAAACTCAGAGTAGTGGAATCATAGGTTTAAGATGAGGGGGAAAATATTTAATAGGAATCTGAGGGGTGACATTTTTGCACGGTGTTGGGTGTGTGGAATGAGCTGCCAGAGCATGTAGTTGAGGCAGGTACCATCACAACATTTAGGAAACATTTAAACAGGTAGGATAGGTTTAAAGGGATATGGGCCAAACACAGGCAGGTGGGACTAGAGTAGATGGGGCATGTTGCCCAGTGTGGGCAAGTTGGGCTGATGGGCCTGTTTCCATGCTGTATGCCTCTGTAACACATCCTACTCTGCCTTCATACTGGAGACCATGGAGAAATTATGTTGAGAGTGTCAATTTGTCAGACAATATCAGTAACAATGCCTTGTCACTGACATGTTGCATTAGTCTCACACTCCATTTTCTAAAATGGGGTTGCTGTCATTGGTTCCTACGCATTTAAATCTCAATCTTTCGGTCATAAGTGCAATGGAATACCTTCTCAAAGTTCTACCACACTGATGGTACACATGTACAGATATCATCACAATCACGCTCATACAGTGGCTGAATATGGCAGAGATGGTATTATAACAAATGCTTTCTGTTGGAGTAAGTTCAGCTGAGAGGAACATTTTTCTTGCATAAGAAAACAGGGGGAAAAATAGATCAGCCATGATCGAATGGCAGAGCAGACTCGATGGGCCGAATGGCAGAGCAGATTCGATGGGCCGAATGGCAGAGCAGACTTATTGGGCAAATGGTCTAAATCTGTTCCATTGTCCTATGAACTTGTGAAGTCGTTTTTCCATAATAGTCTCCTAGAACTCAAATAGCCATGTCTTCTGAAATAAAGCTTAAGAAATTTCGCGACTGGTTTGAGTTAATTTAAGCGAATGTTTAATAAAATTTCTAATATCCAACTTAAGACTTCAAATTATGTTTCAGCAAATTTAATGGCTGATTTAGAAATTATTCCTGAAGAGCTGCTTGGAACATTGCAGAAGTCCAAATCCCTCAGTACCTGACCAAACAGCAGACTTTGCAGGGTGCTCACACATGTGTTCATAAATATTATTATCATATGAATTCTGCATGGCTTGATCCTTACTCAGGTAAGGTAATTTTGTTTTGAGATACAGCAAGGAGACAGGCCGTTTGGACCACAGAGTCCAAGTCAACCATCACTCACTCACACACCAGTTCTATGTTATCCCATTTTTGCAACCTATATGCTGGGGCAACTTATAGAAGCCAATTAATGTACAAGCCTGCACGGATTTGGAATGTGGGAGGAAACCGGAGCACCTGGTCAAAACCCCTTGGTCACAAAGAGAGCGTACAAACTCCACACAGACATCACCTGAGGTCAGGATCGATCCGACATTTCTGGCGCTGTGAGGAAGCAGCTCTACTGCTGTCCCACTGTACCGTCCTATTGATGAAAAGGGTTCTGCATAAGTGACTACATATATCAGGATAACATTTAAGATCCCCATCTGTGATCCCCCCTGCCCTCCACCCCCATCTGTGATCCTCCCTGCCCTCCAGCTATCTGGACTACACTTCTTCCCACCCTGCTTCCTGTAAGGACTCCATCCCCTACTCCCAATTCCTCCGTCTACGCCGCATCTGCTCCACGGATGAGGCGTTCCACACCAGGACATCTGAAATGTCCTCATTATTCAGAGAACGGGGGTTCCCCTCCTCCACCATAGATGGGGCTCGCACCAGGGTCTCTTCCATACCCCGCAACACTGCTCTCTCTCCCCATCCCCGCACTCGCAACAAGGGCAGAGTCCCCCTAGTCCTCACCTTTCACCCCACCAGCCGTCACATACAAAAAGTAATCCTACGTCAGTTTCACCACCTCCAACGTGACTCCACCACTCGCCACATCTTCCCATCTCCCCCCATATCTGCCTTCCGCAAAGACCGCTCCCTCCATAACTCCCTTGTCAATTCTTCCCTTCCCTCTCGTACCACTCCCTCCCCGGGCACTTTCCCTTGCAACCGCAAGAGATGCAACACTTGTCCCTTTACCTCCCCCCTCCACTCCGTTCAAGGACCCAAGCAGTCGTTCCAGGTGCGACAGAGGTTTACCAGCATCTCCTCCAACCTCATCTATTGCATCCGCTGCTCTAGATGTCAGCAGATCTATATCGGTGAGACCAAGCGGAGGTTGGGCAATCGTTTTGCCGAACACCTCCGCTCGGTCTGCAATAACCAAGCTGACCTCCCGGTGGCTCAGCACTTCAACTCCCCCTCCCACTCCGTCTCTGACCTCTCTGTCCTGGGTCTCCTCCATGGCCACAGTGAGCAGCACTGGAAATTGGAGGAACAGCACCTCATATTCCGCTAGTGGAGTCTGCATCCTGGGGGCATGAACATCGAATTCTCCCAATTTTGTTAGTCCTTGCTATCTCCTCCCCTTCCTCAGTCCCCCTGCTGTCTCCTCCCATCCCCCAGCCTTCGGGCTCCTCCTCCTTTTTCCTTTCTTGTTCCCGCCCCCCCCCCACCCCCGATCAGTCTGAAGAAGGGTTTCGGCCCGAAACGTTGCCTATTTCCTTCGCTCCATAGATGCTGCTGCACCCGCTGAGTTTCTCCAGCTTTTTTGTGTACCTTCGATTTTCCAGCATCTGCAGTTCCTTCTTAAACTCTTTAACATTTAAGATTCTTCTGTAATGGTTCTCACATCTTATCTCCCTCTACAAAGTCTAGCCAGCACAGTGGTGCAGCAGTGGAGCTGCTGCCGCACAGCATCAGAGACCCGGGTTTGATTATGACCTCTGGTGCTGTCTGTGCAGAATTTGTACGTTCTCCCTGTGACCACGTAGGTTTCCTCCGAATGCACAAGTTTCCTCCCACATTGCAAAGAGGTGTAGGTTTGCAAGTTAATTGCCGTCTGTAAATTGCCCCCAGTGTGTAGGATGCGATAATATGGAACTAGTATGTGGGCGATCAATGGTTGGCATGGACTTGATGGGCCGAAGGGCTTGTTTCTGCACTGTATCTCCAGACTCTAAACTAACCTAAATTACACAGAGAATGAAATACAGCACAGGAACAGGCTTTTTGGCTCACAAAGATGGCTCAAAAATGGGTACCAGATGAACTTTAATGTAGAAGTAATGAATTATGGATTCAAGCCCAGAAATGCAGAATAGATTTAAGGGAAATACATTGAAGGTTATCCACTGATAAAATGATTGCTTCTCATATTTCTTGCCTTATCTCTGTATCTTCCTGTGGTTCAGATATTTATTCGATTTTCTTTTAAAAGAAAAGTGATCTTTGTCTCAAACATTACCTGTAAAAAAATTACACCTTGTTGTAACATTGTACTCTAAATTGTCTTCTGTCCTCTGCCCTCACTCTTTCTGTGGCAAATTTTAGGTCATGAACTCCTGATCATTAAGTCCTAATCAAAGGAAATAATATTTCCGTGTTCACTCAATTAGACTACTTCACAGATTTCAATATCTATCTATCTATCTATCTATCTATCTATCTATCTATCTATCTATCTATCTATCTATCTATCTATCTATCTATCTATCTATCTATCTATCTATCTATCTATCTATCTATCTATCTATCTATCTTCTCATCTTGTCCTCTTCTGGTTGGCGTTTATTTTAATTTGCGCAAAAATGGTACTTTATATCGATAGGAATTCTTCGCCACCTTACTCACTGTTCCCCTCTGCTCAAAGCGCATCAAGTTTTGTTCTGATTGGTGGAATATTACAAAAGTTATGAAGGTTTAAGAAATCATAAGATCGGCAGATTAGTCTTCTCACCTGTCATTCACCATGAAGGTTACGCCCCTTCCGGCACCTGCTGTTAATCACCGGGCGGGGCGAGTAGAATAAAGCCCCAGAGGCGGGGCTGAGTCCACAAGCCATGCTGATTGAGTCTGCAAGCCGTGCTGATTGAATCCGCAAGCCGTGCTGATTGAGTCCGTGAGCTGTGCGGAGGAGAACGACCAGCGAAGCAACCAGCGAAGCGCCCAGCGCCCGCTGTGAGTCCCCATCGCACCCCCAACCCCTTCTCCTCTGGTCCCCCTCACTGGCTCCTGCCCCCCCTCCCCCGTAATACCGCACACTCCCCCATGGTTCTTCCCCTGTCTTTTCTCCGAGCTCTCTCCCCCCTGGATGCCAAGTTAAACTTGGCATCCTGAAGTGCATGTTCCTGTGCTCTACTGCTATTTATTCCCACCATCTTCCCCTAGAGTCTACCGCTCATGCACACACTCAAGACGGTTGCCAGTTCACCTCCCGAGCTTCATGTCTTTGAATGTGGGTGGAAACTGGAGCACGTGGTCACGTGGGGAACATGATGGCTCCAGACAGACAGCGGCAGAAATTAGGACTGAAGCAGGAGTTGTGAGGCAGCAGCTCAACTAGCTTGTGCCAATGTGTTGCCCCCTAAATATTTATAAAATTATTATTATTTCATAAGGTCACAAGGTCATCAGTGATAGGAGCAGAATTAGGCCATTCGGCCCATCAAGTCTACTCCGCCATTCAATTATGGCTGATCTATCTCTCCCTCCTACCCCCATTCCCCTGCCTTCTCCCCATAACCCTGACACCCATACTAATCAAGAATCTATCTATCTCTGCCTTAAAAAAATATCCATTGACCTGGCCTCCACAGCCTTCTGTGGCAAATAATTCCACAGATTCACCACCCTGTGACTGAAGAAATTCCTCCTCATATCCTTCCTAAAGGAATGCTCTTTAATTCTGAGGCTATGACCTCTGGTCGTAGATTCTCACACTTCTCCCATTTTAATTGCTTCCACATATACAGTGGCTTGCAAAAGTATTCATACCCCTTGAACTTTTCCACATTTTGTCACGTTACAGCCACAAACATAAATGTATTTTATTAGGATTTTATGTGATAGACCAACACAAAGTGGCACATAATTGTGAAGTGGAAGGAAAATGATACATGGTTTTCAAATTTTTTTACAAATAAAAAACTGAAAAGTGTGGCGTGCAAAAGTATTCAGCCCCCTTTACTCTAATACCCCTAAATAAAATCCAGTGCAACCAATTGCCTTCAGAAGTCACCTAATTAGTAAATAGAGTCCACTTGTGTGTAATCTAATCTCAGTATAAATACAGCTGTTCTGTGAAGGCCTCAGAGGTTTGTTAGAGAATATTAATGAACAAACAGCATCATGAAGCCCAAGGAACACACCAGACAGGTCAGGGATAAAGTTGTGTAGAAGTTTAAAGCAGGGTTAGGTTATAAAAAAATATCCCAAGCTTTGAACATCTCACGGAGTACTGTTCAATCCATCATCCGAAAATGGAAAGAGTATGGCACAACTGCAAACCTACCAAGACATGGCCGTCCACCTAAACTGACAGGCCGGGCAAGGAGAGCATTGATCAGAGAAGCAGCCAAGAGGCCCATGGTAACTCTGGAGGAGCTGCAGAGATCCACAGCTCAGTTGGGAGAATCTGTCCACAGGACAACTATTAGTCGTGCACTCCACAAATCGGGCCTTTATGGAAGAGTGGCAAGAAGAAAGCCATTGTTGAAAAAAAGCCATAAGAAGTCCCGTTTGCAGTTTGCCACAAGCCATGTGGGGGACAGAGCAAACATGTGGAGGAAGGTGCTCTGGTCAGATGAGACCAAAATTGAAGTTTTTGGCCTAAATGCAAAACGCTATGTGTGGTGGAAAACTGACACTGCACATCACCCTGAACACACCATCCCCACTGTGAAACATGGTGGTGGCAGCATCATGCTGTGGGGATGCTTTTCTTCAGCAGGGACAGGGAAATTGGTCAGAGTTGATGGGAAGATGGATGGAGCCAAATACAGGGCAATCTTGGAAGAAAACCTGTTAGAGTCTGCAAAAGACTTGAGACTGGGGCGGGGTTCACCTTCCAGCAGGACAACGACCCTAAACATACAGCCAGAGCTACAATGGAATGGTTTAGATCAAAGCATATTCATGTGTTAGAATGGCCCAGTCAAAGTCCAGACCTAAATCCAATCCAAGACTTAAAAATTGCTGTTCACAGACGCTCTCCATCCAATCTGACTGAGCTTGAGCTATTTTGCAAAGAAGAATGGGCAAAAATTTCAGTCTCTAGATGTGCAAAGCTGGTAGAGACATACCCCAAAAGACTTGCAGCTGTAATTGCAGCGAAAGGTGGTTCTACAAAGTATTGACTCAGGGGGCTGAATATTTTTGCACGCCACACTTTTCAGTTTTTTATTTGTTAAAAAATTTGAAAACCATGTAACATTTTCCTTCCACTTCACAATTATGCACCACTTTGTGTTGGTCTATCACATAAAATCCCAATAAAATACATTTACGTTTGTGGTTGTAACGTGACAAAATGTGGAAAAGTTCAAGGGGTATGAATACTTTTGCAAGCCACTATATCTGGTCTTTTAGAGTGCCAACTTGCAAGAGGCCATTGGGGTAGACTATAGATAGTATATTTGTGCTGGGAACTAGCCATGGTTCACAAGCCTTCATAGTCATACATTGGGCAATGCATTGTGAGCTGTTCAGCTGCAATACCTTGGTTTGGCCTTGAATTTAGCGTGATTGTAAGGTGTGGACCAGAATATCCAAAGTCCAATGTCCTATCTATACTGGGATTCAGGACTGCATACAACTGCGAATCATTCAATTTTGGTGCATATTTATGATTCATTTTTAATTTTATACAACTAATATTCTCTGTGACTTTCTGTACATTCCATTTCAATGGTTTTCAAGAGCTGATCATATCATCCCTGAACACCTCTCCTGCAGTTGCCAACTGCCCTCATTCTTTTATCTGTAGTGGTCCCAAGGAAACCATGATTGACTCGCTTACTCCTAACTTAGATGTTGATATTATTATTATTATTATTATTATTATTATTATTATTATTATTATTATTATTATTATTATTATTATTATTATTATTATTATTATTATTATTATTATTATTGGACACAGCATTCACTATCCATGCTGAAATCATATTGACCTAGCTTATAATACCCCTGTCCCACTTAGGAAACCTGAACGGAAACCTTTGGAGACTTTGCGCCCCACCCAAGGTTTCCGTGCGGTTCCCTGAGGTTGCAGGTAGTTGCCGGAGGTTGCAGGTAGTGGAAGCAGGTAGGGAGACTGACAAAAACCTCCGGGAACCTCCGGGAACTGCATGGAAACCTTGGGTGGGGTGCAAAGTCTCCAGAGGTTTCCATTCAGGTTTCCTGCAGAATTTGTAGTGCCATTGATGAAAGTACTATGCATTGAAAATGAAATTAAGGGAAGGAAGACAAGGAATGGAGAAGAGTGAGCAAATTTGTGAATAATGAAGTCTTAGGGAGATAGCCTTGTTCTGCATTTGTACCAACTGGGGATGATGTTGAAAGGGATCCGGTCCCTCCATTGTTGGGGTAGCCGAGTGGCACAGCGGTAGAGTTGCTACCTTATAGTGCCAGAGACCTGGGTTCGATCCTGACCACGGCTGCCGCATGTATGGTTTGTACGTTCTGCCCCGTGACTACGTGGGTTTACTCCGGGTGCTCCGGTTTCCTCCCACACTCTAAAGACTTACAGGTTTGTAGGTTTATTAGCTTTGATTAAAAAAAAAAATTGTCCCTGATAGTGTGTAGGATTGTACTAGTGTACGGAGATCACTGGTCTGTGCAGACTCAGTGGGCTGAAGGGCATGTTTCCGTGCTGTATTTCTAAAACTAAAACTAAATCTAAAAACTAGACACCTTCTATTCCCTGTCTCCCACCATGAGCATGAAAGTGTGACAACAGGAAAGCTTAAGACAGTTTAAGTCAATCTTACTTCACGGCGAACCAATATTGATAAAAAGATGACTAATTCTTATCTGATGATGCTGTAGGGAATCAAATGTCAGTGTTGAACTTTTCAAACAGACTGTTAACTAGAAAGAAAATACTGAATTTTTTTAAACATGGGTATATTTTTTCTCTGGACATCTCCTACGTGTCATGTTATTGAATTGAGTCTCCTGCTCAGGACCGTTGGCGGTCCGTCTGGTGAATGGGAACAACATGTGCTCCGGGAGAGTGGAGGTCTATCATAACTCCACCTGGGGCACCGTCTGTGGCAGGAGCTGGGATATCAATGCAGGGAACGTGGTCTGCAGGGTGTTGAACTGTGGGACGGCCCAGTCAGTAACAACAACTGTTTCCTATGGAGAGGCCACTGGGAACATCTGGCTAGATGGGTTGAAGTGTAACGGGACAGAGCCTGCCCTCGACCAGTGTCCTGCCAGCCCATGGGGGGTGAACAACTGCACACATGGAGAGTACGCTGGAGTCTCCTGCTCAGGTGAGTGAATGAATGAATAAATTAATGTTTATTGGCCAAGTATGTACACATACAAGGAATTTGTCTTGGTGCTCCGCTCGCAAGTAACAATACGACATACAGTAAACCATGAAGAATAAAACATAAAACATTAAAACATTATGAATATGTCACTAGAGTTTAAACATGTGAATTAAATAAAATACCCGAGCAAAAGGAGGCTACAGATGTCTGGTTATTGGGTAGAGCTACTACTCATGGAAAAAAGCTGTTTTTATGTCTGGCTGTGGTGGCTTTGACAGTCCGGAGTCGCCTTCCAGAGGGAAGTGATTCAAAGAGTTTGTGGCCAGGGTGAGAGGGGTCAGAGATGATCTTACCCACTCACTTCCTGGCCCTTGCAGTGTACAGTTTGTCAATGGAAGGAAGGTTTGTTGCAGCCTCTGGATGTCGTGCTGGGCGGCTGAGCCAAACCAGACAATGATGGAGAAGGTGAGGACAGACGCGGTCTCGGTGTTGGAAGATGAAGTGCAGGCCGAGGTTGACTGCGTCATCCACTGATCTTTTGGCCCGGTATGCAAACCTGAAACTAACGTTCCATTGGTTCTTGAGTGTTTTCCTCAAATGGTTTAGGATAAGGGGGAAAATTAGTGTAGTTGTGGAAAATTATGGAATTCAAAGGATGGGACAACTTTATAAGAAAGGCATCTTTCTTTCATTTCAGGAGCGACAAAATACTTACGGACTCCACTCAAATGATTTTTTTAGACATTTACAACTTAGAGAACATGTTAAATAAAATACACAAAACCTTAGAACTAGAGATCCAGAAATTCTTGATGATTGTTTGAATAAACATCCTAATACAGATAAATTAATCTCATATTTATAATATCCTATTAGATAGTGAGATACCACCGATGGATTTATATAGACAAACATGGGAAAATGAACTAAGCCAACCAATAACGAAAGATATTTGGGATGAAAGTTTACAACATATACATCAATGTTCATTAAATGCCAGACACTCTTTAATACAATTTAAAGTACTACATAGATTACATTACTCCAAAACAAAACTAAATAGAATCTTCCCACATATCTCCCCTATCTGTGATAAATGTCAACATTTAGAGGCTAACCTAACTCACACATTCGCAAATTGTATAAAAATCAAAAACTTCTGGACGGACATTTTAAAAATAATATCTATAGTTGTCAACACTCAATTGGATCCCGATTTAAAACTAACTAGGAATATCAGAACAAAGCCTAACACTTACAACAACCCAAAGAAACTTTATCGGCTATAGTATAATAACTGGGAAAAAATTAATATTAAAATTTTGGAAAGGTCCTATAACCCCCACAAATAAAATGTGGATTGTGGAAATGTCAGAGACCTTACATTTGGAAAGAATCAGACTTGTCTTAATGGACAAACAAGAACTTTTTATCAGAGTATGGTCTCCATTCATTGACTACTTGAAGGGGCAGACTGGTTCGGCACAGGAACCTGACTGAAACTCGAATTAAGGATTAGATGAAAAGTTATACTTTATAATTTACGAACATGTCTCCAATGTTGTATTTTTAGTAAATTATTCTATTCTTCTTTATCATGCTTTTTCTTTTTTTATTTCTCTTTCTTATTTTCTATCTATTTAAACATGAAATACTAGAAGCAAAGTTAATATCAATCGATAATATTAGTAATATAGGAATGATATGCATGAAATGTTTTTAATATGATATGTACCTGCCTCTAATAAAAAGATTATTAAAAAAAAAAATGTCTGTGGAAATTGGTGCCAGCTGTTGCACAGAGCTCGAGGGTAGAGGTGGAAACATTGTCCGGTCCGGGTACGAGCAATAAATGCTAGTACCCTTCACAGAACTGATGTGCACGGGGATCTTGGGAAACACATCTACAGCTCCCTGAATGTGGCAGCACAAGAAGTTCAGAGCTTTAATTGTTGTTATTGTACTTGCAGCAACTATACTCTCTGGTAGCTCAGTCCATGTACCAATCCCTTTCTGCTTGAAAGAGTTGCCCCTCAAGTTATTTTTTAATCTTCCTCTTCTCAACTTAAACCTGTCTTCCCAGATTCCTGATTTCCCTATACTGTGGAAAAGATAATGTGCAGTCACCCGATCAATTCCTCAAGGTTTTATACGTGTCCATAAAATAACCCCTTATCCTCTTGTCTAGAAGTAGTATAAACTCCGAGGAAAGGTTGGATAACATTGAATTGTGTTGTCCGGAGGCTGAGTCAACCTGATAATTGTTTATAAATTAATGGGAAGCGTAGACAGGGTGGGCAGTCAGATCTTTATTCCTTAGAATAAGGCAAGGCAGTGCCTTTATCACCTCAGGCAATTGAGGAAATTCAGCATCTTGTCCGGAAATATCACAATCTGGTTTGGGAATTGCTCTGTCCAGGACAAGAAGGCGCTGCAGAGAATAAATCAGGGAAGGTAGTGCATCCGTGGATAACAAGGGAAATCAGGGATAGTATCAAAGCGAAGGATGATGCGTACAAATTTGCCAGAAAAAGCAGCATACCGGAGGACTGGGAGAAATTCAGAGACCAGCAGAGGAGGACAAAAGGCTTAATTAGGAAAGGAAAAATAGATTATGAAAGAAAACTGGCAGGGAACATAAAAACTGTCTGCAAAAGTTTTTATAGATATGTGAAAAGAAAGAGATTAGTTAAAACAAATGTAGGTCCCTTGCAGTCAGAAACAGGTTAGTTGATCATGGGGAACATGGATATGGCGGACCAATTGAATAACTACTCTGGTTCCGTCTTCACTAAGGAAGACATAAATAATCTGCCGGAAATAGCAGGGGACCGCGGGTCAAATGAGTTGGAGGAATTGAGTGAAATCCAGGTTAGCCGGGAAGTGGTGTTGGGTAAATTGAATGGATTAAAGGCCGATAAATCCCCAGGGCCAGATAGGCTGCATCCCAGAGTACTTAAGGAAGTAGCTCCAGAAATAGTGGATGCATTAGTAATAATCTTTCAAAACTCTTTAGATTCTGGAGTAGTTCCTGAGGATTGGCGGGTAGCAAACGTAACCCCACTTTTTAAGAAGGGAGGGAGAGAGAAAACGGGGAATTACAGACCAGTTAGTCTAACATCGGTAGTGGGGAAACTGCTAGAGTCAGTTATTAAAGATGGGATAGCAGCACATTTGGAAAGTGGTGAAATCATTGGACAAAGTCAGCATGAATTTACAAAGGTAAATCATGTCTGACGAATCTTATAGAATTTTTCGAGGATGTAACTAGTAGCGTGGATAGGGGAGAACCAGTGGATGTGGTGTATCTGGACTTCCAGAAGGCTTTCGACAAGGTCCCACATAAGAGATTAGTATACAAACTTAAATCACACGGCATTGGGGGTTCAGTATTGATGTGGATAGCGAACTGGCTGGCAAACAGGAAGCAAAGAGTAGGAGTAAACGGGTCCTTTTCACAATGGCAGGCAGTGACTAGTGGGGTACCGCAAGGCTCAGTGCTGGGACCCCAGCTATTTACAATATATATTAATGATCTGGATGAGGGAATTGAAGGCAATATCTCCAAGTTTGCGGATGACACTAAGCTGGGGGGCAGTGTTAGCTGTGAGGAGGATGCTAGGAGACTGCAAGGTGACTTGGATAGGCTGGGTGAGTGGGCAAATGTTTGGCAGATGCAGTATAATGTGGATAAATGTGAGGTTATCCATTTTGCTGGCAAAAACAGGAAAGCAGACTATTATCTAAATGGTGGCCGACTAGGAAAAGGGGAGATGCAGCGAGACCTGGGTGTCATGGTACACCAGTCATTGAAAGCGGGCATGCAGGTGCAGCAGGCAGTGAAGAAAGCGAATGGTATGTTAGCTTTCATAGCAAAAGGATTTGAGTATAGGAGCAGGGAGGTTCTACTGCAGTTGTACAGGGTCTTGGTGAGACCACACCTGGAGTATTGCGTACAGTTTTGGTCTCCAAATCTGAGGAAGGACATAATTGCCAAAGAGGGAGTGCAGAGAAGGTTCACCAGACTGATTCCTGGGATGTCAGGGCTGTCTTATGAAGAAAGACTGGATAGACTTGGTTTATACTCTCTAGAATTTAGGAGATTGAGAGGGGATCTTATAGAAACTTACAAAATTCTTAAGGGGTTGGACAGGCTAGATGCAGGAAGATTGCTCCCGATGTTGGGGAAGTCCAGGACAAGGGGTCACAGCTTAAGGATAAGGGGGAAATCCTTTAAAACCGAGATGAGAAGAACTTTTTTCACACAGAGAGTGGTGAATCTCTGGAACTCTCTGCCACAGAGGGTAGTCGAGGCCAGTTCATTGGCTATATTTAAGAGGGAGTTAGATGTGGCCCTTGTGGCTAAGGGGATCAGAGGGTATGGAGAGAAGGCAGGTGCGGGATACTGAGTTGGATGATCAGCCATGATCATATTGAATGGCGGTGCAGGCTCGAAGGGCCGAATTGCCTACTCCTGCACCTAATTTCTATGTTTCTATGTTTCTATGTTTCTATCACAGGGTGGCTCCGCTGTGGTGAGGTTTGCCTCAATAAAACTTGTTAACAACTTTTTGTGTGGTGGTAAACTTTTTCCTCATCAAAGCATCTTTGTTGTGATAATGGATGGACGTGAAACATTCATATATCATGGTCCCGTAGCGGACAAGTGGTGCAATCAAGAGGAAAGATTACGTCCACCAAACTGCCACGGATTTATATAGAGGGCTCAGGGAAGGTTTGTGCAACTTGCAAGGACCGCGAGCAGGATTGTTTCAAGTAATAAATGGACACCTGGATGAGATTTGTCTAAAGGGTGAAAGATAATTTTTAGTATTTTAAGCTAAAGACAAGGGCAGCACGGTGGAGCAGCAGTAGAGTTGCTGTCTTACAGTGCCAGAGACCTGGGTTCGATCCTGACTATGGGTGCTGTCTGTACAGGATTTGTACATTCTCTACGTGACCACGTGGGATTTATCAGGGGCATCTGGTTTCCTCCCCCACTCCACAGATGTACAGGTTTGTAGGCTGATTGGTAAAATCTTAAAATTGTCCCCAGTGTGTAGGATAGTGCTAGTGTGCGGGGATGACTGGTCGGCATGGACTTGGTGGGCCGAAGGACCTGTTTCTGCACTGTATCTCTAAACTAAAAAAACTAAACTAAGATCAGCTTCCAATGAAACTTGAAGCAGAATTGATCAGCTATGGATAGAGAGGGGTATACTGTAAGTGAGCAAATGCCATGAGTTACAGTTAAGGGTTAAAATTGCATAAGGTAGGCAATGTAGAGATCAAGTCAGAGTATGATAGTTTGCAGAACTTCTTTAGTAATTTTAAATAATATCACGTGTCATGTTCGCTGTGGCCATTGTATTTACTATGGTGTAATAGTTCATGGCAATCTCTTCTCAGCGAGCTATTATGCTTTTCAGTACAGTACTAACCTTGAATAACTGGTCTGTATTCTATCCAATTCGTTCATTAGTTATAGCATAATATTTTAGACAGTCAGAACCTTTCTCCCAGTTTGGAAATGTCCAATACAAGGGGGTATAGCTATAAGGTGAGAGAGGGAACATTTAATGGAGATGTGTGGGGCAAGTATTTACACAGAGAGCAGTGGGGGCCTGGAACTCATTGTCAGGGTGGTGGTGGTGGTGGAGGCAGATATGATAGTGATGTTTAAGATGTTTTTGGAAAGGCATATGGAAGTGGAGAGAATAGAAGGCTATGGATCATGTACTAGCAGATGAGATCAGTTTAACTTGACATTGTGTTCAGCACATCATAGTGGGCCGAAGGGCCCGTTTCTGTGCTGCATTGTTTTATGTTTTACGTTGTGTTACTGCTAAATTAACATTCCATATGGGGATTTCCTATCTCTTATGCCACCATTTATATTCAGCCTATATCTGCGGGAATCTTCATGTCCCGACTGATGATGGTCCCAGCCATATGGAACTAAGTACGCTTGCTTCCACTATCTCCATTCTGTTACCTGGACATGAAGGCAGATTGACTTAAACTGTCTTCAGCTTCCTTGTTGTCACACCTACTGTACATGCTCATAGTGGAAGGTAGGGAATAGAACATAACAATGGAGGGACAGGATTGTCTTCAATTTCATTAACAGTGGTAATAATGTAGAATAACAAGGCTATCACCCTAATAAAAATCACAATTAATATACGGGGAAAGGGAAATTACCACATAAGCCATTCCCACAGTAAGAAGATGTGAAATTGAAAATATATAAGACTAAGTGAACTGATACTGAAAGGAAAAAAGACAAATATATGTATAGAATTTGGGAGGTCATGTTGGAGTTGGTGAGACCACATTTAGAGTATTGTGTTCAGTTTTGGGTATCATGTTATAGGAAAGATGTTGTCAAGTTGGAAAGGATGCAGAGAAGATTCACGAAGATGTCGCCAGGACTCAAGGGCCTGAGTTATAGGGAGAGGTTGAGCAGGCTGGGAATATTCCTTGGAGCGCAGGAGGATGAGGATGATCTTTTAGAAATGTATAAAATTGTGAGAGGAATAGATCAGGTAAATGCACAGAGTCTCTTGCCTAGAGCAGGGTAATCGAGAACCAGAGGACATAAGTTTAAGTTGAGGGGGAAGACATTTTATATGAACCTAAGAGGTAAACGTTTTACACAAAGGATGGTGGGTATATGGAAGGGTAGCTGGCTGGGGGGGGGGGGGGGGGGGGCTGTTTTCACACTGTATGACTATGATTCTAATTTCAAAATGCATTCAACTGGATCTTGTACAACTGCTTTAGTGGTCAATAGTTACGTGTCTACTCAGTATGAACAGGGAACGTGGGGGCATTTCTTTATAATTTATGCTGTAAAAAGACCAGAGAAATGGGATCACAAGCCTATGGTTAGCCTGGGGCAGAATGATGGGATGTTGCAGACTCCACTGCATATAGAGTTGGTATGTTTGCAACTTACAGATGGTGTTATTTCTCCAATTGCAGAGAATGCAGCATAAAAGTCACATATTGCTTAACTGCTGCATGTGTTGAACTGAAAACAGAGTGTTTTAATCGAAACCGACAAGCATTGTGACTACAGGACAAAAGATTACATAAAGCACAGAAGCCTTGTTTACGTGTGACTGTGCACATATCTCTTACCAACCATTGCTGTTATCTTAATGTAATTTTCGATATATTTTTTACTGCGATGTTTCTTCTTATCACAATTTCCTACGTCCGTAGGAACCAGGAGATTATCTATCTGATACTCTGCCTTTTTAAAGAGCTTTAGAAGTTATAACATTTTAGATCAGGCGTTTCCATTGCATACGATTTTTCTCCAGGGCACTCAGTACAATGGCATCATCAGATACTATATTAATAAACTAGGCTTGGATTCAACAGATTGAACTAGATTCATTTCAATAAATTAAATAGAGAGAATCTTACAGGTATTGGAAAATAACAATCAAAAATTGATTTTTAAAAAATTCCTGTCAAATGTCCAGGCAATGGATGTTCTCTTCACATTTCTTATTTTTCATTCTGTTTCATTCCCATTCCATTCCACTGAGACCCGAATTACTTCTCACATCTTCATGGTGGTTTCTCTTTCCCTTTCTCTCTTTATGTCAGGTCAGAGATTTAAATGTTTCATTAACCTTTGCAAGTGTCTGCATTGCATATTAATGACTTAATGTTTCCGCTGGCAGTCCTGTTTCCAGGTTGAACGATCTGAAATTGGGTGCTATCATTCAGATCAGGTCTTCCTAGCTTAATTAACATGTTAATACTGTAAGGAAGTCAAAAGGCCATCCCCCTGAGCTAGGCACTCTGATGTGGGCAGGCATCCTGAAAATCATACTGGTTGAGTTTGAGTTTGAGTTTAGTTTATTATCATGTGTACCGAGGCACAGTGAAAAGCTTTTGTTGCATGCTAACCAGTCAGTGGAAAAACAATACATGATTACATCGAGCCATCCACAGTGTACAGATACATGATAATAATAATAATGGATGGGATGATAAAGGGAATAACGTGAATGATGTTTAGTGTAAGATAAAGTCCAGTAAAGTCCGATCAAAGATTGTGTGAGGGTCTCCAATGAGACAGATAGTAGCTCAGGACTGCTCTCTAGTTGTTGGAAGGATGGTTCAGCTGCTTCTTAACAGCTGGGAAGAACCAGTCCCTATATCTAGTGGTGTACGTTTTCATGCTGCCCCTTTTGCTTCATAAAAGAGGGGAGAAGAGGGAGTGTCCAGAGTGCGACTGAGGAGGAAAGGCCAGTAGACTGTGCAACCTCTCCAATGACAAACATGTGAAGCCTCGGCGCTGGCGTCAAAACCTTGCGTGTCGACCCATGGTCGGCGGTCGATGAGAGCGTGGGGGGACGACCATGAGGGGGCAATGGAGCACCCGGCATGGGGGTAATGCCGTGAAGGAGGGGGAAGAACAATGGGGGAGGGAGGGGGGTGA
This sequence comes from Amblyraja radiata, assembly GCF_010909765.2. NCBI lineage: Eukaryota > Metazoa > Chordata > Chondrichthyes > Rajiformes > Rajidae > Amblyraja > Amblyraja radiata. The sequence goes on along the minus strand of NC_045969.1, from coordinate 40,305,269 downwards.
AGAGGGAGAACAAGCCCAGCGCTGGATAACATGGACAGTTCTCCTCAACAGAAGGATGCAGTGTTCAATAGCCTGATAGTCGTGGGGAAGAAGCTGCTCCTGAACCTGGACATTACAGTTTACAGGCTCCTATACCTTCTTCCCGATGGCAGGAGTGAAATGAGCGGGTGGCCAGGGTGGTGTGGGACTCTGATGATGCTGGCTGCTTTTTTGAAGATCCCTTTGATGGTGGGGATGTCAGTACCCGCGATGGACTATGCTAAGGGATGTATTCGTGACCGCCTGAATCTACCTCTTGTAGACTCTGAACTTTTTATTTATTGGCACTTTCTCTGTAGTTGTAAAGCGATATTCTGCACTCCGGTACTTTTCTCTTGGCACTACCTGTTGCACTCATGTCTAGTTTGATTGTAATCACATATCCTGGATAGCACATACAAGAATGTTTTTCACTCTATCTCTGCACACGTAACAATCAACCAGAAAAATACAGGCTACTGTACAGATGATCCCTGCATTACAGCTTTTTGGATTATGGAAATTTGATCTTACAGAATTCATAAATCACTATCCAAAAGCTAAATTAGTCCGAGACGCATAGAGTTATACAGCGTGAAAATAGGCCCTTCAGCCAACCTGCCTACACCGACAACATGCCCCATCTACACTAGTCCCACCTGCTTGCATTTGGCCCATATGCTCTAAAACGACCTTATCCATGACCCTTTCCAAATGTTTTTTAAACACTGTGATAGTACATGTCCCAACTATCTCCTCTGGCAGCTCGTTCCATATACCAAGCACCCTTTGCATATCAGGGATTATGGGGAGAAGGCAGGAGAATGAAAGGTTGAGAGGGAAAGATGGATCAGCCATGATTGAATGGTGGGGTAGATTTGATGGGCCAAATGGTCTAATTCTGCTCCTAAAACTTATGAACATATAAAAAGTTGTCACTCTAGTTCCCATTAATTATTTTCCTTAAATCTATGTCCTGTGAAAAAAAATGTAAATAGTTCAACACAACAGTTATTTTATCTCAACGTGTTTTTTTATGTATGTGCAAATGACGTGGCTTCTCATTAAGTAAAATTTAAGGGTTGATGCCCTTCATAAGGGGCAGCATGTTATCAATAGCTTCTTTTGATTTGTGTAGGAAGGAACAGCAGATGCTGGTTTAAATCAAAGCTAGACACAAAAAGCTGGAGTAATTCAGCGGGTCAGACAGCATCTCTGGAGAAAAGGAATAGGTGACGTTTCGGGTCAAGACCCTTCTTCAGGCCCTACTGAAGAAGGGTCTTGATTCGAAATGTCACCTATTCCTTTTCTCCAGAGATGTGTCTGACCCGCTGAGTTACTACAGCATTTTGTGTTTATCTTCTTTTGATTCAGATGGTTGTGTTAGGAATCGCGTAGGACACATGATTCTCAGTTTTAACCATCCTTATACTTTTTCTGGCAGATTTCTGGGCAATATCACTAGTTTTTGCAGATAGTTGATCAGGGTTTAGTGCTAGAAGCAGCACATGCTTTCTGAATCGTGGGTGAAATCCCAGTTCTAGGTGTTACAGCTTCTTCATCCTCCCCTTAATGAGTTTAGTTCCCTGCAGGGAGAATCAGGTTCAATCACTACAGAGGTCTTAGCCTGGCTATTTCCAAATTAGATCACTTGGTGAGAGGTCTTATGAATTGGGTAAATCAATGGACCTGACTAAATCATTGCCCTCAAATCATGCATTCGTCTATTGGAGGCACTCACCGAGCATGGGTGACAGAATTCACGAAGGGTGACACAAAATCAAGGTCTCAAGTCAATAGAAACAAAACAAACTTTATCACCAGATGTGGATGAGAAGACAATTCACTGACTAGTCTATTGAAGAAAAATAGTTCAATTTTGACCAGAAGGCAAGCCCAGGGTGGATATAGTTACAATCTAACAGGAGAAGAAGAAATTGCAGACTGAATACAAACATAAATCCAAGCGAATTGTTGCATTGGAAATATGATTAAGCAAATAGTGGGATGATTTTTATCGGCATAAAGATGTCAATCTATGTTATTTGATAATAAAATCTCATTAGCAGTGTGTAGTCTGGTGTAAATGGTGTTTGATTTATATCTAATTCATTTTTGAGGGGCAATCTGGCTAATTATTGTGTCTATTCAGCCCATCCCCAATCGTCAGAATAGTGATGGAAGCCGTCAATCACACTACGAGCATTTACTCTCCAATAATCTACTCATCCATGCCAGCTTGGGTTGTACCAGTGACGTGCAGTGAGGTCAATGGCAGGCGAAGCACTGGCTTCTACCCCATCCTAACTTAGTTGTGTGTGTGTGTTAGTTGTCTGTGTGTTAGTTGTCTGTGCGTGATGTGTGTGTGTTAGTTGTCTGTGAGTGATGTATGTGTCTGGGAGGAAAGGAGAGAAAGGAGGGAGGGAGGGAAGTAGAGAAAGAAGGGAGGGAGGGAAGGAGAGAGCGAGGAAAGAGGGAGGCAAGGAGAGAAGGGAAAAGAGAGCGAGTAAAGAGGGAGGGAAGGAGAGAAGGGAGGGAGGGAAGTAGGGAAGGGAGGGAGGGAAGGGAAGGAGAGAAGGGAGGGAGAGGGCCGGCGGCAGGAGTGGATGCCGGGGTCCCGAGCCGAGAGTAGATGACTCCAGCGTGGGGCCCAATTGGGAGCCCTCAGCGGCCCAGAGCCTCCGAATAGGCCGCTACAAATCAACGAATCAACCAAAGATACTGGAGGATACAAAGAAACTTTGGAACCAACCTACCAGTCAGCGCCGCCCACGACTGGAAAGTCAGCACCGCCGCTGCTGAAGCTAGCTAACATGGAGAGAAGGGGGAGAAGAAGTGGTGACACTTTTAAGAAGCCAGACAACTTTTAATAAAGTTTAGCGGGCATTTAACATTACCGGTCGGTTTACTTACCTTTTTTTTCTCAATGAGCTATTACCTTCAACTATCTTTGATTACCTTCGATTGCCTTCGATTACCTACGATAGCATTACGACCTACTACGACCTACCTTGACTAAACTTACGAGTAAAAAAATATCGATTTTTTCCATGGCGACCTTTTTTTACTCGCGGGCATTTTTCAGCTTGCAAAAAAAAAATGCCGCGACCTAACCGAGGCCTCGAGTACGCGGGGCCTACTCTCGAGCATGAAAAAGAGTTACAAAGACCTCCTAGGGCCTCGTGTTGACCATGCTGCGAGTAGGAGTCGAGGGCAAACTCTTCTAAACTCGGCAATTAGGTCCCCGCAGTGGGACAGGCCCTTAAGTCTTCTCCTTGATCTTGCCTCATTCCTCTATAGTTAGAACCCTCTTTCCCCACCCACCCCTTCCACGACTCTCAAGTTGATTGTGACCTGGTTGATTGCCTTTTTGTAGCCAAAAAATTTATAGCAGCAGGCTATCAAAAGTAACATTCCTTGGTCTGTTTCACACCCCTGACATAATTAATCTTTCGAAGCACCAAACCATTTTGAAAGTCTTAGCTAGTAAAGCTTCAAAAATAAAATATTGTAATGTATATAACACCAGGGTTTTGTACTGAAAAAATGTACAGTAGGCACATTTTCTTACACACGCATTAAATTTGATTACCATTATTTTGGTCAGGCATTTAAACTGGATGTCATATTGTAAGTTGTCAAGTTAACTATATTGAATCTACTTTGGTGTCAATTTTCATAATTTGTTACTGTATTTGACCAGTACTAACATACTCCCATTAATTGTCACATCATCTGAAGACTTAACTAACTTCAGAGTAAATAGAGCCATATTAATTATTAGAGATGTTTGGCATATCTAAACTGTCACCATTTTAGAAAAATTGCACGAAAGATGAATTAATAATTATCTGTACATATAATAATCTAAAGCTGAGGAATTTAACGAAGCAAAAATATTGCCTAAAAATTAATCATTTTCAATCTGAATTTCAGTACTGTTCAAAAATATATAATACAAAATTAATCTAAAATACTGTTTTCCTTAATGTTGTTTGTTAGCAGTTCAGTGTTTAGAACATTGAAACAGTCAATTAAATATGAGTGCTGGTTAATTAACTGACATTTTCATTTTTGTCACACTTCAAAGACTTTATAATACCCTATAACTGTGTAGTTTCTGAGTGATTTCAGTGTTACATCATTTACACCTCTTGAGATCACAGCCATATGGTGTCTGATGCTAATGGCTTGAATTTCTTAATGTTCACTTTGAAAAATTGCGGTGCTGTAGTAAAATGACAGCTTACCATCTAGTTGTGGTAAAGCAACCATATTTTACTGAGGAAATGATTAAACATCTTTCTTTATGACCTAAAAATGAATTCCCATATTAAGTGTATTTGAGCGACTGCCACCTGTTTCTCTTTAGTTTACTTTAGATATACAGTGAGGAAACAGGCCCGTCAGCCCACCGAGTCTGCGCTGACCAGTGATCACCCCGTACACTACCACTATCCCACACAATGGGGACAATTTACAATTTTACCAAAGCCAATTAACCTGCAAACCTGAGCTAGACACAAGATGCTGGAGTAACTCAGCAGAACAGGCACCATCTCTGGAGAGAAGGAATGGGTGACGTTTCGGGTCGAGACCCTTCTTCAGATCTGTACGTCTTTGGAATACGGGAGGAAACCAGAGCACCCGGAGAAAACCCATGCGTTCACAGGGAGACCGTAGGTACAAACTCCGTACAGACAGCACCAGTAATCAGGTATGAATCCGGGTCTCTGGCGCAGTAAGGCAATAACACTAACCCTGCACCACTGTGTCGCCCTTCTTAATACTTAAGAAAACTTAGCAGCAGTTTGGTATCAGTTCTGACGTTGGAGCCTGCGATGAAGAATATCGGGCTGGGTTTTGCACACAGAAGCCAGTGGGTTGGCTCAGACCTTAATTTAACTTGGCAGTTGTCTGAATATATCGAGAAGTCCCTGCGTTATGCCATTCGATTCCTCGTGAGGTTTTCCGATGGGGAAGTGAAGAACAATGCAGCTGGGAAACCTGCAAATAACCTATTGATTTTAATGGGAAGTAATGGCTTCCATGCAGGCAACTGGGTCGAGATTAGATGGGGCATCTTGGTTTGTATGGACGAGTTGGGCTGAAGGGCCTGTTTCTGTGAGGTATGACTCTATAACTCTATGGCGAGGCTGACAGGACAGCCTATTTGTACTCCTATTTTCAGCTCCTCTTAGACTCATGGAGCCATAGAATCATATAGCACGGAAACAGGCCCTTCAGCTCAACTCGTCCATGCCGACCAAGATGGCCTGTCTAACCTAGTCCCATTATCCCGGGGTTGGTCCATATCCCATGTACCTCTCAATGTACCTGTCCAAGTGTCTTTTACATGCTATTATCATAACTTGCCTCAACTACCTCCTCTGGCAGCTCGTTCCATGTACCTCACACCCTCTTCTGTTCATATGATTTAAGGAATAGTACAATATAACATTAAAAAAAATAACTTTGATGGATTAAAACACTTTTTGTTTTGTTTTCAATTGTGTTCCAGTGTGTATGAGAATCTTTGCAATCATTTAGTTGTTTTTAATTATATTTTTATTTTTTATTGGTGTACTGGAGAGAAGGATCAAGGCCTCATTGACTGTCAGGGCAGTCTAGGGGAATCTGCTGTGTTTGGAAAGACTTGGTCTGAAGAAGGGCTTCACCCCGAAACATCACCAGTTCTTTTTCTCCAGATCTGTGCTAGTGCTAGTGTACGGGGATCGCTTGTCGGCACGGACTCGGTGGGCCAAATGTCCTGTTTCTGCACTGAATTTCTAAACTAAACTAATATTATTCACCCGAGTCTTCAGACTGTCCAGCAAAGTGTGAGGCAGCTAATGCTGTAGCCACAGGATCTCACTTTGCCACAATCTGCAATGCAGTGTTACAATATTCAGATGCAGACAGCCACTTGTCACAATCAGTAACTTGGCTAACATGCCCAGCTGGGCTCAGATACAATACCCATTTCTTTGCTGCTCCCTGAGGTAGCTGAATGCCAATTTGAATGTTTCCTCTGGAGGTCATTTGAATTTCAATTTGATTTCACCTGATTGTGCCAAAGGTCACAGAACACCACAAGGGGTGTGCTGGCTCCATGTGAACTTGTCATCTCAGGGCTCATCCCACCTGCGAGTTAATCGTGACATCTAAATTGACAGCAGCACTGGAAACAGAAACAGTTTATTTATGGTTCCCATGGCAATTGCGGTGCATATATTTGCTTTAGCCGGTGCTTTGTATTCTCCCCTGCTTCTCCTTTAACTTTTGTTTTTAAGGAACCTCACTGCATGCACAGATGCGAAATGCCTTGCAACCAGTCAGCGATTCCCTTCCTGCTGGTTATCTCAAAAGTATTAACACTAACAAGCAAACAAAGGCATTTTTGTTCGATCGTTAAAATATAATGGTGCTAGTGTTTACAAAAGAATTATTATGCTAGCATGAGTTACATAGGCTTGGCTTTCGTTCATGTATTATTAAAGGAAAGCAGGAACAGCAGAGTCAATGATTTTTACTCTATGAGGTAAAAATCTGAAAATTCATAAGGAAAAGAAGAGCATGAATTTTAAGGGAGTTGTGGAGCTGAATTATTTCTCATCTCCCACTTAAGTCTTCTGGCTCTCATCTGCAGGCAATTATTCCCACTAAAGTGGAGCTCCATAGGACTGCCAATCCTAGCCCCGCAGTGAACAATATTTATCCATATATATCAGATGACGTTGTGCGTTAATCAAGTGTGTGTAACTTTGCCAGCTCTCGCTAGTCTTCCACAGACTTTCTCACAGAGGCCACTGCATAACTCTCATGATGTTTAACCCAAAGGCATAACACTGAAGATGCTGGAGATTTAAAATTAAATAGAAAATAATTGTCAAGCCGCATCCATGGTGAGAGACGTCGAATATAAGGTCATAGAATCAAAGTATCATACAGCATGGAAACAGGTCCTTCAGCCCAACTTGCCCATACCGACCAAGGTGCCCCATCTATCCTAGAACCACCTGACCACATTTGGTCCATATCCCTCTAAATATTTCCTATCCATGTATCTGACCAAATGTCTGTGAAATGTTGTTATAGTACCTGCCTCGACAAACCCCTCTGGCAGCTCATTCCATATATGCTCCGTCCTCAATGTGTAAGCTTGGTTTTCATTAAATTTTATCCAACACTCCTTCAGCACTATTCAGAGTTGTTGGAGTCATAGAGTCACACAGCATGGAAACAGACCCTTCAGCCCAACTCACCCATGCTGACCAGGATGGCCCAGCTACTGTAAGCTCGTCCATTTGCCATATTTGCTCCATATCCCTCTAAACCTTCTCCTATCCGTGTACCTGTCCAAGTGTCTTATAAATACTTTCATAGTACCTGCCTCAACTGCCTCCTCTGGTAGCTCATTCCATAAACCCACCACACTCTGTGTGAAAATGTTGGCCCTCAGGTTCAAATTAAATCTTTCCCTTATCAGATTAAACCTATGTCCTCTGTTTCTTGATTCCCCTACACTGCTTAAACAATTTCAACAACTTCTCCTTCGACTCCTCCCACTTCCTCCAAATCCAAGGCATTCTTGGGCCACAGCTATGCCTGCCTCTCTGTAGTGTACATTTTAATAATTGTCTGAAGAAGGGTCTTGACCCGAAACGCCACCCATTCCTTCTCCTCAGAGATGCTGCCTGCCCTGCTGAGTTACTCCAGCATTTTGTGTCTTTCTTCAGTACTTGAAAGACTCTGCATATTCACCCTATCTATTCCCCTCATGATCCTATGCACCTCTATAAGATCACCACTCATCCTTGTGTACTGCTGTATTAGATGGTCATCAAGGATTGTGGGCAAGTTGGGCTGAAGGGTCTTTTACCACACTGTATGACTCTAAGATGAAGCTTTAACTCCATGTCTTTATCCACAGATCCTATCTGACCTGTTCTAAAAAAGGGTCGGGACCCAAATCATCACTGTCCATTGCCTCCACAGATGCTGCCTTCCCGTTGAGTTCCTCCAGCACTTCGTGTTTTGCTCAAGATTCCAAAACCTGTAGTTCCTTGGTCTCCATTTTACTGCTGTATATTTCCATCAGATTCTGCGTTATATTGGATTATACAACTCTGCTGCCCAGAAGCACAGTGGTCAGTTGCCATCACTGCACTGTGATGGAAAATTTAACACAACAGATTGAATCTGTATTCCTTCTGATCTGTGTGACTCACTATCAAGGGTGACATTCATTCCTTAAATAACATTTCAATTAGGACATCTGAAGCAAAAAAACTGTTTCCAACCAGTGAAGCCTGCTAAAATATTAGTCTCAGTAATCCAAATGATATGATTTTCTTTCCATCGATCCACTTATCCATGTATCCACCTGGGTGTCTGTCCATCAATCTATGAATGTGGTTTGTCATTTAGTTCTGTACGTTTGTGGTTTAATATAAAGAGACAGCAGGGAAACACTCCCTTTGGCCCACCACCTCCATGCCAGTCATTAATCATCTGTTCTCACTCGTTCTGTGACCTATTTGTCATCTATTTCCTACACATTAGGGGCAATTTCTAGAGGCCAATTTAGTCTGACACTTCACCTTGCCCTGACTTCACATTTTAGTGTTTTGCCATTTTGCTTTCTTATTTTTTTTTTCCTTGCATTACTATGTTTTATTTATCTTTTTGATCCAAGTTTAAAATTTCTACCTTTTCTTTTGTTTTCCCTCCAGCGCTCCTGATCTTATGATTCACTGCACTTGAATACCTCTTTTCTTCATCATACCATTTAGAAAGACTTTTTGATGTGATTAATATTTTACAAATAGCTAATATTTAGTTGGCCAGTGCACAGGTAAAGGAAGTGACTGCAGCTGGGTTGCTACAAGAACATAGAGAGATGAGGTAGGTTTGGTGGTAAAAGTAATGTAGGTGGCAGGTGACTCAGTGATGATAAAGCAAGCAAAGGGCAGCACATTGGGGCAGCGGTAGAATTGCTGCCTTACAACGTCAGAGACCCGGGTTTGATCCTGACTAGGGAGTGCTGTCTGTATGGAGTTTGTACCTTCTCCCTGTGACCACGTGAGTTTTCTCCGGGTGATCCAGTTTCCTCCCACATCCCAAAACCGAACATGTTTGTAGGTTAATTGGCTTTAGTAAGAAAATTGTCATTTGTCCCTAGTGTGTACGATAGTGTTATTGTGTGTGGTGATCGCTGGTTGGCGCGGACTTGGTAGGAGTAAGGGCCTGTTTCCGCACGATATCTCTAAAGGCTAAAATCTAAAGTCATTGGCCAATTGAGGAAAAGAGTGTTAGCAGGCCGAAGGAAGGAGCAGAAGAGAATCAGAGGCCAGATCATAGAAAATTGAACGTAGAACATTACAGCATGGGAACATCGGATCTTTGATTTCCTTATCATGTATCTATACACTGTACGTGGATCGATTGGTGATTCCTGATCCCAGGAATGAGTAGGTTAACCAATGCTGAGCGTTTGTCGGCACTGGTCCTGTACTCGCTGGAGTTTAGAAGAATGAGGAGAGACCTCATTGAAATGTACTGAATAGTGAAAGGCTTGGACAGAGTGGATGTGGAGTGGATGTTTCCACTAGTGAGAGTCTAGGACTAGAGGTCATAGCCTCAGAATTAAAGAATGTTCTTTTAGGAAGGAGATGAGGAGAAATTTCTTTAGTCAGAGGGTGCTGAATCTGTGTAATTCTTTGCCACAGAAGGCTTTGGAGGCCGTCAGTGGATATTTTTAAGGCAGAGATAGATAGATTCTTGATTAGTACAAATGTCAGAGGTTATGGGGAGAAGGCAGGAGAATGGAGTTAGGAGGGAGAGATAGATCAGCCATGATTGAATGGCGGAGTAGACTTGATGGGCCAAATGGCCTAATTCTACTCCTATTCCTTATGGCCTTATGATTGTAATCATGTATTGTCTTTCTGCTGGCTGGTTAACACCCAACAATAGCTTTTTACTGTACCTCGGTACACGTGGCTATAAACTAAACTCTGAAGTGTTATTTAAAAATGTATGTCACCTTTGATAGTGAGTCACACAGAGCAGAGGGAATACAGACACGATCCACCATGCTAAATTTTTCCAATACAGTGCAGTGATGACAACTGACCATAAGGTCTGCGCCAAACATAATCCCCAGATAAACTAATCTCGTCTACCTGCAAGTGATCCATATACCTCCATTCCCTGCATTTGCATGTGCCTATCTAAAAGCCTCTTAAATGTAATTATCTTATTTGCCTTCTTCATCTCCTCTGGTAGCATGTTCTAGGCACCTACCACTCTCCCCCGTACAACTTCCCCCGTACATCTCCATTAAACTTTCTCCGTCTCACCTTACAGCTATGCCTTCTAGTCTTTGATATTTCTACCCGGGTAAAAAGCTTCTAACTATCTATCTGATCTGATATACTTACTTCAATCAGGTCTCCACTCAGCATCTGACGCTCGAGAGGAAACTATAAAGTTTGTACAGTCTCTCCTTAAAATTATTACCCTCTAATCCAGGCATCATTCTGGTAAACCTCTACTGCTCCCCTCCCCACAGCCTCCACACCCTTCCTGTAATGGGGCAACCAGAACTGACACAATGATCCAAAGGTGGCCTAGCCAAAGTCCAATAAAGTCGCAATATGACATCCTAAATCTTATGTTCAATGCTTTGACCTACGGTGGCAAGCATGTGCCTTCTTTGCCACTCTATCTAATTGTATTGTCACTTTCAGGGAACTATGGACTTGACACCAAGATATCTCTGTACATCAATATTATTGAGGTCCTTGCAATTAGTTGTATACCTTCCCCTTAGATTCGATCCCCCCAAGTACAGCACCATACATTTGCTTGAATTAAACTCAATCTACCATTTGTCTACCCATTTCAGTGGCAGCAAATGGGGGAATGGGGTTGGTGGCCATGTACTTTAGCAAGGAGCTGGTCTTTCTGATGATTGTCATTAACCTGAATGGAGACTGTCTGACCCATGAACATTCAAAGTCAAGAAGGGGAGCATACTTGAAGCAATCCCCAAGAGCAAAGGCCCTGTGGTCTCAGACAAGGACAAAAAGATGGGAGAAAAGTGAGGGGAACAATCCAGGAGATTGCTGATGAAGTCAATGTCAGTGTGAATTCAGGAGGACGATGGGGTTACTGAAGCAGAGAGCAGTTCCTGTTGTTGGAGGGAATAGATGTGGTGTCCTTCCACACTCACACTCGTAGAAGGGAGCCGACCCCAAACATGGCCTATCCATGTTCTCCAGAGATGCTCTCTGATCTCCTGGGTTGCTCCAGCACTAAAGTGTCTTTTTTGGTAAACCAGCAGTTCCTTGTGCCTAAAGTTTAAATTTGCTTGTTTGATCTTCAAAGCAGACTGTGGTTGATGGATAGTCACTGTGGATAGCTCACTTTTCCCATTTTGGTATCATTGTGATGCATTTGTCATAACAGGACTTCAATCTACATGAATGCATGACTCACACACTCAATGTTGGCAACCAGATTCCTGATGGATAAGGGTGTCAGGGGATATGGTAAGAAGGCAGGAGAATGAGGTTGAGAGTGAAAGATCGATCAGTCATGATTGAATGATGGAGTAAATTTGATGGGCCGAATGGCCTAATTCTGCTCTTAGAACTTATGAACTTATGAATTACCTCATACACCTGAAAATTGGCATATGTATTGATCGGCTATTCCACCCAATCTGTTTTGAATGCCAGACTGTTTCCAGGAGATAAAATCACCGCAATGAAACAGGAAGGAGATTTAGAAAGCCACGGATAATGGAAAACAAAGCAGCAGTCACAGTGGGCCATTGGGAATGGTAGGGAGGTGGAGGGAAGAATGATAGACAGTTGGATGGAGGGAAGAGATATTCAGGCACAAAATACAAGCATCAATGAGATGTAGATAAAGTAAACTAATGACTTCCAGCCCAAATTGCAAAAATATTACAGCTGTTAAAGTAGCCCGCTCCCATATGCCAGGTTATTCACATCTGTTAATTAATCAAACATTGCTCCTGGCATGAGAATGCCCAGAAAATCTAGGGAAGGACTTGTTTAGATAATTCTGCAGCCCAAATGAGGCATCATGCATGTCAGTGCAGCTTCAAATATGGTGTTTATCCTGGCTACAAAATGCCAGTACGTCCAATTTTCATTCACATGCTACCAGCCAATATGGCTTGGTGCCATCTTCAGAGTTTATTAAATCCCCCCTAACATGCAGATGGTGTCATTTTTGATTTGTTGGACTTGATCCTAAATTACAAAAAAACAATTAACATCAACTATCGCTAGCCTGTTCCTTTGTGTTGGATTGAAAAATAATTTAACCACTCGTATTCAACTGCAACAATGAAATTGCATTAAAACCAAATGTGCGTATTTAGTCACATCAGTGTAATCCACTGAAAATATTTCCCAGTTAATTATTAGTTAATTTTAGTCTTTTGTTCGGTAATGCATAGAGGAGTAATCAAAACTGTTTAGTTTGAGCATTGAGTGCCATGGATTTTTATACAATAGTCTCGTGAAAAATATAGATATGTTTCTGCTGTAAGTCATTCTTGGCTGCGATGCGAATGTGAATTTGATTTAAATGAGAATAACTTATGTGAATAAAAGATGTTACAAACAAAGCTAAGCATCTAATATGGATATATTAAGCAGAGATGCCACTGGTTTAATTATTTTAACATTCTCGTTTCCAACTAATGTTCAAAATATGGATGATTATTTCCCTTCAAATTACTAAATAATCGGTTGCATTTATTCAGTTTATGACAACCCAGCCTTGAACAAAGTATAGACACAAAGAACTGCAGATGCTGGTTTATTAAAAACACACACTCAGGCAGCATCTCTGGAGAACATGGATAGGAGACATTTTGGGTAATCCATGTTCCCCAGAGATGCTGCGTGATCCTCTGAGTTACTCAAGCACTTTGAATCTTTTTTTTGAACTAAGTATTCTCGGTTCGCTGTGAAACAAAACATTCATGACTCTTCCAGCCTTACGCCAATAGATCCACTACACCAGAACCTCATCCCTCCCCAAACATGCTTAATACTTATCCTCTGCGTGTGTCTCATAGGCCCACATATTAAACCACCCCAATTCAATGCATCAATAAAATGGAACTCATAAGCCATTCCCCATCACCTATTCCAAAATATGCTCTGAAATTTTGTTTTTTAGGCATGAGACTCCTTTAGATATTGCTGATCAGCTAACTTAATATTGTCAAGTAATTCGCTGCCAATGGATTACCTTCTTAGTTTAGTTTAGTTTAGTTTAAAGATACAGGCCGGAAACAGGCCCTTCAGCCCACCTAGTCCGCAACGACCAGCGATCCCCGCACATTAACACTATCCTACACACACTAGGGACAATTTTACATTTATACCAAAAAATTAACTTATAAGTCTGTACGTCTTTGGAGTGTGGGAGGAAACCAAAGATCTCGGAACATGGGGAAAACGTTCAAACTCCGTACAGACAGCACCCATAGTCGGGATCAAACCCGGGTCTCTAGCGCTGTAAGGCAGCAACTCTACCGCTGTGCCACCGTGTCGCCGCAAGGTTAACAAATGAGAAACTGGTCAACAAGCATGAAGAGTGAAACATATTTCTTGTGGAACCTACTGCTCCCACCCTCTCACAGGTTGGGACAGAAAGAGAGTTTGTCTGGTTCTTAACTTTCACCCCACCAGCCTCCTCAACAAACTCAAGAATGCTAGGAAATTAACTAGACCAATGGAGGGGGGAAGGAAATCATGTTGATTGACAAGAAAATAATATCACCCCGTGAGAACAAGGTAACTATCACATAGGGAGGGATAACATTGGAGGGAAAAAGCAAAAACGGGAAAGAAAATGTCTCCAGAGACTCCCACATTGACTCAGCTAGGAAGGGTCAAGGCAATAACTGTGTTGGTTTGGACAGCATAGTTGCCAAGGAACATCTACAGGGAGAGACAGATAGATGGGTGTGAAGATGCAGATAGAGTAGACAGAGCATTTCCCCAGGGTGGAAATGTCAATGACTAGCCTTGCACTTTGTCTTTTGCTGCCTTGGAGGAAAACTTATTTGCATGAAACAAAACCTCATCACCTACTCCATCACCCCAATATCAGCATAGTATATGAAGAGTTAATGCTTTGGTGTTAGTCTTTGGCTATTATACCAAGAGGACTTGCTGATCTTTGTCGGGTGGTCACATGCTGGACTTGATTTAATGTTTTAACTGGAAGACAGATCACCAGAACGTATAGTCCGTGGGCCAGAAGGACCTACCGTGCACCCCCCCTATGATCCTACTTCTTGGGGGGGTTCACTATGAAAATCACCAAGCTCAGCCAGAGGTTTCACAAATTTGTTACGCTGTTGCATCAGTTTGATTGGCTGGACTTTGCCGATTCCTTTGAAGGCACTTGTTGAGCCACAGCCTGAGAACGCATGCAGTGCAAGTAATGCTGAGCAATATTCTGAGGAGGACTGCTTCTGGGTGACATCTATTAGCCTTTGACTGTTGCCTCTCCCTGTGTCAAAGAACACCGTGGTGTCTTGAATGCTGTTTGCATAGTGAAGCAATATGAAGAAGATTTTGCTGTCTGGGCTTTTGACTTGTATGTGGCCATATCCTTGCTCTTTGCCATAGTTGCAGTAAAGGATGACTCGCGAATCTGTTTCTTCTTGGTTTGACTTCAGGGATTGAATCTCAGACAGCGGTGTCTCTTTCCCATTCTGAAAAGTAAGACATGTGGCCTCTCCTTCCTTAATGAAGATCACTGTCCTTCCAGGTAGCCTCTTTGCCATATCATGCTCACTCCACACATCAAAAATAAGTTTAATGAGCTGTTTCTTGTTCTCATCATTGGTCAAGAACTGCTTCCAATCTCTTGGTTCTTTGGTCTTTCCTCCTTTGATTATTTTCATCTCCGCACACCCACGCCGTGTCCGTTCACTTAACTTCACTGAATCTGGTTTGTACATATCGGTACTGAAGACTACATTATTATTGAAGATTTTTGATGCCAATCTCTTTGAAGTTTGCAGGAATCTCTTTGAGATAGTAGAATGCAGCATTGCCATATTCCACTATCAATATCTTGTTACTGGCAGGAGGTTGTGAGTTGTCTACATCTTTCAATAGTTAGTGTAGGCCCTTGGATTTATATGTCATTGCAAATAAGTTGTCTGATGTACCAATGGAGTAGGGTACAGGGGTCAGAAGGTACTTCATAATTTCCTGTAGATTGAGCTGTCTGCCAGAACTTTGTGCTTTGACCATCAGTTGAAAAGCAATATCTCATTGTTGCTTGTACTCTATAACCTTTCGTTCAGATGTTTTCAACTTCACTCTTTTCTTTGTTTCTGCCATGGTTTTGAGCTTCAGATTCTTGATGGGTTCGGAGAATGCTGTCTTTTTCTCAAGTCGCTCTCTGATGAACGTCTCTTTCTGTTCTTTCCCTGTGGTAAATACCTTTATGACATCTTTCTCAACTTCAGCCGGAACACGTGCACCAGAAGTAGCAATGTTACAAAATTTTGAGATTTTAAAAATCAAGTCCGCAATTTATCCCATCAGATAAACCATAAAAAGAAGTTTAATTTGACTCCTAATTCACTTTCATATCTTCAGTATTAAAAAAGAAATGGCCATTTTCATACTCTGAAATTAGCATCTTGTTCCCTATTGCTTTTCCATTGACTTAACTCAAAAGCTATGATCAAGGACAGTCAAAAGCCCATAACTTTCTTACAAATTAAGAGAACTGAATGAAATTTTCAGTTATTTAGATTGAAGCATTCTGAAACAAATATGAAACAATCTTACTTGGATGACCTGAAATTAAAGCATATAATTAGTTAGTTACCCAATTGTAGCTAATTACAAAATTCAATTACCAGATCTAAACATCTATCCATTTCTTAAGAAAAGGTTAACATTTTTAAATACCCTAAGTGTTCAAATAACATTCACACAATAATTCACAATATAACATGATTTTAAAATCTCGTTGTCATTAATTTATAGGCCAAATGGAAGGAATTTGGTGTTTAATTCCCGTAAATTAATGGCCATTTAAATCATCTTGCGAGTGGGATTTTGTGGTTTGGAACGTTGCATTTGCGGTGAATTTAAACGTCATATCGGCAGGGAAAATACTGCCGATTCGTATATTTACATAATTATATTTTCGCAATGTGAAATTTTGATTAAAGGCATCCTGAGAAGCAAGTTTATATATAAAATAAACGGCTTTCCTTTACCTGTCCCGTACATGAAATCCATCCCCGTTGTCGGCATTGACGGCTTTAGAAGATTACTTTTAATTTACTCCAGCTAAACAGCCTGACAGACATCGATTTGAATAGGCTGGAGAAACAAGGCATTTTAAACCCGCCCCCCTCTCAAAGGTGCCAAAGTCGCGCGCACGTGCAGCGACAGATCTGCAGCGCCGCTGAAGGTAAGTTTTGTAACATACCTACCAGAAGAGAATACATACAAGCCAGTCTTGTCATCTACGTCAAAAGGATTCAGGAAGCTCTTCACAGCATCGATGGCTTTCTGTACACATGCCTCACCTTTCCTTATCTCAGTTGATTGATGATGTCTGTGTTTGCTTCCGCAATTGGTACCAGAAGTCATGTCTGCTAGGCTGAGAGTTGCAGAGAGAAAGTGTGCCCTTTCTGTTGAAGTTCGAACCCATCTCTGATAAGCACTGTGATTCTCCAAGATGCCGGAGAACCCAACACCAGTACCACCACCTCGAAATTTGCCTTGCTTCATGATCGTCTCCTCAATCATTTTGTCAACAGCACATTGGTTTCCTGGTATGAACGACCTAGTGACACTGATGGCACCTCTTTCGAGGAAAGCCAGGATGTGGTTCTTCGATGTTTGCCAAGAACACAGCAAGGTAGGTCAGATAGCGGGAGTAATTGTGACCACCAAAGGTGAAGAAGAGATCAGCATAAGAAACAGACAGTGCAAGTAAATGGAAAGTTGTTCTCTTTCACAGACCTAATCAATGAGAGAGCAATCCACACAGATTCAAGATACAAGATACATTTATTTGTCACATGTACCAATTGGTACAGTGAAATGTGTGGTCACCATGTACGACAACCAAAATTGTGCAGTCTTCCTGAGAGATCCTTTTCGAACATCAGCTTTGAAGCTCTCATACGACTCCATCAATGTGCTGAGATCTGCATTGGCCATGACTTCAGCAAGTGCCTGCTTTGTTGGCGATCGGATTAGATCTTGAAAGACGCTCTTTGATTCCTCAGGTATACCGGACAGCACTTCATCTTTTCCAGCCATAGCCAGGAATTCATCAAGAAGGAGCCTCTCCAAGCACTCCACCATCGTCAAAGCTGGTCTTCAACATAGTCAAAGGAGGTCGAAGGAGGTCTTCTACATAGTCGAAGATGGTCTTCAACATGACATTTTTTCAAACTCTCCTAAACTCTTCTAAACTCGCCAATTAGGTCGCCCAAGTGGGACAGCCTCTTAACTCAAAGAAGACCTATCCAGGCAGCAACTCTGCCCCTGTGCTACCATGCCACAAATCTGAAGATCTGAAAATAATTTTAAGGTTTGCTTGGTAATTGTGTAGCATTACTCATAGTAGATTAAGATTTTTAACTATTTGCCTTTTAACATGAGGTGCAGGAATATCTGAATTGACCAGCTTGATTCATTGAAGAGACTACAATCATTTGGTCTGCAATGTATTTGTAGGCAGGCAGATGCACAATACTTTGAAGTTGTTGGGCATGAAATTCTGCCACATGCGAAATGGCTTTAAAGGAAATCGGCTCCTGATTTACAGTACATTGCTATTCCAAGTTCCTGGAAACAAAAGCAAAAACTAGGCTCAGTGTAAAACAGAAATGCTTGTTTCTGGCCACTGATGAATGTTACCTTTTATCTTGCCTTCCCCGTCACATGTTGAAAGAGAGTTGTCCCATTGCACATTGTGCTTGATAGCAGATTTATATATGGTGGGTGAGTAACGATAACCAGTGCATACACAATGTTCTTCGTGAATGTATGATTAAATGTTTGTTGCACGCAAAGAATTTCGCTGTGACCTGTCACATGTGAGTATAAAGTATTCATTCATTCATGATTAGACACTGCACTTCATCTCTGGTACTTGAGTTCATATTTGGATGTGACACGATGGTGTCAGTCCACCTTGGCCTTCGCGATCTCCCAGTTGCCAAACATTTTAACTCCCTTCCCATTCCCATACTGACCTTTCTGCCCTGGGCCCCCTCCAATGTCAGAGTGAGGCCTCACGCAGCACCTCATATTTTCCTTGCTTACAGCCCAGCTGAACGGACATTGATTTCTCTCATCTCAAATAACTCCTACCTTCCTCCCCCCTCTCTCCCTCTGTCTCCCACCCTCATTGTCCTACTAATTCTACTACTCACATCCTTGTATCCCTCTCGTTAGCATATCTTCCACAGCCAAAACTGGGCCGTTATGGACTCCACCTTTCCTGGGGTCATCTACTGCTGGCCCTACTTTATTCTGGCCTTTACTTGCCTCATGAAGGGTTCTGACCAGAAGCGTCACCTATTCCTTTTCTCCAGAAATGCTGCCTGACTCCAGCATTTTGTGTCTATCTCACGTTCACAAGTTAAAGGAGTAGAATTAGGCCATTCGGTCCATCGAGTCTACTCCTCCATTCAATCATTGGCTGATCTCGGCCACCTAATCCAATTTTTCTGCCTTCTCCCCATAACCCTTGACACCTGTTCTAATCAAGAATTGTCTATCTCTGCCTTAAAAATATCCACTGGCTTGGCCTCCACAACTCTCTGTGGCAATGAGGTCCACAGATTAACTACCCTTGGACTAAAGACAGTGATCGATGTTGATTGCGATTACCTGATGTGAAAAGTGAGTTATTGTCCAATAATATCATTGTTCACTTCATGAATGCAAAACAGTGCAGTAAATATGTGGCCAGGCCGCAAATTAATTCACTTATTTCTCTATGTTTTTAATTTCACATGGGTTTCACAATGTATAATTGCGTAATGGCATTGATCAATTGTGTGAACCTTTCACATCAGGTCACCGTTCAAATTGGCTTCTCTTTAACGTTTTGGTTTGACAAATAAAAGCCTTATGATTAAGTGATTTCATAGTAAATAGAATTACGCTAACCAATGCCTCTTTTATTGAAATACAATGACAGAGGCTACGTTATTAAATTGAGAAAAACATCCAGGATGATGCTCTACATGCTAACATTAAATTTGTTAGTAATCGTTACAGCAGCTATAGTTTAAATTTTATATCTATCTGCCCTTGGAATGTAAGTAATATCTGAAATATCATTATAACTTTACAGTATGTGTTAAAAAGTCGCACTTTATTCATTTGGTATAAAAGATGAAGTGATAAACACTGTAAGTAAATGCTGAAAAAAAATCTCATGATTCTAAACCCTTCCTATACATTTGCATGAACAAATATCTTACAAAAAATTGACTGTGTCTATTTAGCTCAGAGTATCTTGTCATTTATAGTATTTCAATCTATGTAGCTAGACAAGATCTATTCCTTCTGAATTCAATTTATAAGAGATGGCACCAAACTGGTTAAAGTTGCGAGAATATCTACACATAGTTAGAGTTTGCTTTAGACTTTAAAGATACAGTGCGGTAACAGGCCTTTCGGCCCACCAAGTCCGTACCGACCAGCGATCACCCCGTATACTAACACTATCCTACACATTAGGGACAATTTACAATGTTTACCGAAGCCAATTGACCCTCAAACCTATATGTATTTGGAGTGTGGGAGGAACCTGGAACACCTGGAGGAAACTCACATGATCACAGGGAGAACGAACATTCTCCATCCCGACAGCACCTGAGGTCAGAATTGAACCTGGATCTCTGGTGCTGTAAGGCAGTAGCTCTACTGCTGTGCCACCGCACCGCCCAGTTGGTAAACTCAGTGGATGTAGGACATAGGAAAGGAGTAAAGGTAATGCTACTCAACTGTTCAAACAGATCATGGCTCATTTGATCATTGTCTCAGCTACACTTCACATACACCCACACCCGCCCCCCACCATCAAAAACAGTCTGTGTGACACAACCTATATAATTAACAATATAGCCTCCAAAATTCTCTTTGGAAGGGATCTGAAAGATTCATGACCCACATGAAGGGAAGTATTAATACATAATTCTTAAAAATCATCACAGGCAAACATAGTTACATTGCCTGGCTGTACATTTTATATCTATTTGTAAGTTTACCATGAAACTAGGAACTACAGACACTGGTTTATAAAATAAAACAAAGTGGTGGTAGTGGGTCAGGCAGCATATATGGAGAACATGGACTGGCGACATTTCAGTTGTGACTCTTCTTAACCCTGATTCTAGTAGGAGAGAGGAAACCAGAAAAGAGGTGGGGGCTGGAGTAACGCTGGCAAGTGATAGGTGGGGACAGCTGAGGGTAGACAAAGACCAGAGATGAAATTAAAACAAATGGCTGTAAGGTAAAGAAGGGAGAAGTGCAAAGTGAAGCCAGAGGAAGGGATATAGGTGGAAGAGAAGGGAGGTAAGGAAATAGGGGGGAAGGCCAGGATAGTAGGAGACATGGGCGTGAACAAAGTCCCGTCGGCTGCTGAGAATGAAGACCCAATGGCCACGTGCCACAGAAGTTTGGAAGCCCCGATGACTGGAGAGTGGAGGAGGGAGCTGCTGGCGGTGACGGATGTGAGGAGTGGGCCAGTAGGAGAGGGACCGGGGTATTATCTCCAGCACCTTCAAGATCGGCTGATGAAGGCAATCCCGGGACACAGGGGGGGGGATCAGCAGAGGAGAGGGAGGTCGGGTCGCGGGCCTGCGGGCTTGGATCAGAGGCACTCCAGGACTTCCAACATGTGGACTGGACTTGGTACTGTCCATATTTTCCGTTTTTTAAATTTTAAACGGTGTCAAAACTGTGGCGACTGTGCATCTGTGGCCGTGCAAAATAATTTCACTGTGCTGTGCATACGTGCCAACTTTTAACTATTGAGCCACTGAGGGAGATTCATTAATCCATCATCTTATTCAGGGTAGATTGGAGCTTAACATGCCGTGGATGGTTCTGTCACATTTGCAAACTTTTCTTGCCTACTTGGAGACAGGTCTTTTGGAATGTAAGCTCAGCTCTGATGGTTTGCACAATCTCCCTCCAGGCACACGGAATTTGCCGAGGGGGACACCCTTAGGAATTCTCTTGTACCTGACATCTTCCAGCAGCACCTCCCTGTTATGCCAGGCAACTCTGGTGAAGTGACACACCAATGTGCCATTTGCTCACGGTGTAATGCAGAATGAGTGGGCGAGAAACAAACCTTCCATTAAGTGCCTGAAGCCATCGATGCAGCAGCAGATATCCTGAACTTCCCTTGTCTGATATGTTAACCTCCAGCAGCGTACTTGAATGTGCATTGGTGCATGACCCAGGCCTCTCAGGACAGCTGTATATTCTCTGGGTGGACACAATGCCCACATCTCCATGTTTATTGACAACAGGCTCAATCTGAAGAAGGGTCCCAATCTGAAACATCACCAATCCATGTTCTCTGCAGATGCTGCTTGACCCACTGAGTTACTCCAACACCGGTGACACTTATTCTCATAGAAATAAATCAAATAATCTTAACATTTCCTGTTCAATTAGGAGTCTGCCTTGAATGCATCCCCCTTTTCCCAGTTTCCTTCAATATGCTAGATCATAAATAAAAAGAGACAAAATACAAGTATTGTAATTACAGCAAGTTCCACTTAGATTCCATTTATGTATAGAACATTATAATGTACACTGTTTACTCTGTAATCTTCATGCAAACAAATAAATTCTTTGCACAATGGTGTTTAGCTTAACTTTAGTTTAGTTTTGAAATTAGGCGCGCAAACAGGTCCTTTGGCCCATTGAATCTGCACCAACCAAGGACCTGTTTGCGCGCCTAATTTCAAAATTAAACTAAAGTTAAGCTAAATACCATTGTGCAAAGAAATTATTAATTATACAATAGCACTATACTACGCACTAGGGACAATTTACACTTTTTATCAGTCAAATTAACCTACTAACCTGTACCTCTTTGGAATGTGGGAGGAACCCGGAGCACACAGAGAAAATCCATGTGGTCACAGGGAGAAGGTATAAACTCCGTACAGACAGCACCCGTAGTCAGGATCCAACCCGAGTCTCTGATGCTGCAGGGCAGCAACTCTACCACTGCACCACTGCGCCGCCCGTGTATATGACAATAATCTAATCCAAATCAGTATTCAGTGCGAGAGCCCTTCTATCTATTTCTCATCTACTATTTCATTGTCATTGTTCAACATGACACCTGGCAGAATTGCATGATCAGATTTGCCTCTGGATTGAATGAAATGAACTGCATTAGGATTGATGGCAGTAACTTCACTACAAATTTTCACTACAAAAAAAATGAACCACCTCCCAATCTACCAAGTCATTGAAGCATTGTTTTAATCAGGTAGATTTCACTATTTTATAGCATACAGTGTCCAATTACAAATTACTACAGTAGAAATGACAGCCTTTTGGGAATGAAAGTCTATTCAAGAAGGTTACATCTTGCACTAACATCAAAGCTGGCTTAATGTACTCCATTCATATAGCGCGGCAAAGTCCTTGACATTTATGCATTGAACATATAATTGCGGTTTTACAAAGCTTTGCACTCTCCAGTGCCTTTCAATTCCCATTAACGTATATTGGATCAGGGAGGTATCAATATACTGTACAAATACCTTGACAAATTCGCTGTTGATAACATATGTGACAAGAGAGTTAATCACTATATTCATACTTGCTAGAAGCTGTATGGTGCGTTATATGGAGTTGCACAGTCGGCAAACAAATGATTTGCTTGAGGATCTACTGAAGTAGACAGGACAACAAGCTTTGTTTTTAACATAATAGGATTACATTCACACTGAGCTTTCTGTTCCATATTTAATAATGTTGGACTGTGATGTTGTAAAATATATAATTGAATTGAGTAATTGATAAGAATCGTAGTGCTTTTAGAGGCTATTTGGTCGATTTATTTCAGTATAAAGAAACAGCATGGAAACAGGTTCTTCGGCCCATCGAGTCAACAGCGAGCATTGATCACCTGTCATACTAGTACATCGTTATTCTACATCCCAACTGAGATTTGGACACTTTTTAGTTTAGTTTAGAGATACAGTGGGAAAAACAGACCCTTCATCCCACCGGGTCCGCGTCGGCCAGCGATCCCCGCATATTAACATTATCCTACACCCACAAGGGCCAATTTTTACATTTACCAAGCCAATTAACCTACAAACCTGTACGTCTTTGGAGTGTGGGAGGAAACCAAAGATCTCAGAGAAAACCCACGCAGGTCACAGGGAGAACATACAAACTCCGTCCAGCAGCATTCATAGTCGGGATCGAATCCGGGTCTCCAGCGCTGCATTTGCTGTAAGGCAGCAACTCTACCGCTGCGCCACCTTCGACTTGGACACGTACACTGTTTACTCTGGACTTGGACATTAAAAGACATTTGGACTGGTACATGGGTAGAAAAGGTTTCAAGGGATGTGAACCTAACACAGCCAAATGAAACTTGCTCAGATAGACATTTTGGACAGCATGAACAAGTCGGGCCAATGGGCCTGTTTCCCTACGATATCATTCAATGATTCAAAAAACAATGTGAAGTGACAAACAGACTTGCCAATTGTTTATATGTAAAAACATTTTCGGCACAAGGGGGTTAGCAGGCTCTATGGAAAGAGCAGCAAAAGCGATGCAAGATGAAAAGGAAAGTAAATTGTTAACATGTTTTATAAGGTTGACATTTTGTTTAACTTTTATGGAACTGAATTATGACAAAATTGTAAACTAAAATGCAAAATGCAACTGATACCTAACAACATGTTCATCACATGTTAACAATTAACTTTCCACCAGACGTTTCCACCAGATACTTGCATGTGCTTGATTTTCACGTGTGAATGACACTGAACACAGGGATGATGCAAACCACAACATTTAGAGACTAACATAAAGCACGGAAGCAGGCCCTTCTGCCCAACTTGACCATACCGACCAAAATGTTCAATCTAATCTCGTCCCATTTTCTTGCGTTTGGCCCATATCCCTCTAAACATTTCATATCCACGTACCTGTCCAAAAGTATTTTAAAAGTTGTTATAGTACCTGTCTCAACTTCCTCCTCTGGCAGGCACAAAGTGCTGGATGACTGGGGGGGGGGGGGGGGGGGGGGGGGGGGAGGCATGCAGGGGATTTCCTTGAAGTTACAGAAATCAACCTTCATACTGCTGTTTGTAAGCTGCCCAAGCGAAATACCCACTCTGGCAGCTTGTTCCATACATCCACCACCCTCTGGCATCATCCTGTGAAACTCGACCACATACAGGGTCCACGCTGAGAATATCAGGTCTGAACTTTGGGGGCGAGCTCTACACTCATGGCATTTAAAGGGATCATCAATTACTTGTAGGTTTTTTGCGGGGTCAGTTGAAACAGAGCTCCTTGCAGGTAGATCCACAAATATTTGCAACTGCAAAAAGCTAGATTCACTTTCAGATTCTGTACCAGGGTTGTATCCAGGGGCATGTGCCTGCCTCTCTATAATCATCTGATAATATATCTAATGTGAGATTATGAGCAAATGTTTACAATGCTACTTTACAATGAGACTTTTGTCTCGTGTACCAAGGTACAGTAGTAAATTGCTCGTTTCTAAGCTTCCCCCCAGTCTAATTTCAGTAAAAACACTGAATCAAGCACCTGAAACAACTAATCTTTATTTTAACAAAAGCGCATTACAGTTCAACTGCTGTACCTATCCCATCGCCGGTTCGATCCTCGTATCTGCCTGCTCAGACAAAGACACTCCAGAAAGTCACACAGTCCCAAGTGCGCTCCCAGAAGATCGACCCTGGACCTCGTGGTAGTGGTCTTTTATATGTCCTAGGACCTTGTGGGGCCGAACCACATGGGGGTGGTCTCTTAATAATCCAATTACAGATATCGATTAACCCCATACATAACAGACATTTCCCTAACCCAATAATACAGCAGCTCAATACATTGTATTCAAACCGGACTTCGCAAGGAAGCCAACTTAGAAACATTTACCCGAATCTGACAGAAACCCCGACAAGGCTCAATGCCTCATCCAATCAACACTCGGCAAAGTTGTGCAAACACTCTGCAACATTATTTACAACTATTTACAAGGAGTATGTCTGGTTTGCAGCCATCCAATCCATTCTATGCATTTTGCACCTAATTGACAGGGTCTGCAGATGTTCTTATTCTTTTCCTGCAAATTGTATCTAGGCTCTAGACACACTGGCACCACTCCACAGCTTGTCCCAGCTCTGCAGAGAGCAATTCCAAATTGACCAAATCTCCCAGCAGCCTTGAAGCTTTTACCCCATTTTAAAGTCCTAGCCTCTCCAATTTGGCCAGGATTAACACAGTGAAGTCCATGTTTGTATACTGTTCACTCCAAGTGTCACTATACATAAGGACTAAAGGGGCTGTCCCAATGCGGTGACCTAATTGGCGAGTTTAGAAGAGTTTAGGAGAGTTTGAAAAAGTGTCATGTTGAAGACCTCCTTCAACTATGTAGAAGACCTCCTTCGACCTCCTTTGACTATGTTGAAAACTAGCTTCGACTAGCTACAACTAGCTTCGGGAAAATTGGACACTGAATAGTGGCGAGTGAAGATGACCTCCTTCGATCTCCTTCGACCTCCCTCCGACTATGTTGAAGACTATCTACGACTACCTTCGACTACCTTCGATTACCTTCGACTACCCTCGATTACCTACGAATAACATGCCGACCTACTACGACCTACTTCGGCTAAACCTACGAGTAAAAAAAAAAGATTTTTTTTCCATGGCAACCTTTTTTTACTCGCGGGCATTTTTCAGCATGTTGAAAAATACGCCGCGACCTAGTTGAGGCCTCGAATGCGTGGAGACTACTCTCGAGTATGAAGGAGAGTTACAAAGACCTCCTAGGACCTCGTGTCGACCATTCTGCGAGTATGAGTCGAGGGCAAACTCTTCTAAACTCGCCAATTAGGTCGCCGCAGTGGGACAGCCCCTTTAGATACATCTTAGATAAGCATCTCAGATACAGTTCAGTGTAGAGCAGCAGTACACTGAGACAGTATACAGAGTCGCCAGTTTTGGCACCATTTTCAAAGTGCATGTTTGAAAGTGCAGAGTTCTTGACCTGACCATGAAGACCCATTATCCTGGTGGTGTTGCAGAGCCGGCCTGGTTATGCGTAGCCTTGGTGCCCTCAGCTGTTGCTCCACCACTGCAGGCCGCTTCCGGTCCACGTGCTCGGCCTCCTGGGGGAGTGCCCGTTCCAGGCGAGCCCCAGGCTTTTTACAGGGGCTCCATCGTCACCCTTTTATGTTACAATTGTGTAAAAGAGCCCTCCAAATGCCAAGCAGTACACATTTTTCATGCATGCCACTACAATTCTTTGAAGAATTTTGAGGTAATATACAATCTAAAGTGACAGTGCCCTGTTGGCTTGCTTTCCTTTATCAGCTGAGATATAGAGGTGGAAACGGGATTAGAAATATTTAGAAAGTCAAGCAGCATTTGTGGAGAGAGAAATCAAGTTGATGACCTTTCACCATAACAAGTGAAAAATTATTGATCTAAAACATCGGCTCTCATTTTCTCTCCATAGATGCTGCCCGACATTGAGTCATTATAATATCTTTTTTTATCTAAAAGTGATTACGCTTTTCATCTGGAAATCCCTCATTTAACTGAATGATATTTTATGATCTTATTCAGACCACCCATGGTGCCTCTGTCACGACCTTCCCCTGTTACAGTAATTTAAGATATGGCATTTCTAATCATTAACTTCATTTCAGCCCTCTGAGAACAGTGAAAAGGAAATCAAGGAATAAAATTATTAACTATTAGAATGTGTAATAAAATGTAACTAAATGTCTTTTTTATGACAGCTGCCAGAGAGAGTACTTAAAAATCTAATCTTATTTTTAAATGGAATTTTTTGAATAGTCCTGTGATGTTAAATTAAACTTACCTGCCGTTCATATGTATGTTAATGTGTGGCTGTATTTCTTTACCTCCAGGGATTACAGCATCTGCCCATGGTAAAACAATTGCACTCCATGGTAAAACAATTGCACATCAAATAATTTAGTTTGTTCATTAGATGAAGGCCTAATTTCCTGGTGGCCTATTGCTATTTTTTTCATCGAAGAATAGTTAGTCCTTTGAACAAAAGGAAGGATGGGTAGACTTGGATTGTTTTCTTGCAACGCTGGATGTTGGATTTCTCCCGCCAGAGATCTCGTGGTCATTTACGTGAGCTATATGTATTTCCCTGCCAGGTTGCCACTCCGTGTATATACCGACTTTTGATTATTGGTTCAAGAGGATTCATAGTTTCAGAAAACGTTGAAAATATCCTAGTCCACAATGGGGTTTTGAAGAATTCAGAGATCCTGCAAGGAAAGTTCTGCTCAGTCATCATTTCTTAAGAAACCAGATAACTCACAATGAACAAGACTGGCACAGTGCCACAGCGGTAGAGTTGATGCTTTACAGCACCAGAGACCTGGGTTCCATCTTGACTATGTGTGCTTTCTGCAGGGAGTTTGTCCATTCTCCCTGTGGCTGTGTGGGGTTTCTTCAGGTGCGCCGGTTTCCTCCCACACTCCAAAGATGTACATGTTTGTAGGCTAATTGGCTTTGTTAAAATAGTAAATTGTTCCTCGTGTGTAGGATAGTGCTAGTATATAGGGCGGTCACTGGTCGGCACAGACTCAATGGGCCGAAGGGACTGTTTCTGCATTGTACCTCTAAAGTCTAAAGTGAAGTCTAAAGTTGAAGAAGGTCAACAGTCCTGATTTTTTGTTTCAAGACTTCTTGTTTCTCTAACAGAAAACATTGGTGACAATGACAAGGAGATCCAAAATCTTCTTGGATTGGAAGCATTATTAAGGATCAAGGGACAAAAAGAAAACCCTGCAGGTATTTGAAGACCCCAAATAATCCAAAACAAAATGTTGACATAAAGAATAGATAGTTGGTAAAAATAATGCAGGAGATGGATTATTCAAGTTGTCATATCTATCTTAAACGTCCAAAGACTTAAAGACTCAAAGTAGAAACAAGGAACCACCGATGCTGGTTTATACCAAAGATAGAATACTAAATGTGGAGGAGTGAACTGCAGATGCTGGTTTAAATCAAAAGTAGACACAAAATGCTGGAGCAACTCAGCAGGACAGGCAGCATCTCTCGAGAAAAAGGATAGTAACGTTTCGGGTTGGGATTCTTCTTCAGACTCAAAGACTGACCCTGATGAGAGCCAACAGCATACGAAGGGCAGAGAGGCTGTCAACACCAGTCGGAAGGAGCAGAGTTAGGAGTTCCTTGCTAAGAGTCTGCTTTGTCGTTAATGTTTAGTTTAGTTTAGTTTAGTTTATTGTAATTTGTGTACCGAGGTGCATTGATGATGGATGCTAGATTAACCAAGATCATGCAGTGATTATATATAGTATACCAATGATGTTAGTGATGCCTATATTCACAGGCCAAGTTTGAAGCCATCATTGGCTCCCTCACTGATGTGTTTGAAAGGATGGCTTAACACTAATCATCCATGAAACAAAATAATTTCCCAACAATGGCACTATCACACAGCCCGTTCCTCAACAAATAAGATCCTGTAAAGTATTAATCACTTTCTACAGAATATGGTGGGAATCACCTCTCGATGAGGACCGACATAGATGATAAAGTTCACGATATCCTTGGTTACGTCAGCACACTCATTAGCCATCGGAGAAAAAAGGTTTTGTAGACCAAGATCTCAAACTCATAGTATACTGGACAACACTGATCTCTGCTATGTTATACACTTTGGAGAGATGAACTGCCTACTTCACTCAAGTCATGCTACTGATGCTGGTTCCACAATTACTTCCAAATCTGTCATCAGATTGTGTGAAGCAATATCGGTACCTTTTCCCAGGGCAAGCTTATGATGAACCTCAACAAATGCTGGTGGATGGGCCTCATCATCCACATGTCTCAAGTTCAAGTTCAAGTTCAAGTGAGTTTATTGTCATGTGTCCCTGTATAGGACAATGAAATTCTTGCTTTGCTTAAGCACACAGAAAATAGTAGGCATTTACTACAAAACAGATAAATGTGTCCATATACCATGATATAAATCCAACTGTTATCCAACAATACACCAGATTCCTTGATAAAAGATCATCACTCTGAGCTCTGGCATGTCCAGAGATTTCCTGACATAGAGATCCTTTGAAGAGCATTTTCAAAGTTCCCTTGACAAAAAAAGTAACAAGCTCATTAATTGTGTCGAACATTGAAGATGGAACATAGAACAGTGCAGCGCAGGAACAGGCCCTTTGGCTCACAATGTCTGTTCCAAACATGATGCCAAGATCAACTAATCTCTTCTGCTTGCACATGATCCATGAACCTCCATTCCCCGCATATCCATGCATATCCATCTAAAAGCCTCTTAACGCCACTATTGTATCAACCTCCATCCTGGCAGCATGTTCTGTGCACCCAGCACCCTTTGTGAAAAATCATGCTCCTCACATCTCTCTTCAACTTTGCCCCTCTCACCTTAAAGCTATGCCTTTTGGTCTTTGACATTTTCACACTGGGAATACATTTCTACCCTATCTATGCTTCTCATCATTTTTTATTCTTCTAACTGCTCTCCTGTCAACCTCCAGTGTTCGAAAGAAAACAACCCAAGTTTGTTTTGACTTCCCTTGTAGCTAATGCCCTCTAATCCAGGTGACATTCCAGTAAGCCTCTTCTACACCTTCTCCAAATCCTGCACATCTTTCCTGTATTGGAACGACAATGAGAAACCCTGGCCTTGACTACTGATAATGCAGAAGGAGACACCAACCATCTTGAGTCTCTATGACCCTAAGATTAGGGCGGCAAGGTGAGCCGGGTTCGATCCTAATGGCGGGTGCTGTCTCTATGGAGTTTGTATGATCTCCCTGTGAATCACATGTGTTTCTTCCCGGTGCCCTGGTTTCTTCCCACATTCCAAAGACATGCAGGTTTGTAGGTTAATTGGCTCTGTACATTATCTCTAGTGTGTAAAATAGAACTAGTGTACCGGGTGATGGCTAGTTGGTGCAAATTCGGTGGGCCGAAGGGTCTGTTTCCATGGTGTATCACTAAACTAAACTAAACTAAACTAAACTAAACTAAACTAAACTAAACTAAACTAAACTAAATCAAACTATAATAAACTAAACAAAATGTGTAGAAAAGAACTGCAGACGTTGGTTTATACTGAAGATAGATACAAAAGGCTGGAGTAACTCAGCGGGTCAGGCAGCATCTCTAGAGAAAGGGAATAGGTGAAGTTTCTGGTTGGGGCCCTTCCTCAGCAAGTAAACAAAACAAAACAAAACAAAACATATGGAGGCAATGTGCTGATGGAAGGTGAACATAACATCTTCAGCAACTTACCCAACCACCTTTAAATCTACACCTGTGACAGACTCCAGTCTGCATTAGATTCTGTATTAAGCCCACAGACCTGGAATGGAAGCAAGTCATTCTTGGACTAGAGACTGCTTGAAAGGAAGAAAAGTTCAATATAGGACTCTAGGCTCATTCAATGAGAGTTAACGGTTTCAGAACACATTGTAAAATACTTAGTTCACAGTGGGATGTTAAAATTCCTATCAGCACCAAGTTAATTTATTTAAAAGATCAATATTTTGACATTGCCCTCTAAGTTCCTTTTCCAGGCCATTAACTCTCTCATTAGCATATGCTGTTGATGTTTCTTCATGACCATCTCCATGGGAAACAACAAACGCTCTTCTCCAGCACTTAAACTGTGGGTGTAATAAGAACGGACAGCAGGACTTTGCCCTTAGCTCCTTTCAAAATAACATTTGTACAGAAACATTTAGTACTTAATAGTAAGGCAGCGATTGCACGCTGTGGCAAAGCAAACTCAGTTATCATTAACACACAGATATCATATTTGCTTTGGAAAACAACTGCATTATGACCTTATTTTTTTTAGTTTGTAATCAAAATCCATTTATACATAACATAATTACCTCCTGTGCAGACTTAAAAAAAAATTGTAAATGAAATTGTTGCTGTACCCAAAGGACTTCTTGGAAGAAAAACTTTATAGTATAGTTCACTCATCCACATGATGTATGACAGGGGGTTCTGAGCATCATATTGTTTTCACCTTTGACTTCCAGCAGATAATTTGTTTTAGTTTTCTGTACACCTCCATGGGTCAGTGAGAAGAGCTCATTTAAACCTGTTTAGCAACCCTATTATCATTAATTCTTGGGTCTTCTTGTCCTACATGGAATAATGAAGTATGCTTCAAGCACACTGATTCCAAAGCAAATATTAACGCTTGTTTGACTAATTAAATAAACAACAATTTGAATTTCAAACAGATAGGATATGGTATTTGTTGTAGCTCATCTGATCTCTTGCATTTTTTGCAAGTTATTTGGATTCTGATGAAACCATGTCTCTTTTAGATCCTATTTTCTATAACTAAATATGATTAAAATTCTGGAATAGAGGGATAATAATTTATTCTCATAAAATTATTCTACGTCTGAAGAAGGATCACAACCCAAAATACCATCAATCCTTTTTCTACATGGATACTCCTTGATCTGATGAGTTTCTCCAGCATTTTGTGTCTATCTTTGGTATAAACCAGGCCTAAATCTGCAGTTCATTTTTATTAGGCATAATAATTTTCTATTTTGTACAATATTTGTGCATGTCATCGCCAATGAGATTTTAAACTGATCGTAGAGTTTTTATGAATAATTGAGCAAACATAAGCAACAAATCCAAAACATATACAGAACTGTATTTGTGGTAGATTATCCATTGTACCACAATTTATTAGCAAATATTTTTAATGAATTAAATCTATAAACCCTAACTTATGCTGTTATTACTGAAGAAGGTTGAAACGTGAACGTTATCAGACTTTTAATGAAATAATTTCATTTGACTATGTAGCGGTTGTGAAAATCTTTCTGAGCAAATAGCAACATACAAACACAAATATTATATCATCATTTATTTAATTATTGGTCAGTATGGAGGTCTTGATGAAAATCTTTGGTTTTCCATTTTGTAAGTGTCCCATATACATTAAAACATCATATCTTTAGTTTACCTTGGATATGCAGCATGAACAAGCCCTTCAGCCCACAACCCTTCATGCTATACAACTTTCTCATCCACTTCCGACACACTAGGGGCTATTTACCGAGGCCAATTAACCTCCAAACTCGCCACATCTTTGGGATGTGGGAGGAAACCAGAGCAGCCGGAGAAACCCAGGCGGTCACAGGAAAAACGCACAAACTCCATACAGACATCATGGAGGTCAGGATCAAACCTGGGTCTCTGGCTTTGTGAGGCAGCAGCTCAACCTTCCCAAATCTTATTACCTGTTTTTTTAGAATAAAGGTACAAATTGATTCTATGTCCACTCAATTTGCAAATAAAGGCATTGTTTTTAGTTTAAGAACCAGTCGGGAGGATCAATTATCCTATTAAAAATTATTTATCTTGCTGTCAGCAGAATTGAGTTTCTGTTTTTATCAAGTTTGTTCTATTGTTAATTCCACCTTTGCCATTTTGCTTTCCCTGTAAAAATTCACTCTTGAGTCTCACATAAATCATTCACGATTGTTTCAATGCTGGCCCTGGAATTATACACACACCCCATGTTGGCACTTCTGTTTGCACATTATTGTCTTTTGATTGATTAAAAATCTGGCACTATTTAACAAATGTACATGACTTCAGGCAGAATCTCAGCAGCCCATCCAGACTTGCCATCCACAATATCTGCCTGCCTGCATGCAGAAAGCTAATCTTGCTCACCCTCCTCTCCAGAGGGACAGAATATGATGAGGTCCTGTCCCCAGAATGATCTAACATCCTTCAACGCTGCCCCAGGTAAAACCTCAGGTTTGCAGCGCAACATCAGAGGGGAACCAGCAAGTTTAGGTCTAAATATGTAGGGAGGAACTGCAGTTGCTGGCTTAAATCAAAGGTAGACCCAACAAGCAGGGCGTGCAGCATCTGTGGAGCAAAGGAATGGATGATGTTTCGGGTCAAGACACTTCTTCAGACTGGGCGGTACATAGATAAGGAAGTGTATAGATAAGGAAGTATTAGGTGTGAAAACAGGACAAAGGGAATGGCAATCAAGAAAAATGTAGAATAGATCATTGTCAGTTGGGAAAAGGTAACAACAAAGTAAACAGAGATAAAATGTAGTCGGAGACAGTAAGACTGGTCGGAGAACTGGGAAGGGGGGGGGGGATGGAGAGAGAGGGAAAGCAAACGTTACTTGAAGTTAGCAAAATCAATGTTCATACTGCTGGGGTATAAGCTGCACAAGCAAGATATGAGATGCTGTTCCTCCAATTTGCGTTGGGCCTCTGACAATGGAGGAGGCCCAGGACAGAAAGGTCAGTGTGGGAATGGGAGGGGGAGTTAATGTGTTGAGCAACCGATAGATCAGGTAGGTTTAGGCAGACTGGGTTGAGGTGGTCAGCGAAACGATCGCTGAGCCTGTGCTTGGTCTCGCCGTTTTTGCGCAAATAGAATGACCGCCAAACCGAAGATAACAAGATCAGAGTGTTAGTTATGTATAGATGACAGTCCCGTCATCCCGGGAATTAACCCTCGTGAACCTATTGGTTCGTGCGGGCAAGTTGGGCCGAAGGGCCTGTTTCCACACTGTATGACTATGAACCTTTATTTTTGACAATACTTAATTTCTGAACATTGAATTGCTTATATTATTGCAGGTCAGATGCCTAAACTATCAATCTTGCTGATATGTGTATACTACAGCTGGTGTTTGTTTACTGGAGAAGCCTTTCCAGATGTACATATAACAAAGCTACAGCTGGAAGATTTTAAACCAATTGAGTAAATCCAATCCAGAGAATAATTTTGCTGTAGCTTCATTCAATAAACTCGGATCAAATCATTTAAATGGCACAAGACTTAGTGCAGAACCAATCTGGTGTTTTATTTTAACTGGAGAATCATTTCCACATTTCCAGTGGTACACATGATAGAGCTACAGCTGGAAGCTTGGCCATATGAGTTTGAATGCTAACAAGAAAGAGATGCAACATTGAATGAGTGTATTCCATGTGGCAGCAGTCACGACTTTAGAAGCTGAGAGGAATTATTTTGGGCCATGTGTTGTTTGCCCGTCCAACTGGCTGGAGGATTAGCAGGGTAAGCTTGCCTCAACAGTTGTTCTAAGGCGGGATCATTTCTCTCTCATCTGCTCCAAAGTCCTCTTGATAATTAAACGTTCCCTCCACCTACTCTCACAAACTCCGCATCGCTCTCCGTCTGGCAGTCTAACAGGAGCTTGCCATGAACATTTAACCAGGTCTGATCCAAGAAGACGTCTCCGAGTGCATTGCATGAGTTTGCTGGGCACAAACTTGGCTGGAGAAAGAAAAACAATTTAAAAAAATGGAAAATCCACACTCCGGAAACATCAGAGAAAGGCCACAGATGAGATAAATGTGTTTTTGTGTGAACAGTTTTTATTCCTATTTCACCATGTTTGACTAGAGAGGCAGCGAATGTCTCTGGGGGCTTTGGTTGTCAAAACACACTAGGCTTGTCCTCTGTCTCAATATGTGGGGCAATCTGGGAATGCACACTACAGCAAGCATGATCTTTTTAGAAATACCGAAAGTGACAATAGGTCTTTCCTATTCTGTTGCTGATGTGTATTAATCCCCTGTAGACCTACAGCAGATCCAATCTAGTTGTTTGCATCACAGGCCACTGGTACATGTAAAGCGCTGAGACTCTTTAAAATGTAATTAATAACACATTAATAACATACAAAACAAACTAGAAAACCCCCTAAAGTTAACAACTAGCGTAAAAAAACAGAGAGACCTCCACCTAATGTTTAGGAAGGAACTGCAGATGCTGATTTATACCAAAGATAGACACAAAGCACTGGATCTCAACGGATGAGACAGCATCTCTGGAGAAAAAGAACATCACCCATCCTTTTCCTCAGGAGATGCTGCCTGGCCCACTGAGTTACTCCAGCAATTTGTGTCTGTCCACCTAATGTAAGTGTGCTATGTGAGGCAAAAGTAAAATGGCAGTATAACTTTGTTGGATACAACTCACTAATTTAGGCTGTGGGTACACATAACATCCTTTCATCTTCGTATGCCAGGGAAAACACAATTCCACAATTGTAACTAGTGGGATGCAAAAGTTGAAGGAAGACAAAAGTTCCCAAATTTTCTCCCCATCCCCAATAACAAAAAGGGCACTGGTGTTCAAACCCATGATTTTCCAACAATTTAAGAATAACTCATGACCTAAGAGATGATACCTCTTGACATTAACTGCCGTTTAGAGTTGAGGGTGATACAGCGATAGTCTCTGGTTCAATCCTAACTACGAGTGCTGTCTGCATGGAGTTTGTACGTTCTTCCTGGGACCGTGCGGGTTTATGCCAGGTTCTTCAGTTTCCTCCCACATCCCAAAGACATGCAGGTTTGTAGGTTAATAAGGCTTCTGTAAAATGCCCCTGGCGATAAGGACATAGAGTTCAAAAGGGAACTGCAGATGCTGGAATATCGAAGGTACACAAAATTGCTGGAGGAACTCAGCGGGTGCAGCAGCATCTATGGAGCGAAGGAAATAGGCGACGTTTCGGGCCGAAACCCTTCTTCAGACTGATGGGGGGTGGGGAAAGAAAGAAGGAAAAAGGGAGGAGGAGGAGCCCGAGGGCGGGCGGATGGGAGGGTGGGAGGAGACAGCTAGAGGGTGAAGGAAGGGGAGGGGACAGCACAGGCTAGCCAAATTGGGGGAATTCAATGTTGATGCCATAAGGGCGCAAGGACCCCAGACGGAATATGAGGTGCTGTTCCTCCAATTTCCGCTGTTGCTCACTCTGGCAATGGAGGAGACCCAGGACAGAGAGGTCGGATTGGGAATGGGAGGGGGAGTTGAAGTGCTGAGCCACCGGGAGGTCATGTAGGTTAAGGCGGACTGAGCGGAGGTGTTCGGCGAAACGGTCGCCCAACCTACGCTTGGTCTCACCGATGTAAATTAGCTGACATCTAGTGCAGCGGATGCAGTAGATGAGGTTGGAGGAGATGCAGGTGAACCTTTGTCGCACCTGGAACGACTGCTTGGGACCTTGAATGGAGTCGAGGGGGGAGGTGAAGGGACAGGTGTTGCATTTCTTGCGGTTGCAACGGAAAGTGCCCGGGGAGGGGGTGGTGCGGGAGGGAAGGGAAGAATTGACGAGGGAGTTGCGGAGGGAGCGGTCTTTGCGGAAGGCAGACATGGGGGGAGATAAGGACATAGAACTAGTGGACCAGTAATTGATGGTTGGCATGGAGGCAGAGGGGTCTGTTTCTACACTGTATCTCTAAACTAAACTAAAAACTAAAGGTGTGAGTCTGAGGAAGGACCCAGTCAGGGAAGGGTCCCAACCTGAAACGCCACCTATCCTTTCTCTGCTGAGATGCTGCCTGACCCGCTGAGTTACTCCAGCACTCTATGTCTCTCTTTGACTCAAAGATTAACCCTGATGAGAGCCAACAGCCAATGAAGGATGGAGAGGTTGTCAATACTAGATGGAAGGAACAGAGTTAGGAGTTCCTTGCTGAGAATCTGCTTTGACGTTAATGTTTAATTTAGTTTAGTTTTGTTTATTGTCACATGTACCGAGCTACAATGAAAAAATGATGGGATCCTGTTATTCCACACGTTATGTCTATCTTTGGTATAAACCAGCATCTGTAGTTCTTTTTTCTACATAAAATATGAAAGGTGTTTTCCTGCATGGTTTGTTGCCTGTAATTGAGCAAGAACTTCTGAAGAATTTTTTTTTGCTTCGCAATTTAGGTTGCAATGGTCTTCGTATAACCCTTAAAGGAATTGACCGTAAAGGGCGACACGGTGGTGCAGCGGTAGAGCTGCTGCCTCACAGCACTAGAGACCTGGGTTTGATCCTGACTACGGGTGCTGCCTGTGCAGAGTTTGTACATTCTCCCCATGATCTGCGTGGGCTTTCTCCAGTTGCTCAGGTTTGCTCCCACACTCTGTAGACGTACAGGTGTGCAAGTTAATAGTAAGATTAAACGAGAACTTACCAGTTTGAAGTTTGATCTGTATTTTATGAGGAGTTACGATGAGGGATTACGTGAAGAAGCCCGCCAGGACGCATGCATGTCATTCTTCAAAGCAGCGGTGTGAAATCACAGATAACTGTAATGACTAAACATAGTAAGATTAGAGAAGAGATACCAGTTAAGTATATGATCAAGCGTGGTTAGCGGAGGGCACGTAATCCCTCATCGTAACTCCTCATAAAATACAGATCAAACTTCAAACTGGTAAGTTCTTGTTTAATCTTACTATTTTACTTCGGAGTCACGTGAGTGACTACGTGAAGATTTTAAAGCTCTGTGATTTCATGCCGTGGAAATGAGTCCATGCATCACGTCTGCCTTGATGACTGTAGGAGGAATTGTGTTAACATAATTTGGACATGAATTCGACATTGAAATCATAAAATTTGTTAACACAAAATTATAACCCCTTTTTATGGGTTTAAATTAATTTACAGAACTTAAAATTGTTTCTGCAAACGTTCCAGGTTTCATTACTGGTTTGTTGTAAAATAATTGGAATGTTTTTTCCCCAGACCATCCTGCTGCCTTGAGGATTTGGTCCATTGGTACATCCAACTGTATCGCTGCCGATGTAGCTGCAGCCCTGGTGGAATGAGATTTAAAAATATTAGTATCCACCCCAGCCTGTGTTAGCACCTGTTTCAGCCATCTTGAGATGATCTGGACCGTCACTCTTTTGTGTGGTTGCTTGTGGCTGACTAAAAGTGCCTTCTCATTGCCTCTTAGGATTTTCGTTGTCTCCGTGTGTAACGACAGATGTCTTACTATACAGAGACGGTCATCTGTTGGGTATGACCTAAATTGTATATTGAGGCCTGCTGATCCCTGTCTGTTCTGCTTTACTAACTCATAGATATGAAACGTAATATTTTCTGTTGAGGAAGTCATGTTGTCCAGTCTTAGTTTATGCAGTGACTGTACCCTCTGTGCCGTGACCAATGCCATTAGCATGACTGTTTTTAATGTCAGTCTGTGTAGGGACAGAGCTGTTGCTGGAGACCAATTCCTGAGCATCTTCAGGAAAATACTTACATCCCATATTTGGGAGTACCTGGTTCTTGGGGGATTAGTATTAAAAATTCCCCTCATAAGTTTTGTTACCAGTGGGCGAGTCCCAACAGAGTAACGCTCTGTCCCCTGCCATAGGTAAGTCGATAGGGCACTTCTGGCGCAGTTGATGGCACTATAACTGAGCCCCTCATCATAGTGGAGGCCTGCCAGATATTCCAGAACAGACGGGATGTTCATGTCTCTGTAGGTGATGTTGTTTTTATGGCAGTACATCTCCCACTTCCTGATATAGACCAGATACTGTTTTTTGGTTGACTGTCTTTGGGCCGCCAAGATCATGTTCACTGTTCGGTCCGTCAGTCCCAGTTGTAGTAGAGGTGTTTTTAAACTCTACAAATTAATGTTCAAATGTTTATGGCATGGGTGGCTATCCCTTGTTACGGGATGTAGCAATAAATCTGGTCTATGTGGGATGGTGATACATGGTTCAAATACCATGTTTAATATCACTGGGAACCATGTTTGAGTAGGCCAATCGGTTACTACCAAAATACCAGACGCAGAGTCTTGTTGTATTTTCCTTATTACCCGACTGATGAGGCAGAAAGGAGGGAATGCGTAAATAAACAATTTCCCCCCAATGCAGCGAAAATGCATCTGTCGCCGCTGCCCCAGGGTCTGGTTCCCATGAAACATAATTTGATAACTGGTGGTTAAGTCTGGATGCGAATAGATCGATATCTGGTGTTCCATATTTTGCTGTAATATCAGCAAATACTTTTTTATTCAACATCCATTCGGTGTTTTCATTAAATTTGCGTGACCTGGTGTCTGCCACTAAATTTAGTCTTCCTGGTAGGTAAGTGGCTGAAATCCAAATATCTCTCTGGATACACCATTGCCAAATTGTATTAGCCAGATTGTCACATGATGTCGATTTGTTTCCACCCATGTGGTTAATGTATGCTACCACGGTGGTATTGTCTATCTGTAGTCTAACATGCTGGTGATATGACCCAGTACAATATGACTTTAGGCCATGGAATGCACCCAACATTTCCAGGTAGTTTATGCCCAGTGTGAGTAATAATGATGCCTCCTGAGCAGTCCATCTACCTCCACAGCTGGTGATGGTATTGGTGGCTCCCCACCCAAGTGCACTGGCATCAGTTTGTAGTACCATGGAAGGGTTACTGACAATGATTGGATTGGAACAAAGCCAGATCTATCCACCATTTTAGATCCATTTTAGCTTTGATTGGTAGTTACATAGGTCTGTCAAAGTGACCTGCATTAATTTTGAGTGCTTGTATTTTTGCTCTCTGTAAGTTTTGGTAATGTAGAGGTCCAAATTGCTGGAAAGGCAGCCACCATTTTGCCAATTACTTTTGCTACCAATCTGATGGATGGTTTGCTGATGTCAATGAGGTTATTGCAAGCCTCTATTAAATCTCTAGCCTTTCCCTTAGGCAGAGTCACCGACATGTGAACTGAGTCAATGGTGAACCCCAAATAGTCCATAGTAGTGGAAGGCGTTAGTTTAGATTTAACTGGATGGATAATAAATCCCAGTTTTTCAAATAACTGTTTTGTGGCTGTTACAGTTTGTTTGGCCAATTCCAAAGTTTTGCCCACAATGAGTATGCCATCTAAATATCCCATGACCATGTGTTTACGTTTCCGTAGAAACGCTAGGGCTGGTTTCAAAATGTTTGTGAACAGCCTGGGGGCTGATGATAAACCATTTGGCAGTGCTTTATACTGCCACAGTTGTCCCATCCAGTTGAATTTTAAGTAACATCTGTGGTCACCTCGTATAGGCACTGAATAGTAAGCATCTTTTAAATCGATGCTGGCCATGAAGTAACCTTTGGAAATTAATTGTTTAGCAGTAACAAAGGTTTCCATTTTGAAGTGAATATATTGTACAAATGTATTCAATTTTGTCAGATCTATGATGATGCGACAACCAACATCTTTTTTGTTTTTGGTAAATATATTGGACACGAATTCTAATGGTTCGTGTTGAGTTTTCTCAATTACTCCTTTTACGTAAAGCCGCTCCAGTTCAGCTTGCGCTTTTGATTTTTCTTTATCAGAAAGCACGAACATTCGGTTCGGTATATGTTGAACTGGAGGGCTGTACTTGTGTATAAACTCTATTGTATATCCCTGGATACTGCTTAAGATGTAAGTATCGGTTGTTAACATGCTCCATGCATTCAGAAAAGAGTGTAATCTCCCCCCAACCTCCATGCTCCCTGTATTTTGTAGGGAACCAGACCCACCTACCTCCATAGTTACCAGTGGCAGGTTTACTTCTTTTTTGTAGGTTCTTCGCTGCTGTTGTTGCGCTGGTGTCTGGATTTTCGGTTTGGGTGGCGTTGGAGGTCCCTGCATCTTCCAAGAAGGCCGACCTGGGCCATGGCCTAAAAAGACTCATGTTTTGAGTACCGGGCCTTCGAGCTTTCACCAGTTCTGCTGGTGGGTGCGTAGGGGTGCTGTCTTTGGCTGTAGTGGGTTTTTGTTGGAGTCCCTTTTATTAGTCCCAGGGTTTTTGCTTCCTCATCGAGCTCCTTGACTTGCTTCGATAGGTTGCCTCCAAACAATAGTATTGGTGGTTTTGTGGTCCCAGGTTTGCACAGTCCCTGCACCCCTTGCACACTTGTCTTTCCTTCTGCGGACCCCTCTTCCAGGTCAGCCCAGAACTGACCCGCAGTGCTCCCCTCTGATGAGGTAGAAGCACTGTGCAGCCCTTCAAGAGGTACTGCTGTGGGTTTATCATAGGGCCCACAGTGACCCGACTCCATCTCCCGGAGTCTGTCACGTTGGATCAAATGCTCCACACACCGCTCCATCCGGCTCCAGTGCTCTCGGTCGCTGGCCGCCCGCGGTTGTTCAAAGTCGGACTCCTCTGAGTCCACGACCTTGTTTGTTTTGTGTCTAGCCTTACCGCCCGGCCGCGTGGATCTGGCCGGTGCGGAGGTGACATCGGGCACAGCTGATCCCACTATCGGTGATCCGAGTGCCGCTGGCTGCTGCTGGCTGCCCGCTGCTCCGCGGTCCTCCCTCACCAGCTTTGTCGCAGCCCGTTGGTTTCTCCACCTGTAATCAGCATGGGAAAACACAAAAAGACCGCAGCTCTTACCTGCAGGTCCTGGTTTAAATTGTCGCTACGGGGGAACGTCGTTCCACCCCGTCTCCTCCGTTTTCGACTTGTCAAAAGTCGACGGCCCCATTCTGAATAGTCTCCCGCCCGGCCGTG
Organism: Amblyraja radiata; assembly: GCF_010909765.2. NCBI lineage: Eukaryota > Metazoa > Chordata > Chondrichthyes > Rajiformes > Rajidae > Amblyraja > Amblyraja radiata. The sequence continues at coordinate 40,263,555 of NC_045969.1, read as the reverse complement.
GTGTTCTGGCCGGCGCGGGACAAAAAGTCGGCACAGCTGATCCCTTACGGGGCTTGTACCTTCAGCTGCTGCTGGCTCCCGCAACTTCGCGGTCCTCCCCAGCCAGCTTTACTCGCAGCACTTGTGGACACTATTTTGTCCAGCTTCCCCCCCTGTGTAAAAACAGCGCGGGGACAAAAACTACCGCAGAGTAAATCACTTAACTGCAGGTCGTGGTTTCAAACTTACCGCTGCGGGGGAACATTCCACCCCGCCTGTCGTTTCGCAAGCGTGAAAGCGATATGACACGCATGCGTCCTGGCGGGCTTCTTCACGTAGTCACTCACGTGACTCCGAAGTAAAATTGGCTTGGGTAAAAACAGTAAATGGTCTCAGGTGTGTGTAGGATAGTGTTAGTGTATGGGGATCGCTGGTCAGAGTGAATTCGGGGTGCTGAAGGGCCTGTTTCCATGCTGTGTCTCAGAACTGAACTAAACTAAACTAAAGTTAAAGCACTAAACTCAGATGCGGCTTCTCCATTCTTTCCAGTTAAATGCAAGATTTTCTTGTCAGTGACGCTTTCCTTACATTAATAGGGGTGGGTTCAAAGGATTACCAGGTGACCACTGTTCACTATTCAATTTCCTGTTTGCCGGGACAATTGCTGGTTTCAGTAGCAAGGGTACAAATGATGGCAATCACCATCATCCTTCTTAGAGAAATAATTGTACATTTATGCTCAGGGATCAAGAGTTAAGTGATGAGTCAAGAGTTATTAATGGTCATACACACATACAGACAACAGAACAATGGAATTCTTGCTGTTCTTGAGCAAAGCACTGCAGCACTGTGATGCAGTTTGTTGAGCTGTGGTCTCACCGTGCCAGAGACCTGGGTTCGAAACTGACCTCGGGAGCTGTCATCTCACTTTCCTCCCACATCCCAAAGACAAGGGTCATGAGAGTGAAGAATCAAGAGAGTCTTTATTGTCATATGTTCAGTGTGTGTACAGATTTGCAGGTTAATTGGTCTCTGTAAATTGTCTCTAGTATGTTGTGGACGCGAAAGTGGGATAACATGGCACTGGTCTGAATGGGTGATCAATGGTTGGCGTGGACTCGGTGGGCCGAAGGACCTGTTACCTTGCTGTATCTCTAAACTAAACTGTAAATATATAATAGCCAATAATAAAATTAATTTAATAACCATGATACTAGGTGACCGTAAGAGTGCAAAGAAACAAAGTCTGTCGTACAATCAAAGACACGGGCCATGGAAGATCATGATTTCTATGGAAGTGTTGAGCAGTTTTCAAGAGCTTGATTATTGCTGGGAAGAAGTTGTTCTTGAATCTGATGGTCATGGTTTTCTGGCTCCTGTCCTTTCTTTCCGAGATTAGGAGCAAAATTGGAGCGTGGGTAGTGTGGTCGGGTCTGGGTCTGTCTTTGATGATATTGCCTGCCCTTTTGAGGCATGCCTCCTCTAGATCCGTTCGAAGATGAGGAGGCCAGTATCTGTGATGTACTGGGCATTTATAGTTATAGAAATTATAACATCACAGATATCTTTTGTCACTGACGGGGGCCATTCAGCCCATCATGACTGTGCCAGACGAAAAGGTTAAGCTACCCAGCCTAATCCCATCAGAGAGACACAGCTTTTCCAGTTTACACCACATACTGTCTAAATCTGGTGAGGATTTCTGGCTCTGACAAACTCTCAGGCAGGGAGATCTAGATGCATCTCTTGATGTAGCATTTCCTTTGACCGTTTACTTTAAATTCATGCCCTGTGGGTTTTTTCCCCCCTCCATTAAGGGGACTGGATAATTTCTATTTACTCTAACTAAACTTTAGACTTTCGAGTTTAGAACTACAGCGTGGAAACAGGCCCTTTGGCCCACCGAGTCCGCTCTGACCAGTGATTACTCCATGCACTAGCACTATCCTACACACTGGGGACAATTTAAATTTTTACCGAAACCAATTAACTTACAAACCTGCACGTCTTTGGAGTGTGGGAGGAAATCGGAGCACCCGGAGAAAAAGCACGCGGTCACGGGGAGGACGCACAAACTCCATACATTCAGCGCCTGTAGTCAGGATTGAACCCGGGTCTCTGGTACTGTGAGACAGCAACTCTACCGCTGTGGCACCATGCCGTCCTTAAACTCTCCACCGAAGAAACACAATGTTTACGGATAGAACTGTGTATGTCCCATTCATGCATACCTCGTATGATGCTGGCCATCCCATCAAGCCAGCCAGATTATATCTGGTTTATATGATTATATCTAATTATACAGGTCTTATCTCTAGTTTCCCTCTCTCCTGATTCTCAGACTGAAGAAGGGTCTCGATCCGAAACGTCACCCATTCCTTCTCTTCAGAGATGCTGCCTGTCCCGCTGAGTTACTCCAGCAGTTTTTATCTACCTTCGATTTAAACCAGCATCTGCAGTTCTTTCCTACACAGCCAGATTATATGGCAGGTTCAAACATACCTCCAGCTAGGTAGCCAGAGCCCAGGGCCAGGAATGTAGATGGGTTTGTTAACCTCTCTCCATTGTTTAAAAACGAAGAAAGGAAGGGATAAACCAAGCATTTGTCCCAAAGAAAACAATCTGATCCTATTCAATCTTTCCTCACAGACAAAGCACATCTTTGTAAATCTCCTATGCAACTTCCCCACTGCATTCACATCTTCCCTATGATATGGGACGTAAGCATGAATACCTCATTGAAATTTAGTGAATAGTGAAAGGCCTAGATAAAGTGAATGTGGAGAGGAAGTTTCCACAAGTGGGAGAGCCTAGGAGCAGAGGCCGTAGCCTCAGAATAAAAAGACGTACCTTTAGAAAGGGGATGAGGAGGAAGGTCTTTAGTCAGAGGGTGGTGAATCTGTGGAATTAATTGCCATAGATGGCTGTGGAGGTCAAGTCAGTTGATATTTATAATGCAGAGATCAACAGATTCTTGATTAGTACGGGTGTCACGGGTTATGGGGAGAAAGCAGGAGAAAGGATTTATGAGGGAAAGATAGATTAGCCATGATTAAATGGCGAAGTAGACGATGGGCCGAATGGCTTAATTCTGTTCCTATAACTTATGAACATGATCCAGGTTGTGGACTGTCACTGTAAATCACTGTATCAGCTGTAAGCTTTTTTTTTTATCATGCCTCTACTTTTAACATTATATTGCACAAAGTAGGGGAGCAAGTACTGAGTACTTGAGGCTCCACTGGTACCAGACTTCAAGTCACAAACATGACCATCAACATCGCCTTTGAATTCTGCCACTGAACCAATCAAAATAGATCAGCCATAATTGAATGGAGGAGTAGACTTGGACCGAATGGCCTAATTCTGCTCATATAACTGATGAAATTATGAATTTATGAACTTCCAATCTACCCTGTTGCAGCCCTTGCACTTTTTTTATCTGCACTTTCTCTGTAGCTGCAACACTATATTCTGCTCACTGTTTATTTTCTCTTTTGCACTATCTGATGTACTCATGCATGGTATGATTTGTCTGGATAGCAGGCAGATCTAGGTTTCATGATATCTTGGTGCACGTGACAATAAGAATAAACCAATACAAAATGCGGCAACCATGAAACATGGGTCATGCGGATGGAGGCCTGTGATATAAATTGTTACTCAAGCTCCAAAACCCAGATCTTGAGCTCTGCCAGATGATGATACCCCCCACATCGGTGGTTATGCAAATACAAGATGTTTCCTGAAGCTCGCACGTAGTGGAGGCTGTGCATCCCGTAGGTCTATGTATGCTATGTGCCTTCTGCTCAGATTAGGTCATGAAAGGGAAAAGATGAGTTAGCACAATTGAATTCATTTAATTCTTTCAATTTAAAACCACACCATTGCTCTTGCCTCATCTAAGGCCCTTACACCACAAAGCCCACACTCTGTAGACCAAGTGGACAATGGATACTGCATGACAAAACCATCACAAACTGATCAACGATATGCTATGCAGGGCAGGCACAGTGGCACGGCTGTAGAGTTGCAGCTTTAAAGCACCACAGAACTGGGCTCGATCCTGACTGCGAGTGCTGCCCATACGGTGTTTGTACGTTCTCCCTGTGACTGTGTGGGTTTTGTCCGGGTGCTCTGGTTTCCTCCCACATGCCAAGAACGTACATGTTTGTAGGTTAATTGGCTTTTGTTAATTGTAAATTGTCTCTAGTGTGTAGTATAGTGCTAGTGTACAGGGTAACCGCTGCTCGGTGCGGACTCGGTGGGGCGAAGGGCCTGTTTCCGCGCTGTATCTCTAAACTCTAAAGTCTAAAGCTCGAGGTAGAATGCTGAGTTTCTCCAGCAAAAATGCTGGGGAAACTCAGCGGGCGAGGCAGCATCTATGGAACGAAGGAAATAGGCAACGTTTCGGGTTGAGACCCTTCTTCAGACTGATGAGGTGGGGGCGGGAAGAAGAAAGGAAGATGTGGAGACAATGGGCTGAGGGAGAGCTGAGAAGGGAGGGAGAAAGTAGGGTCTACCTGAAATTAGAGAAGTCAATGTCTATATCGCTGGGGTGCAAACTGCCCAAGCGAAATATGAGGTGCTGCTCCTCCAATTTACGGTGGTCCTCACTCTGGCCATGGAGGAGGCCCAGGATAGAAAGGTCAGATTCGGAATGGGAGGGGGAGTTGTAGTGCTGAGCCATCAGGATATCAGGTTGGTTATTGCGAACCGAGTGGAGGTGTTGGACGAAGCGATCACCTAGCCTACGCTTGGTCTCACCGATGTAGAGCAGCTGACATCTAGAGCAGCGGATGCAATAGATGAGTTTGGAGGAGGTGCAGGTGAACCTCTGCCGCACCTGGAAAGACTGCTTGGGTCCTTGAATGGAGTCAAGGGGGGAGGTGTAGCATTTCCCGCGGTTGCAAGGGAAAGTGCCTTGAGAGGGCGTTGGTTCGGGTGGGAAGGGACGAATTGACCAGGGAGTTACGGAGGGAGCGGTCTCTGCGGAAAGCCGACAGGGGAGGAGATGGGAAGATGTGACAAGTGGTGGGATCACATTGGAGGTGGCGAAAATGTCGGACAAGGGAGTTACGGAGGGAGTGGTCTCTGCGGAAAGCAGACAGGGGAGGAGGACTTATGTCTAAAGCTCACGATTCTTTGCTGCTGCTGGAATATTTCGCACTGTGCCATGTCAATTCTAAGATCTTCAAAAGTTTAGTCTTGGGAACATTGCATTTTCAACATGCATCCACATAGTGTCACATCTGTTATTCCCCTTGTTAGCATCTCATTCATGTTGCAGTTGCAATGCTGCCTAGAGCAATTTATGCGACTATGATCACAATTGAAGTCTGTCGAGCAATGTTGCCCCTGCAAAAGTTATACTTTTTTTTCTCCTGAAAGCTGCAATTGCTGTAAAGTTTGTAAAAAGAAGCATTTGAAGTGTCTTAAAAAGTGTGACATTCTTACACACTCTTATTGTATTTTAAGTTGATAAATTTCCTGCTTCCATTAAAAGTATGATCTGCATTAGCATTTCTGCTCTTAGGATATCTATAATCAAACGTGAAACTTTGAATATTATTCTCATTACCCTGCCCTTCCCTTGTTTTCCAAGAATATTATTTTATTTTATAAGCAGGAGGAAATTGGAGCCATCACTGGAAGTGTCTTGAGAGCAATCAAGGTTACTGTCGAAGAAGTACTGAAGGTACTGACGTGTTTGAAGGTAGACAAACGGCCTGATCAGATATATCCGAGGACATTGCGGGAAACTAGAGAGGAATTGCAGGAGCACTGTTTGAAATTTACGAGTTGTCCTTAAATACAGGAGAGGTGCTGGAAGACTGGAGGGTGGCAAATGTTGTGCCTCTTTTCAAGAAGGGCTGCAGGGAAAATGCTGGGAACTATAGGCCGGTGAGCTTAACATCTGTAGTTGGTAAGTTACTGGAGAATATTCCGAGGGATAGGTTATACAGGCATTTGGATGGACAAGGGCTGATTAGGGATAGTCAGCATGGTTTTGTACGTGGGAGGTCGTGTCTCACAAATCTGATTGATTTTTTTGAAGACGTGACCAAAAAGGTCGATGAAAGCAGAGCTGTAGGTGTTGTGTACATGGATTTCAGTAGGGCGTTCAACAAGGTTCCACATGGTAGGCTGCGCTGGAAGGTTAGATCGCATGGGATCCAAGGAGAGATAGCTGAATGGATAGCAAATTGGCTCCATGGAAGGAAGCAGAAGGTGAAAGGTTGCTTCTCAGACTGGAGGCGTGTGACTAGTGGTGTGTCACAGGGTTCGGTGCTGGGCCCATTACTGTTTGTCATCTACATCAATGATTTGGATGAGAACATACAGGGCAAGATTAGCAAGTTTGCTGATGATACAAATGTTCATGGTTTTGGGTTAATACAGAAAAGTGTGAGATGTTGCATTTTGGGACGTCGAATAAGGGTAGGACCTACACAGGTAATGGTAGGCCTCTGGGTATTGTTGTAGAGCAGAGGGTCTAGGAGTACAGGTGCATGGTTCCTTGGAGGTCGTCGCAGGTGGATAAGGTGGTCAAAAAGGCTTTTAGCACTTGGCCTTCATCAGTCAGAGTATTGAGTATAGGAGGTCATAGTGCAGTTGTATAAGACATTGGTGAGACCACATTTACAATAGTGTGTTCAGTTCTGGGCACCATGTTATAGGAAATATATTGTCAAGCTTGAAAGGGTTCAGAAAAGATTTATGAGGATGTTGCCAGGACTAGAGGGTGTGAGCTATAGGGAGAGGTTGAGTGGACTGGGTCTCTATTCCATGGAGCGCAGGAGGATGAGGGGAGATCGAACAGAGGTATACAAAATCATGAGAGGAATAAATCTGGTAGATGCACAGAGTCTTTTGCCCAGAGTAGAGGAATCGAGGACCAGAGAACATTGGTTCAAGGTGAAGGGGAAAAGATTTAATAGGAATCCGAGGTGTAAATTTTTCACACAAATGGTGGTGGGTGTATGGAACAAGCTGCCAGAGGAGGTAGTTGAGGCTGGGACTATTCCATCATTTAAGAAACAGTTAGACAGGTACATGAATAGGACAGGTTTGATGGGATATGGACCAAGCGCAGGCAAGTGGGACTAATGTAGCTGGGACATTGTTGGCCAGTGTGGGCGAGTTGGATCGAAGGGCCTGTTTCCACACTGTATCACTCTATGACCCTATGACACCACTGTATACTCACTTTTTAAATTAGCCAAATCCCACTTTGTAAATTCACATGAATAAATTCCACATCTGCGTAACTTAGATACCCGTAGATATTCTACTCCAAAAGTAATTACTCTACAACGATCTTGATGATATGGTAGATTGTTCTCTAGATATACGAGTGTCACATTCCATTTTCATAGAAACATAGAAAATAGGTGCAGGAATAGGCCATTCGGCCCTTTGAGCCAGCACCGCCAATCAATATGCTAACTAATCCTTCCGCATTACACAATACCCAGTTTAGGATGGCCTGCCCTCTAGTCGGTTCCTCTACATATTGGTTTAAAAATCCATCCCGTATACATTCCGGGAAATCCTCCTAATCAGCACTGATACCAATTTGGTTGGCCCAATCTATATGTAGATTAATATCACCCATGATAAATGCTGTTCCTTTGCTACACACATCCCTAATTTCCTGCTTGATGTTATCCCGAACCTCCATACTGCTGTTTGGTGGTCTGTAAACCACTCCAGCAAGCGTTTTCTGCCCTTGGCAATTTCGCAGTTCTACCCATACCGATCCTACACCATCCAAGCTATTGTCCCTCCTTGCTATTGCATTAATCTCCTCTTTAACCATCAATGCCACCACACCTCCTCTTTCTATCTATCCTTCCTAAATATCAAATACACCTGGATGTTTAGCTCCCAGCCTTGGTCATCCTGGAGCCTTGTCTCCGTAATTCCAACTATATCATATCCCTTAACTACTAACTGCGCATTCAATTCATCCACCTTATTTGAATGCTCCTCGCATTAAGGCACAAAACTTTCAACTTAGATTTTCTTATCTCCCTTCTACCTTTTGCTTCTGTCCTCCTTTTATGGCCCTCTGTTTCCTTGCATTGGGTCCCATCCCCCTGCCCTGTTAGTTTAAACGTGACCTTCCCTACACTCTCTTTCCCTTTCGCTGCACGGATACGCGTCCACGTTGTTGACTCCACCCCCCCATTTTTTAGTTTAAACCCACCCATGTTTTCACACTTGCATGATGAATTACACTGGGGGGATGGAGCCAGTGATGATGGGTGAGGAGCGAGGCAGGTAGGAGAGGAAAGGGAACCAGGGTTGGGCCGATTGTTCCATTGTGGTCGGCTGCGGGAGGCGCCCCAGGGAACAAAGGACGGGTGAGGAGAGGGACGTGATGTCCCAGGAAGGAGGTGGCTGGAGGCCCGCAATAGCCTGGAACAGCCACCTCTCATAAGAACTAGAGCGTGGACTTTGAAAATAACGCCAAAACACTGCGCCTCTTGCATGTGGGCTCTGCTCGCTTGCTAATCGGGGACCAGGGGTATGGCTATACTCTGTGTAGGAAGGAACTGCATATGCTGGTTTATATCGAAGATAGACACAAAATGCTGGAGCAACGCATCAGGTCAGGCAGCACCTCTGGAGAAAAAGGATGGGTGACGTTTCGGGTTGGAACCCTTCTTCAAAGAAGGGTTCCCACCAGAAGTCTGAAGCAGGATTCTGACCCGAAATGTCATCCATCATTTTTTCCCAGAGATGCTGCCTGACCCACTGAGTCGCCTCAGCACATTGAGTCTAACTATGGCAATACTCTACTGGACTGTTTGTAAGATAAAGAATTTCACATTGTTAGCACTTTGTGACTTTAAAAGCATCATAACATATTATATACTTAGGTGCGAAGGTATTGTTAATAGCACAATACCAATTTGACTGTGATTTGTGTGTAATGGGTTCTGAATGCAAGGTTTTCATTTTGGAAAATAGCCACAAACCAATTACCATGTAGATTTGTAATTTCAAAGAAAAAGGGGACAAATAAGATCCTCATGGCTGGTCATATCATTGTGGACATAGAACCTTGGTGCATTGAAACTTCCCAATTACTGGTTTTCATTCCATTTTCTATTTGTCACTAACCGAATGGCCCTCAACTCATAGCACATAACTCCAACTTTTCCTAAACGATTATAGGACTTTGTGTCAAGGTGAAGAGGTGCAGACCAAAATGGTTTGGGTTAGGAAAAAAAATTATAATAAATTGTGTTTTTACAATATTTAAATATTGCAGCAACAGAAAATCATAGTGAATCACCAGACACAAGGAGCTAGGGATTATAAATGCAACGTTAAAAGTACTGTAGCTGTTACAGAAAATATTTCCTGATTTCCATTCATCCCCTTGGGAATGTGTTAAATATTCTCCTGGGAAGAACATGATTAACAGGGCTTATAAAGCAGTGCAATAGATGCAGCAGATCACAAGAAATGATTAGCAGAACAACTTACAACTGCCCATAAAACAACTGTTCTTCTCAGAGATAGACACAAAATGCTGGAGTGACTTAACGGGTCAGGCAGCATCTCTGGAGAAAAGGAATAGGTGACCTTTTTGGGTCGGAACCCTGGAGTGGGGACACTGGAGGCGAGATCACAATAAGTGGCTGTGCTGGCTCGAAGGGCCGAATGGCCTCCTCCTGCACCTACTTTCTATGTTTCCATGAGAAAAGGTCAGAACAAATCAGGGCCGGCAACAGATGACCTCAAGAAGGGTGGAGCCCATAATGGCCCATTGTTGGCTGGGGAAGAGGTGCTAACTAGAGGGGTACAAGGACACGGCAAATGGAACTGATAGGGTGGAGGTCCTACTCATGTTATTACAGGTGCACAACCTTTTATCCGAAAGCCTTGGGACCAGACACTTCTCGGATTTCGGAATTTTTCGGCTTTCCGAATGGAAGATTTTTAGTGTAGATTAGGTAGGTAGCGCGGGCGGCTTGAAAAGTCTGGAGCGGCTGCCTCCTCCCCGGAGAATCATTGTAAATCATTGCTTAAATGTTAGTCAGTTAGTTTGGAGGGATTTTGTGTGGTGTGTGGGGGGGTGGGGGGGTGAAGGGGGAAACTTTAATTCTTAGTCCCCTACCTGGTCGGAGAGGCGGGGAGCGGGCAATGCCTTACCGGGTCGCCGTGCAGTAAGCTCCTGAGCGCTGTGGCCGCCGACTCCCAACATCGCGGAGCTGGGGCTGCGGGCGTCCGGCCGCGGGCCGCGCTGGATTTGGAGCGCCGCGCAGCCAGGGGTAGAGTTGCCGGGGTCGGAGCTCCAACCGGCGCCGCCCGCGGCCGGACGCCCGCAGCCCCAGCTCCGCGATGTTGGGAGTCGGCGGCCACAGCGCTCCGGAGCTTACTGCATGGCGACCCGGTAAGGCATTGCCCGCTCCCCGCCTCTCCGACTAGGTAGGGGGACTAAGAATTAAAGTTTCCCCCTTCACATAAAAGCCCTCCAAACTAACTGACTAACATTTAAGCAATGATTTACAGATGTTTAAGTGTTTCGAGGAGGCAGCCGCTACAGTAGTACAGACCTGGGCTGACCGTGGGTCGTTTCTGGTCAAGTTTGGCGCCAAACGCGAGCTTTGTTGTGCAGGCGACATCCTGGAAAAAATGTTCGGTTTTCGGAGCTTTTCGGTTTCCGGAACTCCGGATAAAAGGTTGTGCACCTGTACTGTTAAATTAAATAAAATTGTTAGTCACTTGAATAGAATTGAGCTGCTGGCTTAACCAATTTTTTTTTGATAGTTCACTGATGAATGTGGCAAGCAGGGTCAGTAATGGAACCATCCATTTGTTTATTTTAGTGATAATTCCACCGAATGATAACGTATACAAAAGAGCTAATTTCCATTAAACTTCTAATTTTCCATAATTCTTTCTCTAGCCACCATCTCTTTGCCTCAGAATAATCCCGAATATTGTTTCCTTTTTCATACTTGAATACTGTGACAAACCTGTAGAGCTGCTGCCTTACAGCACCAGAGGCTTAATGTGAAAGGGACAAAGTTTAAAGAAGTGTTTTTACATAGTGGGTGGTGTGTGCCTAGTACGGATAAAGGTGGTGATGGAGGCACATACAATAGTAGCATTTAAAAGGCTTTTAGATAGGCACATGGATATTGAAGGAATGGTGGTATATGGATCACGTGTGGGCAGAGGAGATTAGTTTAACTTGCTATCATGCTCGGCCTGGACGTTATGGGCCAAACGCCTGTTTCTGTGCTGTACAGTTTGATGTTCTTGCTGCTCAATAGTAAACGCTTCCTCATTCTTCAAGATTCACTGTGTATGTGATAACATATAAAGACTGCAACCGTTCAATGTTAGACAGCGAGCAAAACATCACATTTCATTCAACTTTCAAAATTTCACATCACTACCTTCGAAGATAGGTATGTAAGTCATACATAACAGTAAAAAGAAAAAAAGCAAAATATTCGGGGAAAGCACAGTTAGAAAAAAGTCCATGGAAGTGAAAGATGTGGTCCATAGTGTTCCGTTGCTGTGTTAGGGTTAGAGTTATGGTTTCAGAGTAAGGACATTGAATAGCAGAGGTCATAGTTTTATGGTGAAGAGGGAAAGATTTAATAGGAACCTGGGGGGTAACTTTTTTATACAAAGGGTGGCGGGTGTATGGAACAAGCTGCCGGAGGAGGTAGTTGAGGCAAGTACTATCGCAATGTTTAAGAAACATTTAGACAGTTACATGGATAGGATAGGTTTAGAGGGATATGGGCCAAACGCAGGCAGGTGGGACGAGCGTAGATGGACATGTTGGTCGGAGTTGGCAAGTTGGGCCAAAGGGCCTGTTCCCATGCTGTATGACTCTAAGTGTGCAGGTGGCTGGCATAATTTGGCATGATTTTCTGAGTCTACGTTATCTTACCTTCATAGTGAAATTATTGAACCAGTTGCTGCAGTGGACTGGAGAACCAAAGGAGGTGAATAGCAGACTGTGTCAATGTCTTATCTACCAGGTTTGCTGCCTTGGGCACTCAGCAGTGCACATATCCATGAGGAGATCTGGAATATAAAAGTTTAAGAAATGTCTGTGTGTTGTATTTTGTCGACTGGCTACCTGGCTGCATCAACTAATCCTGGCATAGATGTTCTTGCAACATTTAATGTTGCCTGCAGTGAAGTTAAGTAAGAGTCAAGTAGGTGAGGCACGAACCATTTCCATTTCCCACCAGCTTGCTTGCTGGCTGCAAAGTTCAGCTAGAAGGGCCTTTTATCATTTCTGCACAGTGCTTATGCCAAATATTACTCCAATGAAATGCTCGTGAGCTTACTCAGAAAACATTTGCACAAATGCATCTCTTCATTGTGCCACAAGTGAATAATTAAGCCAATGCAAATCATAGATTTTGTCTTTTTGCACTATTATTGTTTGTTTGTTTTTATGTGCGCGCACACACACACACACACACACACACACACACACACACACACACACACACACACACACACACACACACACACACACACACACACACACACAGACCAACACACAAACACACACACACACACACCCACACACACACACACACACACACATACACACACACACACACACACACACACACTGGTGGGAGAGTCTAGGACCAGAGGTCGTAGCCTCAGAATTAACGGGCGCTCTTTTAGAAAGGAGGTGAGCAGGAACATCTTTAGTTCGATGGTAGTTAATCTGTGGAACTCATTGCTACAGAGGACTGTGGATGTCAAGTCAGTGGATTTTTTTAAGGCAGAGATAGGCAAATTCTTGATTAGAAGATAGACACAAAATGCTGGAGTAACTCAGTGGGATGGGCAGCATCTCTGGAGAGAAGGAATGGGTAACGTTTCGGGTTGAGACCCTTCACCTACAGTTCATCTTCAGACTGAAGAAGGGTCCTGGCCCGAAACGTCACCGATCCTTTTTCTCCAAAGATACTCCCTGACCCGTCCAGTTACTCCAGTACTTTGTGTCTATCTTTGGTATAAACCAGCGTCTGCAGTTCTTTGTTTCCATTATATGTTAAACTGTAATCAACCATTCTGTGTGAGGGACCCAAGAGGCTGCAGATGCTGTGATCAGGAATAAAAAATATACACTGGTGGAGGGTCTCAGCATGTCAGGCAGCATCTGTGTAGGCAGAAGGATGGTTAACTTTTTGGATCACCCTACCTCAGGACCTGATGCAGTGTCCCAATCTGAAATGTCATCCATCCTTCTGCCTCCACAGATGCTGCCTGACCTGCTGAGTTCCTCCAATATATTTTAAATATAGCTGATCTGGCCTCTTCTTCTCCCCTCTTTGTATAGGAAGAATACATTAGTATCTGTGCAAATTGGATATACTGGACATACATTGGCTATGATGAATGAAAGCATAAATGTGCTTGATAAAGCAGTTCGATTTTTGCACTATGTGGGCAAGAATGGCTTGGCAACGGTAAGTATATTAATCTCTCATTCAGAAAGTCATCAGCAGAAAGTTTGGACTCTTATCTCAGTTTTCTCAAAGTTTTTGGAACTTGCTTGAGAATTGAAGCAAGAACGCTTTGCCTGAAGGGTTATCAGATAAATCTGGGAATCAATTCTGCAGGTTTTTTTTGAGGATTTGTGCCAACTTTGAGAGTGCTGTTATTCACTTTCAACATTCTGGAGTTGTCCTTGAGATTGGATTGAGCAACGCTTCATGTGCACGTTAGTTCATAAGTTCGCAGGTTCTAGGAGCGGCATTAGGCCATTTGGTCCATCAAGTCTACTCCAACATTTAATCACGGCTGATCTAAATGTCCCTCTCAACCCCATTCTCCTGCCTTCTCCCCATAACCTCTGGCACCATTACTAATCAAGAACTTACAACTCGGAGGTCTCGTCAGGCTGACACACTGTGAGGCCCAGAGAAAGACCACTGTGTGTAATCACAAGAGGCTGAGATTCCCCTGGAAACATCTCTGTAATGCCTGCCACCGCACTAAATGTTGTATCCTTTATTAACCACTACTCCATTATGGACATCGGACTTTGTGTCTAGAACTGATGCGCCACCAAGCTGAGAACTATATTTTGCAAGCCGTGTCTTTCCTTTTGCTCTACTAATTGTAGACTCTCAACCAGAAATGTCGCCTATCCATGTTCTCTGGAGATGCTGCCTGACCCGCTGAGTTACTCCAGCACTTTGTGTCCTTTTCTCTACCAATTGTACTTGAGTTTGGCTTGATTATATTTATATATAGTATTATCTGATTTGATTGAATAACATGCAAAACAAAGCTTTTCACTGTACCTCAGTACATGTGAATAATAATAAACCTGAACCTCAGACTAAACATCAGGAAAGAAAGAATAGACCTTTGAGCAAGAGAGAACATATCTTCAATGTGTGGATGGATCGTGTGCCAGTGCCGAAAGATTAGGCTGACTCTCAATGGCAGCCGAACAGTCAGTTGCTATGCAGAAGAGCTGAGAAAGATACGGATATCCAAGGTGAGGTGGTGTTAGTTTTATTTAGCTTAGTGATTTGGCATGGAAACAGGCCCTTCAGCACACTGAGTCCACACCGACCATCGATCACCCATTCACACGAGTTCTATGTTGTCCCAGTTTTTCATCCACTCCCTACACACTAGGGGAAATTTTACGGAGGCCACGCATGCCTTTGAGATGCGGGAGGGATCTGGAATACCTGGAGGAAACCCATGCGGTCACAGGAAGAATGTTCAAACTCCAAGCAGACATCACCCAAGGTCAGGATCAAACCTGCAGCTACCAGCTGCACCATGGTGCTGGCCAAGGTCTCAGAGATGATAATAATATATTGCATGTTGTATGGCTTCACTGTGCATGTAGACCCTTTGCCAGATGGAAAAGGAGACCAAAGATGCAAGCCGCTGTTTTCACAAGTTCGGAAGAAACATTTATGACGAACCCTGATTTCAGCCAAGATGAATCACATGACATCTTGAGCTGAGAGTATTATCTATCTAAAGCAGAAAAACCCTCTGCACATAAAGTGAAAATAGACTTACATTTTTAAAGTGTTTTTCCCATCCTCTGCACGATATTTACCAACAAATGCAGTGGTTTTGAGGTGTAGTACATTGTTAGTTCATAAAAGGAAATGTCAGTAAAATTGTGCAAAGCAAGTTTCCATCAACATGAGGAACATTTGTTGAGCAGCATTTGTGGCAGGAAATGAATGGTTGACATTCTAACCCAACGTATATTACAGATACAATTAGCAATCTGAATAATTTAGTATGGTATTACGGCTCCTCTCCCTGCCCTGTAGAACGGAACGGTTCAGGAGATCCTTCACCCCTGCAGCCATTAGATTTTATAATTCGGACCGCTAGGCTGTAGGGGGATGCATTTTGCAATTTTTAATTTCTAATTGTTAATTATTGGTCTTTTTAAGTATTTATTGCTCTCAGGTAGTGTCCACATTGTATTCTATGTATTTTCTGTCTGCGTTCATTTTGAATCTGTGGGTTTGTTGGTTGGGGGCTTCTGGACATCTGAATTTCCCTGAGGGGATCAATAAAGTATTTATTATTATTAATTAAATTATTATTAGCTTATTCCCTCAATTAGTATCCATTGAGCTATAAGTGCTTGATCAGTTTGGGAGCTTCATTGCATCAAAGACACTGTGGAGCTGCTGCCTCATACCACCAGATATCGAAGTTCAATCCTGACCTCTGTCCGTGTGTGTTGAGTTTGTACATTCTCTGCGACCATGTGGGTTTCCTCCAGGTTCTTTAGATCCCTCCCACATCCCAAATGCATGTGGGATTGTAGGTTAGTTAACCTCTGTAAAATGACCCCTAAAGTGTAGGATGTGAAAGTGGGATAGCATACAACTCGTGTATGGGTAATCGATGGCCGGCATGGACTCAGTGAGCTGAAGTGGCCATTTCCACAAAGAAACATAGAAAATAGGTGCAGGAGTAGGCCATCAGCCCTTCGAGCCTGCACCGCCATTCAATATGGTCATGGCTGATCATCCAACTCAGTATCCTGTACCTGCCTTCTCTCCATACCCCCTGATCCCTTTAGCCACAAGGGCCACATCTAACTCCCTCTTAAATATAGCCAATGAACTGGCCTCAACTACCTTCTGTGGCAGAGAGTTCCAGAGATTCACCACTCTCTGTGTGAAAAATGTTTTTCTCATCTCGGCCCTAAAGGATTTCCCCTTTATCCTTAAACTGTGACCCCTTGTCCTGGACTTCCCCAACATCGGGAACAATCTTCCTGCATCTAGCCTGTCCAACCCCTTAAGAATTTTGTAAGTTTCTATAAGATCCTCCCTCAATCTTCTAAATTCTAATGAGTACAAGCCGAGTCTATCCAGTCTTTCTTCATATGAAAGTCCTGCCATCCCAGGAATCAGTCTGGTGAGCCTTCTCTGTACTCCCTCTATGGCAAGAATGTCTTTCCTCAGATTTGGAGACCAAAACTGTACACAATACTCCAGGTGTGGTCTCACCAAGGCCCTGTACAAATGCAGTAGAACTTCCCTGCTCCTATACTCAAATCCTTTTGCTATGAACGTTGTATCTTAAAACATAAACACAGGATTGAATGATTTACGATTGCTTTCTGGCTGGGAACTATTTCATTACTAACACCAAATGGGTTTAGCAATTATGAAACTTGTACTCTACATTTCTGGTGGCAATACCGATTGAAATTCAGCTGTTAGCACACTGATGAAGTAGGCTGCCGGGTCATAGAGGTAAAATTGTTTGAAAGGATGCCACAAGTGAGGGAAGCCTCATTGTGTGTGCGGCCAGCTGCCCGGCTGAAGTGGCTGAGTCTTCTCCTTCAAGAAACATCCCTTCCATAAGTACAGAAACGAAAAACATTTTAATGAGCCCACACAAAACGGTGACAAAACTGGCTTGACATTTTATAAGCATAATAAATATTCTGATTAATAAGTACCCTTGGGGTTGTATACTATTTCATAAGAAGTATAAAATATACCTTGCAATGGAACATACAAGTGCTTTTTATTTATCATAGCATAGAGGAAAGCTGAGTGGAATATTAAGTAGGCAAAGAAGCTCAGACATAATTGGAAACATACCTGACAGCAAAAAAATTGAAGGACAAGGTAAATGATGCAACATGGCATATAAAACTACAATAAGATAAAAAGCAAATAAAAATCTAGTTATTAATGAAACTTCATGGTTGCATATTTATTCCTGTTTTTATAAACTCTACGCTGTTCCTCTGTGCTTCATGATTCTCATAAACATTTGCAGCATTCCATGAATAAAGCTTTCTTCATAAGGACTGGTCCGATCCTGTACTTATCAGTTGTAGACACAAAGTTCTGGAGTAACACAGAGGGTCATGCAGCATCTTTGTAGAAAAAGGATGGATGATGTTTCCGGTTGGACCCTACTTTAGGCTCAGAGTTTATACATATCGATTAATCATTTATGATATCTTGATTGATAAGTGCGAAAAATGTGAAAAATATACATCTTCTAGATGCGCTGGGACACATCCTCAGTGATGTGACCTGGGGTCATCGGGTGTTTTGGGTCTCACAACATCAGACACGCTCGCCCAGGCGACCCAGCAGAGGTTGATCAGGCTCCGGCTTGCATCCCAGCAACAACCGCCCACGGATCAGCCATCTTAATATCTACTCTGCAGGGGTTGGGAGATTCTAGTGCGTGGAGGGACTGGGCTCTGTGGGGGTGAGTCCTGGCCGGGCTCCTCCTGCGTCTCACCAGGTTCAAGGCCTGTGCGCTGCACCTCTTTCTCCTTCTCCGAGCATTTCATTCTTGCCTGATGGATTTTTAGGCCATGGTGGTTCATTAGGCCTTTCCGTAGCTCTATTGGGTGACTTTCTCACGAAAGACACAGACTTGGGTGATGACCCAATATGGTAAAGTAAAAAAACAATAATCGTGAACAATAGGGTAAAGTGAACACTAACACAAGAATAAATTACTTAAGGTATATACTTAAGATATATAGCAAAGTCTAAAGTCTAATATTTACCAGCCAATTTCAAAAAGCAGTCTGGTTTTGAAATTACAGTAATTGTGCAAATTGGCCGGTACTTTGAGGATTCTCAGTGCAGAAGTAATCAAGAGATTTACCAGCAAATGGGTAACGTGGGCAAAATGCCAGTTTTGTATCTTCTTGACAGATTTTACCAAAAGCAACAAGCGATGAAGAGAATGATCGGGCCCCAAAAATAATAGAGAAGAATGAAACAAATTATAGGGCAAAATAAACTAGTTTTCAAAGCTAACACACAGAGCAGACTGGGATATAATACTGGTGTCATTTGTAAGGCTCATGTGGTGCCAGAGTACTTTGAAGGTGAGTTATAATCCCAGCATGGGAAAGATGAGGATATAAAGAAATAAGAAACTGATGTGAATCAAATAAGCATAATACAAGTTATAGGCAAAAACCATCACAGATGTGAAGATGAGCAAAAGTGATTGCCTCTGCCAAAGCAGGTCCATGTACAGACAATTCTGTGCCTTGCATACATAAGAGGGTAGACATAACAGTCAAGTGATGTTTTCCTAGCAAGAAAAACCTCAGTAGAAATATTAGAGAAGGAGCCCTGGCAAGATTCAGACTTGGGCTTTAATGGGTTGGGCTCTGTCGTGGTGTAGACTGACTCCCCTCCCCAAATATTTACACATCCCCAATCCTTTCCACTCATCACTTTAATTTCATATATCTTGTGTTTTATGGCAGAACAATTTCCCTCCTGGGATAAATAAAGTTTTATTGTATTGTATCATATCGGTCGTTTTGTGACAGCTTGGGATCAGGAATGGCAGGATGGTGGGGAGGGAAGACTGGGGAGTGGGGGGTAGGGTGAGGAGGGAGGCTAGAGATTAGTGGACCCAAAAGCAGCCCCCTGTTAGATTCCAGATGTGGAAACAAGGAACTGCAGTTTCTCGTCCTTGATTATGCTAGTGGCCTTGCCAACCAGATATATCACCTTGTTCGTGTTTAGTCATTTATTGGCAAAGATTCACATTCTCAGGGTAGAACTACATAGTGAGGTGTTATAAAATGCATAGAGCAAATACTTTTGATTCAGCTTTAGGATTTTATTTTAATGCAAATTAATCAGTTACACGATGATTTGATTGATCTCATTTTAAAAATTCATAGACTGTGCACATAGTATGTTGGTTTGCATTCATGACTGGTCCTAATTGTTCTTGCATATTGAGTATTGGTGAATTGTCTTTTTAAAGGGCGGCACGGTGGCGCAGCGGTAGAGTTGCTGCCTTACAGCACTTGCAGCGCCGGAGACCCAGATTCAATCCTGACTACGGGTGCTGTCTGTAAGGAGTTTTTATGTTCTCCCCGTAACCGCATGGGTTTTCTCCAAGACATTCGGTTGCCTCCCACACTCCAAAGATGTACAGGATTGTAGGTTAATTGGCTTGGTGTATGTGTAAACTGTCTCTAGTGTGTGTAGGATAGTGTTAATGTGTGGGGTGATCGCTGGTCGGTGCAGACTCGGTGGGCCGAAGGGCCAGTTTTCACGCTGTATCTCAAAACTAAACTAAATCAGTGCAATACATACCGTTTACATAGCTAATAGGTCTGCTCCCTCAAAGGGCATGGAAGGGCTATTTTGCTCTCTGGAAGGTGGGTAAGGGAAAGGTTGTAAGGACAGGTGTTGCATCTTCTACAATTGCATGGAAAAGTGCTTTGTAATGTGGATGAGAGGCAGATCAGGTAATGGGGATGAGAGGTGGACCAGAAGTTGGGTAAAGAGCAACTATTGCAAAATACCGATGACGGTGGGGAGGGGAATCTGTCTTTGGTGGTAGAATATTTTGGGAGTGGTACAAATTGCAAAGATTGATGTGTTCTATGGCCATATTAACCTAAAAACACATGATGTTGCCTGATCTCAGAAGCTAAGCAGGTTCAGGCCTGGTTTGTACTTGGATGGGAGACCGCCTGGGATTACCAGATGCCGTAGACAGTGGCACAACGGTAGAGTTGCTGCCTTATAGCGCCAGAGACCCAGGCTCGATCCTGACTATGGGTGTGGTCTGAACGGAGTTTGTACGTTCTCCCTGTGACTGTGTGGGTTTTCACTGGGTGATCCTCCAACATTCCAAAGTTGTTCAGGTTTGCAAGTTAATTGGCTTCGATAAAATTGTCCCTAGTGTGTAGGATAAGGCTAGTGTACGGGATGATCGCTGGTTGTCGTGGACTCGGTGGGATGAAGGGCCTGTTTCCACATTGTACCTCCAAGTCTAAAGAGTTGAATGCAGAGGCTAATAAGACTTACCAGTCACTCTTACCTGAGCTGTGGGAATGTATCTCTTTTGCACATGTTAACATAAGACCTGGAGCCATGAGGCTGAACAAATGTGATGTAGAACAACTTTTTCAACAACATCCCACTTCTGTCATTAAACATTCCACTTCTGTCATTAAAAATACATGCACAAGACAACTGATCTGTAAGTTCTTGGATTTACTCTTTTTTTAGGATATGGGACAATATTCCTTGTTTCCAGGTTTCTAGGTATAGTTCCTGCAATTTTTCCAAATATTAGCAGGAAACACATATATCCCGATTCGTCTTGAGGCAGCTACAAGGAATTGCTATTGTTAATATTGGCTAAATTAAAGACACCATAAAATGGAGGATTCCTGCACTTGTCAGAATTGCTTAACCTTTGACAGCTTAACTTTACAGGCTTTGATTGGTGCCAGCTAGTCTAGGCTCAGACTGATATGCAGGATGGTAAGGGGTCCAGGTGTTCTCCCTGTTTCTCTTAAATTGATAACATGTATAGCGGTTTTGCAAACTAACCTTAAATGCATCATTTCTATTGGATCGCTGCAAAACAAGCAATTATCACTGTGCACAAATTGTTTTATTTGCATACCAATATTCTTCCTCATTCATCAGAAACCGTATCCAGGAGATCTGCTTAGTATTTTATCTTTGGCGTGTAATAGCTCACATGCTAAATAGCTTGAATTTCTTTTTATAAATCTGGTGCAAAGTTTTAAAAATAATATATTAGATACCTGACAGTTTAATTAAATAACTTTTGCGAAAGTTTTTAAAATACTATGATACGAGATAAGTATTTTAATTATTATTTTATTACTGCACCATCATTTTCTTTTCTTTTTCACCCTGTGGAATCAACATCCACAATTTATGTGGGTTAGTCACAGAAGTCTTTGCAGGGTACTTGAAAAATCAGTGCCAAAAACCCTGAATAGGTCAGATGGCTTGGAGTGATGCACACGATTTTACAAGTGATCTGTTAACTTTAAAAGAACTGTCACCTACATTACTATCCTGAAGGAATATCAAGTAGAGTAATGAAACAAAATCAGACTAATATCTTAGAAAAAAAGGACTAAATTGAAATTCAACATTAGATGTCTAAGTTTAATATTGAGCAAAATAAGATGAATGAGAGTAAGTTACCATGGCCCGTGGTGGAATCAGACACTTACTCTTGCAGTTTTAAATGGATTTTCCTTGGTTTGGCTCTGTGTAAGTAAGGTTAATTTATTCCATGGGTGCCAACAATTTCACTGCCCAGTGACCTGATAATTTACTGTCGCAAAATGAAGAATGATAAATACAGTGAAGTGAAGTTCAGCAAATCCAGATAAATACATATCTTCCTTGCCAAGAAATATTATGCCAGGATCAGGATTTCTGTAAACTGGAGATAAAAGAAATAACTAATTTGCAAATCTTTGTACCATTTAATTATTCTTCCCAATTTACAGAACAGGAAACATTTTACATTAACGTGTGTGCTGCATAATATTAAACAGTCTTTTGAAATATTATGAAATGAAAAATCTGAAGAAGGGTTTTGGCCCGAAACGTTGCCTATTTCCTTCGCTCCATAGATGCTACTGCACCCGCTGAGTTTCTCCAGCTTTTTTGTGTACTTTTGAAATATTATGTTGTTGGGTCTCTGCTTACCTAACAACCTCACAGAGAAATAATGTGCAGGAATTAACAGCTGGTTTGCACTGAAGATAGACACAAAATGCTGGTGTAACTCAGGGGATCAGGCAGCATCTCTGGAGAAAAGGAACAGGTGACCTTTCAGGTCGAGACTCTGAAGAGTCTGAAGGATCTCAACCTTATATGTCACATATTCCTTTTCACCAGAGATTTTGCCTGACTCACAAAGAAATAAGGTGTGCTAACACTTCAAAGGTTAAGGTACCTCAACAGTTTATTCTAAAACATTAGTCATTGTTACATAGATGTATAGTTACATACTCAATAGGTGCAGGAGTAGGCCATTCGGCCCTTCGAGCCAGCACCGCCATTCACGGTGATCATGGCTGATCATCCACAATCAGTACCCCTTTCCTGCCTTCTCTCCATATCCCTTGATTCCGTTAGCCTTAAGAGCTCCATCTAACTCTTTTGAATGCATCCAGTGAATCGGCCTCCACTGCCTTCTGAGGCAGAGAATTCCACAGATTCACAACTCCCTGTGAAAAAGGTTTTCCTCGTCTCAGTTCTAAATGGTCACCCCTTATTCTTCAACTGTGGCCCCTGGTTCTGAACTCCCCTATCATCAGGAACATGTTTCCTGCATCTAGCGTGTCCAATCCCTTAATAATTTAAAACGTTTCTATGACTTCCTCTCATCCTTCTAAATTCCAGTGAATACAAGCCCAGTCACTCCATTCTTTCAAGGGCACCCAGGTCATAACATCATACTTACCAATTTCTAACTGAGCCTCAAGCTCATCCACTTTATTTCTTATACTTTGTGCATTCATATATAACACTTTTAATTCGAATTCTTGCTTTTCAGCCTTCTTCCTAACTCTCTAAACTCACGTTACAAAACCTCCTTCCTCTACATGCACAACCAATTACGGCCTCTCACATTCCCTCTCGTGGATGTTCTGAAGACATTTTGGACTCTGGCACCAGAGAGGCAACACACCATCCTCAAGTCCCACCTGCCACCACAGAATCTCCTGTCCGCACCTCGGACAATGGAGTCCAGTGCCGGATTTAGATGAAGAGAGGCCCTAAGCTGTTCCACTTGTGAGGGCCCCAACGACCGGACAGCCATGGCGGCCAAATCTCCCACAATTCAAAGCGAGGGAGAAAGTGCCCAGCGCCGACCAGTTGCCGTTGCAGTGCGCATGCGCAGGGCGGCCGATGATGTGCTGGCCGTGGTTGTGCGCATGTGCAAGGCGGCCTGCCGTGCCGGAGGATGAGGAGCGAGCGGAGCCCGGCGGCCCGGACACGGATAGCGGGGGGAGATGGAGAGAGAGAGATAGAGAGGGGGGGCCGCCCAGAGTTGAACGGTAGGTGTTCTGCCTTGGCCGGAGGCCCCCCTAGACCTCGAAGCCCATCAATTTTTTCAGGGGGCCCCCTATAAAGTGGGGGCCCTAAGCTATAGCTTGTTTAGCTTATACGTAAATCCGGCACTGATGGAGTCACCCACCACTATGGCTCTGCCCAACGTCGGTCTCGCCAGTCGAGTCTCATCACCAGGATTGGAGCCACCGACCTGTCTGCCGCTCGGACTGGAAACTTCGACTATCCCGACAGCTCCCATAACGAGGTCTCCTGTACCCGCTTCATCCGCTTTCTTTCCATCCCTACTTGTCGCACCTCCTGCACTCTTGGAGTGACGATCTGATTGTAGGTCATGTCCAGGAAACTTTCGTCTTCCCGGATGGACCGCACGTGATCCAGCTGCTGCTCCAGTTCCCTAACTGGGTAATTGAGGAGCTGCACCTGGACACAGTTCCCGCAGGTGTAGTGGTCAGTGACACCAGCAGTGCCCCTGACTTCCCACATCCTGCAGCATACGCACTGCACTAGCTTCCCTGCCATTACGCTTAAATATTTAAATTAAACACACAATAGAATAAGTGTAGCCTCCTTGCCTCAGCCTCCTCACCAAAGAGTATGCTCATGGACAAAGTGAGGTTCTAGAACTCACAAAACTGTCAATGCATCCTCTCCAGATGTAGTGGGGGGTAAACCTGAATCTTGCACTAAACATTATCCTCTTTATCATGTATCTATATATTGTGGATGGCTCAATTGTAATCATGTATAGTCTTTCCGCTGACTGGATAGCACGCGCCAAAAGCTTTTCACTGTACCTCGGTATACGTGACAATAAACTAAACTAATCCTCTTGCACAATAGTGAGTTCATAAGTACTAGGAGCAGAATAAGGCCATTCGGCCCATCAAGTCTACTCCACCATTCGATCATGGGTGATCTATCTTTCCCTCTCAAACCCATTCTCCTGCCTTCGTCC
Source organism: Amblyraja radiata (assembly GCF_010909765.2). Lineage (NCBI taxonomy): Eukaryota > Metazoa > Chordata > Chondrichthyes > Rajiformes > Rajidae > Amblyraja > Amblyraja radiata. The sequence goes on along the minus strand of NC_045969.1, from coordinate 40,239,228 downwards.
CATAACCCCTTGCCAATTAAGAATCTGTCAATCTCCGCCTTAAAAATTACATTGTCTTGGCCTCCACATTTGTCTGTGGCAAAAGTAATTTGAGAGAGCTGCATGTTTTGAGATCCTCTCTTTCCAAAACAATGGCTCCATCTGCTCTTTTAGGTAGAGGTACAATACTGAGGTCATGGATTATTTTCAGCATAGAAGTCCATTTGGTTCCTCTCGTCTAGTTCAGTTTAGTTTAGTTTAGTTTAGTTTTGGTTAGTTTAGTTTAGTTTATTATTGCCATTTGTACAGAGGAACAGTGAAAAGCTTTTTTGTGTTCTATCCAATCTGCGGAAAGGCTGTGCATGATCACAATCAAGCCGTTCACAGTGTACAGATACAGGATAAGGGGAATAATGCTTAATGCACGATAACGTCCTGTACATGGCAGCCAAAGCCTCCAAGATGCACTTTTCCTCAACATGGCACTACTTCCCAACATGGCCGCTCCCAACATGGCCGCTTCCAACATGGCCGCTTCGCAACATGGCCGCTCTGCTTGTTTCCCTTTTATTTGCTAGAAACACTCTCCTGCTAAGCATATCAGATGCATGCTAGACTCTAATGTCCTCCCTCCACAATTAGCATATCTGAAACAGCAAAAATAACTTCTTTAATAGGATTTAATAGGAATCTGAGAGGTAACTTTTTCACATAAAGGGTGGTGGGTGTATGGAAAAGCTGCCAAAGGAGGTAGTTGAGGCAGGGACTATCGCAACATTTAAGAAACAGTTAGACAGGTACATGGATAAGACAGGTTTGAAGGGGTATGGGCCAAACGCAGGCAGGTGGGATTAGTGTTGGCTGGTGTGGGGAATTTGGGCCGAAAGGCCTGTTTCCACACTCTATGACTCCGGTTCCACACTGTATCACTGTATCATTCTATGACTCTATGAGTCTGGTTAAAGGGCCGAGGGTCTCCAAAGAGCTGGATGGTAGGTCAGGACCACTCTCTAGTTGGTGATAGGATGGTTCAGTTGCCTGATAACAGCTGGGAAGAAACTGTCCCTGAATCTGGTGGTCTACACTGTCTTGTTGTGAAACAATTGAGTTGGTCCCATTGCTCCACTCTCCCCCCATTATTCTTGCATCGTAGATCCATTAAAAATAATCCTACATTTAAAAAACAAATCTTCCCTATCTGCAGATATTTTGTCAATCACTTTAAAATTTGTGTCCTCTTCTCCTTGACCCTTTTGCGGATGCGACAAGATTCCCCCTATTAATCCTAATAATTGTGATCTGCCTCTGCACGGCCCACTCTGAGCAGACTAATTGATGCCTAACCTGCCAACAGTGCCATCAATCTGAGGAATTATGAGAAACATGCATATGTGCACAGTAGGATTACCTTGTTTCATTAAGGCAGTGTTTTTGCATAAATTCATAGATTTGTGTTTGAGAGGCTGTTTAATAGTCATCCAGTATCAGGCCAGGCAGCTCTTTCAACACATCTTCAATGAGCCATTATATCCACTGCAGCTCAGGATCACGACAGTTATAATGAGGCACAAACATCCGTAAGAACCATCATCAGGCACTTTATCGGCTTGGTGAAGCTAATATTCTGATCTCTAGTTAAACGAGGGCATCCTGTAAAATATAATCAAAGTGTTTTCTACCATCACGGTGCTCCTGATTCTGTGGGGTGAATTGTATTCAACTAGCCCTCTGTCCAGAATCACTGCTTGCAGATGTGGAGTGCCGATCTCATTGACTGCCCGCTCTCTTGAGTTTAGAGTTTTAAAGTTTAGCGATACAGCATGGGAAGAGGACCACACTTTGGCCCAGCAAATCCATGCTGACCATCGATCATCCGCTCACACTAGGTCTATGTTATCCAACTTTCTCGTCCACTCCATACTCACTGGGGGCAATTTACAGAGATCAATTAGCCTACAAACCCGCACATCTTTGGGATGTGGGAGGAAACCGGAGCACCCTGGGGAAACCCACGCGGTCACAGGGACGACATGCAAACTCCACACAGACAGCATCTGAGGTCAGGATCAAAACCAGGCCAGGTCTCTGGCAGTGTGAGATGGCGGCTCTACCAGCTGTGTCATTATGAGCCGTGGTTAGATTGAATGATGTCTGAGGCTCCAGTGAAAACAGCAGAGGAAGGGGAATCAAAATCAAGGGGGCAGATGTTTAATGTGTAGGGAGGAACTGCAGATGCTGGTTTACACTGAAGATAGATACAAACTGCTGGAGTAACTCAACGGGGAAGGCAGCATCTCTGGATAGAAGGAATGGGTGACGTTTCGGGTCAAGACCCTTCTTCAGTCTGAGAATCAGGAGAGAGGGAAACTAGAGATAAGAAAGGGTACAAAGAGTGTGTAAGGTGTGAAAAGGACAGATTAAAAAATTATTTGGAGAATTAGCCTCACTCTAACAGTGGAGGAGGCTCAGGACAGAAAGGCTTTTAAGGTGTTTAAGGTGAGAAGGAGGAAGATTTAGGGGGGAAGGAAGCCTGTGAAAGTTGTGATAATATCAAGAGTCAAGAGTCACAAATGTTTTATTGTCATATGTCCCGAAATGGAATGACATTCTTATTTGCAACATCACAACAGATGGCAGGAGTGAAATGTTTAAGAAAGAACTGCAGATGCTGGAAAAATCGAAGGTAGACAAAATTGCTGGAGAAACTCGGGTGAGGCAGCATCTATGGAGCGAAGGAATAGGCGACGTTTCGGGTCGAGACCCTTCTTCAGACTGATCTGTAATGAGTGTGTGGCCAGGGTGGTGTGGGTCTCTGATGAAGCTGGCTGCCTTTTTCATGCAGCAACTCTTGTAGATCCCTTCGATGGTGGGTGGTCAGTACCCATGATGGACTGTGATAACCATGTTGGCAGATTTGGTGAAAGGATTTGTCATCAGGAAGAAAACTAAAAGCAAGTCAGTGAAAGAGGGAACTATTGTAAAATATTAATTGGCAGATAATGGACAGACATGGGAGGCCAGCAAAATAGTCCCAAGCAGTGTGAGTCAGGATGGGATGATTTAATTGTGGTATTCAGAGATCGAAGAACCATTTCAATCAAACTCCTGTGGAGAAGCATGAATGTGTTTTTACGTAGTTTATAGATTTGCTCCAGTACTAAGTAGCCCACAAGTTAACAGATACAATGTTCCAGTTTCAACTACTGTGTTCAATTACAATCTAAATTACAATCTCTGCATTAATTGGCAAATGCTGACAAGCAACTGATCAATTTTAGCTGAAAACCATTAAGAAGTATCAATAAGTTCTGTTAACACTGGACTAATGTAATTCATCACTGCGAGATATATATCACTATCTAGTTCTTCCAGGAAACATCACCCTTCTAACTCAGTGATTTTATTGACAATAACAATGGTTTGTATCCTTCAATTTGAATTCTTAATTGTGTGCTTGATTCACTGATGTAATTAATATATTATATCTTCATGGAAAGTCCTTTAAAAAAGTAACCACTCTGTGACTTCCACGAGCTAATTTCAACAGTGATATGACAAGCATCTGCTGTTTAATTTGTCAGCTCACTTGTTCCAATCTGATGCCACAGATGGTACCTCTCTGACAGGTTGTCAGTTTCACTACCTCTACCACTCCCACGCTTTGTTTCCAGTCTTTCAGCTATTCTCCATTCCTGCTTTGTTGTTCTCATCGCCCCTTGTTTACATCGCTTGGCGCTCCCCACTGATGAAGCCATTGATGTTGCATAACTTGCCTCGTGCGGAACAACGCTGCTGAACATATTCAATGAACTCCTCCACCGTGAATGAATTCTGTCCATTAATATAAAGCCGTCAAAATAAGAAAGAAAGGGGCGGCACAGTGGGGCAGCGGTAGAGTTGCTGCCCTTACAGTGACAGACACCTGGGTTTGATCCTGAACTGCTACTGAGTTCATACGTTCTCCCTGTGACTGCATGGGTTTTCTTCGGGTGCTCCGGTTTCAATCCAAATACTCCAAAGATGTACAGGTTTGTAGGTTAATTGGCTTTGATAAAATTGCCCCTAGTGGGTAGGAGAGTGTTAGTGTACGGGGTGATTGCTGGTCGGCTTGGACTCGGTGGGCTGAAAGGCATGTTTCCGTGCTGTATCTAAAGTCTAAAAGTCTAAAGTAAAAAGAATATGTAGGAAGGAACTGCAGATGCTGGTTTATATCAAAGATAGACACAAAAAGCTGGAGTAACTCAGTGGGTCATGCCAGCATCCCTGGAGAAAAGGAATAGGTGATGTTTTGGGTTGAGACCCTTCTTTGGGCTGAGAGTCAAGTGATAACGAATGATACAAACAGTGAAACTCAGCAGGATGACAGTGAAACTAGTACTACGACTAAGGTGGGAAGGGACAGAGAGAGAGGGGATGCAAGGGTTACTTGAAGTTAGAGAAATCAATATTCATGCCATTGGGTTGTAAGCTGCCCAAGCAAAATTTGAGGTGCTGTTCCTCCAATTTGCATTTCGCCTCACTCTGACAATGGAGGGGGCCCAGGACAGAAAGGTTAGTATGGGAATAGGAAGGGGAGTTAAAGAGTTTGGCAACTGGGAAAAACTGTAGGTAAAAAGTAGTAAAAAGAAGTTAGGTTAAGGGCGTGCGAAGTAGCTGATGATACTCTGAAGCAGCGGTCAGGTTGAGCAGTTCCAGAGTCTACTTCATTTATTTTGGAAGTTTTGCCAAAGAAGGCAGCAGCCTCTGGAGAAATTAGCAGAAAGATCAAGGGAGCCGTTGTTTTTCAAATATCCTGGCTTTCAATTCCTTTCGCAGCTTCACAGAATATGAAGCAGCCCACACATACGGCAAGACCTAAACAATTGATGCATGAAATGTTAAGTAGCAACTGAAGTTGACACCATGAAGTACCATGCAATGGCCATCTTCAACAAGGGAGATGCTGATCACCCACCCTTGATGTTCAATCACATTACCATCACTGATTTCCTCTGTATTATGGTTCAATGGTTCAATGGTTCAATGGTTCTTTATTGTCATGTGTGGACTGCACATTGAAAATCTTTTTGCATAGCTCACACATGCACGAGTCGCCATATTTTGGCACCATTTACTAAAGTCCAAAGTCTGGTCCACATGCACAATGTACTGGAGTGGCTCCCAATCCAAGAAAGCCCCAGGCTGCTGTAGGGCCTCCTCCGTCGCCCTTGACCGGCTCAGCTCACAAACCGACGTCCCTCTCATCGCTCGACTGCCTGTGTCCAGAGTGCCTCCTGCAGTCGACCTTGCAGGCGCTGGAAGCAATACCCTGCTCCCTCTCCTACCGGTCCACTCCTCACGTCCGTCATTACCAGCTCGACTCTCCAGTCTTTGAGGCCGATCTCGGTGTCTTCTGAGCTTCCCCGCTGTAGGCAGCGGCCCGCCGGTTCTTTCTTTGAGGAGGTTTGCCGGATTATTATGAATATGGAACAAAAACACAAAATAATGGAACTCAGCAGGCCAGGCAGCAATTGTGGAGGGAATGGGTAGGCAACACTTCAGCTTGGGTCCCTTTTTAGAATGATGAAGTTTAAAGAAAGGTCCCAACCCAAAATATCTCCTATCCATTCCCTCAACAGATGCTGCCTGCCCCATTGAGTTACTCCTGCACTTTATGTTTTGCGCAAGATTGCAGCACCTGCAGTTCCTATTAACTCCTTATAATGAATATTATTGAGGTCACCGTTATCTAAAAGCACAAATGGGGAAGCAAAATAAGTGTAATGGCGAAAAGGGTAGGTCAGAGGCTGTAAATCCTGCAAGGAGTGATTCACTTCCTGAGCCTTACAAGACACACGTCAGGAGTGTAATAGAATATTGATTGGTATCCTCTCCATCACTCTAAGCACCTTTCCTTCCAGCACTAGTGCACTGTGGCTACAGCTCTGTGCCAAGTTTCTTTAACAGTATCTCTCAAACCCACTGCTTCTATCACTCGACATGACAATGACTGAAGCTACAGGGGAACACCATCACTTACAACTTCCTCTCAAAGTCACTTAGGATCTTGAGAGATGGAGCACTTGAAATGTGCTGTCTTGCTCTTCTTTGCCCATTACATTGACACCTGTAAGAGCTATGAGTCACAGCAACTTCTGGGTCTGTGCAGTCCATTAACCTGAACACATGGAGGCATACAGTGTAGAAATCAGTTATATATCACTGAATGGATAGCAAATTATCTCCATGGAAGGAAGCAGAGGGTGATGGTGGAAGGTTGCTTCTCGGACTGTTACTAGTGTGTGCCTCAAAGTTCGGTGCTGGGCCCATTACTGTTTGTCATCTACATCAATGATTTGGATGATAACATACAGGGTAAGATTAGCAAGTTTGCTGATGATACCAAAGTGAGTGGTTTTGAAGATAGTGAAGATGATTGCAGCAGGGTCTGGATGGATTGGCCAGGTGGGCGGAAGAATGGTTGATAGAATTTAATACAGAGATGTGTAAGGTGTTGCATTTTGGGATGCCGAACAAGGGCAGAACCTGCACAGAAAATGGCAGGCATCTGGGTAGTGTTGTAAAGCAGAGGAGTACAGGTGCATGGTTCCTTGAAGGTCGAATCGCAGGTAGATAATTTGGTCAAAAAGGCTTTTGGCACTTTGACCATCAGTCAGAGTATTGAGTATGGAAGTTGGGAGGTCATGTTGCAGTTGTTTAAGACATTGGTGAGACCGCATTTAGAATATTGTGTTCAGTTCTGGGCACCATGTTATAGGAAAAATATTGTCAAGCTTGAAAGGGTTCAGAAAAGATTTACGAGGATGTTGCCAGGACTAGAGAGTGTGAGCTATAGGGAGAAGTTGAGTCGGCTGGGTCTCTATTCCATGGATTACAGGAGGATGAGGGGGATCTTATAGAGGTGTACAAAATCATGAGAGGGTAGATGCACAGAGTTTCTTGCCCAGAGTAGGGGAATCGAGTACCAGAGGACATAGGTTCAAGGTGAAGGGGAAAAGGTTTAATAGGAATCCGAGGGGTAACTTTTTCACACAAAGGGTGGTGGGTGTATGGAACAAGCTGCCAGAGGAGATAGTTGAGGCTGGGACTATCCCATCATTTAAGAAAAAGTTGGACAGGTACATGGATGGGACAGGTTTGGAGAGATATGGACCAAGCGTAGGCAAGTGGGACTAGTGTAGCTGGGACATTGTTGGCCGGTGTGGGCAAGTTGGGCCGAAGGGCCTGTTTCCACACTGTATCACTCTATGACTCTATATCCAATAATATTCATTGCCTAGTGAGATTAATGCACTTTAGATCTGCTAAAGTTTCTTTTGGAGCTTGCTTGAATGCAGGAGAAAAATTATCAAAGATTTACTAAACTCTATCAATTTTCTTCTTCTGTTTTGATTTTTATCTTCTGATGAATTATTCTGAATACATGTATTTAATGGCAAGATAAATGGAGCCCATAAAACGCCATTAACAGCAACTTTGAAATTGACATCAAAAGCCTTTTGAATTGCATGATTTAAATGTGGTTCTTTTAAAAGGTGGGAATGACAGCTAATTTCCTGTGTGAATATTCTTTCATGGCTGCCCCTTAGATTGGAAAATTACTTTGCGGGTTGTTTGGCAGCACTGAGACATTTTGATTTAAAATATTCTGCAATGATATTGTCAAAAATGTTGAACCATAAAAAGGATCAGCATAACTTAATATAAATAATAACCAGCAAACAGCATTGTCAGTTAAATGCAAAAAGTGCTTTCCAAAATAAATTGAATCTATTTCCTGCATAATTTTCACAAATAAGATAAAGCAGCCCTAAAGTGAATATTCCACAGTTCCCAAGGGGTAAAAAAAATAATTGTAGAAATTGCAGGTTTCATTTCTGTTACATTTCACAAAGCCCTTCGTCTGATATCATCACCGTGCCTGTAATCATAAAGGAACATGAGGACATGAGAGAGTGCTTCAGCACCTTGAGTGTGTTTTACCTTTCAACTAGTTCCTTGTTCGATTTTTTCGATGTCATTCCTATAAATGGTGGTTGAGGCGCACGCACTAAAAATATTTCAGTGTCGAAGCGTACAACACCCTTGCATTCAACAGATCCTGGAGAATTGGAAACATTAATCGAGCTTTCACAGCCCGTGGAATCAGTTTCGATGAGTGCAGTGCAAGTCACCAAATAACCCTATGTAATAGTACTGTAGTTACTCTGCTGAGGCTTAGACTATTGTTTTAGAGGAGCAAAGTGTTGTGAATTTAAATTTAGTCAATAAATTCACGTAAACTATGAATAAATGTCCACACTGACATTTGCTCACAGTTACTGGATGTAAGTCAATCAGTTCTTACTGTCCAAACATGAAACATTGTTTACCTCTGTGACATTTATTCATTGAAATCTTTCTGATAGAGGATTTTGTTTGAATTATGTTTGTAGTCCTCGTTTCTGCGTTGGATTTCTTATTTGTGACTGGCAATGAGACTGACAACGAGCGAGCGAAGCAACTAGGACAACTTGGGAAATCTGTCACTTGTGAAAGCACACATTGAGGCGGCACCGTGGTGCAGCTAGTGGAGCTGACACCTCACAGCACTAGAGACTTGGGTTCAATCCTGGCCTCGGCTGACGATTGTGTCGACTTTGCACGTTCACCCTGTGGTTGCGTGGGGTGCTCTAGTCTCCGCCCACATCTCAAAGACATACGGGTTTGTAGGTTAATTGGCCTCTGTAAATTGCCCCTAGTGTGCAGGGAGTGGATGTGAGTGTGAGATAACAAGTAACCAGTGTGAACGAGTAATCAATGGTCAGCATGGACTTGGTGGCCGAAGGGCCTATCTCCATGCTGCATTTTTCAATCAAAAAAACTATACATACATGTCAAAGGAGAAAAATTAGGCCATCTGGCCCATCATGTCTACTCTGCCATTCAATCAAGGCTGATCTATATTTCCCTCTGAATTACATTCTCCTGCCTTCTCTCCATAACCTTTGACACCCTTACTAATCAAGAACCTGTCAATCTCCTCTTTAAAAATACCCAATGATTTGGCCTCCATAGCCATCTGTGGCAATGAATTCCACAGGTTCACCACCAAGAAAAGGTCCGTACATTGTTTACCCTTCTGGGTTTGCTGTGATATTCACTGTTTTGCACTGTTGGATATCCGGGAACATAAGAAGTAAGATAGACACAAAATGCTGGAGTAAATCAGCGGGTCAGGCCGCATCTCTGGAGAAAAGGAATAGGTGACATTTGAGCTTGGAACCCTTCTTCAGACTCCTTCAAAAAGTAAGTGATCCACGGAGTGACTGGTGCATTACCGGCCAAGCAGTTGCGTGAAAATCTAGGTCAATGATTACTGACATAAAATAAATATCCATGATAAAATATATATCCATTAATTTAATCAACAGTAAGAAGACATCTGAGGTGTGACTAACGAGACACTGGCGTGACTCTTGCAGTAGTATGAGATGCCTGTAATAAATCAACTATCATTAACTTCAGTGCTGTCAGTTGCTAACGTGGCAAAAACACATCTGCCACAGGACGGCTGCATGGTTAACACATCAGCTCTGAAAAGCTCCTGAGGATCAACATCACAGCTGATCAAAAGCAACGTGGCTTGAAGGCTTTAAAGATGATGTAATAACAAGCTGATTTCCATAATTAATGTCAATATAGAGAGATTAATTGAGATTGCATATCCAATGGAGTCAGTTTCAATGTGAGAATGAAAGGACACACTATGCTTAATAACCCCTATACAATAGCATAATGATTAGAGAGATTACAGAGAGATACAGCGTGGAAACAGGCCCTTCAGCCCACCAAGTCTGTGCCGGCCGTCGATCACCGTACTCTTGTTCTGTACTATCCCATCCTACACACTAGGGGGAATTTTCCAAGGCCTATTAACCTACAAACCTGCACATCTTTAGAATGTGGGAGGAAACTGGAGCACCCGGAGAAAATCCACACATCGCAGGGAGAACATACAATCTCCACAAAGACAGAACCGAAGCTCAGGATCAAATGTGGGTCTCTGGCACTGTAAGGCAACAACTCTACCGCTGTGGTTAACTCGCTGAGGCATAGTTTATCGTTACAGACATGCAAGTTCAAATTACTTCATGGCAGCCTAGGAATTTAACTTTAAGTACTAAAGCAAATCTTAAGGTCATAAGGTCATAAGTGATAGGAATAGAATTAGGCCATTCGGCCCATCAAGTTTACTCCGTCATTCAATCATGTCTGATCTATCTTTCCCTCCTAACCCCTGGTTTCAACGTGAGTTGATTTAAATGTGCTATATAAATAAAAAATACTTACTTACTTACTTACATTCTCCTGCCTTCTCCGCATAACCTCTGACCCCTGTGCTAATCAAGAATCTATCTATCTCTGCCCTAAACATTTCCACTGACTTGACCACCACAGCCTTCTGTGGCAAATAATTTCACTTGATCTTGATTAATGATGACCATGAAATCATGACCACAGATTGTTATAAACATTTCAAATCTCAGAAGCTGTCCAGGGAATTTCTGTAAGAAATCTTGGAACAGATAACTTCTTTGTAGAAGGATAAGAATTGTCTTTTTTTCATTAAAACTGACATAACCTCATTGTTTTTAATGCATTTATTAATTCAAGGGATGTGGATGTCACTGGCACTTTATTTCTTTTTAGCTATTGCACTGAACTGAGGAGGCTGTTATATGTCAATTACATTGTCCAAATGTGACACAATGGCGAAATGGTACGTTTGATGCTTTATAGCGCCAGAGACCCGGGTTCGATCCTGACTATGGGTACTACTTGTACAGAGCTTGTACGTTCTCCATGTGACCGCGTGTGTTGTCTCCGGGTACTCCGGTTTCCTCCCACACTCCAAAGACGTACAGGTTTGTTGGTTAATTGGATTCCATAGACATTTGTAAATTGTCCCTAGTGTGTAGGACAGTCGACATGGACTTGATGGACCGAAGGGCCTGTTTTCATGCTGTATCTCCGAAGTACATTGACAGATCTGGAATCAGATGAAGTCCAGACCATGGGTGGATGGAATATTTCCTTCTGTAAAGGGCAAAAAGGTACCAGATTGGTTTTTCCCATGATTTGATAGTTTCCTGGTTACCATTAATAAGAGTTTAATTCCAGATTTGTTTAATTACCTTAATTTTAATTTTGGATCTGGTTAGTAAGGATTTGAACTTGCATTTCTGAATCAATGGTATACAGTTTTGGATTGATTGTCCGGTAACTCAAATATAAGAAGGGTCCTGACCCACAACATCACCTTTCTTATCTTCCATAGATGCTGACTGACTCACTGAGTTACTACAGCACTTTGTGTCTTTTATTTAGTAAACTAAAATCTGTAGTACCTTGAGTCTACTTTTCTCAAAAGTACATTACAGTGCATGGCCCTCTAATGCACGACAGATATTAATGTTACTATAGTGCCACACTATTCAGAGGTTTTCTTGGAAAAGTGATCATTACTAGACAAGTTGGATATCCGAATTAGGCTCAAGAAAGGTTATTTGTAGATCTCTGAATGATTATACATTGGGAGAGTTGCTGCCTTAGAGTGTCAGAGACCCAGGTTCAATCCTGACCTCAGATGCTGTCTGTACAGTTTGTACGTTCTCCCTGTGATCACGTGGGTTTCTCTGGGTGCCCCGTATTTCTCCCACACGCCAAAGACGTGTAGGTTTGTAGGTTAATTAGCTACTGTAAATTGTTCCTTGTATGTTGGATAGTACTGGTGTAAAAGGTGATTGCTGGTTGGGGCGGATTCAGTGGGCCAAAGGACCAGTTTCCGCGCTGTAGCTCATGGTAAATCAAACAAAACATAATTGATTCTCATCTTTACGCTGGAAAAGCATTTGTCAGATGGTCAGGCATAGTTTAAAAAGGCACAAAGTGCTGGAGAAACTCAGCCGGTCAGGCAGCATCTTTGGAGAACAGGGATAGGTGATTTTTCAGTCAGGACCCTTCTTCAGACTTTGATGTTTCGAGTCGGGATCCTTCTTCAGACTTTGAAGACGTTCTCTTTATCCATGTTCTCTGACCCGCTGAGTTACATGGAGAACATGCACAGGTGACATTTCGGGTCGGGACTCTTCTTTGTCTCTTCTTCTTGGTTACTCCCTCTTCTCCCCTCTCCCATCGGGCAAACGGTACAGAAGTGTGAAATCCCCCCCCCCCCCAGATTCAGGAACAGTTTCTTCCCAGCTTTTATCAGGCAACTAAACCATTCTACCAACATTCCTGAGCTACAATCTACCTCATTGGAGACCCTCGGACTATCTTTGATCGGACTCTACTGGACTTTATCTTGCACTAAACGAGTGCTCCAATTTCCTCCCACACTCCGAAGATGTACAGGCTTTTAGGTTAATTGGCTTTGGTAAAATTGTAAATTGTCACTAGTGTGTAGGATAAGTGCTAGTGTGTTAGGATCGCTGGTCGGCACGGACTCGGTGGCTGAAGGGCCTGTTTCCACGCTGTATCTCAAAACTAAAAAATAAACTAACCTAAACCAGTGCTGCTGCCCTCGGGTGATAGCTCAGATATCCCTGTAATCTGTTGCGAAGGCAGATTACTAAACCATTCCGATGTTTCCCAAACCCTCTGAGTACTTCTGGATGTATGATAGCAGCAGTCTGAATTTCCACAGTACATCCAAGTGTTAACTGATGTTATTAGTATTTGAATATTACTGAATGGCAAGGACTTTGAAGGAATTCATAGTCCTTGACAGCTATGGCAGCTGGTGAGGCCCAGGGCTTAGGCTTGCTGGGTACCAATGTCTCTTTCAGTAGTTTTTGTGGGCAGACCTTGCTCTGGTGAGCTTGTCGCTGCCGGCAATTCTGGCCTTTTATATCTTCCTTAATGGACCGAGCTGAATATTGAGTCTCTGCCACTTAGCTACGGAGACTCTCTGCAGATGGAAGAATATCACTAAAATTATGCTGTTGTATCCACTCAGTATTTTCAGGTTTTCTAAAACAATCTCATATCTTAAGGAAAGAGTGAAAGAGAGACCAGTGGCGCCTATTTGCAGTACAACCTGACAATACTGACAGCCAATGCAAGCTGCATTAAGGGATAGCTGATGAAATAGTATTAAACTGGTAGAACCCTAACCAGCTCCAGTTAGGTATTTAATTATCTCTTCAGCTTTAGAAGACATGTCAAAGATAATTCTTAAGGAGGTGTATAAAATCGTGAGGGAAATATATGGGGCAAATGCAGTCTTTTCCCCAAGGTAGAGGTTTAAGACAAGGGTGGGGAACCTTTTCATGTTGGAATGCCGATTAAGTTAGCTGTAATCTAATAAGGCTGCATCCAAGAAACTTCAATTAGATATACTTCAAAATGTACATTATTTTGTAAAAATCTAACTTCTATGTACTAACCAAGAAAATGAAAAAAAATTGTTAATTCTAAAGTTAACTAACCTTTTAATGACTTTGTGGTGACTGCTTTTTGTGGGAAAGCATTTGAATATTTGGTTGCAGCATGGAGGTACGCAGTTTCAGCTGATCTTCTAGATGGGTATCCGTCATTTGTGAACTTAAAGGGGTCTTGATTTGAGTTAAGTAGGAGAATGTAGATTTGCAGCAATAAGTGGTTGAAAATCGAGAAAGCATTTTTTGTGCATGTTGCTAAAGACATGGGTATTCTATTGCATTTTTCCATATTTCAATCGGATCTTTCTTAGCGTCAAATAAGGACTTTAAAATGTCATCTACTGAGAGCTCAATCAATTCCATCTCAACCAAGTTCTTTAGGAGCCTTGGAGACATCAACTAGGTGAGGTAGAAATGCTAATTTGTGTGTGATGTCATGATTCTCAGTCAGTGAACCTTTCATTGTATTCTTTAATTAATAAGTCTATAACAGATGCGTATTCTACAAATGATTTGCATGAATCCTCCTGCTCATCAATGACCTTCGCTAACTGAGGAAAATGTTCATCTGAAATTTTATTTTGAAGAAGAAGAGTTTTGAAAAAAGATAGCTTTTTTCGAATTGCTTGAATTTTTTGCCACACATATTTAGACTTAGTTTTACCTTGCAAAGAAACATTCAAGTCATTTTGCTTTGACATGATATCACATAGAAATGCAGTATTTCTATAGAAAACTTCTTTCAATAATTCACATTGCTGATTCTGTTCTTCATGAAATTTAACTATCTGTTCTCACAAAGACAAACATGTTGCTAATACCTGTCCCTGCGATAGCCAACGCACTTTACAATGATACGGCAAATCCACACTGAATGCCTCATCGTCCAACTTTAGCATATTACGAAACTGACGATGCCGTGTTGCATTTGCACGAATATAGTTAACAATACTTATAACTTGTTGCAAAGTGCCACTTAAAATAGTAGATTTAGCACAGAGACTTTGCTGATGTAAGATACAGTGAAAATAAATGAGAGCATCTGGATCTGATAATACTTTTTTTTATCTGTGCAATAAACCCTTCACGTTGTCCTGTCATGGAAGTTGCACCATCTGTATGTACACTCACTAAATTAACCAAATCCAGTCCAACTTCACGACATTTATCTTGAAAGTTGTTGAAGAAATCTATTCTACCAGTAAGAGTGCCCAAAGGGAGTAACTCTTCGTAGCAAAGAAAATCTTCTGTTATGGCCCGAGTGAAGTATAAGACCTGCACCGAGTCAGTAGTATCGGTTGATTCATCCAAAGCGATTGAATAATATATATTTTCCTTTTGGAGTGTTGCGTGAAGTTGTTCTGTTACGTTGAGGGCTAATTCAGCCTAATCATGCATTTGCAAACCTGCTCAGCTCTTCTGAAAAACCCTCATACATATTAACAAAAGGAAGGACATCTGGACCTCACCTTATTCTCAACTTCCATCTAGTTGGAAGACAGTTAACCAAATTAAAGAAACATTTTCTCAGGTAGTATAAACAATTTCAACAAGGCTTCACACTTTAACCAATCACAAACAGAGAGTAAAAACATAGACTAAAGACTATAGATAAAGGAATGAGGAACAGCACCTCGTTTATCTGGGCCCATTACAGACTTCTGGACTTCATTTTGAACTCTACAACTTCAGATAACTTGATTTCTGAATGCATCTGAATTCCATCTCTGAGGTCGGTTCAGTTACTTTGTTTACCTCTTGTTTTTTAAAAATCTTTTATCTGGCAGTGAAGGACCTGCCTAACCTATCCTGTGTGGCATGTTCTTCTGCTCTGCATTTCACAACTCACACAGGTTCCGCATCTGCAGCTCCTTGTGCCTCCCACATTCTTTTACGTTAAGATATGATACAATAGAACTTTATTTATCCCAAGAGGGAAATTGGCCTTCCAACGTTCATAAAACACAACAAGATACATGAAACATGAAATTAAAGTGATGAGTGGAAAGTCCAGGATTGGGAATGTGCAAAGATTGGTGGGGGAGGGATAGAAATGGAAGGATTGTTCTCTTGTCTCTTGTCTATACAGTTTCCCATGTTTTCAAATCCACAATTAATGCAAATTTAAGAAACAGAACAAATTGTGACAAGTACCCGAGGCAAGGGATAGTGCAGTGGCGCAGCAGCAGAGTTGTTGCCTTACAGCGACAGAGACCCGTGTTCGATCCTGAGTACGGGTGCTATCTGTATGGAGATTGTATGTTCTCCCTGTGACCACGTGGTTTTTCTCCGGGTGCTCCGGTTTCCTCTCACATTCCAAAGATGTGATTTTTGTGAGTTAATAGTAAATTGTCCCGAGTGTCGGATAACAGTAGTTTTCTTCTAGTTAAGGGCCTGTCCCACTGTACGAGGCAATTAAAGAGCTCTCCCGAGTTAAAAAAAAAATCAAACTCGTGGTAAGCACGCAGAAAGTACGTAGCGGGTACGTCGGAGCTCGGGACATCTCTTAGCGGCTCGTAACGCTAACGGCAGGTACTCGGGAAATGCGGTAAGCTCGTGAAGACTTGTGAAGATTTTTCAACATGTTGAAAAATGTCCACGAGGGCCCCGAGTACCTACGAGCAGCTATTACCATAATTCTCCGAGTTCAAATCAGGGGAAATCGGGAGAACTCTTGAATTACCTCGTACAGTGGGACAGGCCCTTAAATTGTCCCTATTGTAGGACAGATCTAGTGTATGTGTGATTGCTGGTCGGCGTAGACTCGGCGGGTTGAAGGGTCCGTTTCCATGCTGTATCTCTTAACTAAACAAAGATGCAAAAAATAATTATATCTTTTGAGGCAATAGAAGTAACCAGCAGATGGAATTGAATATGCATACATTTTTTAATTAGTATGGAAAACGAGGGTTCATTAGAAACAGTTCATTTCAAATACAACAATGATATAGTGTGGTGAACGGAAATAGAACTATTGGCTATAATTGCTGTCAGCGTAGTTTTAACTGACACAGGAAGAAAGGCCAGTTAAAGTATTGGTTGCATGAATAAAGAAATACAGCACAATCAGACAAGGTTTTATCTTTGTTCAATCGAGGCTCATCAAACTCTCTTTCTCTCTGGGGCATTGTGTGCAACTCTGATCACCTAATTATACAAAGAATTGTTTTGTCCTTCAGAAGCCAAGGAATTGAACAACCAGGATGACTTTAGCTGCTGTACAATTGAAATTTAAATAGAAAATGCTGGAAAAACCTATCAGGTCAGACAGCGCCTGAGCGGGAGGAGATGGGAGGGGGTAGGGGAGCCAGCAGAACCCGAGGTAAAGATTTGAAACTTTCTGTTGCAATTCAGATTTCTGGGAGCTCCAGTACCTGCTTTTGTATTATTGGAAATTTGAGTTCAGTACGGGAGAGAGATTGTATGACATTGTGAGCAGGCAAGTGGGGTTGATTAATGAAAACAAATACAGGTCCACCACCGATTTTCCGGTAACTTGTGATCCGGCACCTCCTTTAATCAGGATAAAATCATGAATCCCCTCCCCCCAGAAGTTCCACCATAAATGTGGTGCCTAGGTCGGGTGAGGTGGTCAATCTCAAGCTCATTGGGACTTCCACATCAATTGGCGGGTTGCATTTGTCCCCTGTGGCCGGGGCCCTGGAACTCCGATCTGGCCGGCAGATTCGTTCCCATGGCTGACTTCTGCAGCAGACTTCTGCAGGCCAGTATCTCGGCCCGCAAGGTCGTGAGCTCTGTTTGACCGGAAAAATTGATAATACGGCAATGCTCTGGAACCGAGGGTGCCGGAAAATTAGTGGTGGACCTGCAATACATAAATCTGTATGCATTCTCAGGCAAAACAGCAACAGCAATAAACGCTGTTGGAAGGGTAATAATTCCATTTAATTTAAAATCTGCTCTGATTTTTGGTTAGACTTTGGGACAAATATCTTCAAATTGTTTAAAGAAACCGATACATCTGGGAGAGCAATGAAGGTGAAAAAAATTAATTGAAAATAACTGATTAAAAGGAAAGAGAACCTGTTGTACAGCCCAGCGAACATATAAAAAATGATCACTGCTTATTTTATGCTGCGCATCATTACTCTACTGAATAATGCAACTGAATGAAAAAGAAGTCCACATAGATCTGCTGCGATCGGCTGCTGCAGGAAGAAGGAAAGGTGAGGAACCACCAGGATGGATAGGGCTTGGAAAATTATTTTAAATGAAATTTTTCACATAAATATGACCAAACAATTTCTCAGTGTCCAGGAGACAAGTGAATACTACAAGATTTGTGGAAAGAAGAAAATTTTGTTAAGTTGGAAAGGGGGCGGAGAAGATTTACAAGGATGTTGCCAGGACTCGAGGGCCTGAACTATAGGGGGAGGTTTAGTAGGCTAGGACTGTATTCCTTGGAGCGCAAAAGGATGAGGGGTGATCTTATAGAGGTGTACAAAGATAGGATAGGTTTAGAGGGATATGGAACAAGTGCAGGCAGGTGGGACAAGTGTAGATGAGTCACGTTGGTCGGCGTGGGGAAGTTGGAACAAGGGTCCTGTTTCCTCATTGTATGACCTCATGACTCTATGAGGAACTGCAGATACAAAGACACAAGATGCTGGAGTAACTCAGCGGTTCAGGCAGCATCTCTGAAGGACATGGACAGGAGACGTTTCGGCTCGGGATCCTTCTTCAGACAAGGGTCCCGACTCGAAACATCTCCTATTCCTTTTCTCCAGCGATGCTGCCTGAACCACTGAGTTACTTGTACATTTTATGTTTTTTTTACTGTATGATTTGTCCTCAGTATAGTACGTACCGTTTTTATTCTTTCTCTCATCATCTGCTATTTTAATATAACCTTCTTCGGGAAAACTCTTATCCAAGGGGAAATAAAGTGTGTCTAACTTATTTGACATACAGGCTGAATATGGGTTGTAGAATATTAGCAATTGTGGTATTTCCTTTTGTTAATCTTCTACAATGTTTCACAAGAACTTCACAGAGGGTATAATAATGGAAGTGCCATTGTTGTGCTAGGTTGAAGTTTGTGAGATGAGATGAGCAAGTACTGTGACATGCTGCATTGATTGGCTGGAGTTCTCATGGGATGGAGAAAGCCCTGTGCCTTATGGCGGGAGGTCATATGATAACCCCATAGCAGCTGGTCCCATTTCTAACTTTGGATCTGTCAGAAGCTGATCTCCAGCCTCTTACAAAGCTGACATTGCAGGATAGATGTTCTGGGGGGAGGAGGAGGAGTCTGGTGATCTTTGGGCCCTCCGGCTATGGACCAGCTGCTAGACTCTCCCAATGGGTCGATCACTGATTGGCATGGAAACATGATGGAGCATGACTGGGTAATGTGTTCCACATGCCCACTATCCCTTCAAACTGCACCCCAGTCTACATGATCTGCCGCTTAGAAACCTGAGACATGTAGCTCCAACTGCCTCAGTCACTGCCGTCATGATAGAAACTGGCCTGAAGCCACACAACCTGGGACATCCATCGTAGACGGAGAAAACGTACTGCAGTCGTCCTTACACCCAAGCTGGTCTAGAGTCAAAGTCAAGGACTTATTTTCCCCCTGTTTTGTTGTACGCTAGCTTTTATTGAAAACACAATCAATACAATCAACGGCTAGTCTTTGAAGGAATAACAGAGCAGAAACCTTAGCCTAAATGCTGTCCAGTTTAGTTTGAGTTTAGTTTAGAGATCGAGTGTGGAAACCTATAAAGTCCATGCTGACTATCGATCACCCGTTCACACTAGTTCTATGCTATCCCAGTTTCACACTTTACACATTAGGGGTGATTTACTGAAACCATTAATCAACAAACTTGCACGGCTTTGGAATGTGGAAGAAAACCGGAGCACCCGGAGAAAACCCACAGTCACAGGGAGAATGTAAAAATTCCACACAGACAGCATCTGTAGTCAGGATCGAACCAAGGATTCTGGCGCTGTGAAGCAGAAGCTCTACAGCTGCATCACTGTGCCGTCGTACATTCATTGCAATGACCACACATGTACAGTATGTTCTTGTCATAATATTAGTTTTGGTCACATCAAAGAACGTTTATACATGAAGCGGATAATTCAGAATCCCTACAAAATGTACCCCAGCTGTATGAACATAAGGAACATGTGTGTTAGTGGCACAGAGTGCTGTGCCGATGCCTCACAGCTCCATTCACCTTCTACTGCTGTCCGTGTGGAGTTTGCATGTTCTCCTTGTCACCGCAGGAGTTTACTGAGGGTTCCCCATTTTCCTCCCACATAGACACATACAGGCCCTTCAACCCATCTTGCCCACACCAACCAACATGTCCCATCTACACTAATCCCACCTTTGGACCATAATCCTCTAAACCTATCCTATCCATGTACTTGTCCAATTGTTTCTTAAACATCGTGATAGCCCCTGCCTCAACTATCTCCACCGGCAGCTCGTTCCATACACCCACCTCACTTTGTGTGAAAAAGTTACCCCTACGGTTCCTTTTAAATCTTTACCCCCCTCACCTTAAACCTATGTCCTCTGGTTCTCGATTCCCCTCCTCTTGGCAAGAGACTGTGCGTCTACCCGATCTATTCCTCCCATGATTTTGTACACATCCTAAAAGATATGCTGGTTGGTAGGACCGTTGGCTGCCGTAGATTACCTTTAGTGCAGGTGGCTAGAGGGAGAATCAGAAAATCAGAGCGTGTGAGGGAGAATGGAAATAAGTGGAGGAATAAGTGGAGGAATGGGTTTGATAGCATTGCTCTGATAGCCAGCATAGATGATGGGCAAAATGGCCTCCTTCTACATCATTAGTAAATATGAGCGTGGAAAAAGTTGCACCAATGTATGCGTCATTGCAGTCTTGCAGCCAATATTCTAGATTCAAAATGTTGTTTTCCATGGCTTGTATTAATAGCAATAATTTTATACCTGAGTCAGACACAGAAGCATGTCCCGAGGCAAAAGTTGGATATTTGCTGCATGGATGAGATTTTATATCAAATCTCCTGATACAAAGTTGTAGATAATGGCAGTGTACATTGGGAATTCAACAAACAATTATTCTAGCTTTGTGTGGTTTTCTGTCAAGATATTGAATAAAGTGTAAATAATGAGAGAAATAGATATGGTGAATGCATATACGGGGAGTCGGGGAATCAAGAACCAGAGGACAAGTTTAACATGAGGGGGGAAAAGATTTAATAGGAACCTGAAGAGCAACTTTTTTACACAAAGGGTGGTGGGTAAATGGAACGAACTGCTGGAGGAGATAGTTGAGACAGGTACTATCACAACATTTAAAATCATTTGGACAGGCACATAGATAGGATAGGTTTAGAGGGATATGGGCAAAACACAGGGAGGTAGGACCAATGTAGATAGGCCATATTGGTCAGTATGGGCAAGGTGGGCCAAAGGGCCTGTTTCCACGCTATGACTCGATGACTCTATGTGAACTCTGAGCAGTGGTTTAACTTTGAATGAATGAATGAATGAATGAATGAATGAATGAATGAATGAATGAATACGTTTATTGTCATTGCACAATACTGTGCAACGAAATTCCATTGCATCTCCTCCGGTTAAAAAATACAAACATGATAATAAATAAGTATTTTAAAATAATTTAAAAAGAATGTTGCATTTCTTAGAATTACATTTTGCTTCCCCAGTGTTTTCTGTTGGAAGTAAGTTCTTTTATCGCACATGGGAATTGGATTGATAAGTTAATCAGTTCATAAGTAATAGGAGCAGAATCAGGGTAATCGGTCCATCAAAGGCTACTCCGCCATTCAATCGTGGCTGATCTATCTTTTCCTCTCAACCCCATTTTACTGCTTTCTCCCCACCACCCCTGACACCCGTACTCATCAAGAGGCTGCAAACTCTGCCTTAAAAATATCAATTGACCTGACCTCCATGGCCGTCTGTACCAATTAATTCCACATTTTCACCATCCTCTGATTAAAGAAATTCCTCCTCATCTCCTTTCGAGAGCCACGTCCTTTAATTCTGAGGCTATGGCCTCTGATACGAGACTCTCCCATCAGTGGAAACATCCTCTCCACATCTACTCCTGATATGAGCTCCAATTGTATGAAGCACTTGAGAGACAACTGACCATCAAGTTTGTCAAACCTGAAATTGTTTCACAGTGCATTCCTTATGTTTAACTATCTTTGGATCACCTCTGACCAACATCTGAAAATTCTACTCTTCTGTTTTAGAAGGTGGATGTTATTTAGCTCCCGTAACATGAATATTCTTTTGTTGCATTACCTGCAATCAATTTTCCTTTGATACTGAGTCAAATGGGTAAATGTTTAATAACCTGACTTGAACATTTCTTTCATGACAAAAATATTTTCCTGTTCAAAGGAAGGCAGTAATTCTTTAGGAAATGCTGCTCTATCAGATTTCTACCAAGCTGAGAAAACCAGTTTAATCTGCGCTCGTAGACTGCTGGTTACAAACAAATGTAATGCTGTGGGCATTGAAATAAGTCCTTCCCTTTCAATGTAGGCTTATTTCAATGCCTACAGCATTATACGGTGGCGCAGCGGGAGAGATGCTGCCGCGCTTACAGCACCAGAGACCCGTTTCGATCCCAACTACGGGTGCTGCTGTACTGAGTTTGTAGGTTCTCCCTGTGACCTGTGTGGGTTTTCTACGAGATCTTCGGTTTCTTCCCATACTCCCAAGACGTACATGTTTGTAGTTTAATTGGTATAAATGTAAATTATCCCTAATGTGCAGGATGGTGTCAGTGTGCGGGGATCGCTGGACGGTGTGGACTCGGCGGGCCAAAGAGCCTGTTTCCGCGCTGTATCTCTAAACTAAGCATTTTGTTTTGCTTTTGGAGAGGCATCTAACTGGACCGTTAGTCTTTCTCCATCTATCACGTACAATGTGTTTGTGCACATATCAGGGATGTTATCAGTACAGTATGGATGACACAACCTTGATAAATGCACAAGATCACTGGCTTGTGCAGAGACTGAAGTGAAATCTTGCATTACAGTATATTCCTCTGTAAGCTGACATTGGCTTAATCTGTGGAACATCATTTACAGCACAGGGCAAATGTGAAAAAAGCACTTTAAATTAAAAATATTGCTTTTTAAAATAAAATGTGATGTAATCAGCCACGTGTAATTCAAGACCAAAGAATGTAAAATGGAGTGAGTGTGTGTACAAACCACTAGAGATGTAGAAATGAATAACCAACCAATTGGATTTATAATACCTAATGTTCTTTTTCTTCCAGAATTCAGAGTACCGCAGCATATATTTCTAATATTTTGCATCTCATTCAATCTTGTAATATTTTTCACCAACGCAGCACATGAGAATTAAATTGCAGAATTTCTATAGCACTAATATTCCTATGCAGTTATAACCAGACATGGCCATATCTTTCAGTTGAGGTGGTCATCCAAGGTCACATATCAGATGGATATGTGTAGAAAGGAACTGCAGATGCTGGTTTAAACCGAGGATAGACACAAAATGACTTATTTGTCTGACCCAAAACACCACCCATTCCTTCTCTCCATATATGGTGCCTGTCCTGCCGAGATACTCCAGCATTTTGCGTCTTTCAGTTGGATATGATGGATCCTTTGGTAAGGAACAGCATAATTATTCTTGATATCTCAGCCAATTTTCTAGCTCTATTTCTGTCATTAAATAAATGTTTAATCTATTGTGCCCAATTCAGGCACTGCATTTTGTACACTACAACAGTGTCTACACTTCAGAGGGAACTGCAACTTTGATTCCAAGCCATGGATCACCCTGTCATGGAAATACGTAGGCCATTTGCTGCATTACTGCTGAATTAAAACCCTGAGATGCCCCCCCCCCCCCCCCAGTGGGATTATCTTAAATAGAGAGGCCACGGCATTTTTTTAGTATGGCTCACCATCTTTTGTCAAGGACAATTGGGGATAATTTCAAGATACAGCATGGAAACAGGCCCTTCAACCCACCGAGTCCATCCGACCATTAATCACCCATTCACTAGTTCCATGTTATTGCAATTTTCGCATCCCACACACTAGGGGCAATTTACAAAGCCAATTAACCTACAAACCTGCACGTCTTTGGAATGTGGGAGGCACTTAAGGGAGCGAGAAAGATGGTTGAGATATCAAGAATCCTTATACTGTTCCTTCCCAAAGGATCCGACATGTCCATCTGATAGGTCAAATATGACCTTGGAGTGTGGGAAGAAACCGGAACACCCGGAGGAAACCCATGCGGTCACAGGGAGAACGTAAAACTCCGCACAGTCAGCATCCACGGTCATGATCTAACCCAGATCTCTGGTCCTGTATGGCAACAACTCTACCGCTGTGCCGCTGTGCCACCCTAAATAATCTTGCTGGTGGTGCCAGAACCCATTACTAACCACAATGAGATTTATGATATCATGAAAATCTGAATTGCATCTTTTTTATTGGCTTACTTTTTTTTTAACCTTTCTGTTCTGGATTTGTTCTTCACTGCCCACCATAATACAGTAATGTACAACCAGCAACTCATCTCCTGTTTTCAGATGGATGAAATATGAAAAAAGATACAAGTGACTGAAATAGTTTTGTGATGGTCCTTTGGGTTTTCCTGGGTCTGCCAATGCAAAATGGATTCAAAAGTTTGCAACCTTCCACCCGTGGTCTTTAATGTTTACAAAATGTATAAACACTGTGGATGGTGAAAATACAAAATAAAAATAGAAAATGCTCGAAATGCACAGGAGTCAGGTGATGTTTGTGGTTAAATATTTGCTATATTTAAGAGGGAGTTAGATGTGGCCCTTGTGGCTAAAGGGATCAGGGGGTATGGAAAGAAGGCAGGTACAGGATACTGAGTTGGATGATCAGCCATGATCATATTGAATGGCGGTGCAGGCTCGAAGGGCTCAATAACCCCACTCTCACCATCGACGGCACCACTGTCTCCCCATCTCCCCAGGCCCGCAACCTTGGCGTGATCTTTGATTCCACCCTCTCCCTTGAGCCTCACATCCGCCATGTCATTAAAACCTCCTTCTTTCATCTCCGCAACATCGCCAAACTCAGACCCTCTCTCACTCCGCCTGCTGCTGAAAGACTCATCCATGCCTTCATCTCCTCCCGACTGGACTATTGCAACTCACTTCTCCTTGGCATCAGCTCCACCTACATCAACCGACTCCAACTGGTCCAGAACGCAGCCGCCCGACTCATCACCCACACCAAATCCTGGCATCACATCACTCCAGTCCTCAAAAAACTTCACTGGCTTCCCATCTCCCACCGGATCACCTACAAAATCCTGGTCCTCACCTACAAAGCCCTCCACCATCTGGCCCCCACATATCTCATTGACCTCCTCTCCCCCTACCAACCCTCACGGTCCCTCAGATCCACATCAGCCGGTCTCCTCTCCATCCACAAGTCCAACCTCCGCAGTTTTGGGGACAGAGCCTTCTCCAGGGCAGCTCCCAGGCTCTGGAACTCCCTCCCCCAACTGATCCGCAATTCCGTGTCCCTCCCCATCTTCCAGTCCCGCCTCAAGACCCATCTCTTCACCTCTGCCTATCCTTAGCCCCACGTCCCCGTCCCTTTTCATCTGTGCATTAATTGCCTCATGCTGTATTTTGTATTGAATTCTGTCTTTACTTTGTGTACTAGTCATGTCTCTACTATTTATTTCATTCCCCTTACATGTTTTTCCTATACATGCTCAATTTTTGTAAGGTGTCCTTGAGACTCTTGAAAGGCGCCCATAAATAAAATGTATTATTATTATTATTACTCCTGCACCTATTTTCTATGTCTATGTTTTTTCTATGTAAAGAAACAATGGCAATATCTTTTGGATTGAAAGATGCAGCATAGAAAGAGGTCCTCGGCCCACTGAGTCCACACTGACCACTGATCACCCATTCACACATTCCATGTTATCATAAGGTCATACGTGATAGGAACAAATCAGTCCATTCAGCGCAACAAAACTACTCCGCCATTCAATCATGGGTAATCTATTCCTCCCTCCTACTCCCATTCTCCTGCCTTCTCCCCATTACCTCTGATACCCATATTAATTAGCAATCTAACTATCTATCTGCCTTAAAAATATCCACTGACTTGACCTCCACACCTTTCTGTGGCAAAGAATTCCACAGATTCACCAACCTCTGACTTAAGAAATTCCCCCTCATCGCCTTCCTAAAAGAATCTCCTTTAATTCTGAGGCTATGACCTCTAGTCCTAGACTCTCCCACCACTGGAAACATCCTCTCCACATCCACTCTATCCAAGCCTTTCACTATTCTGTACGTTTCAATGAGGTCCCCCTCATTCTTCTAACTCCAGCGAGTACAGGCTCAGTGCCATCAAAATGCTCACTCTTTTGTATCAACTTCTTACATATTAGGGACAATTTACAGAGGGGTTTTTGATCTACAACTTGCATGTCTTTTGGAAGTGGGAGGAAACTGGAGCACCCGGGGGAAACCCGTGCTGCCACAGGGAGAACGTGCAAACTCCACACCACTGCACCTGAGGTCAGGATCGATTGGTGATCTCTGGCGCTGTGAGGCAGCGGCTCTACCAGCTGCGCCATTATACCGCCCATCTGCTCTACAGGTGACTTTTCATCTGAACTGAAATAAATGAGTAATTGTGACAATTTGAAAGATATTGAAAAGTAGGCAGGGAGGTAAAAGCAGAAGAATTGTTCCTTTGCTTCCAATGAGAAGGTGCCACAGGAAGGGGAACTAGGTGGATGGCATGGTGACGCAGCGGTAGACTTGCAGCGCTGGAGACCCGGGTTCGATCCCGACGGCAGGTGCTGTCTGTATGGAGTTTGCACTTTCTCCCCGTGATCACGTGGGTTTTTCCGAGATCTTCAGTTTCCTTCCACACTCCAAAGCCGTACAGGTATGTATGTAAATTGGCTTGGTATATGTAAAAGAAATGGCCCTAGTGTGTGTAGGATATTGTTAATATGAGCGGGTCGCTGGTCGGTGCGGAACCGGTGGGCCGAAGGGCCTGTTTCTGTGCTGTATCTCTAAACTAAACTAAACAAAACTAAACTAAACTAAACTAAACGTGTAGTGTTTATGAAGGGTGGGTCAGAGTATTGTGAACAGAATGGTTCTTTTTGTGTGATGAAAGGTGAGGTAAAGGTGAGGTACATTTTGGTGGTGGAGATGGCAGGTGATGTGTTTAGACATCCATTTATGCATATAGAAGACCTGGATATCAATGTGGATGGGTCGGTGAGTAAATGTACTGACAACACCAACATTGAAGGATTTGCAGATAGTGAGGAAGGCTGAGAGATACAGTTTACTCTCTAGGATGGGGACAATTGAAGAATAAAAATGGAACTGAATTATGCATGAAGTATTGACTTTGTAAATTTTTGCTGAAGAGGATCTTCTCATGAATCAAAGTTCTACGTGCAAAGGACTATGGTTCATTGATTGCCTTTCCCTGACATTGAAGATGTTCATTGGAGATGCAGTAATTATGGATTTCTGTAACTGATAACAGCTATCTATTAATTACATTATTTTTGTTTTATTGTTCTATTGATCTATTGGATTTCATGATATTTAAGAACCCTTTGATGCCAGTAATGTAACAATTGTCAAATGCAATATATAAATATGTGGCTGACCATCCTCAGCTCAAAATACTGTAGGCAAGCAGAGTCTCCAAAGATGGAGAAATGGATGACATATTGCTCAGGGTGACATCCAGTCATCTGTCACCTTTATTCACGATCCCATTCCCACTTAACGTTGCCATTCCGTTTTTAGATTCCTACACTGTGTCAAATAAGCTTCTATGTTAACTAGAGGAAACGCTGCAATCCTCAGACTGGGGACATTCTAGTCTTCTGGATTCAACAAAATACAATTAGTTTCCTTTGATTTGACTACAGTCTGAAGGGTCACGACCCAAAACATCACCTATCCGTTTCTCTCCACAGATGCTGCCTGACCTGCTGAGTAACGCCAGTACTTTGTGTTTTACCACTTTGTGTTGTCAGCTTCTGCTCATTTTCTTGACCAGCCTCCTTGAACTTGTGCTAAAATCCCTTGTCGTTTTCACCTTTTGGGTTTCCATCCCACCTTTCCCCTCCTATAGACCATCCTCTTTGCCTTATCCTCTCCTTCCCATTTTCTCCGTACCCTAAATCGCAAACGTCCACTGAAAGATCAGCATTGTACATCATTGTCACTGTTTCTTTCCCCACCACTGCTGCTTGGCTGGCTGAACATCTTCAGGGTTTTATAGTCTATTTCACATTTTGATGGCTCTTACCATTTTCCTTTTGTCATGTTGGATTAACAATCATGAATATACAATGTACCAGAGGAAGTATTCAAGGCAGGTACTATAACAACATTTACAATACATTTGGACAGGTACATGGATAGGAAAGATATGTGCCAAACAGCATGCAAACAAAAGTCTTTCACTGTACCTCACTGTACACGTGACAATAATAAACTAAACTAAATATAAACACAAGAAAAGTTCTTGTTGAGCTCCAACAGTTCCATCCACATCAAGCCTATCTTATCGCCTGGGAAAGGAGTTGAATAAATATTTGAAACTGAAGAATGTTCGGAGGTGTGTGGAAAAGTCAAGGGATCGGGAGGAACAGGATTGATTTTACATGAAGGTGGAATGGATTGGAGGTATCCAGTGATCTCTTCCCATGCTGTGTCTATTCTGTGGTATCATCATTGCAGCTCTTGCTCCTTCAGTGCTATAAACAGAGCATGCATGCAATTGCTACCTTTCATTATGTTGGAAACCAGGAATCAACACAGTGGGGAGAAATGTGGTGCTGTTGCATTTCATCTTTGAGTGTCTGATCAATTCTCAGGAACAATTTAATGGCAATTTCTTCCATTCAGTCTCTCTCCAGTTTTGTTCCGAGGCTGTCTAATCTCTGAAATTCCTGAACTCAGAAATTTTAGTTCTTAGTTTAGTTTGGAGGTACAGCGCGGAAACAGACACTTCGGCCCACCGAGTCCACGCCGACCAGCGATCCCCGCACACAAACACTATCCTACACACCAGACAATTTACAATTATACCAAGCCAATTTGCCTACAAACTACATTCTGCGACCTTCAATATCTGAAACACTATATCTTTTTTTTCTCTCTCTTTCTCTCTCCATATGAACTGCCCAGTTTACCAGGATATAAGGACTTAATGGTCAGCATGGATATGGTGGGCCAAAAGGCCTATTGCAATATATAACATTATGACTAGAGTAAGTGTAAAGAGTCAAGTGTGGAAAGTCAAGAGTCAACAGTATATACTGCCTGAACCAATCTGATCTCCTGGACACTTGCTGGACACTTTAAATCTCCTTCCCATTCCTACACAGACCTTTCTGTCCTCAGACTCCTCCATTGACAGAGTGAGGCCAAACGCAAATTGGAGGAACTGCATCTCATATTTCGCTTGGGCAGCTTATAGCCTAGAAATATGAACATAGATTTCGCTCACTTCAGGTAGCCCCAGCATTCCCTCTCTCTCGATCCTTCCCCCACCCAAGTTACACTAACTCCTCATTTTCACCCTACAAACAGCTTACACTGGCCTGTTTCCTTTATCATCCTTACTTTTTTGCATATCCTTCATTCATTGATCTTTATCTCTCCACATCACCATCTATATCTCTCGTTTCCCTTATCCCTAACCAGTCTGAAGAATGGTCTCGACACGAAAGGTCACCCATTCCTTCTCTCCAGAGATGCTGCCTATCCCGCTCCAGCTTTTTGTGTCTACCTTCAATATATAATTATCATATCTCCCAATAAATGAACAATGAAATTCCTACTTGCAGCAGCTATAATAGGCCTGTAAACACAATGCACATAGATAATATACAACAAACAAAAATATAATTCATTAATAATCACAATGATCGCAACCCCCCACCCCCCCAAGGTTATTGTTGTGTAGTGTTCAAGAGCTTGATGGTAGTTCGAAAGAAGCTATACTTCAACCTGATGGTCAAGGATTTCGATCACCAAAACCTTATCCGATGGTGGGAGTGGAAATGAGAACATGCCAGGGTGATGTGGGCCTTTAATCATATTGACTATCTTTTTGAGGCAGTGCCTTCTATAGATCCCTCAATGGTGGGGAAGTTAGTATCTGTGATGGACTAAGAAGGGTCTACCACTCTCTATAATCATTCCTGGGCATTCAAGTTGTTGAACAGGGCTGTGATGCAACTAGTCAATATGTTCTCTACTGTTCACCTGCAGAAGTTCAAGAGATTATTTGTTTACATACTGGACTATCTGCCATAGTTTATCGTTTGCAAGCTCTTTATTCCATTGGGCTCGTCTTCTTATAATCTATATGTCTTTAAATGCAAACTTGGAATCGTTTATCCTACATCAAATTTGATCTGTGTGATCTCCCAGCCAATGGATCAGATTGAAGATCTGCGGACTAACACCATTCTTTAACACTGCAACCAATGTGTTTTTTGTGACTATCCTTCATTACTTGTAACATCAATGCTCTGCATAAGGTCTTATGAACTTATGAACATAGGGTTAACTTACTATTTATCTCTTTGTGATTTGTGTAGTGTTTGCAAAATATCAGCCTTTTTGACTAAACAAACCGTAATAAACTGTGATTATATATCAATGAGGATGTGAATCATTTTGAGATGGTTTTCAAAGATCTGTAGAATATATGTAGACATTCCTTTTCTCTTTATTTGTATTTTAAAACGAGCTGGTTCCTTACAATACATGTGGGTTTTAAACTTCCATCTTGGTCGTACAGTGAAGATAAACTGCTGTTCACTTAAGGAAATGTACTGAATATGACCATATTCCTAAGGGGGAGATTTAGCATACTTTAATATATGTATTACTTTAAGGGCATTTGCCTAGTTATAGAACATGCATATGCAAAATGCATATTCACTTTATATTTTATTGCAGGGACATTTTTATAATATGTCTTCATCTTTCCTTTCTCTCCCCAATTACCCTTATCTTACAGTACAAGTTTGCAGTGTAACAAATTAGCACATAATTGAACTAGCAGTATATTTTACTTATTCTATGTTAAAATGCATTTATATTTATTACCGTCTTACAATTTTGAATATTTTTGCATAATTATACAAATTACAACTTTTATTCCAGTCTTGGTCGGATTTAATTTTCTTTACACAATCAACAAAGGTTTGAAAAACGGCTCCAAAAATTTGCATTTGTCTCTGTACATGCTTCATCGTCCAATTAGCGGTCGGGTATTTTTTGAATGCATTGCCATGAAGTAATTAACAGCATCCAATCAGTAAGAATGAATATTCATCTGTTTAATGTAGATATAACCAAATGCATTGTAATTTGGTATTACAACAATCACAATAATTCATTCTCCAAATCGTTCATATTTAAAATTAATTCACAATACCTGTCACACCAGCTCGCTTCAGTCTTTCCAATCCAATGATTCTGCCGACACCCCTCTAAGCCCGTACTTATCCTTCCTGAGGTTCTGTGAGTGAATGCCTCCAACAAGCCCTTGATGCAGCATCAAAATGCCTCTCAGCAATTGGCATGCTCTTTGCAACCTTGTTGACTGACTTCCTTTCTCCAAAGGATTTTCTTTGACTTTTGGTGGGTAAGACCACATCTTTCTGATTTCATGTTCAGAAGTTATAGGAGCTTAATCAGGCCATTCAGCCCATCAAGTCTACTCTGCTATTCAATCATGGCTGATCTATCCTTCTCTCTCAACCCCATTCTCTTGCCTTCTCCTCATAACCTCTGACACCTGCACTGATCAGGAATCTGTCAAACTCCTCCTTAAACTTTTCCATTCACAGGCTCCAAATGGTTTCATTCTTGCCTATAAAAAGCAAAGATTGAAAATGCTGAAATAAGGACAGAGGATGCTGGACATATTCAGCAGATCAGGCGCTTCCAGGGAAAGCGTAACAGAGTTAACTTTTCAGTTTGGTGCTCTTATCTACCCTGTTATAGCTGAAAAACAAATCACCTGCAGCAGCTTCCCTTCCTGGCCATCTATGTGTTGGCTTTTGGCAATGTCATTGTACAAGAAGGCCACAAGACATTCATCTCCACATGCAGGATGAAAAAGCACAGATCTATTCCGCCAACATCTCGATCTTCATTGCGACTAAATCATTCTTCACTTGCTTTCAAGATTCAAGAGAGTTTATTGTTATGTGTCCCAGATAGGACAATTAAATTCTTGCTTTGCTTCAGCACAATAGAATATAGTAGGCATAAATAAACACATAACAGATCAGTGTGGCCATATACTATTGATTATATATATACACACATAAATAATCAGATAAAGTGCAATGGGCTATTAATGTTCAGAGTTTTGATTGTGTTGAGTTTAATAGCCTGATGCATTGGTGAGACCAAGTGTAGTCTCAGTGACTGTTTTGCCGAAAGCATGCACTGTCTGCTTTGGCCCATAGGATCTCCTGGTTGCTAACTCTTCTTCCCATTACCAGCATGATCACTTTGTCCTGAACCTCCTCCATTGCTATGCACATGCAAACTGGAGGAACAAAACCTCATATCCCTCTTGGGTAGATTACAACCCAATGGTATGAACATTGAATTCTCTAATTTTAGGTAACGACAAACACTCCCCCTCTCTTTTCTCCCGGATTTAGATTTCATGTTCTTGATATTTCGCCATTTATCAAAAATTAATATATCATAGTTCATAAGTTCATAAATTCTAGGAGCAGAATTAGGCTATTCAGCCCATCAAGTCTGCTCTACCATTCAATTATGGCTGATCAATCTTTCCCTCACAACCTCATTTTCCTGCCTTCACCCCATTACTCCTTTCACCCTTATAATCAAGAATCTGTCAATCTCCATCTTATAAATATCCATTGATTTGGCCTCCCCAGCCGTCTGTGGCAACAAATCCCACAGATTCACCACCCTCCGACTAAAGAAATTCCTTCTCATCTTCTTTCTAATCGTATGTCATTTTATTCTGTGGCTATGACCTCTTGTCCTTCATTCTCCCATTAGTGGAAACATCCTCCCCATATTCACTCTATCCAGGCCTTTCCCTATTCGGTAATTTTCAATGAGGTGTCCCCTCATCTTTTTAAACTCCAGTGAGTATAGGCCTAGTGCCTTCAGACGCTCATCATAACTTAAGCCAATCATTCCTGGGATCATTCTCGTAAACCTCCTCTGGGCTCTCTCCAACGCCAGCACATCCTTCCTCAGATATGGTGCCCAAAATTGCTCATAGTATTTTTTCTCCTTAGAGGCTTGTGGACATTGTACATAGGCCACTGCCTTATTGGGAGGGGCAGATAATGTAGAAGGGAGCAAATGAATGGAACAATGCAAACTGCAGCAATGACTCTTGATGCTTCATGACACCAATAACAGATCAAACCTCAACATCTGGGGCAGCACGGTGGCACAGCGGTAGAGTTGCTGCCTTACAGGGTTTACAGCCCTTACAGCGTGAGAGACCCAGGATCAATAGACAATAGACAATAGACAATAGACAGACAATAGATAATAGGTGCAGGAGTAGGCCATTCGGTCCTTCGAGCCAACTCCACCATTCACTGTGATCATGGCTGATCACCCACATTCAGTACCCTGTTCCTGCCTTCTCACCATATCTCCTCACTGTGCTATCTTTAAGAGCTCTCTCTTGAAAACATCCAGAGAATTGGCCTCCACTACCTTCTGAGGCAGAGAATTCCACAGATTCACAACTCTCTGGGTGGAAAAGTTTATCCTCATCTCTGTTCTAAATGGCCATCCCCTTATTCTTAAACTGTGGCCCCTGTTTCTGGACTCCCCCAACATCGGGAACATGTTTCCTGCCACTAGCATGTCCAATCCCTTCTTCTTCTTCTTTTCGTGTCCATCTTGTCACAAATGTTGCCCTCACTGTCATCGTATAATCTTATATGTTTCAATAAGATCCCTTCTCATCCGTCTAAATTCCACAGTATACAAGCCCAGCCGCTCCATTCTATCAACATATGACAATCCTGCCATCCCAGGAATTAACCTCATGAACCTACGCTGCACTCCCTAAATAACAAGAATGATCTTCCTCAATTTGGAGACCAAAACTGCACACAATACTCCAGGTGTGGTCTCACTAGGGCCCTGTACAACCGCAGAAGGACCTCTTTGCTCCTATACTCAACTCCTCTTGTTATGAAGGCCAACATGCCATTAGTTTTCTTCACTGCCTGCTGTACCTGCATGCTTACTTTCAATGACTGATGAACAAGGACCCCTAGATCTCGTGTACTTCCCCTTTTCCCAACTTGACACCATTCAGATAATGATCCCGACAACGGGTGCTGTCTGCACGTTCTCCCCATGATCGTATGGGTTTTCTCCAAGATCTGCAGTTTCCTCCCACACTCCAGACATACAGGTTTGTAGGTTAATTGTCTTGATATAAATGTAAAAAAAAAAAAATCCCCAGTGTGTGTAGGATAGTGTTAATGTGCAGGGAATGTTGGTCGGTGGACTCGTTTGGCCAAATAACCTGTTTCCACGCTCGAAATTAAACTAAATATGATCGTTCCATAGAATTAGGCGCATCTCTGGTATTTGTAATAATAAAATACCTTTATATTTTCAGAAAATGGAGACTAATAGGAGAAAATGTTTCTTTTTAAGTCAATTGGGTAAATGAGATGACTAAAATCCGCATGAAATTATCTGATGAAATTATCACCTTCTTGTGTGCTTCTGACATACAAATTAATCTTAAACTAGGTCATTGTTCCCTGCTTCTCCCATGACTGAGGCACCACAACGCATGGTTCCCTCAACATGCCTCATCCATATTATTTTGTACCATGTGTGGCTGAATTACGAGCTCACTTTGCCCATGAGCTAATTCAAATCCCACTCCAGAGGACTCGCATACAAATATAGACTGAAACCAATACAGTTTTGTATTGTTAGTTACAATGCATTTCAGATGAGATAGAGGGTGGAAACCAGGGAAGTATGGATTTCTACGGCAGTATTCAATGAAGTTCAGGAGAGTTCATTCAACACCCATCCAATACCTATGTCAAATTATCTGTTCATATACTTCATTGCTATATAAAGTCATAGAGTTATAGAGCGTGGAGTGTGGAAACAGGCCCTTCGGCCCAACTTGCCCACACCGACCATCATGCCCCATCTACACTAGTCCCACCTGCATGTGTTTGATCCATATCCCTCTAATCCTATACTATCCATGTATCTTGTCTAATTGTTTTTTAAATGTTGCAATTGTACATGCCCCAACTAACTCATCTGGCAGCTCGTTCCATACACCCACCACCTTTTGTGTAAAGAAGTTACTATTAAATCTTTCCCCCCTCACCTTAAACCTAAGGAGAGGAGATATAATCAAAATCTCAATATCTGAGAGAAGATTAAGAAGATCATAGTTAAGGTATGAAATGCTGCTGTTGTAGTAGAGGTTTAAATGAGTTGACCGATTGTAATGAGTGATTGCAGATCAGCTTCTGGGACCATCACGCAGAGAGTCGCCTGGCTTGGGCGTCATCTACCTGTCATCTTTGACAGTGCAACAATCATATGGTAAGACAATGAGATGCTAGTCTAGAGTTTGGTGTGTGCTTTAATACCACGACTCTTTGGCACAGAGACCACAGCTCTACAAATTGAACTCCAGCTGATGTACAATGCTCATTATTCATCTGCTGCTATTGTATTCAACTGAAGATAATATGCCACCATCACAGAGTAATTTTAGTTTAGTTTAGAGATACAGTGCATAAACAGGCCCTTCAGCCTACTGACTCCATGCTGGCCAGTGATCCCCGCACACAAACGCTATCCTACTCACACTAGGGACAATTTACAATTTTTACCGAAGCCAAATAACCTACAAACCTGTACGTCTTTGGAGTGTGGGAGGCAAACCGGAGATCCCAGAAAAAACCCATGCGGGTCACGGGGAGAATGAACAAACTCTGTACATGCAAGCACCCGTAGTCAGGATCGTACCCAGGTTTCTGGCGCTGTCAGGCAGCAACTCTACTGCTGCGCCACCTTGCCACCCTGATGAAACCGTGTTACTAATGTAACATGTTATCTGTGACTTAGCAATAATTGATTTGCCAGTAATGGCAAAAATATTGGTCTCTTTCTGTGTATACACATATCTTATTAAAGTGAGAAAATAAAATCATCAAGAAGAAGCCAATATAAAAGGCCAAATTTAGATTTTAGTTTAGCGACACAGCATGGAAACAAGCCCTTTGGCCCACCGAGTCCACGCCGACCATTGATTCACAATAGTTCTATGTTATTGCACTTTCACATCTACTCCCTGCACACTAGCGGCAATTTACAGAGGCCAATGAACCTACAAACCCGCATATCTTTGGGATGTGAGAGGAAACCGAAGCACCCGAAGGATAGCACCCATGGTCAAGATAAGAGTTATCTTTTGTGGTCCAATTAGAGGCATGTTCGTCAATAAGAAGAACACACTGCCAGTGCATTAGATTACATCTGAATTAAAGTGATTTGATACCAATGAAGTGGGACCTTGGATGAAATTCATTTTACAATCAATTACAGTAATTACTGAGGCAGTAGAAGAATAGTCGGTGCACCATTGAATTTTAACTTCTGTTCCTCATGGATTAAGCTGAGTAGAGGAAGTTAATGTTCCCTCTAATGCATTCATTACTAATTTTATAAAATGCAATTTTAAGTCAATAGAGCTTTAGCCAGCAGTTATTACTTGAATGATTACTTAGAAATAGCTATTGAGCAATAAATAGCCACTGAGTGTGGCATGACGAAGAGATATCATTATAGGGTATATGAACCACTACAACTTATTGACTAAAAATGCCAAAGGTCACCATTGTTCATAAATGTGTAATTTCCGATTCAAACTTCAGCACAGAACCAGAAGAAACTTAAACTGTGGTGCTTGGGTTACGGATAATAATAGGTCATCCAAGAAAGAACATTTATCTCGGTTCCTCAATTATTCGCTCACTAAGACACTAGATGTAGTTCATGAAACATTAAGATGCCAGCTAACATCTTTACAGTTTAGCAAAAAACAAAGTGGTGCAGTGCGTGAAGCCGCTGCCTCACAGTACCAGAGACCTGGGTTCGATCCTGACCTCGGGTGCTGTCTGTATGGAGTTTGCACACTCTCCCTGTGGCCAAGTGGGTTCCCTCAGCATGCTCCAGTTTCCTCCCACATCCCAAAGACATGCGGGTTTGTAGGTTCATCGGCCTCTGTAAATTGCCCTAAATGTGTAGGGAATAGGTGCAAAAGTGGGATAACATTGAACCAGTCTGAATGGGTGATCAATGTGTGGGGTTCTTACAAATTAGGTACAATATAAAATTTTACAGAAACCAATTAACCTAAAAACCTGTATGCCTTTGGAATGTGGGAGGAAACCCATGTGGTCACAGGGAGAACGTACAAACTCCATACAGGCAGAACCTGTTGTCATGATCGATCCTGGGTCTCCAGCGCTGTAATGCCCCTGTCCCACTTAGGAAACCTGAACGGAAACCTCTTTAGACTTTGCACCCCACCCAAGATTTCCGTGCGGTTCCCAGAGGTTAACGGAGGTTTTTGTCAGTCTCCCTACCTGCTTCCACTTCCTGCAACCTCCGGCAACCACCTGCAACCTCCGGGAACCGCACGGAAACCTTGGTTCAGGTTTCCTAAGTGGGACAGGGGCATAAGGCAGCAGCTCTACCGCTGCGTCACTGCCGCACCATATCATGTAACTCTTAAAATGTTGCTGTGCAGATCATTACAGGGGGCACAATAAGGATGAAAAGAACACACTGCCATAACTAAAGGAACAATTGCAAGGCATTGGAGTGGGGGAAAAAACAGAACTTTTAGAAACCAGTAAAAAAAGGCCATTGACAAATGGCAAATTATATTAAACATACACAAAATTACACATGTGTTGTTAAATTCTTACATTATTTACCTGAAATGTGGCGAAATTAAATTCAACAGTTAATTGCAAAATGGGATTGGAAAAACTCTCAAGACAAAACAAATTGTACAGAGTTATATGAAAGAATTGGGCAGCAAGATGACCTGGAAAGCTCTATCGAAAGGTCAGAAGAACGAAAGTGGACTAAATGTTCTTCTTGGGTGGTCTGATCCATACTTGATCATCTAATGGGCTGTGATGGATGTTAGTTATTGAGTTGTGAAAGATTATAGATCCAGTAAAACCTTCATTTTAATGGGCCATGGTGAGGGTGGGGGCAGGGGGGGGGGGGGGGTGGGGTGGGGGGGGGGGGGAAGGGATATGGTGTCCATTATTGCTGATTGTCCATTATAACCATGTGTAATATATGGCATTTCATGTGTACATTTCATGTATAACCAAAATCCATTATAAAAAGGCCCTTAAAAACAAGGGTTTACTGTATTAGCTTAGTTTAGTTTAGAGATACAGCGTGGAAATAGGCCTTGAAGTCCATTGAGTCCGCGCTGACCATCGATTCCTGCATACTGGCACTATCCTACATACTAGGGACAATTTACAATTTTTACCGAAGCCATTTAACCTACAAACCTGCATGTCTTTGCAGTATGGGGGGGGGGGGGGGGGGGGGGGGGGGGGGGAGGATATCGGAGCACCCAGAGAAAACTCACGCGGTCTCAGGGAGAAGGTAAACATTTTCTACAGACAGCACCCTTAGTTACGATTGAATCCAGGTCTGTGGAGCTGTAAAGCAGCAACTCTACCGCTGCGCCACCGTGTAGCCCTGGAACCTGGAAAATAATCCCAGGAATCAAAATATTAAATTGTGAGAATGGCGTAAAGAAATGGTGTGAAGAGAATTTTTCATGGAGAGCATGAGAGGTGTTTGGAGCAACTGCCAGGTAAAGTAATTGAGGTAATCACTTCAAATTGCAGCTGGATTTTGCAATGACAGGCTTACCGTAGTGAAATATTAAGTATTGATGGGTTCAATTGTCACCCTTGAATCTTGCAATGTTCCGCTGACTGAATATATACAATTGGAGGAGTGGATGATAAGAAAAAAGCTATTCTGACCAAGACGGACAAATGGTGAAACAGGCTTTTGCTCTTCTTTAGAGTACAATGGAACACATTTCATTTTCCATCCTAGAAAACCTGGTAGAGTGAAGCAAATTGTAGAGGGTGTTACCAAACACTGAAAGGGAACAGAAGACAAGTATATTTTATGTAGTGTAAGGTGAGGACAATCTCCAGGGCTAAAGGAAGATGCCATTCTAAGGATGTGATCATACGCTGGAGATGACAGGTAGATGTCCAGAAGTACATTCCCTGATCTTAGAATGAGTGAAGACAATTTAGTTTAGTTTAGTTTAATTTAGAGATACACTGCAGAAACAGGCCCTTCGGCCCACCAAGTCTGCACCGCCCAGCACCTACACACATACTAGGGACAATTTTACATTTCTACCAAGGCAATTAACCTACAAACCTGCACGTCTTTGGAGTAAGGGAGGAAACCGAAGATCTCGGAGAAAACCCTTGCGGTCACGGGGTGAACATACAAATTCCATATAGACAAGCACCCGTAGTCAGGATCGAACATGGTTCTCTGGCGTTGTAAAGCTGCAAATCAGCTGTAAATCGCAGTAAGGCAGCTACCTCTGCGCCACCGTGCCGCCTATCACAGGGGAGAATGAGAATCTCTGGGTGATCTCCAAGATAAAAGATAGATCTAAATATGAACAGAGGCACAGGTATATATTATTTAAATCCGACAGTAAATTTTGAAAGATAAGAGTAAATATATTATAGATGCAGACGGTAAAACCCAGGATAAGCATTCCCCTGACTTTATTAGTCAGAATCACCTGATTAGAAACTCGATAAATCATTAAATGCAGATTAAACAAACATCTGTTAAATTGAGATGACTATATTTAGATGTATACATGATAGCTTATTTAATATTAACCAGCGTATAAAAAAGCAATGCATTTTAATCATAGTTTACAATAATTGCATATTTGTTGTCAACCTCAAAGATTTTTTGATTTAGCACTCCAGAAAGGGATTTTCAGCCACAGGAGTGCATGCACTGATCTTTCTGTCAGCACTCTCTTGCAAGAAGCTCTCCTGCGGAGCACAAAAATCATAAAAACTATTTCAACTAAAACGATCTCGACTAAAGTTTGTAATCTCATTATTTTTTTATATTGCCTTCTTATTTTGATGAAGGGGACCTCTAACAACAATGTATAATTAGCAGCAGATAGCTGGGCCCATGTGGAAAATTACTGAGGCTGTTAAATGGGCCAGCTGTATAATTTGTTGAATAGAGAATAAATGAAACCATCTCTGAGAAAAACCATCCATCGCGTGTGCAATTGTGAGATGTAATCAAAAATGTATGAAGATGTGCATTTACTGTGAATAATCTTTACATGTTCCATCACTATAAAGATTTGCAATCTATGCGTTTGCCAGGAATAATGTTCTGTGTAGAAGAAATTCCTCTAACATTTAAAATTGCATTCTGTTTGCACTTGAAAAGTACATTTCTGCACCTAATGAAACAATTCATTCATTATCTGTAACAGGTATTAGTACAAAAAAGCCGCCGAGTGGTTTTATTTCTTAATTATTTCCACACCATGTGACATGTTAAAACTGGTCAAACGCAAATTGGAGGAACAGCACCTCATATTTTGCTTGGGCAGCTTACAACTAGGCGATATGAATATTGATTTTTTTAACTTCAAGTAACCCTTGTGTCCCCTCTCTCCATCCCTCCCCGACCCAAGTCATTATACTAGTTTCAGTCGTCTTATTGAATCTCATTGTCTGTAACTCGTTTTCACCTAACCCACAGCTAACAATGGTCTGTTTCCTTTATCATTGATACTTTTTTGCAAATCTTTTATTCATTTTTTCTATATCTTGCTATTTCACCGTCTGTATCTCTCGTTTCCCTTTCCCCTGACTCTCAGTCTGACAAAGGGGCACGACTCGAAACGTCACCTATTCTTTTTCTCCAGAGATGATGTCTGACCCATTGAGTTACTCCAGCTTTTTGTGTCTATCTTCGGTTTAAAACAGCATCTGCAGTTCCTTCCTACACATATTAAAACTGGAGTTTTTTTTCATTTGTAACTTTGCACTATTTTTGTTTGATTGTTTTTCCGTTTAAAAAGAAAATTATATATATATATATTTGTGTGTATGTGTGTGTGTGTGTGTATATATATATAATTATTTAGATATTGGTTTTACAATCATGCACTTCATTGGAGCTCAGTGTTTTTTAATGGCAGGGGTCAAAAAATAGATTTTGAGATTCTTGGTGATTTTCAAGATTCTGATCAGCACATAATATTGAGTTTTTCAACCAGTGATATCTAGAATAGAGAGGTAATGCCTGAATCTCAGTTATATACAGTTAAATTATCATCCATTACTGCCAGAAGTATCTGTAGTTTAAAATGAAGGTAGTTTATTTGCTCTGGTGATAAATTCCATTGTTCACACTGACAAATTTTATGTCAATTAAGTTGTAAACTCAAATATATGGATTTTAATTTTAGAATGGTTTGAGCTCTGTGCCTTTTTTTCCAGTTGAAATTTATACTTAATGTCATTGAGTGAATTACCATACTGTTAATTATCCGAATTCATCTCCTATGGCTTTGAACACAGGTACTGAAGATTAAGTTCAATTTCCAGGTCAAGTGGTGGAGGAAGGTTGGGAGATAATTGGATCAGTTTGGAAGGTGGAAAAAGCCAAGTGAGACAGATAATAAAAAGAAGAAAATTGAGAGGGAGGGAGAAGAACAAACAGAGGGACGAGGAGAGCAGAATAATGATTATTATTTCAAATAATTTAGCTATTGTTGACTCTGCACACATGATATTATATTACTTTATGCTGGTTGTGATTTTTATGGGCGCAGACATACATAATACTTTGGTCAAACACCATTTCAATATAAAGCAGGTGCAGATGTTACAATGCTCACAGATAATGGCACAACAGTGGCACAGTTCTCACTGTGACCTCATGAACTTTCTCTGGGTGCTCTGGTTTCCTCCCACATCCCTAAGACACATGGGTTTGTAGGTTAATTGGTCCTCTGTAAATTGCCCCCAGGGAGTGGATGAGGAAGTGGGATAACATAAAACTAGTGTGAAAGGGTGGCAATGGTCGGTGTGCACATGGTGGGAAAAAGGCCCTCTTTCCATGTTGTATCTCTCTCTAAACATATAGGACGCACAGTGGTGCAGCGCCAGAGTTGCTGCCTTACATCGCCAGAGATCCGGGTTCAATCCTGACTATGGGTGCTGTCTGTACGGAGTTTGTACATTCTCCCTGTGATGGCGTGGATTTTCTCTGGGAGCTCCAGTTTTCTCCCACACTCCAACAACATACTCCGGTTAATTGGCTTCTGTTAAATTTCCCTCGTGTGTAGGGAATGGACAGACAAACTTTTGAGGTGGTGACCCTTTTCTACACGCATTAAGTACAAAGTGCAGGCAACATCTATGAAGGGAATGGAGAGGCAGCATTTCGAATTGGGAGCCTTTCTCAGAATGGGTCAGAAGGGTTACAACCTGAAACATCTGTCCATTCCCTCCACAGATGCTGTCTGACCCGATGGGTTCCTCCAGCACTTTGTCTTTTGCTCAAATTTACGGCATTTGCAATTTCATGTGTCTGCAATTTATGTTCTTTTTTTATAGACTGGCAGCGCCATATAATGCTCTTCTGTAATGTTGCATGTTTTTACTACAATTAATTTACTGCGCAGAGTAACTTTGATGAATGGAAATCATGTAAACCAAAAGGTTTCATTTTGAGGACTATTCTGTGCTATGTAAACACATCTCAAATAAGACACAGGTTGGAATATTATGCTGGACCAATTATTAAGGAAGGAAAGAAAGTCACAGGTTTTCTCACTGGTCTTTGATCCCTGCAGGGAGGCGAATTTAATTATGTGCATATTAACTAAGTTCAGGTTGACTTTGATGATACGCTGTGCAGAATAATCTGCCGTTCCACTATATATATATAGATTTTATTTCGAAGTCTCGTGACGAGACTACGTGAAGAACCTACCAGCCCGCAAGCGCGTCAATACGTCGTCGCATGGCGCGAGATTCGGATGCATTCGAAAATGCTCCGTCAAGTAAGGTGTCAGGAACGGGCTCGGAGAGGCTGACAGGCGCGACCTGCACAGCAACCTCCATTTAAAGCTCCGAAAGGGAGCAGTTTGGCAAGCGTGGGGCTGAAGAGGTGAACAGGCGCGGCCTGCAAAAGGAACTGCGCTGAAGCTCCGATAAGGAGCAGCTGGTCGACCCAGGCTCGGAAAGCTGGCAGGTAAGGTCTGCAGACTAACCTCCGCGAAGGCTCTGAAATGGAGCAGCTTGGCGACCCGGGCTCGGGGACACTGGCAGCATAGTCTGTCCAGTATCCTCCGCTGGCTCTGAAAAAGAGCAGGTTGGCCACCCGGGCTCAGAGACGCTGGCAGGAGGCCTGCTCAGCAATCTCTGAAAGTTCCAAAATGGAGCAGCTTGTCGAACCCGGGCTCAGAGATGCTGGCAGGGTGGACTGCACAGCAACCTGTGTGAAAGCTCCAAAAAGGAGCAGCTTGTCTACCCCGGTTCAGGATAGATCAACTCGAAACTGGCTGTCCAAATGAACCATATTGGCCAGGGAAGCACTGCCTCAACATCTATGATTGAGGTTATCAGGCTGCCCACAAGAGTGAAGAAGGTTCATTGCAGATTCCGTAGGTTAATGCCACTATTTGAGTCTATCAGAAGTGCAAAACAAGGTCAAAAGACTTTAAACTCCAGCGAGTTCAGAGATTTCTCAAAGAGGGTTTACGGTCTTTGCCAGGTCGGTGGAGGGAACTCAGCTGTCTGAATTGCAGTAGACGCCTTAGCACTTCTGTGTAATGCACAGTTTGAGCACAATTATGTTAAGATGGTATAGGCCTGAGATCAACCCAATATATGCTAATTTTGTGCAAGGCTAGTAATGTGCAGTCTGCAAGTATCTCTTTGAAGAAGACTTGGGCAAGCAAGTAAAAGACTTGCAAGAGGAATTCAAGGCTGCGGTGGGTGTGGTAAAGACACCTTTGTGGGTAAGACTCCCGCTTACCTGCATGCATATCATCCCTACCAAGCTAGCGGCAGATACACAATTAAAACCAATCCAGAGGGCTTTTTATTCGCAGGTTTCAGCGCTCACCATGGAGGCAGTGCACGCCACATACTCAGTATCGTTCCCCAGCAGGCCACGATGCCAGAGCTAAGGGGACAGAGCAAAGTTTAGGGTCAGTTGACTCTGTTGATCAACCGTCTAAGGCCATTTTTGGTGGTGTCAGTCTCAGGGGTTGCTGGATCTTGGTGGCTGCTGGTGATAATCACATCTTGTCTATTATTTTATTGGCAGCCTTGATGGTTTTTATAGCAAGTGCTTTCTTAAAAACTGCCTTGATCACATCTACAGCCACCATCTGTCTCGTCATGGACAGCAAAGTGACAATGAGGTGGAGGCCGTTGAGGTATGCAAATATTATTCCATCAGCCGCATGAGATGTGCTGACGATATTCAAGTCAGAGATAGGTTGAGACTGTTCAAAAACAGGTGGGGACAGATAACCTCTGATCCTTCCATTATACAAATCATAAACGGTTATAAGATTCAGTTACTGGCTGATCAATTTCCTCCGCGGCAAGAGAAGCCAAGATTTCCGTACATACCGTCTAAAGAGGAAACTATGGCTATCCAAGTTGAAACAGAGGAATTTCACAAAAGGATTGAGCAGTCAGCCCATGAACAAGAGGGGGTATATTTCTAATATCTTCTCAAGGTTGAAGAAAAGTGGAGGATATCGAATCATTCTAGGATTTGGTTAGTCTGAACACGTGCTTGGAATATAACCATTTTAAGATGGATATTTTTCATTCAGCAAAATAGCTGATTACAGAGGATTGCTTTAGGGCCTCAATCGATCTTGAAGATGCATACTATTCCGTATCAATACGCAAGAGTCACAGGATTTATCTGAAGTTTATCTGGCAAGGTCAGTTGTGGCAATT
Source organism: Amblyraja radiata (assembly GCF_010909765.2). NCBI lineage: Eukaryota > Metazoa > Chordata > Chondrichthyes > Rajiformes > Rajidae > Amblyraja > Amblyraja radiata. Next base: position 40,194,633 of record NC_045969.1, on the reverse strand, counting down.
TTAGAATCTACCTAAGGGGTTGAGTTTAGCCCTAGGCTATTTACAAAATTCTAAATTCAATGTTGCCCTACTCAGATCTAAAGGGCATTTTGTCATGGAGTTATAGAGGACATGCTTATTGTAGGGAAGAGATCATGTGTCACAGAGTTAGCTGTTTCAGCAACCAAGGCACTCCTAGAATATCTAGCGTTTGTTATTCATCCAGGAAAGTCCATACTAGAGCCGGCATTATCTATTACATATTTAGGTTTTGTCATAAACTCTGCAGATATGTCTCTGACCCTACCCACAGATAAGACTCAGGGTATTATGTCAGAAGATGCCTCCAAAGATAATTCAAGACGAGGCAACATGAATTATAGTAGTGCCAAATTGGCCTACTCAAACATGGCTTCCATTGTAAATAAGTCTGCTGAAAGAAGCTCCCATATTTGCTCACAGACTAGAGCAATGGTTAGTTCAACCTATCACTTGTGCACCTATCATTGCATGGTTGAATGGAAAGTTTTGGGAAGAGACTACTTTTGAGCTACTTTTAAACAGAAGTAGCAGTGGTTTGTGGGTTTCTTTCAGTTTGGGTTTATGAGAAGCGACTTTGTTATAGCGCAATTAACACTGCTCGTAGTGCTTTGTCATTGTATCTAGTACTAGAAGTGGGACAATAAACGATTGGCTCTCACCCGCTGGTGACTAAGGTTATGGAAGGTGTCTTTTATATGAACACTCTAAAGCCTAGATACAAGTAGTGTGGAATGTGTAACCAGTATATAATTTTATGCAGATTATCAACAGCTGTATCCCTAACGTTGGAGCAGTTATTCTTAAGTTAGTTATGCTTATGACACTGATGTCAGCACGAAGAGCACAGTCTTTACGCAATCTCCGTCTGGATCACTCGGTCATATCTGACAAGAGGGTAGCATTTTATGTGAATGAACTCATAAAGCAGAGCAGGCACAGTTGGGTACAAGTTGTAGTTGACAGCATACCCACCAGATTGGAGATTGTGGGTGTTTATTAGGTGAAAAGTTACATTGAGGTTACTAAGAACCTATGAGATGAAGGAAAAGTTTCTTCATAGTTATATAATAGTTTCACGAGAGATTGTTCGTGCAGACTATTTCAAGATGGATAGAGTGTAAGCAGCTGAAAGCGGGAGTGAATACTAATAATTTCAAGTCGCACTCTACCAGGGCTGCTGGCATGTCAGCAGCCAATAGCATGGACATTTCCCTTTGATCACATTCTTGCAACAGCAGGAGGCTCAGATGAGCGCACTTTCGGAAGTTATAGAATATCGTTGAACATGTCTGGACATTTGCAGATAGAATTCTGGACAGTGCTACATGAGCTGTTGTCTAATTTGGTGCAAGTGGTCTATGGTTTCATACAGTTGCTTTGAAGATTGACGCGCATGAGGGCTGGCAGGTTCGTCACGTAGTCTCTCACTCCAACCTCATAAAATCAAGATCAAACTTCAAACGATAAGTTCTCATTTAATCTTTTATTCTTGATTAGTGCAAGTGTCAGAGGTTATGGGGAGAAGGCAAGAGAATGGGATTAGGAGGGAGAGTTAGATCAGCCATGATTGAGTAGCGGAGTAGGCTTGATGGGCTGAATGGCCTAATTCTACTCCTATTCCTTATGACCTCATGACCTTATTCGGAAAGAATATGAAGAATGTTCAACCTGGGTGAGAGAACAGAGAGGTGAGAGTGGAACTTCTTAAAATTCAGATTTTTTTGTTTTCTGTTCTATGCCTCATCTGTGAATTTAATTTCCATTAAAATAAATAGCATCCTCCAGAATAGAACATCCTCGGCTCAGGATTCACGACAAGACTGGAAAGAATAGGAAACCAAAATAGGTGTTATTGCGTTTTTAACATTGACTGAGAAGTTAAGCCTTTGACACAAATCCCAGTTAAATGAAATAATACCATTTAATTGCAATTTGCAATGTGAATTAATCACAGGTATTAAATATCATTGCCTGTGCAGAGGACAGCAGTGGATTTATTAATTACATGAGAACAGACTAATTTGCAATGATTTTGTAAGTCCCCTTTCAGTTTAAACGTAAGTGGCATTTAAGGTGCATTTGAAACAGGATTTAACTTCGGATTCTCTGACAGAAATGCTTAACATCTGCTTTTGTTCTGCACCATTGGATGGCTGTAACTTATAGAACTGTGCTTTATGTAAGTACAATAATTTATTGATATTACATGCTAATGCAGTTTGATGGAAAGTTTGTCCTCATGCCTTTACAAGTTAGCAACAATAATCAAAGTTAAAAAAGATCTAACACGTGAAACCAATCGAGATTACATTGTAGCAATGTTACAAAATTTTGAGATTTAAAAAATCAAGTCTGCAATTTATCCCATCAGATAAAGCATAAAAAGAAGTTTAATTTGACACCTAATTCACTTTCATATCTCAAGTATTTAAAAAGTTATGGCCATTTTCATACTCGGAAATTAGCATCTTGTTCATTATTGATTTTCTATGGACATAACAAAAAAGCTGTGATCGTGGACAGTCAAAAGCCCATAACCTTCTTAAAAATTAAGAGAACTGAATGAAATTTTCAGTTATCGTAGATTGAACCATTCTGAAACAAATATAAAATAATCTTACTTGGATGACCTGAAATTAAAGCATATAATTAGTTAGTTACCCAAGTGTAGCTAATTTCAAACTTCAATTACTAGATCTAAACATCTATCCATTTCTTAATAAATGATTAACATTTTTAAATAAGTGTCCAAATAATATTCATAAATAATTCACAATAAAACATGATTTTTAAATCTCATTTACATTAATTTATAGGCCAAATGGAAGGAATTTAGTGTTTAATTGCTGTAAATTAAAGTCCATTTTAAATCAGCTTTCTAGTGGGATCCTGTGAACGCGCTGGTTTAGAATGTTCACATTGCGGTAGATTTATGCCCTCAAATGCCCAGAAAAATACTGCGGGATATAATGGGCCCAAAATGAGTTACTCGCAATATTAAACTTTGTATAAAGGGATCTTAAGAAGCCCTTTTTAATGTAAAAATAAGCAGCATACCTTCTATTATTTGCTCTATGCAACCCTGACAGCTGCCGGTGGTCGCGGGTTTAGAGATTGATTTTCAAACTACTATAACTATTATACGAGGCCTTTAAAACTAATAATAGCTTTTGCGACGGGGTCTTCCAGCGATTTTTCGTTAATAATTAACTAGGCTGAACATCTTCGATTTGAACAGCCCAGAGAAAATCGCGTTTTAAACCCGCCCCCCTCTAAACGGCGCCAAAATCGCGCACACCCGCAGCGACAGATTTTCAGCGACGCTTCAGGTAGGCTTTGCAACATACCTATATATTGTGTCCAAATATGTCAGTAAATCTCTTGGGACAAAATATCTACTGACTATTGACTTATTCTAATGTAAATCTAGATCTGTTTTGTACAGTAACCCTACAAGTAATCAAAATATTTCTGAAAACAAATTAACACACAGCAAAAAGAAAAATGTTGAAGGAACTCAATGGGTGAGGCAGCATTTGTGGAGGCAGAGGGATAGTTGTTATTTTAGGCTGAGTCCCTGCATTAGGATCTGAGCCACATATTTGGTTGTCAATTGTTCAGGTTGGACTACAGAGGCATTTTGTATTTCAGCTAATTTTACTGCAATGCTTCTCAAAATTCCCTAATGACATAAACATTCAATGCCCTTGAGTCTTATATTCTACCCAAAGGAATTATGGCACTCCAGGTTTATCCAGAAAGCAAAGGTCAGCACCAGCTTCTGTTTCCATAATCAGCCATCTCTATAAAATCAGACGAATAGCCCCAACCCGTAATGTTGCCTTTCCCTGTTCTCCAGAGATGCTGCCTGACCCACTGAATTACTCCGGCACTTCATGTCTTTGAAAAATATCTCTGCTACTCCAACAATAAACATTGAGAGCATGCAATTAATTGAAACAAAATTAAACCATCTGAAGAAGAGCTCCAAACTGAAATGACGCCTATCCATGTTCTTCAGATATGCTGCCTGATCTCCTGAGTTACTCCAGCACTTTGTGTTTTTTTTGTAAACCAGCATCTGCGGTTCTTGTTTCTCCAATTAATTTCTTGTCAAGAGAAAATCTCACTTACTCTACTTCTTGAGTCCAAACCCTTTCTTTCCTCCAAATTCCTACAGTGATTCCCATTTCCTTCCTGCCTCCCCAGCCATGCTGAGAGCTGGCATTGTAAATGGTTCCCTTTGATCCGTTTGAGGCAGGAAACATGTTCCCAATGTTGGGGGAATCCAGAACCAGGGGCCACAGTTTAAGAATAAGGAGTACGCCATTTAGAATGGAGATGAGGAAACACTTTTTCACACAGAGAGTTGTGAGTGTGGAATTCTCTGCCAGAGGGCAGTGGAGGCCGGTTCTCTGGACACTTTCAAGAGAGAGCTAGATAGGGCTCCTAAAGTTAGCAGTCAGGGGATACGGGGAGGAGGCAGGAACTGATTGGGGATGATCAGCCATGATCACATTGAATGGCGATGCTGGCTCGAAGGGCCGAATGGCCCACTCCTGCACCTATTGTCTATTGTCTATTGTCTATTGTCTATTGACCGTGCACAGGTCTGCTCCTTTTCAAACCCATGTCATTATCACTTCTGAAAAGCTGCATTAAAAAACATGTTTTTTGACCTTTTTCAAACTCCCTTTCATCCCTAGAATCTTGCCTGGGATGCTGCCTGGTAGACTCCCATTCCTCCTATAGGGTCCTGTTTGATTTACCCTACTGTTTATTCATTTCTCTTCACAGATGCCATACAGTTCACTCACTCCAGTAAATACCTCCCCCTCAAAAAATTAGATGTCATCTCCATTGACTCCACTGTCACATCTTGGAGCAACCCAGGTGAGGTATAGAACTGCCGGTCATGTGACTAACTTCACATTCTTCCTTTTGCTTCCAGCAGAACATTAGTAATTGTACCTTAGCAATGGCGCAATGGTGCTTTATTTGCTACAGTTCTGGGGTCCATACTTAAGAAAGGATGTACTAGCCCTGGAGGCAGTGCAGCGAAGGTTTACAAGATTAATTCCTGCAATGAGGGGATTGACATATGAGGAAAGGTTAAGTAGGCTGGAACTCTACTCTTTGGAGTTTAGAAGAATGAGGGGCGATCTCATTGAAACATATAAGATCGTGAGGGGCCTTGATCGGGTGGATGCACCGAGGATGTTCCCAATGATCGGGGAAACTAGAACTAGGGGACATAGTTGCAGAATAAGGGGGGGCTCTTTTAAAACTGAGATGAGGAAGAACTTCTTCACCCAGAGGGTGGTTAATTTATGGAATTCACTGCCCCAGGGAGCAGTGGAAGCAGAAACTTTAAATATATTTAAGACTAAAATAGATGGTTTTTTAGCTGCCAAGGGGATAAGGGGCTACGGGGAGAGGGCAGGGATATGGACCTAGGTATGGTTAGTATAGTAAGACCTGAGTGATCTCCTGGACAAGTGTCGATCGCCTGGATTGGGGTCGGAGAGGAATTTCCCGGATTTTTTTCCCGAATAGGACCTGGGTTTTTATCCGGTTTTTTGCCTCCCCCAGGAGATCACGAGGTTCTTGGGGTGGAGAGGGGTGATAGCGGTATAAAGGGGAGGGTAGTGTCTTGTGTTCTGTGTCTTGTGTCTACTGTTTGTGGGTAAGTGTGTCTGTTTAGTGTTCAGCCATGAGCGAATGGCGGTGCGGGCTCGACGGACCTGGTGGTCTACTCTCGCACCTACTTTCTATGTTTCTATGTTTCTATGTGCAACTGCACAGTGAAATTCGTTTGCATATATTACACATGCAGGCACTGCCATCTTTGGCGCCATTATTCAATGTCCAAAGTCCGGTCGGCCCGTGAGCTCGATGTACCGCAGCTTTTCCTGCGAACTGACATCCCTCTCCTTGCCCGGCCATCTTTGCGTCCTGCGGGCGGCTCCTGCAGCCGATCTACTGGCCTTTGCTCTTCACGTCCAACGTCTCCAGCTCTATCCCGGTCCCACAGACATGAGCCTTCGGGCACGAAGCCGGCATTCCAGGCTGTATTCTGTACTATATTTCCGTGTGTTCTTCCATGCAGAACAAAGTTGGCCGTGATTCAACTGAAGATATTCTGACGTGATGAAAGATAGAATTTATTTCAAGTTACTTACGTCTTTTTGAAAGACACAAAGTGGGGGAGTAACTCAGCAGGTCAGGCAGCTTCCCTGGAGAACATGGATAGGTGATGCTTCAGGTCGGGACCCTTCTTCATAATGATTGCAGGGATGGCATTACTTTCTTTCATGTGACTACTTCCATCCTTACAACATCATCTGTCTCATCCCCAGCCTAAGCCTACTCACTGAAAGTGCTGCTCTGCAGTCCCTTTACCCTGCAGTCTTATCTACTCAATGTACTGTACATATTGCCGGTATCATGTTATCCACAACCTTCAGTTTATCAAGAACCCCAACATCACTCTCTCCCCTCTCATCTCTGCTCTCTGTGGATTGCAATGCCCTTTGTTTCCCCTCAAGGTTACACATTTAAAATAACTACTCTTGTGATCATATTCTTCCCTGGATTCGCTCGCCGCTGTCCATGTAACTTCATGCCATGCTTCAACCACTAGCAATCCTTTGTATTCTGACTTTCTTAGATCAACTACTGACAGCCGCGGCCCTGGCTCCCTACTATTTGCCCGAGAAGCTTGTATTCTCTCGATGCTTCTGGCTCGCTGCTTTAACTTTGACCACATTTTTGTTCCCATTTCCTAATTGTTCTTTCCTCGGCAGGCATCTCTGTGTTTCATGGCTCTGCAAGGCGCCTTTTGACATCTTGCTTTGTCGAAGTTACAATTTAAAAACCAGTTTTGTAAACACCGCAGTTTAAAGTGCAGGAATTCAGTCTTTGTTGCTGACATTTTACTCTATCAGGACTCGTACACTTTTAAAGTAAAAAGATTGAATGATGAAATTATAGGAGATACAAGGGACTGCAGATGCTGGTTTACACAAAAAGACACAAAGAGCTGGAGTAACTTAATCGGCAGGTGTTTTCAAGTTCTACATCTTTGCTTTTATATCATTGGGTTTTTAGGGTATGTGTCTTCATCTAGAAATCCCACAATAACATGGAGAGCGCCACTCTCTGGTCACAAGAATACATTATAATTCATTTCACTCAGTCTTCTTTGATTTATAACATTTTAGTTTTAGTTTTAGAGACAGCAAGGAAACTTTGGCCTACCGAGTCCATGCCGCCCACTGATCACTCATACCCATTAGCTTTGTGTTATCCCACTTTCTCATCAATGCGCTACATGTTAGGGGCAATTTACAGAAGGCCGAATAACTACAAACCCACAAATCTTTGGGATGTGGGAGGAAACCCACATTTTTACAGGGAGAAAGTGCAAACTCCACACAGACAACACCCGAGGTTGGGATCAAACCTGGGTTTTTGGCACCGCATTTTACAATAAGCTCTACCCGCTGCGCCACTGTGACCGAATGAACATATTCCTTTTGTAAAATCGAGGAATGGCTATAAAGCAAAGTCATGGACCCAAAGGGTTGAATTATAAGGAAAAGTTTTCCATCTGTTTAAGGGGTGATGTCAAAGTTTAGAAGATATCAATTGAAAATGATAGGTAGTTAGAGAGAGGTCCTATTCCAAACATTAGAACATGTTTTTCAAGTGAAGTTTGGACACATTTTGACATGTAAAGGCTGCTATGAATGTGGAAGACTTTTTTACACATGGACAAATAACTGTAAGATCAATTGTTGGTTTCAAGTTTACATAAAATTGATTTTTGTTACCCAGAGTGGTAAGCGACTGATGTGGTGTATAGGCAAGAATATAGAGTTAGTTCACCAGATCAGCATGATCTTAATTTAGTTTAGTTTAGTTTATTGTCACGTGTACAATGAAAAGCTTTTGTTGTGTACGAACCAGTCAGTGGAAAGACTATACATAATCACAATCGAGCCATCTACAGTGTACAGATTCTTGATGAAGGGAATAACGTGTAGTGCAAGATAAAGTCCAGTAAAGACCAATTAAAGATACCTCCAATGAGGTAGATAGTAGCTCAGGACTGATCTCTAGTTGTTGGTAAGATGGTACCTCTTGCCTGATGGGAGAGGCCCTAAGCTATTTCACTTGTGAGCCCCCCCCCCCCTCAATCCCCCACCCCCACAATTAGAGGACCACGACTACCCGACAGTGACAGTGTGACACTTTTAGATCCTACTGTATGTTGTCATTAAACAGTTGGTTTTAAAATACATATTGTATTCACCGCGGAGCGGGCGATGCCTTACCTGGATCGCCGTTTGAAGCTCTGGAGTGTTGGGCCTGCTGCTTCAACATCATGGAGCTGTGGTTTGCGGAGCTCCCAGCTTCGGGCCGCGCTGATTTTAATATCGCGGAGCCCTGGGAACCCTTTGCCGAGGGCCGCCAGCGTAAATCTCCACCCAGCTCAGCTTATGGACTTCGGGAGCCGCGGTCTCTGGAGGAAGTGGCCGATTCGGAAGCCCAAGCTGCTGAGAATGTTCTCCTGTTCCGACGTCGGATGGTGACCCCCAAATTTCACTGTACCAATGGCCATGAGGGGGGGGGGGGTCCAAGAGAAGGGGGTCCGTTGGAGACGGGAAAAGGGATCATCAATGGGGGCGAGAACTCCTTCCCATGGAAGAACGGTGTGAGGCGGAGGCGACTGAAGAAGAGCTCCAAATTGTGGCGGGCGCGGAACTCATTGAAGTGGGGACGGAGGGGGACAAAGGTGAGGCCTCTGCTGAGGACCGGCCATACAGTATCTGAGAGGGGGAGGTCAGGGGGGATGGTGAGCACACGGCAGGGATGGGAGTTGGGACCGGAGGAAGGCAGATGAGTGGACTGAGGCCAAGGCGATGTCTGGTGGAGGGGTGGTGGGTGGTCAGGTGGTAAGGGGGTATGAAGACTAGTGTGGGTGGGGAAGAGCTGGGGTCACATGCTTTGAGGGGAATGGGGAAGGCCCAGTGGGACAGCCACTGAGATTACCAGGGTTGGGGGACTAGCACAAGGACCCAGCGCAGTTAAACCCAGGGGAGTGGGAGTCTGCAGCGTGGAAACTTCAGGCCCAGTGCTGAGTCCAGGCTGCAGGTAAGGCGAAGGCTGCGGGCTGCTGGAGGGCGGTGGAGTGGCGAGGGTCGGCGGGCAAAGCATAGGAGGTCCCGGTGGGCGGATGGTCGGTGGGGCGGCGAGGTTCGATGGGTCCGGTGAGGCAGCGAGGTGAGTAGGCCCCCCTAGATCTCGAGGCCCTAAGCTTAAGCTTGTCTAGCTTATACGTAAATCCGGCCTTGGGAGAGGGGAGAAGAGGGTGTAACTGGAGTGAGACTCATCCTCAAATATGCTGGTGGCCTTGCTGAGGCAGAGTGAAGTCTGAATGGAGTCAATGGTAGGGAGATTGGTTTGTATGATGGTCTGGATTGCGTCCACAATTCCCTGCAATTTCTTGTGGTCTTAGATGGACCTCTCTGAATGTTGGAACAAGCTCAAAAGGCTAAGTAATCTGTTTCATTTTCTGTGTTTCTGTTCCTGAAGAAGGCTGGTCTACATTTCAAGGATATCCATGTATATTACCTCCATGAAACTTTACCTTTACCAACCAACCTCATGGAACTATTTGGAGAAATTGCAGGATGGAACTGCATGGGGACTTATCGGCGCGACTGACGTCGCAGCGGCCTCTGCAGTCCGTCTGTCTTTTTTTATTTTATTGTTCTGTTGAGGGTATAGTTTGTGGTGGGTTTTTGACTGTGTATGTGTGGGGGGCGGGGGGGGGGGGGTGGGTGGGGGAAACTTTTAAATCTCTTCCCTGTACGGGGGCCCGACCTTTTCCCTGTCGGGTCTCCGTTGCCGTTGGGGCCTAGCACCGTGGAGCGGCCTCCAACCAGAACGACAGCTCAAGTCACGGAACCGGCGGAGCTGCGGACCTACCATCGTGGAGCTGGCCGGCTTCGGAGCGTGGAGAGTTCGGTGCGTGGAGAGCTGCGGTGGCGCACGGCTGCGACCCGACTCCGGTTGATGGTGACACCGGTAGCTCGCGGGTCCCCGGTGGGAGACTGCTTTGCGGGGCACTGGCAACGGCGACTTCTCCCGCCCGAATTGCGGGGTTGAAAGTGACCTGTAGCGGGGCCTTACATTGCCCGGCGCGGCTTAAAGAGCCGCGGGACTTGCTAGCGCCCGCCGTGGGCTTTGACTTTGACTTCGGGAGAAGAATGGAGAGCAGGGGAGAGACAAGACTTTGCCTTCCATCACAGTGAGGAGGAGATTCACTGTGATGGATGTTTGTGTAAATTGTGTGGTGTGTGTCTTGGTTATTTTCTTGTATGACTGCAGAAATCAAATTTCGTTTGAACTTCATGTGAGGTTCAAATGACAAATAAACGGTATTATATTGTATTGTATATTGTATATTGTATTGTATGTAAAGTGCATTTGACACGGGATTTATGCTAGAAATAATGGGCATGAAATCTAGTGGAATGGATTTCAACATAAGCAAGTGTGAGGTTCTACATTTTGCTAAGAAAAAAAAAGATATTTCTTGGAAAATTAGAATTTAAATATGATGAAAGGAAGAAGGAGCAAGGAGCTCAAAAGCACAAAGCACGACATTGTGACATGATTAACGGGAGAATCAATAAGCGAATCAAGGTTGGTTGGTTATTGTAAGGTTCCATGAGGTTGGTTGGTTATTTTTCTAAAGGGTAGAATTGAACAAAATGATCTCAAACATAAAAAGTAACAGGAGGTGATTCAGTCCTTGCCTGTTCAGCCATTAATTAAGATAATGGCTGATTTTTGTCTAATTGTCTTTTGATGTTGATCTATTATTGTCACATCCACCGAGATACAGTGAAAAGCTTTTATTTGTGCGCTATCCAATTAAAACAGATAATACTGTAAATGAATACAGACACGTCATACACATGTGTAACAGGTGAACCAAAAAAAAAAAATGCCAGAGTGTGGAATATAGTTTTTCAACATTGTAATGTTACTGTTACAGAAATAAAGTCCAATGTCCGTAATGAGGTAGGTTGGAAGATTGGGACTATGCTCGAGCCTATGGGGGGACAGTTCAGGCGTCTAATAACAGAGAACTTGTCCAGGAGTCTGGTGGTACGTGCTTTCAAACTTTTGTATCTTCTGCCTGATGGGAATGGGGAAGATGGAATGACAAGCGTGAAAAGGTTGGCTGCATTTCCGAGGTAACATGAAGTATAGATATAGTGGGGAGTCTGGTCTGTACGATGGACTGGGCTACATCCACAACAAGATGCGTATATTAACACACTGCACTTGACCTCAAGAGTGCAATCCATTAAAGTTAACAAAATGAATTTCTGAGGCAGAATAAAACACACTGATGCCTCTATACAAGGTGTTTGCTGCAGCAAACTTGGGAATGATCTTGAGGCAATTTAAGTTCAATCTGTAACAATATTGCTTTCCTGCTCAGCAAGTTAGCTTGATAATTGATTCTGTAATACTATTTTGAAATGTGAATAAGCTAAAGAAATGATAAGATTTAAAATTGAATGGTAAAGAAACCCTTGAGCAAAGGTAGATAAGCTGTGTGCATACATAATAATCCTTAAAGAGTTAAGCTTGATTTAGTTTGAGAGAGGAAGGCATTGAAATTATCTGGAAGATGAGTTCAACACCTTCTACACTTTGAAAGGGAGAACAATGACACACTTACATGAGGCCCTGAGGCCCCTGTGCTCCCAGCATCTGAGGCCAATGTCAGGGCATCCTTTAAGAGGATGAATCCACAAACAGCTGGGCCAGACGGCATAGATAACCATGTACTGAAGACCTGTGCGGACCTAAAGGCTGGAGTACTCAAGGACATCTTCAACCTCTCGCCTCTGCACTCTGACATTCACCACCTGCCTCAAAGGTCATCACACTTGCCTCGACGACTACCATCCGGTAGCAAGAACATCCATCATAATGAATCACTTTGAATTTGGTAATGGCATGAATCAATTCCTGCCTGAGAAATGGCCCAGTTCTTCATCAATCTATCGACACAACGGGTCAAGATGCCACTCTGCTCTGGACCATCTGGATTTCAGGAAGGCAAACATCAGGCTTCCAGACCACAGTGCAGTGTTCAACACTATCTTCCCCTTGAAACTCCATATCAAGCTCCAAACCGTGGGGTTTTATACTTCCCTTTGCAACTAGCTCATCGAAGACCTTAATCAGTGAGGATCCATAGCAACAGTTCCTCCTCATTGTCCACAGTTATACCTCAAGGCTGTGTGCTCCTTGCTCTACTCTCTTTACATCCATGACTATATGCTAAGCACAGTCCCAATGCCATCTCAAATTCACCATGGACATCACTGTGGTTGGTAAAATCACCAGTGGTAATTCATAGGTTCATAAATCATAGGAGTAGATTTAGGCCTTCAGCCCATCACATCTACTCCACCATTCACTCGTGGCTGATCTATCGTTCCCTCTCAACCACATTCACCTGCCTTCTTCCCGTAACCTTTGACACCCTTAATAATCAAGAACCGGTTAATCTCTGCATAAAAAATACCCAAAGACTTGGCTTTCACAGTTGTCGGTGGCAATGAATTCTACAGATTCACTACCTTCTTGACTAAAGAAATTCCTCCTCATCACCTTTCTAAAGGTAGGTCCTAGTATTCTGAGGCTGTGCCCTCTGGAGCTAGACTCTCCCACTAGTGGAAACATCCTCTCCACATCCACTCTGTCCAGGCTTTTAATTATTTGGTAGGTTTCAATGAGATCCTCCCTTATCCTTTTAAACTCCAGCGAATACAGGACCAGGGCAGTCAAACGCTCATCATATGTTAATCAGGATCAATTTTGTGAACCTATTCTGGATCCTCTCCAAAGACAGCACATCCTTTTTCAGAAAATAGTCTACACCTATTTTTCGACTTACCAAAGTGCATGATCACACACATTGCTATGCTGTATTCCATCTGCAGCTTCTTTGCCCACCCTCCCAACCTATCCAAGTTATTCTGCAGACTGCTTCCTCTGCACTACCTGGCCCTCCACCTATCTTCATATCATCTGCACACTTGACCACAAAGCCATCAGCAAACAGGAGAGAGATAGAACACATGGTTGAGTGATGCCACAGCAACAACATTTTACTCAGCTTCAACAAGACCAAGGAAATGTAGAAACAAAGAACTGCAGATGTTGGTTTACAAAAAATGACACAAAGTGCTGGAGTACCTCAGCGGGTCAGGCAGCACCTGTGGACAGCATGGACAAGTGATGCAACTATCCATGTTCTCCAGAGATGCTGCCTGACCCATTGAGTTACTCCAGCAATTGTGTCTTATTTTAATAAGAGCAAGGAATGAGTCGTTGACTTTGGAAAGGGGAAGTTGGGAGATCATGTGCCAATCTTCATAGGCAGGTCAGTAGTTTAGTTTAGTGTAAGGGTCTCATCCCAAAACGTCACCTATTCCTTCTCTTCAGAGATGCTGCCTGACCTGCTGAGTTACTCCAGCATTTTGTGTCTATTTATGGAGGGAATGGCTAGGCGACGTTTAGGGTTGGGTCCCTTCTTCAGGCATTTTTTAAGGGGTTAGGAAAGATTGAAAATTTCACGTATTTAAATATGTTGTTACGAATATAACTAGTAGTGTGGGAGAAAATTCCATGAGCCATAATTGCCACATACAAAGGTTCAAAGGTTCAAAGGTTATTTATTGGTCACATACACCATAGGTGTAGTGAAATGCTTCTTGCCAATGCAGCACATAAATAAAGAATACAGACATAACAATAATAAAGAGATTTAAACATAAAAACATCCCCCACAATGGTTCCCATTTTATCACAATTTATATACATCTAAAATAAATACAGATGTAAGTAAAATTACAAATTTTTTAGATAATTGCAAGCTCCCAAAATTGGATAGTTTAGAACAAGAGCAATTAGGAGCACGGATTACTAGTGAAGAAATAAAACAAATAATAAACTCACTGAAAAATGGGAAGACCCCAGGACCAGACGGTTTTAGTAATGAATTTTATAAAAGATTTCAGGAGTCAATTATACCAAGATTATTCAATTTATACACGCAGGCTTATACCGAAAATAAACTACCAGAAACCCTAGCAGAAGCAACAATAACACTTATACCAAAAAAAGATAAAGATTTAGATGAACCGGGTTCTTATAGAGCTATTTCACTACTAAATACGGATCAGAAAATTTTAGCAAAGATTCTAGCTAGAAGGCTAAATATTTATATTAACAATTTAATAAATACGGATCAAACGGGATTTATACCCAAAAGACAATCATTTAATAATTTGAGAAGGCTTTTCAATATAATGTACTCTCATAATGAGGACAATGAAGATATTTCAGTTGTCACGCTGGATGCAGAGAAGGCATTTGATCAAGTAGAATGGCAGTATTTATACAAGGTACTCCAAAAATTCAATATGGGAGAGAATTTTATTAGATGGGTTAAACTACTTTACGATAGACCTACGGCAAGAATATTAACTAACAATACGCTATCTCCAAAATTTTACTTATCAAGGGGTAATAGGCAAGGGTGTGCCTTATCACCATTGCTATTTGCCCTTATGATAGAACCGTTGGCCGAAAAGATTAGAAATCACCCGAATATTCACGGATATAACACTAAGGATTCAAAGAATAAAATGTCACTATATGCTGATGATATTCTTTTATATATTACTAATACACAAACGAGTATACCCACCTTATTAACACTAATTGAGGAATTCGGCTCTTTTTCAGGATATAGAATAAATTGGGATAAAAGCGAAATTATGTCTTTAAAACCACAGGATTCGAGACACTTACTAAAATTCCCCTTCAAAATTGCAACAGAAAAATTCAAGTATCTGGGTATTCAAATTACAAGAAGACACAAATCATTATTTAGTGCCAATTTTATACCACTATTAAATAAACTGAATGATATGATTAAATTTTGGAAAACACTTCCGCTCTCATTGATAGGTAGAATCAACGCTATAAAAATGACTTTCTTACCACAATTAATATATTTGTTTCAAGCGATCCCAATATATATTCCAAAATATTTTTTCAAAAAACTAGATTCCACTGTCACTAATTTTATATGGGATTACAGAACACATAGAATTCAACGAAAGCATTTGTGCAAATCTAAAGAAGTTGGGGGTTTATCATTACCTAACTTTATGTATTACTACTGGGCAGTGCATATTAAGAACATAATGTACTGGCTGGATAGTTCCACTCAGCAGTTGGAGTGGATAAAAATGGAGAAAGAGGAGTGCTATCCGCACGATATAGGAACGATCCTGCTCTCACCGATAAAATTGAATAGTATAATATACAAGAAGAACCCAATTATTCACAATATAATAAGAATTTGGAAACAAATAAAAGTATCCTTGAAATTAAATAATTTATCAGTACTAACCCCACTATTGAACAACCCCGCATTCAAACCTTCTCTCATCGACAACACATATCAACAATGGGATAGACTGGGGATTAGGAAAGTAGGGGATATGTATGAATTGGGTAAACTGTTATCATTTCAACAATTAAAATTTAAATTTAAATTGAAGGATAATCAATATTTTAAATATATACAGGTATGTGACTTTATGAAGAAATATATACATAGATTTCAAACTATATTTTTAGACCCTTTAGAAGAAGCAATGAATATTAAGGCTGATTCACAAAAATTAATTTCATACTTTTATAATAATATATTAGATAGAGAATCACCCTCAACAGAAGCACTAAGGGAAGATTGGGAACATGAGCTAATGATAAAGATCTCGAAGGATAGATGGGAAAAGTATTTGATGAATACACATAACTGTTCTATTAATACAAGACATAATTTAATTCAATTCAAATTATTACATAGACTATATTATTCAAAAACGAGGTTGAATAAATTTTATCCAAACGTCTCTCCCAGATGCGATAAATGTTTGTTTCAAAACGCTAATTTAACACATTCATTTGTAGGATGTACAAAGTTGAATAAATTTTGGAGTGATATATTTGATATATTTACAAAGCTCTTCAAGTCAAGAATAGAACCCAAAATGGAATGGATTATATTTGGAATAATAGGAGAAGATACCAATTTAAATAAAGACCAAAATGTTTTTTTTAATTATGGGTTAATAATTGGAAAGAAATTGATACTTAAATTTTGGAAAAATACAACCATACCAACTGTTAAAATGTGGATTAGGAATATGATGGACATAGCACGCCTTGCTTGAAGAAATGAGACTCCGACTAATAGATAAATATGACCAATTCTTAAGGAGTTGGTCTCCTTTCATCGACTTTTTGGAATCATGTGATGCAGCGGTACCATAAGGATTGCTGATTTCAGTTCATGACGTGGATAGATCTACATCTCCGAATATAGATTTGAAAAATTCTCTTTTAAGGGGCCTTTTCTTCTATTTCTACTTTCCACCTTTTCTTTTTTATTTTATTTTTTTATTTTTATTTTTTATATCCACACTTCACATTTTTCTACTCTCTACCATCTATTTTTCCACTCTTTCCCCTTTCTATTGTTTTCTTTTTCTTGTCTTGCCTACTCATAACATAAAACTAGAGGTTGTACATAGAATGGATTACGGTATGACATAGTTGGCACCTAAAATTAGGTGCCACTGTATTGTTTTGTATGGTATTAACTTCTAATAAAATAAACAAAAAAAAAAAAAAAAAAAAAAAAAAAGAAAAACAATAATAAAGAGATTTAAACATAAAAACATCCCCCACAATGGTTCCCATTGTGAGGGAAGGGACAATGTCCAGTCCCCATCCCATGTCCACCCATAGTCGGACCCATTATGGCCTCCGCAGTTGCCTCTACGGAGACCCGATGTTCCAGGCCGTTCTCGCCGGGTGATGGTGCTCCGGTGTCGGGAGAATCCTCTCAGCGGCATGGGAAACCTAGAAATGCCGCTTCCTTACCGGAGACCGCGGCTTCCGAAGCCAACAGGCTGCGCTGGATGCAGCTCCACCACTGGCGATCTCGGCGAGAGATCCCAGGCGCCCGAAAGTAGCAGTGTGTAAAAAAATAGATATTACGTGCTTTGTAGTGTCCTTGTACCAATCAAACGCCAAATTCAAATTCTATATTTTGAAAATGGGCAAAGCAAAAGTAGCATGTTCTCTAGAAAGGCTTATCCTAAAATAATTGATCGGAAGGGTGTGATTTTCAGTCAGGATGTCTGGATCATTCAGTCAGTGAGCTCGCGTTCCGGAGCTCTTATCTATGACCCCTCTACATAAAAACAAAGTGTCAATGCCTTTTCTAGGTCTACTAATCCACCTGTAGCTTCAGTTGCAGGTACAGCTGAAGGGATTTGGCGCTCGGGCAATGCCATGAATTTATATGAATTTAAAAAATCTGATACGAATAATCGTTCAAAAGCTACAACCACAATGTGATAAATGACACTAAATAAAACTGAAGCAAATAAAGGCAAACAGAAGAACTAACCTTGAAGGAGAGAGAGAAATAAACGTATTTATTTTAAATTCATATAACATCCCTAAATGGCGGGTATAAATTACTAAATAACGTGGGTAGACAAAAATGCTGGAGAAACTCAGTGGGTGAGATGCTGCCTCACCCGCTGAGTTTCTCCAACATTTTTGTCTACCTTCGATTGTTCCAGCATTTGCAGTTCCTTCTTAAAATAACGTGGGTGAATGACTGTACCTGCACAGAAGAAGCCCGTGCTCGCGGTCCGGAGCCCTTAATGACAGTAAGTTTTAAGAAATTCTGCCGTGAATTTTATTCAAAGGAACGCGGTGTCATTAATACTGGGTCAAAACACAATTATATTGACTGAGGAATGCAGATCGATATGTTGGTGACACTTGTATAACTACGCGTTAACTACTGGCTGTTAACAAGTGCTAGCAGTGGCAGTTAACAAATCGTTTTCATCTCAGTTGAATCAAGTGATAAATGACTCCAATCTTTCTGCAGTACTCATTAAACCCGAGCTGGAAACTGAAAAGTAGGGGAACGCCGTCCCCCTGCGTACCCCCCCATTTCCATCACTGGTGCTGGTGACAGTATTGAGAGTTAACCGCAGGGCTGTGTTTTGTTGGTGAGGAATTTCACCAACTGGGGTCGCTGCTAAGTGGATAGAGAGTGTTGCCCACCAGCCTAGCGCGGGGCCCAATTAGGAGCAATTGGTCCAATTGGCTTAAGGCCGGCCCTGGCTGCTGAAGCCTGAAGTCCCACAACAACAGGTCCAAGAAGATTTAGAAGTGTTCCACACCACCAGTTTCAGGAACAGTTTCTTCTCAGCTATTGTCAAGCAACTGAACCGCCCTTCCGCAATTAGAGAGCAGTCCTGAATTCCAATCTACCTCATTGGAGACCCACGGACTATCTTTGATCGGACTTATCTTGCACTAAACATTATTCCCTTATCATGAACTGTATCTGTACTGTGGACGGCTCAATTGTAATCATGTATTGTCTTTCCACTGATTGGTTGGCATGCAACAAAAGCTTTTCACTGTACACGTGACGATAAACTAAACTAATCTAAACTACACTTACTTTCCTACAATCATCAACCAGGTTTTTGAACCAACCTGCACAGCCTTAATCCTACCTCGTCAAACAGAACACAGCGGCCAACCGCTAGCACTGCCATGGACGTTTCTAATTATGTGTTTGTACCAATGTCTTGTTTTTTGCAGTTTTCATTCTTTCAGAAATGTTATGGGTAATTATGCATAATTGATGTATAGTGAGTTTTTATGTGTTTGTCTGGCTCTATCTACTTGTGATGCTGCTGCAGGCATGATTTTTCATCTTTACTTTACAGTTTAGACTTTAGAGATACCGCACAGAAACAAGCCCTTTGGTCCACCGAGTCCGCACTAGCATTATCCTACACACTAGGGACAACTTTACTGAAGCCAATTAACCTGCAAACCAGCACGTCTTTGGAGTGTGGGAGGAAACCGGAGAATCGGAAGGAAACCCACGCGGTCACAGGGAGAACGTACAAACTCTGCACAAGCAGCGACTGTAGTTAGGATCAAACCCGGGTCTCTGGCGCAGTAAGGCAACAACTCTATCGCTGCGCCACTGTGCCACCCTGTGTCATACCTGTACCTCACGGTACTTGTGTATGTAACAATAAACTCAGGTTGATTCAGTTCTCAGCTCTAAGGTCATTGTGAACACTGTCAGGGTGTCAGGGTTATGGGGCGAAGGCAGGAGAATTGGTTGAGAGGGAAAGATAGATCAGCCATGATTGAATGGCAGAGTAGATGGGCTAAATGGCCCAATTCTGCTGCTAGAATTCATGAACTTCTCAACCAATGAAAGGCATAAATGATGAAGGGAGAAACAATCTGTTTGAGCTGCAACATATTTGAGGACTAGATGGCATGAGATTAAAATGATAAAGCTCCATTGAGACTAAAAGATTAAAAGATCTGTTGATCATAAACAGAAGGATGTTGTTTGCAAGATATTACAAGACATTGAAAAACACCTGTAGTTATAATTTAATACCTCAAACAGCTAATGAGTCATTTAATCAGCGTAAATATCTTAAACTTCATTAATCAGTGTGCCGAGATTAGAAATGCTTTGTCATTAATACGTCAATGTGAACACTGTCATGCAGAGTGGAAGAAAAGTATAAATGTCTCATCAAACACAACAGTAATTCACGTTTCCTGCTAATGAAGTGTCATAGTCAAGAAGTTATTGAGATAAATAGCATGGAAACAGGCCCTTCGGACCACATGTCTATGCTGGCCAAGCTGGAAGTCAGGATTTCCTGCTTTTGTCCCATATCCCTTTAAACCCTTTCTATCCCTACATCTGTCAAGATGTCTTTTAAAAGTAATAATTACATCCACTTATCCAGCAGCCTCTAGAAGCCAGTTACCTAATTCCAGTTACAGACAGATTGCATGAGAAAGATGCCCCCTGAAATCCCACTTAAAACTCTTCCTTCTCTGTGCCCCCTAGTTTTAAAATCCTCCTTCCTGGGAAAGAGACTGTGAGCGTTCCTTTTATCCATGCCTCTCACAATGTTGTACACTTCAATAAGATCACCCCTCAGCCTCCCACAGTCCAAAGAAAAAAGTCACAACTTACCCAGTCTCTCCCTATAACTAAACCCGCCAGTCCAGGTAATATCCTGCTGAATCTCTTCAGCATTTTTTTCAACCTAACGATATCCTTCCTTTAGCTAGGCAACCAGAACTGCACACAATACTCCAAGTGTCGTCTCACAACAACTCTGTATCATGATGTCCAAACTTTTGTCATCAATACGCTTCCCAATGAAGGCAAGTGTGCCAAACGCCTTCTTCACCACTTCCAGCGAACCGTGTATCTGTATTCCCCATCCTCTCTTTTCTACAGCACTCTCCAGGGCTCTACCATTTAATGCATAAATCTTGCCCTGCTTTGACATGCCAGGTTAAACACCTCACACTTGTCAGAATTAAATTCCATTTACCATTCCTTGGTCTACCTTCACAACTGTAGTTTAGTGCCGGGGTGCATCTTGTCCTTGATCTTGCTGGTGGCCTTGCCGAGGAAGTGTAAGTTGTAAGTGGAGTCAATAGGAGGGAGGTGGCCTTGTGTGGTGGTCTGGGCTGCATCCACAATTCTCTGCAATTTCTTGTGGTATTGGACGGTGGCTTACGGTCTTGGATGGAGATCTGAGAACCCAGAGAACTGATCTAGAACCTGTTGTAAACTTAGCAATCCTTCCGCACTGTCCACTATGCCATCAATGTTGGTGTCATCTGCAAACTTATTAACAATGTTAACTATATAGTTAGCCAAATCGTTAAAGAAGATAACATACAGCAGTGGGCCCAGTACCAATGCATGTGGCATTCTGTTGGTCACTGGCCTCCGACCAGAAAAAAAACAACCCTTCACACCTTTGACTCCTTCATCCAAACCAATTTTGAGACATTTGGCTATCTCACCTTGGATTCCATGTGATCTAACTTTCCAGACCAGCCTACTAGGTGGTGAGGTATACTCATAAACGATATATTTTAATGTTGTGTTGGGGGTGGCCAACTGGTTGGGGGCAGAGTGTGAGACCAGAAGATTTGATAGCACATTGGAAATGCTGCCTATTTATGGATTTCTCCTGAGTGCATCATTCTACAATCGGATAATCCCTCTGCTGAGTTGAGATGACAATTTAAATATGTTAAGTGCTTATTAAGAGCAATGTTAACAGCTGTTTTGGAATTTTACACGGGTTTCGTGAGCATCCAGGAATTCACCGGTGAAGCAATTGGAGAGCGTGCAACACCATTGCAGTGGGTAGAGAAGCTGGCAAGTGTATCTGGCAGCTTTCACTGTAGCCTCCAGCTGTTGATCTGAGTGGCTGCCACAAGAGTTGTACTGCTTCTTTACTTAGGAGCTTTTGAGAAAGTACTTGAAGGATTTGCACTCGCTTTGTGAACTGTTCAATTCGGTCTCCATACTTTGCTGCTGTACGATATATCGACATTACAAAGCTCCAGCACGACGTGGCCATGGCTCGTGCTCATGTGGTGATACATAGACAATGGAACATAGAACAGGACAGCACAGGAAATGGGCCCTTCGGCCCGCAATGTTTGTGCCAAACATGATACCAAGTCAGACACAAAATGCTGGACAACTCAGCAGGACAACAGTCGGAAAGAATAAAGGTGAACCCGGCATGGGGGGGGGCCGCCATGAGGGGGGGGAGGGAGGTAATGGAGGAGCCGGCGGGGGTACTTTGTAACTTTGTCAGCGACATATCTAGCTATTTACATACCTTGGGTATGTAAGGAAAGTGCCTTGTCACATATATTGACAATAAAGTATTCCATTCCATTCCTTTCCAGGTCATGCAGCATCTCTGGAGAAAAGAAATAGGTGACATTTCGAGTCGAGACCCTTCCTTCAGCACCGAAACATCTCCTATTCCTTTTTTCCAGAGATGCTGCCTGACCTGTTGAGTCACTCCAGCATTTTGTGTCTATCTTCTGTGTAAACCAGCATCTGCAGTTCCTCCCTACACATTATACCAAGGTAAATGGTCTTGGCTGCCTATACATGATCCATACCCCTCTATTCCTTGCACTTCTACATGCCTATCCAAAGCATCTTAAATGCCACCATCGTATCTGCCTCCACCATCTCCCTGGCATTCTATGCCCCCACTTCTCTCTGTGTAAAAACCTTGCCCCGCACTTCTCCATTAAACTTTCCCCCTCTCATCTTATAGCTATGCCCTCTAAAAGGTCAAAGGTTCAAAAGTTCATTTATTGGTCACATACACCTAAGTGTAGTGAAATGCTTCTTGCCAATGCAGCACATAAAGAAAGAATACAGACATAACAATAATAAAGAAATTTAAACATAAAAACATCCCCCCACAATGGTTCCCATTATGAGGGAAGGCACAGTGTTACATATTTTCACCCGGGGATAAAGGTTCCTACTGTCTATCCTATCTATGCCTCCATTGTTTTATATACTTCTATCAAGTTTTCCCTCAACCTCTGATGCTCCAGAGAAAACCATCCAGTCTATGCAAACTATCCCTGTAACTGAAACCCTCTAATGCAGGCAGCATTCTGGTAAACCTCCTCTGCACCCTGTCCAAAGCCTCCACATCTATATTACTAAAAGTGTCATCTTGACCACTTCCTGTTTGCATTGCATATTGATTTGAGAAAAAACGCATCCACTTACGGCTGTGATTTTTGGCCATATTACTCAGAGTCCCCCTCCGCTGGGCAGGACAAGATGATTCTTCCCATCGATGAAAAATAAAAGACTTATTAATGTTTAAAAAATGTTGAGATATCACGTCTCTTAGTCTGAACTGTGAATAACACTAAACACATGTCTACTAAACTGTGAGTGCCCTTAATGTGGTTTGAAAATGCAGTTTGAAAATGCTAAAGTGTAGCTTGCTTTGAAAATGCTAAAGTGTTGCTTGCCTTGAAAATGCTAAAGTGTCGCTTGCCTTATGGAAAATGCTAAAGTGGTTTTTGCCTTATGGACAATGGAAAAGTGGTTTTTGCCTTATGAAAAATGGAAACATGGTTTTTGCCTCATGGGAAATGGAAAAGTGTTTTTTGCCTTATAGAAACATAGAAACATAGAAAATAGGTGCAGAAGTAGGCCATTCGGCCCTTCGAGCCTGCACCGGCATTCAATATGATCATGGCTGATCATCAAACTCAGTATCCTGTACCTGCCTTCACTCCATACCCCCTGATCCCTTTAGCCACAAGGGCCACATCTAACTCCCTCTTAAATATAGCAAATGAACTGGCCTCAACTACATTCTGTGGCAGAGAATTCCAGAGATTCACCACTCTCTGGGTAAAAAATGTTTTTCTCTGTAAAAAAATGTTTTTCTTATGGGGAGGGGGAGGATGGGGGGGGGGGGAGGAGGGACTATAAAACCCAGAAGTGTGGGCGTGGCTCAGTCTCTGCAAGATGGGGGAGGGAGAGGTCACGACTCTGTCTTTGCAAGGCCACCAAATTCAAGTGCAGTTTCCTACCATTTCAAGCAGGGTGCAAGGCCATCAAATTCAAGTGCAGTTTCCTACCATTTCAAACAGGGTGCAAGGCAACCAAATTCAAGTGCTGTTTCCTACCATTTCCAGCAGGGTGCAAGGCCACCAAATTCAAATGGAATTTCATACCATTTCAAGCAGGGTGCAAGGCCACCAAATTCAAGTGCAGTTTCATACCATTGCAAACATGGTGCAAGACAAGGCCCCCAAATTCAAGTGCCGTTTCATACTATTTCAAGCAGGGTGCAAGGCAAGGCCACCAAATTCAAATGTATTTTCATACCATTTCAAGCAGGGTGCAAGGCAAGGCCTCCTAATTCTAATGCAGTTTCATACAATTTCAAGCAGGGTGCAAGGCCACCAAATTCAAATGCATAACACCACACAAAACAACATAAAACAACACAAAACACAAAATGGCACAAAACACCATAAAACAATAAAACCACATAAAACCATAAAACCCACATAAAAACCACATGAAAAACACTTAAAACCACCCTCACAGTTCAGTAGACATTCAGTTTTCAGTTGATTCACAGCTCAGACTGAGAGTCATGATCACTCCCTCCCCCATCTTGCAGAGACTGAGCCAGGTCCACACCTTCGGGTTTCATAGTCCCTCCCCCCTCCCACTGGAAGGGGCATGACCTCCATGGCGGTGATTGACAGGAGAGAGAATCTCAACATTTTTTAAACACTAATAACTCTTTTATTTTTCATCGATGGGAAAAAAACTTTGATCTTGCGCAGCGGAGGGGGACTCTGAGTAAGATGGCCAAAAATCACAGCCGTAAGTGGTAGCGTTTTGTTCTAAAATTAATATACAGTGCAAACAGGATGTGGTCAAGATTAGACTTTTAATTATATAAATAACATGCTACACTGTGACAACCAAATGGAGCTCACTGTGGCCAATCACAAGATCGCAATCACAAATGCACGCTGGTTGGTGTGGTCTTGGTGGGCCGAAGGACCTGTTTCCTCAAATTATCTCTAAGCTAAACTAAAGTCTCAGGACTCTTCGCCCACTGGGAGAATAAATCATGAGGGGGATGTGGCTTATGGGAAACTAAACACTATGCACAGCCATCTACAGGCAGTGGCAGTGACAGACAAAGCCTCAGGCCATCGTGAAAGGTGATCACAGATTTTGAAATCGTGACAGATTTACGCATCCTCTAAGATAGTCGACCTGGGTGCCTGCAGTCCTTCATGGACAGTGAGTAATGACTACACTTAACTTTAACACTACGCAATCCTTCCAGGTCTCTGTCAGAGGCATGTGTCAGTAGAGATACAGCGCAGTAACAGAGAGCGCGTAAACAGATCCTTCGGCCCACCGAGTCCGCACCGACCCGCGATCGCCCAGTGCACTAATTCTATCCTACACACTAGGAACAATGCCCAATTTTACTGGCCAATTAACCTACAAACCTGTACATCTTTGTAGTGTGGGAGGAAACTTTAGCCACTGATGAAACCCACGCTGTCACAGGGGGAACGTACAAACAGCGTACAGACAGCACCCATAATCAGGATCGAGCCCGGGTCTCTGATGCTGTAAGGCAGCAACTCTACCGCTGCACCACCTTGCCGCCCCTCATTAATTTTGTGATGGTACAGAGCTCCAGAACTTCACTGAGGAAGGATTCTCGTCATCCTGATGCATGTCCTATTGGACAGGAGAATCTCTTGGGAGATTATACAACTGAATTAGAATTGTCAAATCATGATTTTTTACATTATTTGTAGCTGACTTGAAGTCCGATTAAATCACTGTTGCATGGAAAGTGGCTACATAGAGAAGAATACTGTCACTGGGTAGCTGTGAGATCCTCACCTGTGACCCTGAAGGCCATGCCTTCTGTCATGTGTAGGAAAGAACTGCAGATACTGGTTTCTACTGAAGATAGACACAAAATACTGGAGTAACTCAACAGGTCAGGCAGCATCTCTTGAGAAAAGGAATAGGTGATGAAGGGTTCTGACCCGTAATGTCACCTATTCCTTTTCTTCAGAGATGCTGCCTGACACATCAGCACTTTGTGTCTATCATCATGCCTTGTTTTATGCCAGTTATATACAAGGCTATTTCCTCTGCAAAAATCTTTTACAATATATCGAAAGAGCCACTTTCAATTCTCTACCACTCACTGGGCTTCTGAGTGTTATTCAGTGTGAAGAAAAAGTGGAGAAAAAGGGAGAAAAGTAAAAAAGGTAAAGGCATATTTGGAAGAAATAAGTTTAGTTTAATTTTGTTTAGTTAGTGATACAGCGCGGAAACAGGCCCTTCGGCCCACCGAGTCCCTGCCAACCTGACGCAGGTGACGGGGAGAACGTACAAACTCCATACAGACAGCACCCCAGTCAAATGATGAATGATGACACAAGGAGCTGCAGATGCTGGAATCCTGAGCAAAAGCGCTGGCGAAACTCAGCGGGTTAGGCAGCATCCATGGAAGGAATGGATGAAGAATGATGCTGACTGTGAGGGAGAGACAGGATTTGCATCAAGATTACTTTGTATGTCAGTATGTGTAGACAATGGTGTATTAGAAGATGGGTGTGATGGCCCAGAATATAATTTATGAGAGTAGAATGGATTGGATGGCTCATGTACCACATACAGCAGGATGTAAGCAG
This sequence comes from Amblyraja radiata, assembly GCF_010909765.2. Classification (NCBI taxonomy): domain Eukaryota; kingdom Metazoa; phylum Chordata; class Chondrichthyes; order Rajiformes; family Rajidae; genus Amblyraja; species Amblyraja radiata. The sequence goes on along the minus strand of NC_045969.1, from coordinate 40,168,287 downwards.
GTAAGTAACCATACTCATTGATTTTAGATTTGTTTAGTTTAGCTATACAGTACGGAAACAGGACCTCGGCCCACCGACCAATGATCCCCGCACACTAACACTATCCTACACACATTAGGGACATTTATACCAACACAATTAACCTACAAACCTGTATGTCTTTGGAATGTGGGAGAAGCCGAAGATCTTAGAGAAACCCCACGCAGGTCACAGGGAGAATGTACAAACTACATACAGACACGCACCCATAGTCGGGATCACAACTGGGTCTCTGGCGCTGTAAAGAAGTGGCTCTACCGCTGTGCCATCTTGTGGGGTGGAAGTGCCTCCAGCACCTTCAAGGTCGGCTGCAGGAGGTGCCCATGGGACACTAAGGTGGTTGGGCTAGGTGAGGGATGATGGTTTGCGGGGCGAGTTGGTCGAGGGCGACAGAGGATGCCATGCAGCATCCTGCGGCTAACCTGTAGCAGGAGCTGCTCCAGTACATCAAGCGCCTGGACCGGACTTTGGAGTTATTGAAAATGGCACCAAAAATATGGCGACTCGTGCATGAGTGATCAATGTAAAATGTTTTACTGTGTAGTGCACACATGACAATAAGGCATCATTGAACCAAAGCACCGTTGACTTCAGACATTGCTGGCCCGCTACAGAACCTGGAACTCGCATGGAGAGAGGGAAGCCACTGAGCCCGGCCCCTGCTTGCGCCAAGGGCAGAGGAAGAGGGAGTCGGAGTCGGAACAGATGGCCAGTAGTCGGACCGGCTGCGGGAGGCAGTGAAGTGCACCTCCACAGTGAAGTGGGCCGCTGGAGGCCCTGCAGCAGCCTGGGACTCAGTTGGATCAGGTGCCACTACAAGAGAACGGGTCGTGGACTGGACGCAACCTGCAGCAGCGGTAGAGGATACCAACGGCTATGCTTGGTCAGGCCGATCCTGCAATGCTACCAGGACAACAGGCCTTCATGGTCAGGTTAAGAAACTGTACTTACAACAACTGGCAGTGGAAAAAAGGTACCAAATCTGGCAACTCTTCTACTCTGTCTCAGTGTACTATTTGTATGCAGTTCTCCTGTATCTAAGATGTGCTAATGTGTAGTAATATTTGTACTGAACCGTATGCAAAAATGAATTTCACTGTACCTTAGTACATGTGACTATAAATAACTATTGAACATTGAACATTGTACCAATCTGCAACTTATCTTACATTGTTGGTACTATTCATTTTTCGTCACTTTGCTACTTCTGAAAATGTATGAAAACTTTACTCTTATTTATTCCTTTTCTTCTACAGAAGCAGAATAACAGGGCAGCACAGTGGTGCAACTGGTAGAACCGCTGTCTCACAGCGCCAGAGACCCGGGTTCGATCTTGACCTCAGATGCTGTCTCTGTCGAGTTTGCACGTTCTCCCTGTGACCGCATGGGCTTCCTCCGGGTGCTCCTATTTCCTCCCACATCGTAAAGACGTGCGGGTTTATAAGTTAATTGGCCTCTGGTCGGCGTGGACTCAGTGGACTGAAGGGGCTGTTTCCATGTTCCAAAACTAGAAAGCTAAAAACAAAAGTAAAAATGATGTCATGAAGCTACTTAACACCCAACCTGCCTCTTGGCACAATAGTGATCACTTTGTTGGATGAAAGCTGGCTAACTATCCGTGATCTGACAATTTTATAAGAATACTAGACAATTCTATTTATGTATTATTGTCATGGAAGAATGGTATTTTACTGTTATACTACCTTTAACAATATCTATCTAACTGCTGACAAGTTCACATTGATTTCAACCAAAGTACAATAAAACCTCCTGCATCAATTTCCCCATTGGGAAAATCCATTTCAAAAAGTGTTGATATTTAGTTGCAATCCAGGTTATTCTCTCAGTTTCATAGAGGGAACATCATTTTTATAAATGTTGCTTCTATGTTCCATCTTTAATTGGCATGATTATGCTATTGAATGTTATAGTGGCATAATGGTTGTACTGGACGATTAATCCAGAAATATCTTCATATTCCATCATAATGCCTAGGGAATTTAAACCCAATTAGTTGAATAAATTGGATAAGTGTGGAATTCAAAGTGAGGATTTGTAACAACCATTTTAAAATTAGTAATGCAACTCCACCAGTTGTACCTGCTCCAGCATGAATTAGACACCAAATCCTAGACAGAAATGTGGTTGACTATGAGGGTTTTTCCTTTGTTACAGATATTTAGGAACGGGCATGAAATTCTGTACATTCAAGTGCATGAGTGAAAGCATGTGGCACAGCGGTAGAGTTGCTGCCTGGCGCGGCAGAGATTTGGGTTCAATCCTGTCTATGGGTGCTGTCTGGATGGAGTTTGTATGTTCTCCCCGTGACCTACGTGGGTTTTTGCCGGGTGCTCCGGTTTCCTCATACACTCAAACAAACTGGTATGTATGGTAATTTGCTTGGTAAAATTGTAAAATGTCCCTAGTGTGTGCAGGATAGTGTTGGTGTTCGGGGATCACCAGTCGGCGTGGACTCGGTGGGCTGAAAGGCTTGTTTCCTCTAAACTAAACTACATTAAACGGAAAATATTATTTCAGTTTTAGTTTAATCTTTTCCTTGAAGTGAATTAATTAAATTTGGTGAATCTGTGGAATTCATTGCCAAAGAAGGCTGTGGAGGCCAAGTCAGTGGATATAATTAAGGTGTAGATTGACAGATTCTTGATTAGTATGGGTGTCTGGAGTTGTGGGGAGAAGGCAGGAGAATGGGGTTGAGAGAGAAAGATAGATCAGTCATGATGAAATGGCAGAGGAGACTTGATGACCTAATTTTGCTCCAAGAATCTATGAGCTTATGAATTTATTTTTCAAAGGCAAACCATGTAAAAAGTTGTTTCAATTTATTTCACCAGAGCAGGCTGCTTGCTCTTTCTCTCCTGATACTAACATGCTTTATGGACACCTTCTTTGTCATTGGATTCATCAAACGGAGGAATTACGTCCTCAAAAGGAACACATTCCATCTGTTTGCAAGTCTAACTCCACAGAGACGCAGGGATCTAGTCTTGGCATGCTTCTAGCAAGCCGAGAGTTATGGTGCTGCATGCTGATCATCAACAAGCAAAAATGTTGATAACGTGTGTATTCGCAAGTCTCAAACTGTGTGTTGTTTTTGTGCTACACAATGCCTTTAGCCCACTTTACATTTGCAATAAAGCATGTGTTATGAAAAGTACAGAAGGAGCGATAGAAATATGATTCATGGATTTGTTAATTTTGTGATTGTGCAAGACTAATTCAATTATTCTGCTAATGAAATCAATAGGTTCTATTGGAGCAGAGAAATTATTAAAATGTAATTGAGCAGCAGGGAAATTTACACCTAACGTGAAGTAAGGGAATTTGAATTTTACATAAAAACAGGAAATTTAAAAAAAATCTGAAAAGAGTCCAAAAAGAAGCTTTGCAATTAGCATTTAAATTTTAAGCTTTTAACATGGTCTATTTTGAATTAAGTAAGGACAGAGCTGGAAATAAAAATAGAATTGGAGTCTCAAATTCTCATCTGAAAAATAATGAAAAATAGCATTTTGTTGTTTAATGCTGTTGTGTGTACATATAACTTGATGTGTATAGGTCATCCTGAACTCCACTTACTTCCTACCAGTTGTATAAAATGAGAAGCACCAGCTCTTGAATTGTATATGTTCCATAAGAATTAGATTTCAATCGACACGCTCTGGTCCCCTGGGTGCCTCTTCATTATCACTTGGTGGATATAGTAATGACAAAGAAGATAGACACAAAATGCTGGAATAACTGAGCGGGTCAGCAAGCATCACTGGCGAAAAATAATAGGTGACGTTTCGGTTGTGAACTCTTCTTCAGACTGAAAGTAGAGGTTGAGGGGAGGTGGGGAAATACACTGGAGGCGAGGAAAGTCCAGTTTAATGGTCACTGCATCAATATTTGAAGAGAATCTGACATATAGTGGGTGAAGTCTGAAATCAAGAGGTTTAACATTGGAGGATCCTTTGATTCGGAAGTGAATACAATAATGGTAAAGAAGTAAGGCACAAAATGCTGGAGTAACTCAGCGAGTCTGGCAGCGACTAACGAGAAAACGAATAGGTAAGGTTTCGGGACAGAACCCTTCTTCAGATTTAAAGTAGAGGTGGGGGGGAGGGGAGGTGGGGAAATAAACTGAAGGCGAGGAAAATCCAGACTTTGGTCACTGCATCAATATTTAAAAGGACTTTAATCTACAGTGAGGGAATTCTGAAATCAGAACTAGCACCCATCTTAATCCTTGGTCTCAAGAAGTTTCATTGGAGGATCCAGTGAATTTGTCGCCATGTGCGGGCTTGTTCGATTTCCAAATTGCCGAAGTTTGCAAGCCCAGATTAACCATTCCTTTGATGTGTAAGAAGGAACTGCAGATGCTGGTTTAAAACGTCTCAACATTTCCACTCCCCTTACCTCTAACCTCACCACCTCTGAAAGTACAGACCTTCGCTCACTCTGCAGCAACCCTGACATTATAATCAAACCCGCCGACAAGGGAGGTGCCGTGGTAGTCTGGTGTGCTGACCTCTACTGGGCTGAGGGCAGGCGACAACTCTCAGACACCTCCTCCTACCTATCCTTGGAAAATTAGTCTGAAGAAGAGTCTCGACCCAAAACGTCACCCATTCCTTCTCTCCAGAGATGCTGCCTTTCCCACTGAGTTCCTCCAGCTTTTTTTTTTTATCATTCCTTGGATGTGATGGGGCAGGTGCTGCATATTGCCTGGTCTAATCTCAACATCATACTCACTTGCAGTGTAGAATGGACTGAATCTTTACAAATGCTGTTGACAGGAGACTTTATGGATTAAAAATATAAAATGTAGGAATGCTCAATGGGTCAGGCAGCATCTTTTTAGTTTAGTTTAGAGTTACAGCATGGAAACAGACCCTTCGGCCAACTGAGTCTGCGCCGACCAGCGATCCCACACACTAGCACTATCCTACACACTAGGGACAATTTACAATTCCTACTGAAGACAATTAACCTACAAACCTGTACGTCTTTGGAATGCGGGAGGAATCCAGAGTACACGTAAAAAACCTACGCAGTCAAGGGAAGAACGTACAAACTCCGTGCAGACAGCACCCATAGTCTGGATCGAACCTGGGTCTCTGGCGCTGTAAGGCAGCAACTCTACCACTGCACCACCTTGCTGTCAATGTGGCCTTAAATGAAAACTTTTGTTTTTCTCATCACAGCTACTGCCTTGGACACTGGGTAGCATTTTCTGCTTTTATTTAATATTTAATAGAGTATTGTGTTCAGTATTGGTCATCATGTTACAGGAAAGACATTGTCAAGCTTGAAAGGGTTCAGAAAATATTTACCAGGATGTTGCCAGAACTTGAAGGGCTGAGCTATAGGGAGTGGTCGCGCTGGCTAGAACTTTATTCCTTGGAGCACAGGAGGATGAGTGTGATCTTAGAGAGGAGTACAAAAGCAAGAGAAGAATAGATCAGGGTCTTTTGCCCAGAGTAGGGGAATTGAGAACCAGAGGACATACAGTACAGTAGGTTTAAGGTGAGGGGGAAAGATTTAATGGGAACCTGAGGGGTAACATTTTTACACAAATGGTGGTGGGTGTATGGAACAAGCTGCTGGAGGAGGTATTTGAGGCAGGTACTATTGCAATGTTTAAGAAACATTTAGGTGAATAGATAGGGTAGGGTTTGGGGGATACGAACCAAAAGCAGGCAGGTGGGACTAGTGTAGATGGGCATGTTTGTCGGCATGGGCAGGTTGGGCTGTTTCCATGCTGTATGATTCTATTAGTATGTCCACATTCTACTAAGTGAGAAAACACTTTGGGGAGCAATGTAAATTTAAGCCAAAAGTGTAAAATTGTCCTTGTTAAATTATCTTTCTTTATACAACTCTAAGAACGCCAAGAAGTTGTTAATATTGAAATTAAGAACATCGAGAGAATTGTAACACAAGCAATTTAATATTGTCCCAAAGAGATTGATGCAGCACCATTAAACTGTATTTATGCTACTATGTAATGGGAAAGGGCTTTTACTAGTTATTTTCAATTTATCTTTTTTATATTGTAGACGATGGAAACTTATTATGAAGTTAAGAAAACTATAACAAACTGAAAGTCAGCAGACTATTGCTTAGTGGGCAGTCCTGGAGTTGCTGCCTTTACAGCACCAGAGACCTGGGTTTGATCTTGTCTGCACAGAGAGTGTATGTACTCTCTGTGAATATGTGGGCTTTCTCCAGGCGCTCCGGTCTCCTCCCGGACTCCAAAGACGAACAGGCTTGTAGGGTTAATTGTCTTCGGTAAAAATTGTAAAATTGTCCCTAGTGTGTAGAATAGCGCTTGTGTACAGGCTGATCATTGGTCGGCGTGGATCTGGTGAGCTCAAGGGCCCTTTTCCACTCTGTCTCTCTAAAGTAATGTCCAAAAAGTAAAGTAGTTGAAGATTTGCATGATCCTACACTTCAGAATTCAAAATACATAACCCGTTCCCATCACAATGATTGAGTTGAGCCATTTTACTCTTGACTTTCCTGGTGCCAAAGGGGCCCTAACCCATGACTTCATCACCTTCTGACTTCAGTATTTTAATGCTCTCTCAGGAAATCTTTCACCCCAGTTTATGGAAATCTTTGATATCCAAATCCAGATCGTGAACATGGCTGTGAAAAAATGCAGCAGGATCTTGATCGATTGGCCAGATGGGCCGAGGAATGGTAAATGGAATTTAATACAGAGAAATGTGAAATGTTGCATTTTGGTAACTCTAACATGGGCCAGACCTACACAGTGAATGGTTGGGCTCTGGGGAGTGTTGTAGAGCAGAGGGATCTAAGAGTGCAGGTTCCTTGAAGGTGGGATCGCAGGTTGACAGGGTGATCAAAAAGGTGTTTGGCTATTTGGCCTTCATCAGTCAAAGTATTGAGTATAGAAGTTGGGAGGTCGTGTTGCAGTTGTATAAGATGTTGGTGAGGCCGCATTTAGAATATTGTATTCAGTTCTGGGCACCATGTTATACGAAAGATGCCCTCAAGCTGGAAAGGGTACAGAGAAGATTTACAAGGATGTTACCAGGACTAGAGGGTCTGAGCTATAGGAAGAGGTTGAGTGGGCTGGGACTATTCCTTGGAGCGCAGGAAGATGAGGGGTGATCTTATTGAGGTGTATAAAATCATGAGAGGAATATATCGGGCTGATGCACAGAGTCTCTTGCCCAGAGCAGGTGAATCGGGGACCAGAGGACATAGGTTTAAGGTAAATTGGAAAAGATTTAATAGGAATCTGAGGGATAACTTTTTCACACAAAGGGTGTAACTTTTTCACACAAAGTGTAGACATCAAGCTGCCAGAGGAGATAGTTGAGGCAGGGACTATCCCAACGTTTAAGAAACAGTTAGACAGGCACATGGATAGGACAGGTTTGGAGGCATGTGGACCAAATGCAGGCAGATGGAACTAATTTAATGTAGCTGGGACATGTTGGCTGGTATGGGCAAGCTGGTCCAAAGTGCCGTTTCCACACTGTATCACTATGACTCTTAATTGGAACCTGGTGCCCTGTCCTTCACAGAATCAGAGAATTAATACAATTTGAAAGCAGGTCATTCGGTCCTTCATGTCTGTACTGGTTCAATGTAAAAGCAAGTCCCATTCTCCCTCGCATGTTCCCCTCGTCTCCCTCCCCCATCGGGCAAGAGGTATGGAAACACAGACCTCCAGATGCAGGGACAGTTTCTTCCCAGCTGTTTTCAGGCAACTGCACCATTCTATCAACAACTGCACCATTCTATCAACAACTGGAGAGCGGTCCTGAGCTACTTGCGACCTCATTGAGAGTGGTCATGAGCTACTACCTCATCGGACTATCTTTAATTGAACTTTACAGGACTTTACCTTAAACTAAACGTTATTCCCTTTATCCTGTATCTATACACTGTGGATGGCTCCATTGTAATCATGTATTGTCTTTCCGCTGATTGGTTATGTTTGGCTATGTAATTATGTATTGTCTTTCCACTGATTGATAGACTCTGTTTGTACAGTTGGTTTTTCAACAGGTGGGCAGTATACAAACACAAGCCAATTAACCCACAAACCTGTATGGCTTTGGAGTGTGGGAGGAAACCGAAGATCGTGGAGAAAACCCACGCGGTCACAGGGAGAATGTATAAACTCCGTACAGACAGCACCCGTCGTCAGGATCGAACTCGAGTCTCTGGCGCTTGCAGGCGCTGTAAGGCAACAACTCTACTGGTGTGCCACCATGGAGACAGCAGTGTTTTGTCAATGTTCATCATGACTATCATGTTCTTCGACTCCACGTCTCTAGTTACAAAGATTTTGTGTCTATTTTTGTCTACATGTTTCATTTTGTCTATTTTCTCATCCCTGCCCTGCCATGTTCTCAACCACTGCACCTGTAGCCCCCGATACCTCTGATCCTGAACCCGTTTCTGAATTGTACATTGGAGAAGCAGATTCGTTTGCAAACACAGGTATGTTCAAGACTTTCAACGTCTGTTGATTGTAGAAACAAGGAACTGCAAATGCGGGTTTACCAAGCAATTACACAAAAAGCTGGAGTAACTCAGCAGGTTAAGCAGCACCCCAGAAGAACATGGATAGGTAATGTTTAGGGTCAGGATCCTTCTTCAGACTGTTGATTCACTATTTTTGTTGAAAGATCAAGGCATAGGTAGACGCCAGAGACCCAGCTTCGATCCTGACCTTGGGTGCTGTCTGTGTGGAGTCTGCACGTTCTCCCTGTAACCATGTGGGTTTCCTCTGGGTGCTCCAGTTTCCTCCCACATCCCTAAGGCATGTGGCTTTGTGGATTAATTGGCCTCTGTAAATTGACCTCAGTGTGTAGGGAGTGGGTGATCAGTGGTTGGCGTGAAGTCGGTGAGCCGAAGGGCCTGTTTCCATGCCACATTTCTAAATTAAACTAAGAATACATGCTGAAGATAGACACAAAATGTTGGAGTAACTCAGCGGATTAGCAGCATCTCTGGAGACAAGGAATGGGTGACGTTTTGGGTTGAGGCCCTTCATCAGACTAAGAGTCAGGGAGGGGGAAACTAGAGGTATGGGAAGGTGCAGAACAAAGCAGAGCCTGCATTGACGACTCAGGAAAGGTGGAGCCCACAATAGTCCATTGTTGGCTGGGTCAGGGTAATAACGAAGGAATACAAACAATGAAATTAGCAAGAGGACTAGGGTAGGCAGAGAAAGGGAATGCAAGGGAAAGCAAGTCAAAAACAAATGCCTTCGCAGAAACAAAGTGCGGTTTTATGGCAATGACACAAATTCAGAGGTTGCTGTGGAATTATTTAAATTTAGGAATTGAACAGAGTGAAATCATCAATGCACAAATCTAGGTTTGATATAACCCATCCAAGTTGTCACATCCACTTTTGTTACATTCCTGTGCTTTTTCTAAAATTTGACATATTGAGCTTGAGAAATGTTGTAGTATTTTTACAGGTACATTATATTCTAAACTTTTTCATTTGGTGTTGTTAAGTATTCAGTATACATTATGCTGATATCTGGTTGAGAGGGATTGGTTTTGACTGGACATTTTTGGTTACCTCTAAGAAGAAAGTTGAATTTACAGATACCTTCTACAAGTTCTAATACTCAATCCGCATGTGTGGAAAAAATATAGATTCCAGTTGTCAAAGTACTGTCGGCACTATTGGTGTTCATTAATTTTGATGAAACATCAGGCAGATGTAATGTTAAAAGTGGATTTTAAAAAGCAGCTATAAACCTACCTTGCTCTGCTCCTGGCATGTTCAAAATCGCACCTTGTTGTGATGCATAGACTGGGCTGCAGTTCCTGTGTTTGCATGGTAGATATAAACTCACTATCGAATATTCACTTTGGAAAAAAAGTAATTGTCCCTTCTTTCTTTGCAAATTACTACCCATGAGGGAAGACCACAATGAGGGGGGACGTCATTGAAACTTACCAAATAGTGGAAGGCCTGGATAAAGTGGATGTGGAGAGGATGTTTCCATTAGTGGGAGAGGGAAGGATCAGAGGCCATAGCCTCAGAATAAAATAAAGTACTTTTAGAAAGATGAGGAATAATTTATTTCGTCAGAGGGTGGTGACTGTGGAATTCATTGCTGCAGATGGCTGTGGAAACCAAGGCATTTGATATTTTACAGGCGGGGATTGACAGATTCTTGATTAGTACGGGTGTCAGTGGGTTATGGAAAGAAGGCGGGAGAATAGGGTTGAGAGGGAAACATAGATCAGCCATGATTGAATGGCAGAGCAGACTTGATGGGCCAAATGGCCTAATTCTGCTCCTATAACTTAGTAACATTAATTTATGAACTACCCATCCCCCAACCTTCATAGCTTCTGCAATGCACTCAATGTGATACTAACTCCCACATTTGAGGCATTTTGCACATAATTCCTTTACACAAATTCTCCTAATCAAATTTCTGTCCCTGTTGCAGTCTGGACAGCTTTACGATATATAAAGAATTTATCTATTCTCCTCAGTCCTTCTCCACCAATTAAGTGTTATTAAATGGATAACAACCAATGAGCTGTTATCAAGTTAAGTGGGACCACATACACCAGGGGCGGCATGGTGGTGCAGCAGTAGAGATGCCTGTCAGAGATCCGGGTTCCATCCTGATCACGGGAGCTGTCTGTATGGAGTTTTTTGTGTTCTCCCTGTGACCTGCGTGGGTTTTATCTTGGTGCTCTGGTTTCCTCTCACACCCCACAGACGTACAGGTTTGTAGGCTAATTGGTTTTGGAAAGATTGTAAATTGTCCCTTGTGTGTGTAGGATAGTGCTAATGTGCAGGGAGTGCTGGTCGGCGTGGACTTGCTGGGCCTAAGGGCCCGTTTCCACTCTGTATCTCTAAACTAAACTAAACTGCATATGCAGGTCCAACTAATACTAATCAGATGCTCTCCTGCAGCAACATTTACTTTAATGTTGCATCAGGCAAATTTTGGTCTCAGAAGGAACAATTAATAAGAGTAATTTGAGTCAACGAATACGCTAACAAGGGTTTACTGCAATGAAGCTGAAAAAGCAGAAATCCCCACATTGGATACATCTAATAAAGTTAGGAATAGCTTTGACCTATGAGTTTCACAACCACAGCTCCACAGCCCTTATGATATGCTGTCAGGTTTGCTGCCAGCATTCATCTGTCACTGATTGACTTGAGTGCCTCAAGTGTATTAACTAAAATATGCCGCACCATGCCTCCGGGTATAGTCCAGCCTAGGCTTGTTCTGGGTCTCCAGATTCAACCACTCACTTGCTATTATGTTCTTTTTTTATCCTCCAGTCTAGAAAAAAAATAAACTGCAGATTTCATTCACCTTGAAGACAAAACAGGTTAACGGCTGTAGACAGCCACTAGGCATTTTCTTTTGAACTAATTGTGCTCCTGCATTGCATTTAATTATATGAACTATGACAGCATTCACTTAAATATTAATTATTCTTCATTCAGTTTTCTTTGTTCAAAACAGTTAATGTTATTGTTCAAAACATTAACATGTAACGGAGTGCAATTTTCTTTTGAAGTGATTAGAGTTACATTATGTTCATAAGGTGAATGAGTACATAGTTGAAAGAGAGGGGGTGAGGAAGACATCATTAATGGGTGACATGATGATGCGACAATAGAGTTGCTGTCTTACTGCATTAGAGACCCAGTTTCGATCCTGACCACGGGTGCTCTCTGTATGGAGTTTGTACGTTCTCCCTGTGACCACGTGGTGTTCCCTGGGTACCCCGGTTTCCCCCCACACCCCACACTCCACACTAAAAAGATATACAGGCTCGGAGGTTAATTGGCTTTGGTAAAGATTGTAAATTGTCTCTAGTGTGTAGGATAGCGCTAGTGTAGGCGGAACACCTGTTTCCGCTCTATATCTCTAAAGTCTAAAGCTTGCAGGAGTAATGTCTCTATCTATATTACTAAATCTCTGATCTTGACCGCTTTTGGCCCACTGTGCTGCGATTCCGACAGAACGCCGCCACCTACGGCCGTCATTTTTGGCCACCTCGCTCAGAGCCCCCCTCCGCCTTACGGGTGTGGAGGATTTTTCCCCTGGATAACAAATCAGAGAGATATTAATGTTTTTAAAAAATTCACTATTCTCTCTGCTGCCTCTGCTGGAGGGAGGGGGAGGGACTATAAAACCAGGAAGTGGTGTGCCTCACTCAGTCTCTGCAAGACGGATGAAGCCAAGGGTCACGTCTCTCTGAGCTCTGAATAACCCTGAACAAATGTCTACACAACTGTGAGAACCCTTAATGTGGTTTGAAAATGAAAATATGGGTTGTTTGAAGTAAAAAGGCTGCCTGCAAATGGTTGTTTGGGTGCTTTGGCTTGAAGTTGAAAGTCACAACTTACTGCAAATGGTGGCTTGGGAGCTTTGGTTTGAAGGTGAAAGGCACTACTTACTGCAAATGGTGGCTTGGGAGTTTTGGCTTGAAGTTGACAGGCACTACTTACTGCAAATGGTGGCTTGGGAGCTTTGGTTTGAAGGTGAAAGGCACTACTTACTGCAAATGGTGGCTTGGGTGTTTTGGCTTGAAGTTGAAAAGCACTACTTACTGCAAATGGTGGCGGGTGATTTGCTTGAAGTTGAAAGGCACAACACTGCAAATGGTAGCATGAAGTTGAAAGGCACTACTTACTGCAAATGGTGGCGTGAGTGCTTTGCTTGAAGTTGAAAGGCACTACTTACTGCAAATGGTGGCTTGGGTGCTTTGGCTTGAGGTTGAAAGGCACTACTTACTGCAAATGGTGGCTTGGGTGCTTTGCTTGAAGTTGAAAGGCACTACTTACTGCAAATGATGGCTCGGGTGCTTTGGCTTGAAGTTGAATTGCACTATTTACTGCAAATGGTGGCTTGGGAGCTTTTGTTTAAAGTTGTAAGGCACTACACTGCAAATGGTGGCGGGTGATTTGCTTGAAGTTGAAAGGCACTTCTTACTGAAAAGGTGGCTTGGGTTCTTTGGCATGAAGTTGAAAGGCACTTCCTACTGCAAATGGTGGCTTGGGTGCTTTAGCTTGAAGTTGAAAGGCACTACTTACAGCAAATGGTGGCCTGGGTGCTTTGGCTTGAAGTTGAAAGGCACTACTTACTGCAAATGGTGGCATGAGTGTTGAAAGGCACTACTTACTGCAAATGGTGGCTTGGGTGCTTTTGCTTGAATTTTGAAAGGCACTACTTACTGCATCTGGTGGCTTGGGTGCTTTGGCTTGAAGTTGAAAGGCACTACTTACTGCAAATGGTGGCTTGGGTGCTTTGCCTTGAAGTTGAAATGCACTACTTACTGCAAATGGTGGCTTGGGTGTTTTGGCTTGAAGTTGAAAAGCACTACTTACTGCAAATGGTGGCGGGTGATTTGCTTGAAGTTGAAAGGCACAACACTGCAAATGGTAGCATGAAGTTGAAAGGCACTACTTACTGCAAATGGTGGCGTGAGTGCTTTGCTTGAAGTTGAAAGGCACTACTTACTGCAAATGGTGGCTTGGGTGCTTTGGCTTGAGGTTGAAAGGCACTACTTACTGCAAATGGTGGCTTGGGTGCTTTGCTTGAAGTTGAAAGGCACTACTTACTGCAAATGATGGCTCGGGTGCTTTGGCTTGAAGTTGAATTGCACTATTTACTGCAAATGGTGGCTTGGGAGCTTTTGTTTAAAGTTGAAAGGCACTACACTGCAAATGGTGGCGGGTGATTTGCTTGAAGTTGAAAGGCACTTCTTACTGAAAAGGTGGCTTGGGTGCTTTGGCTTGAAGTTGAAAGGCACTTCCTACTGCAAATGGTGGCTTGGGTGCTTTAGCTTGAAGTTGAAAGGCACTACTTACAGCAAATGGTGGCCTGGGTGCTTTGGCTTGAAGTTGAAAGGCACTACTTACTGCAAATGGTGGCATGAGTGTTGAAAGGCACTACTTACTGCAAATGGTGGCTTGGGTGCTTTTGCTTGAATTTTGAAAGGCACTACTTACTGCATCTGGTGGCTTGGGTGCTTTGGCTTGAAGTTGAAAGGCACTACTTACTGCAAATGGTGGCTTGGGTGCTTTGCCTTGAAGTTGAAATGCACTACTTACTGCAAATGGTGGCTTGGGAGCTTTGGCTTTAAGTTGAAAGGCACTACTTACTGCAAACGGTGGCTTGGGTGTTTTGCTTGGAGTTGAAAGGCACTACTTACTGCACATGGTGGCTTGGGTGCTTTGGCTTGAAGTTGAAAGGCACTACTTACTGCAAATGGTGGATTGGGAGCTTTGGCTTGAAGTTGAAAGGCACTACTTACTGCACATGGTGGCTTGGGTGCTTTGGCTTGAAGTTGAAGCACTAATTACTGAAAATGGTGGCCTGGGTGCTTTGGCTTGAAGTTGAAAGGTGCTATTTACTGCAAATAGTGGCATGAGGTTGAAAGGCACTACTTACTGCAAATGGTGGCTTGGGTGCTTTGTCTTTAAGTTGTAAGGCACTGCTTACTGCAAATGGTGGCTTGGGTGCTTTGGCTTGAAGTTGAAATGCACTATTTACTGCAAAAGGTGGCTTGGGAGCTTTGATTTAAAGTTGAAAGGCACTACTTACTGCAAATGGTGGCGGGTGTTTTGGCTTGAAGTTTAAAAAAATCACCATTCTCTCTGCTGCCTCTGAGGGGGAGGGACTATACAACCAGGAAGTGGTGTGCCTCACTCAGTCTCTGCAAGATGGATGAAGCCAAGGATCACGTCTCTCTGAGCTCTGAATAACACTGAACAAATGTGTACACAACTGTGAGTACCCTTAATGTGGTTTGAAAGTGAAAATATGGGTTGTTTGAAGTAAAAAGGTACTGCCTGGAAATGGTTGTTTGGGTGCTTTGGCTTGAAGTTGAAAGGCACTACTTACTGCAAATGGTGGCTTATGGTGCTTTGGTGGCTTGGGTGCGGTGGCTTGGGTGCTTTGACTTGAAGTTGAAAGGCACTACTTACTGCAAATGGTGGCATGAGGTTGAAAGGCACTACTTACTGCAAATGGTGGCTTGGGTGCTTAGGCTTGAAGTTGAAAGGTACTATTTACTGCAAATAGTGGCATGAAGTTGAAAGGCACTACTTACTGCAAATGGTGGCTTGGGTGCTTTGGCTTGAGGTTGAAAGGCACTACTTACTGCAAATTGTGGCATGAGGTTGAAAGGCACTACTTACTGCAAATGGTGGCTTGGGTGCTTAGGCTTGAAGTTGAACGGCACTACTTACTGCAAACGGTGGCTTGGGTGTTTTGCTTGGAGTTGAAAGGCACTACTTACTGCAAATGGTGGCGGGTGCTTTGCCTTGAAGTTGAAATGCACTACTTACTGCAAATGGTGGCTTGGGTGCTTTGGCTTTAAGTTGAAAGGCACTACTTACTGCAAACGGTGGCTTGGGTGCTTTGGCTTGAAGTTGAAAGGCACTACTTACTGCAAATGGTGGCTTGGGTGCTTTGGCTTGAAGTTGAAAGGCACTACTTACTGCAAATGGTAGCTTGTGTGTTTTGGCTTGAAGTTGAAAGGCACTATTTGCTGCAAATGATGGCTTGGGTGCTTTGGCTTGAAGTTGAATGGCACTACTTACTGCAAATGGTGGCTTGGGTGCTTTGGCTTGAAGTTGAAAGGCACTACTTACGGAAAATGGTGGCTTGGGTGCTTTGGCTTGAAGTTGAAAGGCACTACTTACTGCAAATGGTGGCTTGGGTGATTTGGCTTGAAGTTAAAGGCACTACTGCAAATGCACTTACTTCCTGTTTGCACTATATATTAATTTTAGATAAAACGCTACCACTTACGTCTGTGATTTTTGGCATTCTTACTCAGTCCCCCCTCCGCTGAGCAGGTGCAGAGAATTCGTCCCACCAATGAAAAATAAAAGCGTTATTAGTGTTTAAAAAATGTTGAGAATCTCTCTCCTGTCAATCACGCCCTGAAAGCCACACCTTTTCCGGTGGGAGGGGGAGGGGGTTATAAAACGCGGAAGTGTGGGTGTGGCTCAGTCTCTGCATGATGGTGGAGGGAGAGGTCATGACTCTGTCTGAGCTGTGAATCAACTGAACACACTGAATGTCTACTGAACTGTGAGTTTGGTGTTTTGTGTGGTTTTATGGTGGTTTCACCCTGCATGAAATGGTATGAAGCTGCATTTGAATTTGGCGGCCTTGCATCCTGCTTGAAGTGGTATGAAACTACACTGAATTTGGTGGCCTTGCACCCTGCTGAAAGTGGTATGAAACTGCACTTGAATTTGGTGGCCTTGGATCCGGCTTGAAGTGGTATGAAACTGCACGAATTCGGTGGCCTTGCACCCTGCTTGAAGTGGTTGGAAACTGCACTTGAATTTGGTGGCCTTGCCCCCTGCTCATAATGGTAAGAAACTGCACTTGAATTTGGTGGCCTTGCACCCTGCTTGAAATGGTAGGAACATGCATTTGAATTTGGTGGCCTTGCACCCTGCTTGAAATGGAATTTCAAGGAATAGTCATGAGTCAACTGCCAGCCCACCAGCCGTGAGTGAGCTGCCAGCAGATCAGGCTTGAGGGACTGAGCTGCTACCTCAAGAACCCATACCAGCACTCCAGAAAGCCCCCCCACTGGCCACCAATATTGGAATTGGTGGAGAGGTGGAATATTGCGTTGGGCCCTCCCGTGTGAACATGGGACCCAACTTGTCCCACTTAGTCTAGTAGTAAACTAAATCTCTGTGTTGAACGCGATGCCAAATTAAACTACCGGCATGTGATTCATGTCTCTCCATTCCCTGTATATCCATGTGCCTATATAAAAGCCTCTTAGATGCCACTATCTGCAGCAGCATCCATTAAAAAATTCAAAATATTAAAAGAAAACATTGATGAAGATGTGCAAATTACTTTTCTCCCTTTTAATTTGATGCAGATTCCAAGGATAGAGCTCCTGGGATTGTAGTAAGGTCACACACCATAGGTGGGCTCCTTAAACAGGTCAATGTTGAATGCGACTTGATAACAGCAGCAGATCCTGACCAGCAAGTTTGGGATTTCCTCTTTCCTAATACAAACAGTTGTTAGTTGCGCCAGTTGGAACTTTAGCTTGGCTTGGTTACATTTAAGTGTAGAAAAGAACAACAGATGCTGGTTTATACCAAAGATTGACACAAAATGCTGGAGTAATAGCCCTGTCCCACTGTACGAGTTCATTCAAGAGCTCTCCTGAGTTTAAAAAAAAAATCGAACTCACGGTAAGCACGTAGAATTTACGTAGCAGGTACGCCGGAGCTTGGGGATGTCTCTTAGCGGCTCATAACTCTAACGGCAGGTACTCGGGAAACGTGGTAAGCTCAGGAAGACTCGTGAAGATTTTTCAACATGTTGAAAAATGTCCAAGAGAGCCCCGAGTACCTACGAGCGGCCATTACCGTAAATCTCCGAGTTCAATCAGGGCAAACTCGGGAGAACTCTTGAATGAACTCGTACAATGTGACAGGGCTTTAACTCAGCGAGTCAGGCAGCATCCCTGGAGAAAAGGAACAGGTGAAGTTTTGGGTCGAAACCCTTCTTCAGACCCGTGGAAGTTTGAAGATGTGTAGAAAGGTTCCAACCTGAAAAAACGCCTATTCCTTTTCTTGAGATGCTGCCTGATCTGCTGAGTTACTCCAGCAATGTGTATCTATCCTTGGTTACATTTAAGAACCGACTCCACCATTCTCCATCATCATTACGATAATGATCCCCGGCTCTGAATCGGTTAACATAGGAGGAGCGTTTGAAGGCTCGGGGCCTGTACCCGCTGGAGTTTAGAAGGATGAGAGGGCATCACATTGAAATCCACCGGGTAATGAAAAGCCTGGATAGAGTGGACATGGAAGGGATGTTTCTAGTAATGGGAGAATCTAGAACCAGAGGGCACAGCCTCAGAATAAAAGGACGTTTCTTCACATTGGAGATGAGGAGGAATTACTTTAGCCAGAGGAAGTGGTGTGGTGTGGTTTGTCGAGTGGTGTGTGCTGAATCACCAGCAACTCAACACCGACAAGACTAAGGAGTTAGTAGTGGACATTCTGAGGTGAGGAACACCCCTGTCTCTATCAATGGTGTGGATGTGCAGTTTACCAGGGAGTACAAATACCTTAGAGTGTACCTGGATAGTAAACCGAACTGGTCCAGGAACGCTGATTCCCTGTACAAGAAGGGACAGAGCCGGCTGTACTTTTTGAGAAGGCTCCGCTCCTTCAACATCTGCAGTAAGATGCTGTAGATGTTCTACCAATCAGTGGTAGCCAGTGCCATCTGCTTCTCTGTCATGTGCTGGGGCAGCAGGGCGAAGGCCGTGGACGCCAATAGGATTAACAAACTCATCAGGAAAGCTGGCTCCGTCCTGGGGGCAGAGTTGGATTCATGGGAGGTGGCCTTGGAAGGGAACATGCTCCACAAACTGCAGAGCATCTTGGACAATACAGCTCACCCCCTCCATAACACACTGATCAATCTGAGGAGTACCTTCAGCAACAGACTGGCTCCACCAAGATGCAGCACAGAATGCCACAGGAGATTTGTTCCCTGTGGCTATCAAACTGGGAACAACCCCTTCTGTCGTGGGGTAGACTGACTCCCCTCCCCAATCCTTTACACTCGTATTACTCCACACTGTAATTCCATGTTTTATGTATTTTGTGTTTTATGACTATTTTTAGATCAATTTTCCTCCTGGGATAAATGAAGTTCTATCGTATCGTATTATATGGTGAATCTGTGGAATTCATTGCCACAGATGGCTGTGGAGGCCAAGTCATTGGGTATTTTTAAAGTGGAGATTGATAAGTTATTGAATCGTCAAAGGTCGTCAAAGGTTACAGAGAGAGGCGGGAAAATGGGGTTGAGAGAAAAAGATAGATCAGCTATGATCAAATGGCAGAATAGGCTTGATGTGCTGAATGGCCTAACTCTGCTTCTATGTCTTATGGTATTATGGTCTTATTATCATGTCCCAATATGGGATGAAAGCTGTTTCATTAACCTTTTATTTAATTTAAAAAAATATATTTTTATTAGAAGCAATGTACATACATAATAATCATGGTATATAACATAATACATTTCATGTACAACTTCTTTTTTTTTTGATAGAAAAGAAAGAATGAAAAAAGAGAAGCTTGAGGATAGTAGTGATGTGTAGGGCGCAATAATTGACGGTTAATGATTGATATCTAGATAAATAGACTGCGTCCTTAGAAGTGTAGAAAAAAAGCCTCAAAAATAAAAGGGCCTTAAGAAAAGAAAGGAAATAAGAAGAAAATGCAAAAAAGATAGAACTAAACAGAAAAGAAAGGGAATGTGCCTAATTCGTAACGTTACACACCCCTCACCTAGTTCTAAAACGGTTACTTTCCAGGGTTATGTTGCACCATATTACACTTTAATTAATCTGCACATAAATTTTCATGATGTTTTTAATGACACTGATTGCAAATTTTGCGTTTAAAAACTAAAGTGATTAAACATTTCTAACAACGTATTTGCATTAGTTATTAGAAGCATTTTGCAGAGCTCTGGAGAAATGCATTGGATTTCCTTGGATATATTGCTATATGGGTTAAGCAAATTTAACATAATATTCATGATAACTATATATCACCAACTGGAGAAAACACTCTGCAGGCTCCTCACAGTATCAGTGCACTTGATTAACTGCATTCAGATTATCCTAAATGTTGCTTTTATTCAAAGTATTTAAATTTGCTGCCATGTTCAATTGCAGTGCTGGATTATTGCCTGAAAAAAACATCGAACAATTTTATCCTCAAATGTTCTGCAATCTTTTTAGTTGGTGTAATCAAATTGTTGAAAAGGTTAATATTCTTACATTATTTTAGTTTGGAGATACAGCGTGCAAAACAGGCCCTTCGGCCCATCAAGTCCGTGCCGACTAGCGATCACCCGTGCAATAGTTCTATCCTGCACACTAGGGACAGTTTACAGAAGCCAATTCACCTACAAACCTGCACCTCTGGAGTGTGGGAGGAAACCGGAGCACCCAGAGAAAATCAACGTGGTCATAGGGAGAATTCTCCATCAGAAACAAACCAGGATCTCTGGTGCTGTAAAGCAGCAACTGTCGCTGCGCCACTGTGCCACCCAAGTTTCTATTGATATAGTGGAGACAAGCGCTTCAACAATATCTAACATTTTAAGCTAATACGACTTCTTGTATCCACATTAATAACCCCTTTGCTAAGATGATTATTTCAATCGGAATTTTATCAATAGAATTTATTTGTTAGAGTAATTCTTCAACAAATTAAATATTCGCATGACCAAAGTTCATATATATTAATCAGCAACATAGATCTCATAAACATGCAGTTTCTATTAAAGTTAAACACATATATCACACACACACACATCATAATTAACCAGTCTGAAGAAGGGTATCGGCCCGAAATGTTGCCTATTTCCTTCGCTCCATAGATGCTGCCTCACCCGTTGAGTTTCTCCAGCATTTTTGTCTACCTTCGATTTTCCAGGATCTGCAGTCCCTTCTTAAACAAAAAAAATAATTAACTAAATGCTGTTTTGTATTAGTTTCTAAAATTTGAACAAATTAATAACCATCAGAATAAATATATTCTGGTGGTAATTGAAATGCTTATTTTTATCGCTCATGGAATATGTGGATCATTTACAAGGTTGCAACCACTGCTCCTCCCCGTTGGATTGCAACCTTGTTGTGGTCGGGGAGCTTGTGTGTCTCAGTGACCCCTAGAGCGATGCCAGTGGGAGATTCGTCTCCTGTTAGGGTCTCCCATGCTGGACAGGTCGAAGGGTAGAGGCGAGACGAAGAGCGATCCACTGGTCCAACGAAAACAATGGACCTGACCTGGGATAGTGTCCAGAAGCTAGCACAGGACAGACAGGAGTGGAGGACCTTTGTTGCTGCCCTACATGCCAGGAGGCATAGTAGGCAGTAAGTAAGTGAGTAAGTAACCACTGCTCACTGCCTGTTGTATTGAGAGTTTCTGGGGAGTTTCCTCAGTGAACTTTGCAATTTCCTGTAGTGTTTTGATGCCTTAGTGGCAGAGTTTAGGACTGGAGGTCATAGCCTCAGAATTAAAGGATGTTCTTTTAGGAAGGAGATGAGGAGAAATTTATTTTGTCAGAGAGTGGTGAATCTGTGGAATTCTTTGCCACAGAAGGCTGTGGAGGCCAAGTCAGTGGATATTTTTTTAAGGCAGAGATAGATAGGTTCTTGATTAGTGCAGGTGACAGAGGTTATGGGGAGAAGGCAGGAGAATGGGGTTTGGAGGGAGAGATAAATCAGCCATGGTTGAATGGCTCCTAACCTATCTCTCCCTCCTAACCCCATTCTTCCTTCTCCCCATAAGCCCTGACTCCTGTACTAATCAAGAATGTATCTATCTCTGCGTTAAAAATATCCATTGACTTGGCCTCCACAGCCTACTGTGGCAATGAATTCCACAATGGAGTGTTGAGCTTTAAGGTCATAAGGTCATAAGTGATAGGAGCAGAGAGTTAGGCCATTTGGCGCATCAACTCTACTCCGACATTCAATCATGGCTGATCTATCAACCCCATTCTCCTGCCTTCTCCCCATAATCCCTGACACAATGGTGTTGAATAATTCCACACCATCTCGAAGTGCCGAATGTTGCACTTTGGTCATTAAAGATAAATACTTTAATCGTTGACAGACGCATAAGGCTGGAATACACTTTAATCATTTATGGACCAAAGAATAATACGTTTGTCAATCTTGAGCATTGCAAGAAGAGACTCGCAGATTTAAACAACATTCCCAAAGGTTATTATTAGTGGTGATGATTTTATTGCTTTTTATTTTAAAAATTGTTTTATCTTTCAAACTTTCTCTGAAATATTAGCCTAGCTTCCTGGATTGTAGGACTGCCAACAAAACCACTGCAAGAAAGAATGATATACCAGCATTATATATGCTTTCACATCCTCATTGTATTTTCAGTAACTTACAGCCAATAAATAGTTAATGAATCGCACACAAAAATTAAACCTATTTGCAACAGGAATGTTTTAACTCAGAACTGATTGCTGGCATGATCAACTCCAGGTAAGATTGACTTTACACACTGAACATCCAAAGAAGGGATAATAATTGATTCAATATCTAGGCAAATGTACTGTTTACACTTTAGACTTTAGTTTTTAGACACATAGCGTGGAAACAGGCTCTTCCACTCACCGAGTTCACGCCGACCAGCGATCACTAACATTGTCCTACACACTAGGGACAATTTATAATTTATAGATAGAAGTCAATTAACCTACAAACTTGTACGTCTTTGGAGTGTGGGAGGAAACCGGAGCACCCGAAGGTAACCCACACGGGTCATGGGGAGAATGTGCAAGCTCTGTACAGACAGCACCCATAGTCAGGATCGAACCTGGGTCTCTGGCCGTATAGGGCAGCAACTCTACCGCTGTGCTACTCTGCCGCCACTATTGTTTAGACTGTACTACTCGCATTACTGTATATTGTGCTTTGCGATACTAAGAGACACAAATTGCTGGAGAATTACATTTTGATATTCTCATAGCACATCTAAAGCAGCAGCATAACCACTCCACATGTCAATGTATTTAGATATGTTCAAGGCCACTGCTAATGCAACAAGTTCAAACAAGAAGAATAGCTGACTGGCAGAGGTCTTTTGGGTAGTTACACATTCACAGCAAATAATTTAAAAACTGTAAACTCTTGACAGGTCTACCTTGAAAATGACCTTGAGACTTGATTACTATCTTCAGTTGATTCATGGTTATTATGTTTCTAATATTTAAAAAAAGTTTTATCAGCGAATGAGAAAACTTAACTGTGTGGTGCTTTGTCTTAATTATTTATTTAGTGAGATAGTAATTGGCAATGAGGAATATAAACAAGAGCTTCACTGATGGTGATAATAAATTAAATATAACATGTTCTTAAAGACAAACAAACATATGCACAATAAATGCATTTCGTTTATTCTAAATCTCATGCCAGGCTATAATAAATCATAAACTTCTTGAATCGGCAAACAGCCTTTCATTCTTTCCTTGACAAATTGAATTTGATTATGCTGGAAGTACACGGAAACCTGTGTGATCGAGCAGGAACTAATTGATTTCTATTAACTGAAACATGTATGAGGTGAAAGGTATTTTGAGGTTATGCTTTTCTAGTGAATGCTAAGGCAATTTGCTGCCTTATTGATACTGAACAGGATTAAAATAGCCACGGGACATTTACAATATCATCTCCGCACCTGAGAGACATCTTAGATCTTTACTCCGCATTCAGCAGGAATGTTCTGACAATTAACGGAAATATGGGAACCGTTACTTCAGGACTGCATCTCCCTCAGGATCTCTGACTTTCCTGAGGACATTTGTTCAGGTCCTACTAGGTAAGACAGAAATGGCTTTTGTTTGAAGCTGAGGCAGCTTAATCTGAATATGTAGGAAGGGTCTGAAAAAGGGTCTCAACCCAAAATAACACCCATTCCTCCTCTCCAGAGATGCTGCCTGGCCCGCTGAGTTACTTCAGCACTTTGTGTCTATCTTAAGCTTAATTTGAAGAAGGGTCCTGGCCCGAAATGTCACCTATGCATGTTCTCCAGCGATGCTACTCCAGCACTCTCTGTCTTTTTTGGCAAACCTGCATCTGCAGTCCCTTGTATCTCTATGCTTAAACTGAGTCTGAGTACAAAGAGGCCAGACTGCACACATTGTCCACCAAGCAGGAGGCCAAGTCTGTGTCAGATGTCTCAGTAAAAAACTTGAGAAACTAACCTCATTTTCTCACCGAAAATAGACACAAAATGATGGAGTAACTCAGCGGATCAGGCAGCATCTCTGGAGAAAAGGAACGGGTGATGTTTTGGATCAAAACCCTTCTTCAGACTGAGCGCCAGGGGAGAGGGAAACTAGAGATATGAAAATGTTCAGAACAAATCAGAGCCCAAACTGATGACCAAGGAAAGGTGGAGCCCACAATGGTTCATTGTTGGCTGTGGAAGAGGTAATAACGAAGGGATAAATGGATGTGACCAGTGGAACTGGCAGGACGACTAGAATCAGGAGGGGGTGGAGAGAGGGACTATTACTATTCCATCAGATCGGTAAGCTGACAGCTTACAGCACATTGGTATTTCTTTTAAGTACCCTGATCTTAGCAGAAGTCTGGGAAGGGGTTTAGAACAGGCATTTATGTGTTTGTTTCCACAGTCATATTTTAGGTTTAGGTTCATTATTGTCACGTGTACCCAGGTACATTGTTTAAAGATACAGCATGGAAACAGGCCATACTGCCCGCCATGCCCAAGTTCACACTATTTCTATGTTATCCCACTTTCTCAACCACTCCCTATACACTGGGGACAATTTACTGAGGCCAATAAATCTACAAACCTGCAAGTCCTTGGGATGTGGGAGGAAACCGGAGCACCCGGAAGAAGCCCATGTGGTAACTGAGAGAAGGTGTGAAGTTCCCACGTGCAAAGTCCTCTTTTCATCAGAGATGCTGCCTGATCCACTGATCCACTGAGAATTTGTGTCTATACACACGACTTCCATGCAGGTTGGTAAGTCACGTTTTGGCAGACTGAATCTCCAGGATTTGGCTGCTGTAAAAAATCCTGGCAAAGAACTGTCAAAAAGAATAAGAAAAAAATATATTGGGAAAATTAAAGAGGGCACATTACTACATTCTTAAAATTTATATTAAATGACATCAAACCCAATTTAGAACTTCAGATTAAACCGGCATTTAAAATTTGATTTCTCAGCTGTGGGTCTAATCTCATATTCATACTCTTTCTCTCTATTTCCATCTATTTCCATCTAACTGCTGAATAGTTTAATACCCAAAACACGGCACGTCCTTTCCCTCTATAGATGCTGCCTGACCCGCTGAGTTCCTCCAGCACTGTTTGTTATGCACAACATCTCGCTTTATTAAGAGCACAGAAAATGAAAAACCCTCACAGCTTTCTACTGCCCCCCTCAAAAGAAGCGTTAAAGTAATCAGCAGTGTAATCTGTAGTGCGTTAGTCCCAAGATGCTGTGGTGATCACCAAAGCTCAAACCCACCAGGCTCAATCAATGATCAGTTTTGTTACCTTGCCTGTTCTAATATTACTATCGTGCTGGGACAACAGGAACCCAATAGACTCACAGAGGTTAATGGGGCAGCACAGTGGTAGAGCTGCTGCCTGAGACCTGGATTTGTGTCCTGTCTGTATGGAGTTTGTACGCTCTCCCTGTGACCATGTGGGTTTTCTCCGGGTGCTCCCGTTTCCTCCCACACTCCAAAGAAATGCAGGTTTAATGGTTAATTCTGTAAATTGTCCCTTGTGTAGCATGGTGCTGGTGCGGCTAGAGGGCTAAAGGCCTTGTTTCCACACTGCCTCTTAAGTTTATTTTAATTTAGAGATACAGTACAGAAACAGGCCCTTTTTAAAAAAAAATGTTAATTGATTTTTAAGAGATACTGTATATACAAAACAGTGCAACACCATCACCATAAATAAAACAAAGTAAGAAAAACAGCAATCAAAATAAAAAAATAAGTAGATAGGGGAAAAAAAAAAGAAGTAAATAAATTAAAAAATTGGAATAAGACCGTGTGGTTCACTTACCAACTTAAAAAAAGAAAAAACATTACATTGATTAGTTATCTGGAGATAATTCAATATTCATACAAACATACCATCTAGTTCTATATAACGCAATCTTCCGATATCTAGCTCGGCATTTATCTAATTGGTGTCATGGCTCAAATAAACGGTCCATTTTTCCCAGATCTTCTCAAATGAATTCTCCTTGACTCTCAAGGAATATGTCAATTTCTCCATATTAAAGATGTCTCGCACAATTTCTAACCACTATTCCTGTTTTGGACTTTTTTCATTAAGCCACTGCCTGGTAATGGCCTTCTTACTTGCTGCAAGCAAAACTTTAATCAAATATGTATCTTCTGTTTTTACAATATCTTTAATATGCCCCAGATACATCACAGGGCAGGCCCTGTTTTAAGTAAGTAAGTAAGTAAGTTTATTGACAAGTATTCACATACAAGGAATTTGCCTTGGTGCTCCGCCCACAAGTAACAACATAACATACAATGACAGTTACGAATGACTCAGAAAACATTAAATATTAATAATAATGAAACATTAATGATAAAACACCATTGATCAAGCATGTGAACTAACAAAATACCAGATCAAAGGGAGGCTACAGATTTTTGGCTGTTGAGTAGAGCAACTACTTGTGGATAAACACTGTTTTTATGTCTGGCTGTGGCAGCTTTGACAATCCGGAGTCGCCTTCCAGAGGGAAGTGATTCAAATAGTTTGGTCCACCGAATCCATACCCACACACTAATACTATCCTCCACACACTGGCACCAATTTACAATTTTACCAAGCCAATTAACCTACAAAAATGTACGTCTTTGGAGTGTGGGAGGAAACCGGAGCTCCTGGAGAAAACCCACACAGGTCACGGGGATATCGTACAAATCTCAACAGTCTAAAGTAAAATTTTAACAAAGTTATCAGGAACAACCCATCGCTAACCTAGTGGCAAGCTGCAGATGGCAGGGTATCCATCTGTCCACTCGGGTTCCTATTGAATCTTTCCCACCTCACCTTAAACCTATGTTGCCTGGTTCTCAATTTCCCTTCTCTGGGCAAGAGACTCTCTGCGTCTACTCAATCTATTCCTCTCATGATTTTCTCCTTCTTGCAGATGATCATTGCTTGGTAATTCTGTGCTGCTATCTTACTTACCACTTTTCAGCCCATGACTGAACATTGTACAAATCTTGCTGCATGTAGGCATGGTAATGGCAATAAATGAAATTGATCACTGTGAAATCATTAGTAAACGTCTAATGATGTTAAGGCTTTACAAGGTCTTCTCTTAGAGTCCTAGCGTCATGCAGAATGGAAATTGGCCCTTCGGCTCAACTTGTTCATGCCAACAGGATGCCCATCTGAATTTGTCCCACTTGATCACATTTGACACCTGTCCCCCTAACCTTTCCTAGCCTGCCCAATCTTTCCCTGTAGATAACGCCAAAGAGTGCTGACAAGTTCCTTGTAAATCTCTGCATTATTTCCAGCTTAATGGCATCTTTCCTATAGCAGGGTGATCAAAACGGAACACAATAATCCAAGTGCAGCCTCACCAACGCTTGTATAACTGCAACATGATTCTTGATTAGTACAGATGTCAGAGGTTATGGGGAGAAGGCAGGAGAGAAAATGGGGTTAGGAGGGAGAGATATATCAGCCATGATTGAATGGAGGAGTAAACTTGATGGGCCGAATGGCCTAATTCTACTATTTCTTATGACGTTTTAATCTACGCCTACAACATAAATATTAATATTAGCATTTTTTGCGTTACAAGAATTTGAAATCTCATATTTTGTGGATTAATTTGATTTGCTTTTGTTTTTTTGAAAATAAGGATAGCAATTAAGATTCTGCTATCTCGATAAACACTGAGGAAGCAAAACCAGCCACAAATAAATTACATGTCGGATAAACTGAGGAAATTAAAGAGAACAGCAATTGCAACATTCGTAAAACCATTTAGCTGATTTACAGATTCAGATGGCACAATTATATGGTCCATGTTCAGCTGTGTTTTAACCTACAATTAGTGGGGTCTTAAATTTTGCAAACCAGAAATCCTGCTCCAAAACTGCTGACGCCAGTGTTTCATGACAGCACATTAGGCCGCTTGCACGTAACAAGCCTGCGAGATCTGGATTAGTAATTGCACGTTAATCACTCAATTATCCTGTTTACACATAGTTTTGAGTTTGACATTGGATTTATGGATTCCCAGACTTGCTGAAAGCTGCTTGCGAAGAAGGGCTAAATCAATCGCAGGTTCTTCTTGTAATTCATTTAGAAAGGTATTGGCACCGGAGCATTTAATCCCCACCCCTATTTGACTTGGATAAGGTGGTGAACCTTCACAGTTGCATGGCAAAGGTATTTCCACCATGCCGTCGGATGGGAGTTCCAGGATTTCTGCACAGCATCAAAATTGATAGCGTAGGTTTAGAGGCATATGGACCAAGCGCAGGTAGGTGGTTCTAGTGAAGATGGGGTATGCTGGTTGGACTGAGCAAGTTGGGCCAAAGGCCTGTTTCCACGCTGTATTCTATATGACATGGAAATGGTGAAACTTTGATAGGTCTACGAGGGAGTATGGTTTGTGACGTAGGACAGTACGGTACAGGAACAGCCCTTTCGGCCCACAGTGTCTGTGTTGTCCTTGGCAGCAAATTAATCTAACCCCTAGTGGATGGTGGTTTGGAAGTTTTATTTTTCAAAACCTTTGTTGAGCTGCTGTGCAGAATTGTGTAAATTTAGACTTTGGAGATAAAACTTGGAAACAGGCCTCTCGGCCCACTGAGTCCGTGCTGACCAGCGATCCCCCCACACTGGCACTATCCTACACACTAGGGACAATTTACAATTTTACCAAAGCCAATTACGTCTTTGGAGTAAGGGGGGAAACCAGAGCACCTGGAGAAAATCCACGTGGTCACAGGGAGAACGTACAAACTCCGTACAGACAGCACCTGTAGTCAGGATCGAACCTGGGTCTCTGGCGCTGTAAGGAAGCAGCTCTACCGCTGTGCCACTCTGCAATTCCTACTCCAGCATTTTGTGTAGCTCTAGGTTTTTGGTGTTGAGTTCTCCAGTTGCTCTGGAGGTTAATAATCGGGCTACAGGTTAGGTTCTTTACTTTGCTATAATCGCAGGCAATCATAGTAGCAGGTTACGCAACATGCAGACTCCATGTATCCTCCAGGGGACTTCCAGCGTTGCACAAAAATATGTCCCCAATACAACGATTGCCGGCAGGAACTAAAATTAATGTGGGGCGTGCCAGACTCACAAAAATCTTATATAGCAGCAACAAAAATACAATTGGTCAATACAATATAACGATAACTGTAACAACAATAATACTGTATAATAAACAACAAAAATGCAAACTAAGATTACAAGACTCGGGAGATCACTGCGTGAGTTGCGTCTTTGGAGAAATACCCACGTGGACATGTTAATATTGGCTAAATTAAAGACACCATTAAATGGAGGATCCCCGCACTTGTCAGAATTGCTTAACCCTTGTCAGCTGAACTTTACAGGCTTTGACTGGCGCCAGCCAGTCTAGGCTCAGACTGGTATGCAGGATGGCGAGGGGTCCAGGTGTTCTCCCTGTTTCCCTTAAATTGATAACATGTATAGTGGTTTTGCAACCTAACCTTAAATGCATAATTTCTATTGGATCGCTGCAAAGGCAATGTAAATAGTATAAATAATGTTGCAAGACGGTCATCCTGTTAATTGATGATTGGTCAAACTGTTGAGCCTTGGAGAAATTGTTTGATTCTCAGGGCACATGTTTCAATGTTTGTCCTTGTTTGCTTCCTTCAAGAGCTTTCTCTCTTATGCAATCTATGAGCTGCTGTGTTATTGGGTTAGGGAAATGTCTGTTATGTACGGGGTTAATTGATATCTGTAATTGGATTGTTCAGAGACCACCCCCATGTGATTCGGCTGCTCGAGGTCCCGGGACATATAAAAGTCCGCTGCCACGAGGTCCAGCGTTGATCTTCTGGGAGAGCGCTTGGGACTGCGTGACTTTCTGGAGTGTCTCTGTTTGAGCGAGGCCTAGAGGGTTTAATTAGGCAGATACGAGGACCGAACCCGCGGTGGGATAGGTACAGTAGTTGAACTGTAATTGTGTTTTGTCAAAATAAAGATTAACTGTTCAAGTGCTTGATTCAGTGATTTTTGACTGAAACTAGGCTGGTGGGAAGCTTAGAATGGGCAATTTACAGACACAGGCAGAACGTGCAAACTCCATACAGACAGCACCCATAGGATCAAACCCAGTTATTTAGCGCTGTGAGGCAGCAGCTCTACTTCTGCGCCACTGTGCTGGCCACTCTTCCCAGTTCCAAAGAAAGTTCCTTGACTGGAGCTCCTGGCATTTCCAATATTTCATGCTGTTTTAGTGGATGCCGCTACACTGTTTTTATTTCACAGTTCAGGAGTTTGATGGCAATTTTCTTTTGTATTCTTACTTCCTGGAACTGGCTGCTGAAAAGATGGTGTGTCAGCCTCCTTCAATCCAATTGCTTTAACATCACACGTCAATTTCTGCTTGGCTCTGGTTGTCTCAGGAATGCTGCTGCTGTTGTATATCATGCTGTTCTATCAGTTCTGCTTTCTAGCTGCAAGAGGAATTCCATTAAGCTTGGAATGGTGCAAAAAAAGATTCACAAGGATATTACTGGGACTGAAGGATTTCAGTTATAATAACTGGAACTGAAGGATTTCAGTTATAATAACTGGGACTGAAGGATTTCAGTTATAGGGAGACACTGGATAAAGGGGTGAATTGACAAAAGGAAGGGGGGAAGGGGGCGGGGGGGAGGGCGGGGACGGTTTCACAGTCTTTTTCCCAGGGAAGAGGAATTGAAAACTAGAGGGCACAGTGGAGAAATATTTAAAGGTTACTTTAGCAGCAAATTTATCACATGAAAAGTGTATGGGACAACTGCCAAAGGAAGTGACAGAGGCTGGTACAATTACAACATTTGTAAGGCATTTGGATAGGGTGGGGTGGGTGAGATATGATCCAAATGCTGGCAAGTAAAACTAACTCAGGCAGGCAACTTGATCAGCATGGATGATTTGGGACAGAGCCTATTTCCATACTTATAGCTCTATTTCACCATCCCCCCAAAAATAATGAAAAGTTCAGCATAAGACTTCTGAAGGTCAGGGTAAGGACTTGCTGAGCTAAGCCAGCATTTTGTGTATTTCTATGGTTTTAACCAATATCTGCAGTTACATGTTATTACAATAACGCTTCAATTCTTTTGTGAGAATGTTGTCATTTGGAACTCTGTGTCTCTCCACCGATGTTCAAATGGAATATTGATGGGCTCCAAAAAACCTCTAACTTTTCCTTTTCTAATATCTCTTTGCTGTGGGCAAATTTTACAATAACCTTTATGAGGCATAAGTCTTGTTGTAACTGCTCCTGTCTGCTTTTTGCCATTCAGCAGTTTTGTATGAAAAGTCTTGATATGGTTCAGTGATATATAACTGAAAATACCTCAATGCTAAGTGAGCTCAATTTATTCTGATGTATAGTCAGGTAAAGTAAAGTAAACACCTTCACGCAGTCCACCTAGGCCTACGCTATCTCCAGGTTGTTAAACACTTTTCTGGTCCTCCTAATTAATTTTATTGTTTGTGTAATGCATGTGGTCTGTGCAGACTTCAGTAAGGTCTTTGATAAGTTTCTGCTTGGTATGCTGCACTGGTTGGGTAGATTGATGGGATCCAGGAAGAGCTAGCTAACTGGATACAGAATTGGCTTCATTGTAGAAGCAGACGATGGTGGTGGCAGTGAAAGATTGTTTTTTGGATAGGAGGCTTGTGACTAGTGGAGTGCTTCAGGGATTGGTGCTGGGCCCATTACTGCTTGCTAATTATTGTCAGTGTCAATGATTTGGATGAGAGTGTACAAGGCATGGTTGGGGGATTTTCAGATAACACTAAAATAGATGGTACTGTAGAATGTGAAGATAGTTATCAAGAATTATAGTGAGATCTAATTTAGTTGGGCGTGGGCCAAGGAATGGCTAATGGACTTTAATAGTGTTGTGTATGGGAAGAAAAATTAGACCAGGACCTTCACAGTGAACGGTAGGTCCTGGGGAGTCTTGGAGAGCAGAGGATTCTTGGAGTACAAGTACATAGTTCCCTAAAAATGGTGTCATAGATCGATAGTGATTTAAAGAAGGTTTTCATCAGTCATTGAAACGAGTATAAAAGTTAGGACTTTATGTTAAAGTTGTTCAAGGTGTCAGTGAATCCTCAATTCTGTTCAGTCCTGGTATTCCTGCTATGAAAAATGCCATCATGATGGAGAGAGTGCAGAGAAGATTTATGAAGATATTGCAAGGATTTGTGGACCTGAGCTATGGGGGAAAGATTGGGCAGGCTAGGACTTTATTGCTTAGAGCTATAAGACCTCCTAAGGGGGGTCTTGTAGAGGTGTATAAAATCATGAGGGGAATAGATAGGGTGAATGCACAGTTTTTTTCCCCCAGGGTAGAGGAATCAAGAACTAGAGGACATAGGTTTAAGGTGAGGGGCAAATGATTTAATAGGAACCTGAGGAGCATCTTTTTCACACAGAGATGGTGGTTATATGGAACAATCTGCTAGAGGAAGTAGTTGCGGCAAGTTCAATAAAAGACATTTGGACAAGTATGTGGATAAGAAAGGATCCACGGCAATGTGAGTGATTTTAAATGATGTGGTATAGCACTGGTTAGTTCATGATCATGGGCAGGTAATAATCCCTAGGCATTGTGAATGAATTACAAATTTTTAAAAAACGCAGGTGTCCACATGCGTTATAAACTATAAAATGCAAAATTATGTTTATTTTGAAATGAACATGAATAATATGGGATGCCCATTATATTCTCTCCACATATTTACTTTTTTTCCCTTTTGGTCGTTTGCCATAAAACGTACTTGTGAAGTTTGCTGTCAAATTATTTTGGATCAGAGTTCTATCAAGCATCCTAGGATGTTGTGCGATGTTGTTCGTGAAACCTCAATATCCATCACTATCCACATTTTTTTTACACTTCTCTTGCTTGTTTTAACAGTTATTACCACGGTGAATATTTCACATTGGATTTAACTCTGTGATACTGCCTCGCCATATGTCGATTAATAAATTAGTCATTGGGTGAATTATCTTGTTTGAACATAGTGACTTTTTAAAGAGTATCGTATTAAATGAACATTTTCAATCTAATTATGCCAGGTCAGGATGGTCAGAGGAAATCTTTCCCAGTTTCAGAATATAAAATTTGTTTTTTGTTCAGCAATGGTCCTCTGGGCGGAACGAGACTGTTATGGTGAAGGGGATTGGTTAGCGGGACTCAGTGGCAAACAACCATAATGGTAACTCAGTATTTCCCAGAAGCGTCTGGCATGTTGCCCCCTTGTGCATTTTGAACTACACTACTGTTTTAATTTTGTTTAGAGATACAGCATGCCAACAGCCTTTTTAGCCCACCGAGTCCATGCTGACAATCAAACACCCGTTCACACTAGTTCTATTTTATCCCACTTTCACATCCACACTAGCGGCAATTTTAGAGGCAAATTAATCTAACGACCCACATGCCTGTAGGGATAGAGTCATCAAGTCATACGGCACGGAGAAAAGCCCTTTGGCCCAAGTTGCCCATGCTAACCAAGATGTCCCATCTACATTAGACCTATTTTCACGCATTAGGCCCACATCCTTCTAACCCTTTCCTATACATGTACCTATCCAAATGCCTTTTAAATGTTGTTATAGTACCTGCCTCAACCAATTCCTTCTGGCAGATTGTTCCATATATCCACCACCATGTGTCATCCCACACATTCCTATTAAATCTTTCTTTTCTCAGTAAACTTATTGCTCCTGGTTCTTGATTCCCCTACTCTGGTTAAAAGAGGCTGTGCATTTTCCTTATCTATTCCACTCCTGATCTTATACACCTCTATTAGATCACCCCTCCCATGGTCCAAGAAATGTGGACGGAAACTGGAGCACCCGGAGGAAGCCCACATGGTCATAGGAAGAACATTGATGTCAGGATTAAACTCGGGCCTTTGGCGCTATGAGGCAGCAGCTCCACCTGCTGCTCCACTGTGTTGTTTGTTTTGGGAGAACTCTCGACACAGGCAGGTGGGTCCTCACGAACATTATTAATACAGAGTCCCCTGTGTTACAGTTAGGATCTTGATGTCTTTATAATTCAACATTACAGAAATAACATCCATTCCTGGGGGCAAGAATAAAACCTAGCAATTTGGTCTCTCAGAGTTCTGGATGCTGTGCACCTGCACCAGCTCGTCCATCTCTTTGCTATCTGGTTTTCTTGGAAATTTTCCAGCCTCTAGATCACTTATTTTGCACATTTCATCCTTAATGGGTCAATTTCCTTATTCATAACATCGTAAAAATTCATGGCGCAGACACATTCGCGGGCACGGTGGCACAGCAGGAATGTTGCTGCCTTACAGTGCCAGAGACCCGGATACAATACAATACAATACAATATTTATTGTCATTTGAACCTCAGTGAGGCTGAAACGAAACTCTGTTTCTACAGCCATACAAACAAAAACGATTCCTACTAGACACACAACCAATTTAATTCACACAAAGGTACACAAAATTGCTGGAGGAACTCAGCGGGTGCAGCAGCATCTATGGAGCGAAGGAAATAGGCGACGTTTCGGGCCGAAACCCTTCTTCCTTCGCTCCATAGATGCTGCTGCACCCGCTGAGTTCCTCCAGCAATTTTGTGTACCTTCGATATTCCAGCATCTGCAGTTCCCTTTTGAATAATTCACACAAACATCCATCACAGTGAACCTCCTCCTCACTGTGATGGAAGGCAAATTCTTTTCACTCCCCTGCTCTCCATTTTTCTCCCGATGTTGAAGCCCGATGTTGAAGCCCCAGGCGGGCGATGGTAAGTCCGACGGCCATTTTAGGCCGCGCCGGGCGATGTACGGCCCCGCTCCAGGCCCAAGAGTCACAAAGTTGGAGCCCCCGGCAGGCGTTCGAATGTCCCGCGGCCATTAAAGCCGCGCGGGGTGATGTACGGTCCCGTTCCGGGTCGTTCCAACCCCGCGACACGGGCTGGAGAAGTTGTGTTGCGGGAGCTCTGGAAAGCGGTCTCCCACCAGGCTCCCGATATCACAGTCCACCGGACCTGCGGCTGCAGTTGGAGCTGGAGCCTCCGAGCTCCGGGGTCGGGCCGCAGCAGCGAGCTGATTTGATCCTGACTACGGATGCTTGTCTGTATGGAGTTTTACGTTCTCCCTATGACCTGAGTGTTTTTTTTCCGGGAGCTCCGGTTTCCTCCCACACTCCAAAGACATACATGTTTGTAAATTAATTGGCTTAGTATAATTGTAAATTGTCCCTGTGTGTAAAGTGTGTGTAGGATAGTGTTAGTGTACGGGAATCGCTGATCGGCGTGGAGTTGGTGGGCCCTAGGGCCCGTTTCCGCACTGTATCTCTAAACTAATCTAAACTAAACACAGTGTTTAAGAAGGAACTGCAGATGCTGGAAAATCGAAGGTCGACAAAAATGCTGGAAAAACTCAGCGGGTGAGGCAGCATCTATGGAGCGAAGGAAATGGGCAACGTTTCGGTTCTGAAGAAGGGTTTCGACCTGAAACGTTGCCTCTTTCCTTTGCTTCATAGATGCTACCTCACCCGCTGAGTTTCTCCAGCATTTTTGTCTACCTTAAACTAAACATAAGCTATTTCACCTACTGCATTAATTCCAAGTGCACTGTCTCTGCTGTAGTTACGGCTACTGCCCACTGGGTGGACAACCACATGGCAGGTGCCTGTCCCAAGAGCCCCTTCTCTGTGACCAGACCACCAGGATTAAATTTAGTTTCGATAGACACAAAGTGCTGGAGTAACTCAGCGGGTCAGGCAGCATCTCTGGAGAGAAGGAATAGGTGATGTTTCGGGGCGAGACCCATCTTCAGACTAAACTTGTCCATGTCGACTAAGATGCCCAATCTACATTAGGCCCATTTTCTTGCATTAACCCCATATCCTCCTCCACCTTTCCTATGCAGGTACCAGTCCAAATGCTCACTCTCAGTCTGAAGAAGGGACTTGACCCGAAACATCACCTACTCAGTCTGAAGAAGGGTTTCGGCCCGAAACATTCCCTATTTCCTTCGCTCCATAGATGCTGCTGCACCCGCTGAGTTTCTCCAGCATTTTTGTGTACCCATTCCTTTTCTCCAGAGATGCTGCCTGACCCCTTTGAGCTACTCCAGCATTTTGTATCTATCTTCAATGTAAATCTGCAGTTCCTTCCTACACGTTACATTTAATTTAGTTTAGTTTAGTATGTTGTCGTGTATCGAGGTACAGTGAAAAGCTTTTTTATTGCGTGTTATCCAGTCAGGGGAAAGACTGTACATGATTACAATCAAACTGCATGCAGTTTACAGATGCAGGATAAAAGGATAGTGCAAGATAGCGTCCAATAAAGCCTGATTAAAGATAGTCCAAGGGTCTCCAATGAAGTAAATGTTATGTCAGGACCTCTCTCTATTTGGTGATGGATAGTTCAGTTGCCTGATAACAGCTGGGAAGAAACTGTTTCTTAATCTGAATGCGTAATAAACAACTGCAGATCCTGGTTTAAATCGAAGGTAGACAGAAAATGCTTGAGTAACTCAGGGGCACAGGCAGCATCTCGTGGAGAGAAGGTCTGGGCGATGTTTCGGGTCGCGACCTTCAGTCTGATGTCAGGGGAGGGGGCGGGACAATGATAGAATGTAGTTGAAGACAGTGAGATTGGTGGGAGAACTGGGAAGTGGAAGGGGAAAGAGGGAAAGATTGTGGACTTTAGATTGTGGATTGTGATTGTGGACTTTAGAAGGGCACAACATCCGACGACATACGTGCCACTGTAGATAAATGGGATTACTGTGGATAGGGTGAGCTGCTTTGAATACCTGGGAGTCTATATCACAGAGGATCTGACATGGACAACACACACTGCCGTACTGGTGAGTAAGGCAAGGCAGCGCCTTTACCAACTCAGGCAGCTGGGGAAATTCGGAGTCTCTCTGAGGATCCTTCAGTGCTTCTACTCTGTGGCTGTAGAAAGCATCTTATCTGGCAACATCACAAACTGTTTTGGAAATTGCTCAGCCCAGGACAGGAAGGCTCTGCAGAGAGTAGTGCGTTCGGCCAAATGCACTATGGGAACTACACTCTCCCCCCTGCAGGACCTATACACCAGGAGGTGCAGATCCAGAGCCAGCAACATTATGGGGGACCCCTACCACCCCAGTAACGGACTGTTTCAGTTGCTACGGTCAGGCAAACGCCTCTGCTGTCACGCTGTGAAAACAGAGAGGATGAGACGGAGTTTCTTCCCACAGGACATCAGGACTGTAAACTCTTATCTCACCAGGGACTAATTTACTGTACTAATTTACTGTTGTGTTGTGTCTTTTGTAAAAAAAATATTTTCTAACATGTAAATACTGATTCTGTTCTATTCTGTTCTGTGTTTTTTGCACAATCCACAGGCATTGCCACTTTCATTTCACTGCACATCTTGTATGTGTATGTGACAAATAAAATTGATTTGACGACTTGACTTGAAAGCAAGGTCTATTTGAAGTTAGAAAAGTCAATGTTTATACCGCTGGGGTGTAAGCTACCCAAGCAAAATATAAGTTGCTTGTATGGATTTATGAGAATAACCACAAGTAGTTTAACTTCATATTAAGTTCTTTATTAACCACGGGGCAGCCAGAGTCAGACAAAGCCTCGACATACCACCTAAGTCTTATCAGTGTGAGAGCTACTCTTGGATAGCACGCATGCACTAGATAACATTCCACAGAAGCAGTCTATACAAATACCTGACATGGATCAGGAATATAGTGACGGATCTACATCTTCCTTCTTTAGTTCATGCCCCATGCAACAAAAGCAAACATACATACATTTAAGTATAGCAAAGATATATATAAAATTAATTAAATGATATACTAACATACAACTACAGCGAAGCAAAGCAATACCAATTAATAACTGTCATAAACAAAATATTCAGTCTTTTATTATGAAATTATATAGTCTGAAGAAGGGTTTCGGCCCGAAACGTTGCCTATTTCCTTCGCTCCATAGATGCTGCTGCACCCGCTGAGTTTCTCCAGCTTTTTTGTGTACATTCAGTCTTTTAGTCTTTGTATTTAGGATTTGGCTTGCAGACACGTCCTGCATGTGTTCTGTAAAACCCCTCTGTGGTATTCTTCACAGGCAATTTTCCCACAGGCACAGACATCACAGACGATTGAACTGTAGTATTCTTCACAGGCGACTCAATCACAGGCACAGACACAGGCACTTGAACCAGACACTTCTCAGGATCCATTGTACTTGCCCATCACTCATAAGAATATTCTCATCTTCTGACCTCATTACTGTGTCCGGATAATCAGTAATATCGAATGGCACCTGCTGTGTTGGCGCAGGTTCGTCTACAGGTAAAATGTGTCTTTGATTCCTCCTGTAGAACCTTCCTTTCGATTGAACAGTGTAAGATCTGGGTTCCTGGCATATCTCCTTAACCATGCCCATACGATTGAAGCCTTCTGGGGTCTGTAACCAGACAACCTGTCCTTCCATCAAAGGCTGGAGTGGTTGATGATTGATCATAACACGCCTTCTGTGATAGCCTTTTATTGAGAAGTTGAGCCTGAACCCCCTGAGGCTTACACATGTGTGGCTCTAGCAGTCTCTTTGAGACAGGGAGGGTAGTACGTGTTTGCCTTGACATCAGTCTTTGTGCTGGAGATCCGAGCTTTGTGCCACGTGGCATATTTCTGAGATTAAGGGGATCTAAGAAGTTGTTCGACCAATCTCTGTGAGATTGTTCCATGACGTGTTTCGCGCTGCGGACTACTCGTTCAGCCAGCCCATTTGATTGTGGATATTCAGGGCTGTTGGTGACATGAGTAAAGTCTCACTGTTTAGCAAAGCCTTTAAAGCGCTGGCTTGTGAACAATAGACAATAGCCAATAGGTGCAGGAGTAGGCCATTTGGCCCTTCGAGCGAGCACCGCCATTCAATGTGATCATGGCTGATCATCCCCAATCAGTACCCCGTTCCTGCCTTCTCCCCATATCCCCTGACTCCGCTATCTTTAAGAGCCCTATCTAGCTCTCTCTTGAAAGCATCCAGAGAACCTGCCTCCACCACCCTCTGAGGCAGAGAATTCCACAGACTCACCACTCCCTGTGAGAAAAAGTGTTTCCTCGTCTCCGTTCTAAATGGCTTACTTCTTATTCTTAAACTGTGGCCCTTGGTTCTGGACTCCCCCAAGATCGGGAACATGCTTCCTGCCTCTAGCGTGTCCAAGCCCTTAACAATCTTATATGTTTCAATGAGATGCCCTCTCATCCTTCTAAACTCCAGAGTGTATAAGCACAGCTGCTCCATTCTCTCAGCATATGACAGTCCCGCCATCCCGGGAGTTAACCTTGTAAACCTATGCTGCACTCCCTCAATAGCAAGAATGTCCTTCCTCAAATTAGGGGACCAAAACTGCACACAATACTCCAGGTGTGGTCTCACTAGGGCTCTGTACAACTGCAGAAGGACCTCTTTGTTCCTATATTTGATTCATCTTGTTATAAAGGCCAACATGCCATTCACTTTCTTCACTGCCTGCTGTACCTGCATGCTTACTTTCATAGACTGATGTAACATAGAAACATAGAAACATAGAAATTAGGTGCAGGAGTAGGCCATTCGGCCCTTCGAGCCTGCACCGCCATTCAATATGATCATGGCTGATCATCCAACTCAGTGTCCCGTACCTGCCTTCTCTCCATACCCTCTGATCCCTTTAGCCACAAGGGCCACATCTAACTCCCTCTTAAATATAGCCAATGAACTGGCCTCAACTACCCTCTGTGGCAGAGAGTTCCAGAGATTCACCACTCTCTGTGTGAAAAAAGTTTTTCTCATCTCGGTTTTAAAGGATTTCCCCCTTATCCTTAAGCTGTGACCCCTTCCTGCATCTAGCCTGTCCAACCCCTTAAGAATTTTGTAAGTTTCTATAAGATCCCCTCTCAATCTCCTAAATTCTAGAGAGTATAAACCAAGTCTATCCAGTCTTTCTTCATAAGACAGTCTTGACATCCCAGGAATCAGTCTGGTAAACCTTCTCTGCACTCCCTCTATGGCAATAATGTCCTTCTTCAGATTTGGAGACCAAAACTGTACGCAATACTCCAGGTGTGGTCTCACCAAGTACCTGTACAACTGCAGTAGAACCTCCCTGCTCCTATACTCAAATCCTTTTGCTATAAAAGCTAACATACCATTCGCTTTCTTCACTGCCTGCTGCACCTGCATGCCTACTGCATGTACAAGGACCCCCAGATCCCATTGTACTTCCCCTTTTCCCAACTTCATGCCATTTAGATAGTTATCTATCTTCCTGGTTTTGTTATCAAAGTGGATAACCTCACATTTTTCTGCATTAAACTGCATCTGCCATGCATCTGCCCACTCCCCCAACCTGTTCAAGTCACCCTGCATTCTCATAGCATCTTCGTCACAGTTCACACTGCCACCCAGCTTTGTGTCATCTGCAAATTTGCTCATGTTACTTTGCATCCCTTCATCCAAATCATTAATGTATATTGTAAATAGCTGCGGTGCCAGCACCGAGCCTTGCGGTATCCCACTAGTCACCGCCTGCCATTCTGAAAGGAACCCGTTAATCCCTACTCTTTGTTTCCTGTCTGCCAACCGCTTCTCTATCCATGTCAGCACTCTACCCCAATACCATGTGCCCTAATTTTGCCCACTAATCTCCGATGTTGGACCTTATCAAATGCTTTCTGAACGTCCAGGTACACTACATCCATTGGCTCTCCCTTGTCCATTTTCCTAGTTACATCTTCAAAAAATTCCCAAAGATTAGTCAAGCATGATTTCCCCTTCATAAATCCATGCTGACTTAGACCGATCCTGTTACTGTTATCCAAATGTGCGACTATCTCATCTTTTATAATTGACTCCAGCGTCTTCCCCACCACCGATGTCAGACTAATTGGTCTATAATTCCCCGGAACTGCCCCGCATTGTCTGACATGAGTATGTGGTGTTCCATGGACCGAAATATGTCTTCTTAGTTTCATGATAACCGCTGCTGAAGAAGTAGTGCGAAGCAAGTCAATCTTATAGCAGCCGGAAAGGAGTCCACTAGCACCAGGTATAGTTGATTGTGCCGTTCAAAGATGTCAGTTGCCACCATGGACCAAGGCAATTCTGGAACTGGATGCAGCAGAAGTGGTTCTTTCTGCTTTTGTGGCATTGTACTGTTGCACACAGAACATGATTGTACCACCTGGTTGATATCATCTGTCATTGCAGGCCAGAAGACCATGCTCCTTGCTCTTTTCACCGTGGCTTCTGCCCCAGGATGCCCCCTGTGCATGATGCCAACATACGTAGTGAGACGGGGATAACGTCTTTGTGGCCCTTCATGATAACCCCATCTTCAATGGTTAATTCATTTCTGAAAGGAAAGTAAAGCCAAATTGCATGCAGAAGCATGCGTTGTTTACTGGGCCATCCGTGCTTTATGATGGTGGTGCGTGTCTGTAAAGTCGACTTGATTGATCATAACACGCCTTCTGTGATAGCCTTTTATTGAGAAGTTGAGCCTGAACATCCTGAGGCTTACACATGTGTGGCTCCAGCAGTCTCTTTGAGACTGGGAGGGTAGTACATGTCTGCCACTGACAAAACAAATATGTTACGGAAACAGCAACTGAAGGAATCAACACTACTGGGCGTGATGGATTTCCAGGGCTATCGACAGATGCTAGGAACAATGGACCTGACCTGGGGAAGCTAGCCCAGAACAGACAGGAGTGGAGGACCTTCATTGCTGCCGTACATGCCAGGAGACATAATAGGCAGTAAGTAAGTAAGTAAGTAACATTGAACACAGGCCTCCATGACATGCCAACTGCACTCACCCCATCAGCTTGCTCCACCAAAGCCTGCTTTGTGTTACCCTGGGGGTTCTGCCGTGCTTATGAAGAAACAGCACAAATGGACACTCCACCAACCTTGGTGATCATGGTGATCTTGCTGAATGTTGATACAGTCTCGAGGGGCCAAAGAGCCTACACTTGCTCTTAGTTCTGAAGTCCTTATGTTCTCATGCAGTATCTCCTTCCTTACACTGCCCCTAAACTTAAGGAGCGTGAGGGGGGCACCAAAAAAGGAACATTAGTCTTCCAATTCACCTCTGCCATAAAAAAAATTGTGTCACAGTTAGTCATTGTAAAACCAAAAGAAGAAGTTGCCTTTAAACACTTTTTCCCTATTTTTAATAAGGCTGGGTAGATGTACTGGACATTAATTGCAATTGGTTATCCAATTCCTGGTGTGATTGAGATTTAGTCCTGAGGGAAGGAATATGTGCTGCGCAGAGATTGAGACAGGGTAGCTGATTTTTCTTTTACAATCATTGCCGTCTGTAATTCAGTTATTCCACGGTACAATTGCATTCTGGCTTTCTGAAATACTGCATAGGAAATAAATATTAAGGTAATAGACACCAGGGGATGATTTAAGAGTAATAACCTAGTTGTGCTCTAATGATCTATGATTATTTAATACCCTTGATCAGATTAATGCTTTCTACATCTTTTTAGTTCTTTAACATTCTGCAGCGGATTCATTGCAAATTTCCCAACATTCTCAATCAAACAATCACTGCTAATGCTAAACAGTAATTTATGTGCGGAGGGTATATTGCTCTACAGTTATGCCATTATCTTTAACGACTCAGTATAACACCATCTATTGGAGATTTATAATGTCCAGCACCAGTGAAGTCATCATCAAGGCTAAGCAACAAGTACGATGGAAATTTTTTACAGAGAGGGAAATAAAACCATGACTTATTTTTTAAACGACCAGTATGTTACAGCAAGTTAAATAAAGATTGGGATTTACAATTGGGACTCAAGTCATGACTGAAATACGATCATTAAACAATCCAAAAATTACTTTGAATTTAGTTTAGTTTAGAGATGCGGCTTGGAAACACTTTGGCCCAGCGTGTCCGCATGGACCAGCGATCACCCCATACATTAGCTCTAACCTAACACTAAGGACAATTTCCAGAAGCCAATTAGCTCTTTGGAGTATGGGAGGAAACTGGTGCACCCGGAGAAAACCGATGTGGTCACAGAGACTGTACAGACAGCACCTGGAGTACAATCTCCGTACGGACAGCATCCGGAGTCATGATTGAACCTGGGTCTCTGACGCTGTGCGGCAACAACTCTACTGCTGCGCCACTGGGCTGTGCTAAATTAATTTTTATAGGATGGAGTTTGCAAATGTAAGTTTGGGGGAATGACTGTCACATATATTGAGTCCAGAGGAAGGATTCTGACTTGAAATGTCACCTGTCCATTTTCCTCCACAGATGTGTAGAAAGGAACTGCAGATGCTGGTTTATACTGAACATGTAGTGAGACAGACTTCAACGATGCCTTTGCAGGGTAGTTTCACAGTAACGGTTTGCATTTTTACAAACTGCTGCCTTTAGATTGCACAGCACAATCAGGGAAGACAAAGGAACTCCACAGCACTCTAGTGTTGGAGATCAGCTTAATACCAAGAAGCAGGCAGGGTGTGTGAACATCAGAAAAACACAAGAACTGGAGAATTCATTCTCAGCCCTGCCGAGGCCCCTATCTCTACCGCACACAGACATATTAAAGCTTCTGCAGCATTTGGTCTCATTCATCCATACAATGTACTGACAATATTAACGCACTGCAGAATCCAACCCTTTCATCCCTCCTCTCCAGCGTCACTTTACCAACTGTGCATGTCGCACAGACTCTTAACGCAGTGCAGCACCTGCTCATAAACTGTATCAACGATCTTAATCCACAACACCACTCAGTTCCATTATCCATACGTGCAGGAAGGAACTGCAGATAATGGTTTACACTGAAGATAGACAAAGAAAGCTGAAATAACTCGGCGGGACAGGCAGCATCTCTGAAAAGAAGGAATGGGTGATGTTTTGAGTCGAGACCCTTTTTAGTTTTATTTAGTTTAGAGATACAGTGTGGAAACATGCCCTTCGGCCCACTGAGTCCACGCCGACCAGTGAAGCCCACACACTAACAATATAACACTATCCTATACAGACTAGGGCCAATTTGCAATTATGCCAAGCCAATTAACCTAACAACCTGTACGTCTTTGGAGTGTGGGAGGAAACCGGAGACCCCGGAGAAAACACACACAGGTCACGGGAAGAATGAATAAACTCCGTACAGACAGCACTGGTAGTCAGGATCGAACACGGGTCTCTGGTGCTGTGAGGCAGCAACTCTACTGCTGCGCCACCGTGCCACCCCTTCTTCAGACTCAGTGGGGTCTCGAACCGAAACATTACCCAGAGATGCGGCCTGTCCCGCTGAGTTATTCCAACATTTTGTGTTTATCCTTTATCCATACATTGTTTTAGACAATAGACAATAGACAATACGTGCAGGAGTAGACCATTTGGCCCTTTGAGCCAGCACCATTCACTGTGATCCCGTTTTCTGAGTCCCGTTTATATCAACGGGTTGATGGTGGAAAGGGTCAAGAGCTTCAAATTCCTGGGCATGCATATTTCCAAATATCTCTCCTGGTCCCAGTACACTGATGCAATCATAAAGAAAGCACATCAGCGCCTCTACTTCCTGAGAAGATTACGGAGAGTCGGTATGTTCTCTCGAACTTCTACAGGTACACAGTAGAGAGCAGCATGCTGACCGGTTGCATCGTGGCTTGGTTCGGCAACTTGTGCGCCCAGGAGCGGAAAAGGCTGCAAAAAGTTGTAAACACTGCCCAGTCCATCATCAGCTCTGACCTCCCTACCATCGAGGGGATCTACCACAGTCGCTGCCACAAAAAAGGCT
Organism: Amblyraja radiata; assembly: GCF_010909765.2. NCBI lineage: Eukaryota > Metazoa > Chordata > Chondrichthyes > Rajiformes > Rajidae > Amblyraja > Amblyraja radiata. The sequence continues at coordinate 40,123,566 of NC_045969.1, read as the reverse complement.
GGCAGCATCATCAAGGACCCACACCATCCTGGCCACACACTCATCTCTCCGCTGCCTTCAGGTAGAAGGTACAGGAGCCTGAAATCTGCAACAACCAGGTTCAGGAATAGCTACTTCCCCACAGCCATCAGACTATTAAACTCAACTCATACAAAATCTGAACTTTAATTAGCCTACTGCACTTTATATGCTTATTTATGCGTGTATATATATATTCAATGGTATATGGACACATTGACCTGTTCTGTATTATTTATGCCTGCAATATTCTGTTGTGCTGAAAGCAAAGCAAGAATTTAATTGTCCTATCTGGGACACATGACAATAAACTCTCTTGATCTTGAAACTTGATCATGGCTGATCATCCACAATCAGTACCCCGTTCCTGCCTTCTCCCCATATATCCTGACTTCGCTATATTTAAGAGCTCTATCTAACTCTACCTTGAAAGCATCCAGAGAATTGTCCTCCACTGCCTTCTGAGGCAGAGAATTCCACAGATTCATAACCTTCTGTGTGAAAATGTTTTTCCTCATCTAAGTTCTAAATGGCTTACCCTTATTCTTAAACTGTTGCCCCTGGTTCTCGACTCCCCCCAACAGCGGGAACATGTTTCCTGCCTCTAGCATGTCCAAACCCATACTAATCTTATATGTTTCAATAAGATCCTCTCTCATCTAAATTCCAGAGTATACAAACATTAAACTGCATCTGCCATGCATCTGCTCTCTCACCCAACCTAAGTCACACTGCATCCTCATAGGATCCTCCTCGCAGTTCACACTGCCACCCAGCTTTGTGTCATCTGCAAATTTGCTAATGTTACTTTTAATCCCTTCATCTAAATCATTAATGTATATTGTAAATAGCTGTAGTCCCACCACCAAGCCTTGCAGTACCCCACTAGTCACTGCCTGCCATTCTGAAAGGGACCCGTTAATCCCAACTCTTTGTTTCCTGTCTGCCAACCAATTTTCTATCCATGTCAGTACCCTACCCCCAATAACATGTGCTCTAATTTTGCCCACTAATCTCCAATGTGGGACCATATCAAATGCTTTCTGAAAGTCCAGGTAGACTACATCCACTGGCTCTCCCTTATCCATTTTCCTAGTTATTCTCAAAAAATTCCAGAAGATTAGTCAAGCATGATTTCCCCCTCATTACTGTTACTGCTATCCAAATGTGCCACTATTTCATCTTGTATAATTGACTTCAGCATCTACCCCACCACAGATGTCAGGCTAACTGGTCTATTATTCCCTGTTTTCTCTCCCCTGACTTTCTTAAAAAGTGGGATAACATTAGAAACATAGAAACATAGAAACATAGAAAGTAGGTGCGAGAGTAGACCACCAGGTCCGTCGAGCCCGCACCGCCATTCGCTCATGGCTGAACACTAAACAGACACACTTACCCACAAACAGTAGACACAAGACACAGAACACAAGACACTACCCTCCCCTTTATACCGCTATCACCCCTCTCCACCCCAAGAACCTCGTGATCTCCTGGGGGAGGCAAAAAACCGGATAAAAACCCAGGTCCAATTCGGGAAAAAAATCCGGGAAATTCCTCTCCGACCCCAATCCAGGCGATCGACACTTGTCCAGGAGATCACTCAGGTCTTACTATACTAACCATACCTAGGTCCATATCCCTGCCCTCTCCCCGTAGCCCCTTATCCCCTTGGCAGCTAAAAAACCATCTATTTTAGTCTTAAATATATTTAAAGTTTCTGCTTCCACTGCTCCCTGGGGCAGTGAATTCCATAAATTAACCACCCTCTGGGTGAAGAAGTTCTTCCTCATCTCAGTTTTAAAAGAGCCCCCCCTTATTCTGCAACTATGTCCCCTAGTTCTAGTTTCCCCAATCATTGGGAACATCCTCGGTGCATCCACCCGATCAAGGCCCCTCACGATCTTATATGTTTCAATGAGATCGCCTCTCATTCTTCTAAACTCACTAAGAGGGAGAGACTCGAGAGACTAACAGAGACTAACGGAGGCAAAGAGGTTTGCCACGCACTGCAAGGGACCAGTTTAACTAATTCAGTAGGCAGTGAGCAAGGAAAGGAAGGTGTGGCCATAAGCGAGGCAGGTAGGGGGAACCAGGAGGAGATGCGGCAGGAGCCACAGCCCTTGTCCCTGACGAGCATGACCGAGGCTCTTACTCAATGTAAGGACGGGATCAGGGGCTGTGGGAGGGATGAGCAACCTGGCTGCAGCACCGTGGATCAGGAGGCCATTCAAGAGGGGGGAGTTAGAAGAAATGCCGTAGTGATAGGGGATAGTATTATTCGGGGGGTAGATAAGGTTCTCTGCGGCCAGCAGAACATGTCCCGAAGGCTGTGTTGCCTACCCGGTGCTAGGGTTAAGGATATCTCTGCGATGCTGGAGAGAAATTTGCAGTGGGAGGGGGAGGATCCAGTGGTCGTGGTCCATGTGGGGACCAATGACATAGGAAGGACGAGGAAGGAAGATCTGCTGAAGGAGTTTGAGCAGTTAGGGAATAAATTAAAAAGCAGAACCTCGAGGGTACTGATCTCCGGATTGCTACCTGAGCCACGGGCCAAATCGGCGAGGGTACGTAAAATTAGAAAGCTAAATGCGTGGCTCAAAGACTGGTGTGGGAATAATGGGTTTGGTTTCTTGGGCCACTGGCACCAGTACTGGGACAGGGGGGATCTGTTCTGTAAGGACGGACTTCACCTGAACGGTGCTGGGACTGGGGTCCTGGCAAATCATATAACTAGGGCAGTAGAGAGGTCTTTAAACTAAGTAGCGGGGGGGAGGTATCAAGGGGGGTAATAACGGCAGGGGTAGAGGAAATAGAGCAGGGTATCAGTGGGGAAGCGGAAAGTCAAAATGTGACAGGAGACAGAATGTGTGAAGATAAAGCTCTAGATGTAAAAGGGGCAAAAATGGAAAGGAAGGGTAGTAAAAATCATCTGAAAGTGCTTTATCTAAACGCACGGAGTATTCGTAATAAGATAAATGAATTAACGGTGCAATTAAGTATATATAGTTATGATATCGTGGCCATTACGGAGACATGGCTGCAAGGGGATCAGGACTGGGAGTTAAATATAGAGGGGTACTCGACAATTAGGAAAGATAGACAGGAAAGAAAGGGAGGAGGGGTGGCCCTTTTAATAAGGGAGGGAATAACGGCAATAGAGAGGAAGGATATTGCGTTGAAGGATCAGGATAGTGAAACAGCTTGGGTACAGATAGAGAATAATAAGGGGAAAAAAAACACTAGTGGGTGTAATTTATAGACCTCCAAATAGCTGTGACGCTGTTAGTCAGAACATAAATCTGCAAATAGTTGACGCATGTAAAAAGGGAACTGCTGTAATCATGGGGGACTTCAATTTTCATATTAATTGGGCAAACCAAACTGGGCAGGGTAGACTAGAGGAAGAGTTTATAGAATGTATTAGAGACGGGTTCCTAGAACAGTATGTCACAGAACCGACAAGGGGGGAGGCAATCTTGGATCTGGTTCTGTGTAATGAAGCAGGATTAATTAAAAATGTCATAGTTAGGGACTCGTTGGGAACAAGTGACCACAATATGGTCGAATTCCATATTCAAATAGAAGGGGAGCAGGTTGAAACTCAGGCTAGGGTGCTTAGTCTAAATAAGGGGGATTATGAAGGTATGAGGACTGAGCTGATCAAAGTTGACTGGGATAGCAGACTCAAGAATAAGACGGTACATGAGCAGTGGTGTACGTTTAAGGGTATACTGTATAACCTTCAAGAAAAATTTATTCCTATGAAGAAAAAAAGGGGTAAGGGTAAGAACAGTCAGCCATGGCTCAGTAAAACTATAAAGGATAGTATTCGGCTGAAGGCAAGGGCATATAAGGTAGCCAGAGATAGTGGGAGGGTAGAGGATTGGGAAGCATTTAAAGGTCAGCAAAAAATAACTAAGAGATTAATTAAGACGGGGAAAATAGACTATGAAAGGAATTTAGCGAACAACATAAAAACTAATAGTAAGAGTTTTTATAGCTATATAAAAAGAAAAAGGGTGGCTAAGGTGAACGTTGGTCCATTGGAGGGTGAGACTGGAGAGTTGTTGGTGGGGAACATGGAAATGGCAAAGGCATTAAACGAGTATTTTGTATCAGTCTTCACCATAGAAGACACAAAAAATATTCCAACGCTGGATAAACAGGGGGCGGTAGGAATGGAGGAGCTAAATACTATTAAGATCACCAAGGAGGTGGTATTAGGGAAATTAATGAGACTGAAGGAGGATAAATCCCCTGGGCCTGATGGATTACATCCAAGGGTCTTGAGGGAGATAGCGGTGGGGATTGTGGATGCATTGGTGATAATTTTCCAAAACTCCCTGGAGGCAGGAACGGTCCCAGTGGATTGGAAAATGGCCAATGTAACACCTATATTTAAAAAAGGAAGTAAACAGAAGGCGGGTAACTATAGACCGGTTAGTCTAACATCGGTGGTGGGTAAAATGTTAGAGACAATTATTAAAGAAACACTAACGGGGCACTTGGATAAACATGACTTCATCGGACAGAACCAGCATGGTTTTGTGAAGGGGAAGTCCTGTTTAACGAATCTGCTCGAATTCTTTGAGGAAGTAACAACCCGGGTGGATAAAGGGGAACCGGTGGATGTGGTATACTTGGACTTCCAAAAGGCTTTTGACAAGGTGCCACATAAGAGACTATTGCTAAAAATAAAAAATTATGGGATTGGGGGTAATATATTAGCATGGGTAGAGGATTGGCTAACAAATAGGAAGCAGAGAGTGGGGATAAATGGTTCATACTCGGGATGGCAACCGGTAACTAGCGGGGTTCCGCAAGGGTCGGTGCTGGGACCCCAGTTGTTCACAATTTATATAAATGATTTGGAGGAGGGAACCAAGTGTAATATATCAAAATTTGCGGACGATACAAAAATGGGAGGAAAAGTAGGGGATGAGGAGGATAGGAAGAGTCTGCAAAAGGATATAGATAAGCTAGGTGAGTGGGCAACAACTTGGCAGATGAAATTTAATACTAATAAATGTGAAGTCATTCACTTTGGGAAAAAAAATGATAGGGCAAGTTATTTTCTAAATGAGGAGGAGCTGCGTTGTAATGCAACGCAAAGGGATCTAGGGGTATTAGTACATGAATCACTAAAAGTTAGTATGCAGGTGCAGCAAGCAATCAGGAAGGCCAATGGAGTTTTGGCCTTTATTGCTAGGGGGATTGAGTATAAAAACACGGAGGTCTTGCTGCAGCTGTACACAGTATTAGTGAGACCACATTTGGAATACTGTGTACAGTTCTGGGGTCCATACTTAAGAAAGGATGTACTAGCCCTGGAGGCAGTGCAGCGAAGGTTTACAAGATTAATTCCTGCAATGAGGGGATTGACATATGAGGAAAGGTTAAGTAGGCTGGAACTCTACTCTTTAGCTACCCTCCAATCCACAAGAAATGATCCTGAATCTAAAGAACATTTAAAAATGATCACGAATCCATCCACAATTTCTAGAGCCACTTCCTTAAGGATGCATACCATCAGGCCCTGGAGATTTATCAGCCTTCAGTCCCATCAGTCAAGTCGTCAAGTTTTATTCATCACTTGCACATAAAGTGCAGTGAAATGAATTTGCCAGCAGCAGTACAATAAAAAAAAGAACACACAGTACACAATAAACATTTAACACAAACATCCACCACAGCATTCATCACTGTGGTGGAAGGCACAAAGTTTGGTCAGTCCTCCTCCATTTTCCCCCGTGGTCGGGACCACAACCCTCCGCAGTCGCTGCTGCGGGCGTCCAGATGTGCAGACAAGGTAAGTCGAGGTAAGTCCTGAATCGATGCTTCCCCATCGGAAACCCCGGCTTCAAGATGGTGTTGGCCACAGGCTGGCGGCCGAAGATCTAAAGTCCCTGCTGCGCCGCAGCCAGAAGCACCACAGACCGCAGGGCCGGCGGTCGGAGCTCCTCTCTAGGGATCCCGGGCTCCGGACGCTGCGCCAGCTGGAGCTCCGCAGACCACGGCTTCAGGCTGCTGCGGGCCAGTGAATGGAGCGCTCCCCTCTGGCGACCTCCGGAGATGGCTCGCCCACTCCACGATGAAAGAGTCCTCGCTGCGCCTGCTGCTGAAGTCCTGGGTGTGCCGCACCGATCGTCTGTATTAGGCCACGAGGGAGACGACATGGAAAAAGTTGCCTCTCAGTGGAGGAGGCAATCAAAGCCCTTACCCCCCCCCCCACCCCCACACCACCCCCCACACAAGACACACCGAGAAACAGGAAAAACACACATTGAGACACACTAAAAAACAAAAAAAGTAGAAAAAACTAACACGCTGCTGTCAGGGCTGCTGGCTCGCAGCGCCCCCACCGACCTACCCAACACCATTTTCTGCCTAATATGAATTTCAGTTTCTCCGTCACCTGAGGTCCTCTGGCCACTAGTACATCAGGGAGATTGTTTGTGTCTTCCTTAGTGAAGATGGATCCAAAGTACCTGTTCAACTCATCTGCCATTTCCTTGTTCCCCATAATAAATTCACCAGTTTCAGTCTTCAAGGGTCCAACTTTGGTCTTAACTATATTTTTCCTCTTCACATACCTAAAGAAGCTTTTACTATCCTCCTTTATATTCTTGGCTAGCTTACCTTCGTACCTCATCTTTTCTCCCCGTATGCCTTTTTAGTTTTAAATCAGTGTGGAACCTAACTCCTTTATCCATAATGTGGAAATGTCCAACAGTAGAGACCATGGGTTTAGGGTGAGAGGAGGAAGTGCATGTTTTTTACACAGAGGGTGGTGGGGAGCTGGATTGCATTGGCAGAGGCTGTGGTGGAGGAGGATGCAATAGTGGCATTTAAGACAGTGGCTTTTAGACACATGGAAGTTCAGGGAATAGAGGGATTTGGATCAAGTACACGCAGATAAGCTCAGTTTAACTTGGCATCATCTTTGGCACAAACATTGTGGGTCGAAGGGCCTGTTCCTGTGCTGTACTGGTCTATGTTGAATGTTGTGAATATTTGACTCAATGTGCGGGATGATATTGCTGCTCCTATTACACTATCTTTATGCAGGCAGTGAATACATTGATTCCAACATGAATCCCTGTGTAAACAGACTAATGGCAGTCTCTCAGGATGTCCTTGAAAGGAGAGGGGAAGATTTACATGCCTGCCGTTGATAGATGAAAGCATGGATTTTAAAACAGATGCAGAACAAATTCCAAAGAAAGGTTCCCCATCTGAAGCTTGCTGAGGTTAATGAGCCCCAGCATAGACAATTTAAGTATTTAGGCGGGCGGCACGGTGGAGAGGGGTAGAGTTGCTGCCTTACAGCGCTTACAGATAGCACCAGAGACCCGGGTTCGATCCCGACTATGGGTGCTGTCTGTATGGAGTTTGTATGATCTCCCCGTGGCCACGTAGGTTTTCTCCGAGATCTTTGGTTTCTTCCCACACTCCAAAGACGTACAGGTTTGTGCGTTAATTGGCTTGGTATAAATGTAAATTGTCCCTAGTTGTGTGTAGGATAGTGTTATTGTGCGGGGATCGCTGGTCAGTGCAGACTCGGTGAGCCAAAGAGCCTGTTTCCACACTGTATCTCTAAACTAAATTAAACTATTTTGTTTCTGTCGAATGTTTATATGGGAAACGTCCTTGTGTAGGACTCCTATACATCAGCGTGACCAAGCGCAGACTGTGCAATCATTTTGTTGAATACTTATGCTGCTCAGTCCGCTCTGGCCTGCGCAATCTAGTTGCCAACCATTTTAACTACCCTTCCCATTCCCACACCGACTTTTCTACACTGGGCCTCCCCCACTGTCAGAGTGAGGCCACATGCAAATTGGAAGAACTGCACCTCATATTTCACTTGGGCAACTTATAACCCAGCAGTATGAATTTTGATTTCTCTAATTTCCGGTAACCCTTTCATTCCCCCTCTCTCCATCCCTTCCCCAACCTAGTCCTCCCGCTAGTTTCCCTGTTTGTATCCCTTCGTTATCACCTCCTCCACAGCCAACAATGGACCATACATCAAGTTTGTCTCTCCCCTGATGTCCATTCTGAAGAAGGGTCTCGATCCGAAACATCACTTATTCCTTCACTCCAGAGATGCTGCCTGACCTGCTGAGTTACTCCAGCATTTTGTGTCTATCTTATTTCTTCACTGTTCCGTCTTGTTGCAAAACTGAGACATTCTGGTATGACAATAAAGTTAACTTAACTTGACAATACAATCTTCCCACCGATGGAAACAGGAGAACCTGAACAATAATTCAATAGGATCCACTGCCACCTAAACAAAAAGTCAAATAAGCAACCAAAAGTACTCATCCATCCATCCAAATCACTCGGACATATTACAGTTTTGAGCTTAATACAAATCAAGGAATGGTTTTTAGTGTTTGGGGTTAACATTGTTGAAAAGTTTATTTTCATTGGTGATCTGTATGCACGCCACAGTTTTACTGGCGGAAAAGCACATATTTGAAGATGAGTGCAAACACTGAACCTGCTTAAATTCTGTGGGATCAGACCTTTATTTGATCCTGAAATTAATGCAAATTGATTTTAACCTTTCCATAACTTGCTGCTCTTTGATCAGCGTGCTTGGAATGAGTTTGGCATTGCCTAATGCAGATTAGATGGAAATAGGATGTCTGAAATAAGCAGGATGGGTGCTAAAATACTGCCTCTCCTGACCCTGCCACTCATATTAAGTAACACATTTAAGTTCCATTCCACGTTCTGTAAACATAATCTCAATGTGCCTTTGAATGAGACTATCAGCACGGACATTATCCATAAATCCCTTGTCTTATAATGACTTGCCTTTGATAGCTATCATCTAAGGACTATAATTAGCTGGGAATTTTATTGCACCAGAAGACTGGTTCTTGATATTTTTTAGCTCAGTCTTCAGACACCATTTATATCTAACTAATAAAAATCAGTCACCTATACCTTTGAATATCTGTGTGGGAGAACTGCAGCAGGAATAAAAAAGGACAGAACCCTTTTAAATCAATTCAAAAACAGCAGTTTAAATTCCATTGACGGATTAAAGTGTTGCTCTACCGTCATTGTGTTATAAGCAAATCACATTTCTCGACCTGTTCCAAATACATGCACTTAATGCTGGTAAATATAACAATCCTTTAGCCTGTGTACAAAGATGAGCATCCTAAAGCATTACAGTCTCAATCTAGTTCCCATTGTCTGAATCAGTAATGAATCCTACAGACTATCTCGTAGCTATAAGCAAAATGACATCTAATGGTGATAATATGTATCAGCTGACATGAGGGTAACAGGTAGATTTTAAAACTCAGGGCTGATGCATTAGGCATATCCATAAGCCAGTAATGCAGGACAACAGAGTTATACATTCTATTTGGGTGAATGAATTTTAGGAGTTTTAAAATGCAAAGTTGTTGAACTTTTACATAGCTGTCACCATTCAGAGCACTATATTTTCCATTTTGCAAGTAACACACTCCACTGGGCAAATCCTTTGAAGAGAAAATGTTCTTCATGGTGGCGCAGCGGTAGAGTTGCTGCCTTACAGTGCCAGAGACCCGGGTTCAATCCTGCCTACAGGTGCTGTCTATTCTCCCCGGGGGAGAATAGAATTCCTCGTGTGAGAATGCACTCAGACTGAATAGAAAATGGAAGATAGTTTCTCAAAAGCATGCGTATTTAAAGGAGCTATTACTCAGAATATCAAAATGCGTGATCGCACTGTTTTAAGTTAACACTGTTGCAGATGACATTTCCGAGTGTATGAAGCAGCATAGGCAATAGCCCATTATTTCCTATGGATTATGTACCATTGAATTTTGCTCTAACCTGCCAGATACGGATCTATGAAAAAATGTGGCATGAGTCCCAAAAGCAACTGAATCGAAAGAAATAACATTGAGAAAATTACAAAAAATAGATTGGACACTGCTAGCTGCATTAATAGCCCTTGACATTTTACCGATAAGAACTCAAATTCAATAGGGGAAAAAAATTAAATAATTGATTTAACAACACTTGAATGGTGGAATTGAGTCCAATGTGTTTCAGGTCATGGTTGGAGCCAACATTTAACATGCAGGATAAACAAAGAACTTAGAAAGATACTTGGCATCCATCATAGATGAAAGTGTAAAGTGATACAGTAATGGAGATGGTTAAGGCAGAGTAAATGTATAGGAAGTAGCAGATGGAGATACATCTTTGAAATACGGATGGATGTAAACAACTTTAATTCAGGACAAATCATTGCAAGTGCATCAGCCAGGATTTTATAGGCAGAAACATATGTTTTACACTTAGGATTTTTCACTTGAAGGTGTAATTGATTAAAATTTAAAAAACACAATGGGACATCTTCAGAGAGAATTCGAAATGTGTTGAATGACAGAATGAGCAACGGTGCATTTTTATCAACCAATTCAGCCAAAGCAGGCAGCAAAATGTGTTAGCGTTTGAGAAAGGGATGTTGGGGTTGTGATGTGTATTTAACCTGCACCCATTGATTGAATTGCAGGTTACATGGAAACCCCATGTTAATTGCTAATTAAAATTGTTGAGGGCAGCACAATAGCGCCACTGGTAGAGCTGCTGCCTCACAGCACCAGAGATCGGGCTGGATCCTGACCTTGGGTGCTGTCTGTGTGGAATTTGCATGTTTTCCCCTTGACAACGTGGGTTTACTCTCAGTGTTTTAGTTTAGATTAGAGATATATCGTGGAAACAGAATCACCCATTCAGTGCCAACCACACTAGTGTATGCCCACCTAATTTTTTTGTTTATTTAGTTTAGAGTTACGGCATGGAAACAGGCCCTCCGCCCACCGAGTCTGCACTGACCAGTGATCCCCGTACACTAGGAATAATTTACAATATTTATCAAAGCCGATTAAGCTACAAACCTGTACATCTGTGGAATGTGGGAGGAAACTGCAGAACCTGGGGAAAACCTAATGCGTTCACTGGGAGAACGTACAAACTCTGTACAGACGGCATCCGCAGTCATGATCAAACCCGGGTATCTGTCTCTGTAAGGCAGCAACTCTACCGCTGCGCCACCGTGCTGACCTGTACACTAGTTTCATCCTACACACTAGGGACAATATACAGACTACCATTAACCTACAATCCGCATGTCTTTGAAATGTGGGCAGAAACTGGAGAGAATCTGGAGAGAAAACCAACGTGTTCACAGAGAGAATTTCCATACTCCGTACGGACAACACCTGCAGTCAGGCTCAGTGTCCGGTTTCTTCCCACATCCCAAAGGCATGCAGGTTTGTAGTTTATTGACTTCTGTAAATTACCCCTAGTGTGTAGGGAGTGGGTGAGCAAGTGGGATGACAGAGAGAGTGTAAATGGATGACCAGTGGTCAACATGGACTCGGAGGCCCTGTTTCCATGCTGCATCTCTAAACTAAACTAAAAATCACTACAATGTTCAGCTTACATAAGCACACATCTTATCAGCATATCCAAAATTGTGAAAAGTTAACCACTTAAAGCTAACGCCTACAAATTAAAAGAAGCCTACTCCGCTTGAATTGGAGGGGTATTATGGCTGCGTCAACTGGAAATGATGCATGTGAAGGCAAGTTCAATTCATCCAAAGACATCTGACAGTAGAGAGTGGGCTCATGAATTCCCAAGGGCTGCATTAGTAAGTAGAAAGAGGGAGAGCAATCCTACATTCACAGGAGTACAGGAACATCTCCAGACCTTCCCTGTAAAGTTGATGGGGCTGCTATTCACACATGAGCAATGATATGTGAGCTGCCAAGGACCTGGATGCAAAATGAAAGAGATTTAATCATCACTCACTTATAGAGTCATAGAGTCATACAGCGTGGAAACAGGCCCTTCTGTCCACACCGACCAATATGCCCCATCTGCACTAGTCCCACCTGCCAGCATTTAGCCCATATCCCTCTTATCCTATCCTATCCATGTAAATGTTTCTTAAACGTTGCGATAGTATCGACCAAGAATAATCTCCCATCAATGGGTATCAATTTCTGTTTCTGTTCAATGTACCACGTTATCAACCCTTTCGCTACCAATTTACTCCAGCGATAATAACTAATACCTAGTAAACATGTGCTTGAAGACATTCCCATGCATTTAGTCCTGTTGCAAACCATATCTCACAAATAGTCCTGTCAGCGAATCACTCAAAAACATTGTACAATATTCAGTGACACATTTCTCTGCATCATCAGACAAGACGGTGTATAACTACTGGCAGATCCATGACCTTAGCTCAATGGACCATGTTTGGCTTCAATAAAGATTGCGTAGTTAGCAGCTGGGTACGTAATTCAACAAAGATCCTATTTTTAAAAGGTTTGTTCACAGAAGATTAATTGTCTTCGGTAAAATAGTAAAATTGTCCCAAGTGTGCAGGATTGTGCGTGAACCTGGTGGGCCGAAGGGCCTGTTTCCGCGCTGTATCTCTAAATTAAACTAAACTAAATGATGGATAGCTTCAACCTAGGTTGCAAAGCATCCGTGGACATTTGCCATCAAGTGCCACAGCACGCCACAGTCCATAAGTATACTCATAGACATATTCAACACTTCCAAGCTGCAACAAATGCGCTGCTCTGTGTGTGAACAAGCATGTTTCTTATCAGTACACAGAAGTTTCCTGCCCCTGCGTGCCAACACATAAGGCACCTTATTATGTATATCCAACAGCTTGCATAATTAGCTAGATCCATCAAAAAATGCTTCCAAATCCTCATCAGCAGAGCTTGGTGTGTGACATTACCCTGTGCCAGACTGGCACCTGTGTTACGCTGAAAGCATTAAATTAAGTGGAAATGTTTCTTCACCTTCATGGCCTTCAGCCTTTTATCTCGCTCCGTGATCAGTTTCAGGGTAAACCATGGTGCAGACATCTTTTCCAGGTGCTTGGCTATATTGAGAAAGGCGCAAATATAAGACTGTGATGAGAAGAAGGGGAGGAGGAAGAGGTGCATGCTGACACCATCTGCAGCTGGTAAAACAATAGAGGGAGTCCGGGCCTAGAGGGAGGTGGGGCTGAACACAATGATGTAGCACTGAGGTTAGGTTCTGGGCTGGTGTCTAACAGCCTGGATCATTGATCTGAAGACTTTAGCACTATCCTACACACTAGGGACAATTTACAACTTAACTTGAAGCCAATTAACCTACATACCTGTATGTCTTGGGAGTGTGGGAGGAAACCGGAGCACCTGGAGAAAACCCACGCAGTCACAGAGAGAACGTACAGATTCCGTACAGATAGCACCCGTGGTCGGGATTGAACCCGGGTCTCTGGCGCTGTAAGGCAGCAGCTCTACTGCTGCGCCACCGTACCATGCCATGTCTCCATGAGTCAGTGAAACCTTAGGTTAAATCCACCATGGATCTGACTGCTGCCTTTGCAGTTACTGATTTTGTGTTTAAAGGGGCTTATAAGGTTTTGAGCAGCACTGTGGCGCAGCGGTTGAGTTGCTGCCTTACAGCACAAGACACCCGGGTTCAATCCTGACTGTGGGTGCTGTCTGTATGGATTTTATACTTTCTCCCTGTGATCGATTAGGTTTTCTCCTACAACCAAAGACGTACAGGTTTGTTGGGGTTAATTGGCTTCTATAAAAAAATGTAAATCATCCCCAATGTATAGGATAGTGTGAGTGTACGGGACGATCGCTGGTTGGCTTGGACTTGGTGGGCCAAAGAGGCCTGTTTACAGGCTGTATCTCTAAAGTCTAAAGTATAGTCTAAAGGCGGCTTGGCAGTCTGTCCTCACGCAGATGACGAGGATTGTTGAAGGGCTGCCATAGGGGGGTGGTGGTGGCTCCTTGGAGCGTGACCTTGCTACCCTCTCTCAGGTTGACAGCAATCGTCCTCCCACCACTCCGAGTCTGCCCGTAACCTTGCGACTGGCTGCTGGCCAGCTGGCCCAGATTGCCTCCGCTCTCACTGAGAAGTTGCAGCCTGTGGCCACATATTCCACATCCATGCCTGCTGGAGGTCAACAGAAAGGCTGTTTGTCATCTCCACCCAAGAAGGTCGGCCACTTTCCACCAGCTATACTTCAGTCATGTGGGGTTCACTAGATTGCAGGGGAAAGGCACTTAGAGGACAGAAATAACACAGTGCACATGTTTGAATAGACAAGAGACTACAGAAGCTAGAATTTTGCTCTCCCCCCACCCCCCGAAATCGCTCCACAAGTTGATTCTTGTAGCACTGCTCAATCACCCAGATTTTTAGCTTAGAGATGCAGCATGCAAACAGGCCCTTCAGCCCACTGAGTCAGCACTGAGCATTGACCATCTGCACACTAGTTCTATGTTATTTCACTTTCACATCCCGTACACTAGGGACAATTTTACCGAAGCCAATTAAATTACAAGCATTCAAAAGGGAACTGCAGATGCTGGAATATCGAAGGTACACAAAATTGCTTGGGAAACTCAGCGGGTGCAGCAGCATCTATGGAGCGAAGGAAATAGGCGACGTTTCGGGCCGAAACCCTTCCTCAGACTGATGGGGGGTGGGAAAGAAAGAAGGAAAAGGGGAGGAGGAGGAGGAGCCCGAGGGCGGGCGGATGGGAGGGTGGGAGGAGACAGCTAGAGGGTTAAGGAAGGGGAGGAGACAGCAAGGGCTAGCCAAATTGGGAGAATTCAATGTTAATGCCATAAGGACGCAAGGTCCCCAAACGGAATATGAGGTGCTGTTCCTCCAATTTCCGCTGTTGCTCACTCTGGCAATGGAGGAGACCCAGGACAGAGAGGTCGGATTGGGAATGGGAGGGGGAGTTGAAGTGCTGAGCCACCGGGAGGTCAGGTAGGTTATTGCGGACTGAGCGGAGGTGTTCGGCGCTCGGTCCGCAATCGGTGAGACCAAGCGTAGGTTGGGCGATCGTTTCGCCTCCGCTCAATACCTTAAATTACAAGCATCCCCGTTTTGGGATGTGGAAGAAAACCGGAGCATCCGGAGGAAACCCATTTGGTCACAGGGAGAACATACAAGCTCCACACCTACAGCACCTGTAGTCAGAAATCCGCATCACCGGCACTGTGAGGCAGCAGCTCTACCGCTGTGCCACTGTCCACTGGTGCCAGCTACACTAATAGCCCTGTCCCACAGTACGAGTTTATTCCAAGAGCTCTCCCGAGTTTAAAAAAAATCGTTGTAAGCACGGAGAATGAACGTAGCGGGTACGTCGGAGCTCGGGGACGTCTCTTAGCGGCTCGTAACGCTAACGGCAGGAACTCGGGAAGACTCGCTAACGGCAGATAAGCAGATAATGCTTAAGAGAAGATTTTTCAACATGTTGAAAAATGTCCACGAGAGCCCCGAGTACCGACGAGTGGCCATTACCGTAAATCTCCGAGTACGAATCAGGGCAAACTCGGGAGAACTCTTGGAATGAACTTGTACTGTAGGACAAGGCTTTAATACACCAATGACAGGGACTAACTAGTTTTAGCAGCATGCTTAGAGCTCTGGATATTCCTCAACCCCTGGCACTTCACTTTCTGCAGACTATTGCAAATTTAAAGAAATCTGGAAAGCAAGAGAAATGGTAGCATCCGCTGGTAAAAAAATTGATCAGCAACTAATTTCCTTTAAATACTGTTGGTGGGAATTGTTCCACCTGATGAACATGCTAACAATTTCATGCTTAAGAGAAGAGGGTGACGCAAAGTGCTGGAATAACTTATCATTCAATGTTGTACCCTTTATCCTTTATCTGTACACAGTGGGTGACTTGATTGTAATCATGTATCGTTTTTTTCTTTGACTGGACAGCATCCAAGCAAAAGCTTTTCATTGTACCTCTAACACCTGACAATAACAATAATGATCAACTACTATTATTATTATTAAACTATTAAACTTAGCAGATCAGGCAACATCGCTGGAGAACGTGGAAACAGTAGGTGACACTTCAGGTCGGAACTCTTCTTCTGTCTGTAGTGGGCTGTTGAGATCCAACAGAATGATTTAGTTTAAAGATACAGTGCGAAAACAGGCCCTTCAGCCCTCCAAGTCCGTGCCGACCAGTGATCTCCGAAGAATAGCACAAATCCTACACACTACGGATAATTTACAATCTTTACCAAAGCAAATTAACCTACAAACTTGTACATCTTTGTAGTGTGGGAGAAATCCGAAGCATCTGGGGGAAACCCACGCGGTCACTGGGAGAACGTACAAACTCTGTACGGACAGCACTGGTGGTCAGGATCGAACACGGTACTCTGACACTGTAAGGCCACAACTCTACCGCTGTGGCATTGTGTCACCCCTTTGTACAGGCTGCAGTGAAGAGGCAGGCCCATCTCGTTAATAGCACCGAAGCAACAGGTAGAATGGCTCCACATTTTGATCCACGGGGCAGGCATAAGTCTGAGCCTGTATTTCAATGTAAAATCATGTACAGAAAGCAAAATAAATAATGGAAATGAAGGACCAAGAATTAGCGGACAGAGAGTTTGTCAACAAACGTAATTTAAAGTTGACAACAGTAATTAAAAGTTGAAGTATTGAGACCATGCATTTGTAAACTTTTAATTTTCAGTGCCAGAGAGATCATTTGGCAATAATTAAGAGTTATCACACCATTAAAAACGAGCTTACATTTCAATGGACAGCTCCTAATATTTTCTGATTTGTTTAGTGGGTTTCTTATGTGTAATTTCATCATTCACACTGTTTAATGCATTGTATAATAACTGTTGAGTCTCGCAGTGAAGTACCAGTGTAAACCAGCCGATGGAGGAGTAGGGCCCCTTCTACCATACTTTCCATTTCCATGTGCCACTGCACAATAGTAGGTGATGGAAGATATTATTGGCTTTATAAAGGTGTATGCTGGCAGCCTTTAAAACCTGGGCTACTATTAGTTTGGTTTAGTTTAGAGATACAACGTGGAAACAGGCCCTTCAGCCCACCGAGTCCTCACCGACCAGCGATCCCCACACATTAACACTCTCCCACAAACAAGGGAAATTTTACACATACACCAAGCCAATTAACATACAAACCTGTACGCCTTTGGAGTGTGGGAGGAAACTGAAGATCTCGAAGAAAACCCACGCAGCACGGGATGACCATACAAACTCCGTACAGACAGCACCCATAGTCAGGATCGAACCTGGGTCTCCGGCGCTGCAAGCGCTGTAAGGCAGCAACTCTACCGCTGCACCAGCGTACAATATTTATTCAATACTTTTATGCATAGATGCCTTTTGATTTTATGCTAACTTTATACAGTGTGCAGACGTGGCGCCGAAGGACAAGAAACCTAAGCAAAGAAGTGGAAGCCAAAAAACCAAATGGAAAAGAAGCCGAAACGCTAAATAACCGAATGGAAATGAAGCCGAAACACTAATTAACCGAAAGGGTGGGACACCTAACTGGGCAATCTGAACCCAAGCACCAAGTTGTAAGTGGACAAAGGTGCGCATCCCTCGGGACAGCCCCCACTCTCCCACGCCACCTTCCACGGGCTGTGGGTCGGCTGGAGAGGAGGTGTGGGGAAATGTTCATCCCCCCACAGTGATGTGATGGACACAGGGGTCTGGACCAATCGCTGACAAGTCCCGCCCCCCGGCAACGTCATGTCCGTTGTTCGACTTTTCTGTTGAGCGGCATTCGGTTCGTTGGCTTGTAGGTGACGCCGTCTTTCGGGTAGGTGGCGTTTTGGCAGCGTGGCCATACGGTGGGTTTGCTTTTAGGCGACACAGCCTTTCGGTTAGTTGGCTTTTAGGCGTCCCGCCCTTGCGGTTAGTTTGCATT
Source organism: Amblyraja radiata (assembly GCF_010909765.2). Taxonomy (NCBI): domain Eukaryota; kingdom Metazoa; phylum Chordata; class Chondrichthyes; order Rajiformes; family Rajidae; genus Amblyraja; species Amblyraja radiata. Next base: position 40,105,746 of record NC_045969.1, on the reverse strand, counting down.
TAGGCGTCCCACCCTTTCGGTTAGTTGGCATTTCAGCTTCGTACGCTTTTGGTTAGTTGACGTTTCGGCTTCGTTTCCATTAGATTATTTGGCTTCCACTTCTTTACTTCGGCTTCACGTCCGTCAGCGCAACGTCTGGGTACCGTGTGCATAGTGCTCTTTATTTGTCAGAATATCATGATAAGGGTGGTGAATCTGTGGAATTTGGCTGTGGAGGCCATCACAAGGGATATTTTTAAGGCGAATATTATGGGCGTCAGGGGTTATGGAGAGAAGGCAGGAGAATGGGGTTGAGAGGGAAAGATAGATCAGCCATGATTGAATGGCAGAGTAGACTTGAATAGCTTAATTCTGCTCCTATAACTTGCAAACATTAGGTCAATATTTATTCATCGAACAGTTTTTTTGTTTTCATTACACAAAATGATTTCTGATTCACATAAATTATGATGTCGACACTCCAAAATAGCTTAGATGGATGTAATCAAAGTAATTCTGCCTTTTGCCCACCATATTCAATTTATGTTATAGTGAATACATTGGGAAAATTGGATTGTTATTCTGTGCCCTAGATAGGGATTTGCATACAGTGGGCACTGCACTAGAAATACATACACATCTAATTCTGTCGCTTCATCGATAAATCTCAAATTTTCCCTTATTGCTTATAGCCACTGTCTTAAGTATTTTTATACCAATGAAAATACATTTTAAATGCTTCACAATGTTAATTTTTATAATTTGTCTTTTAAGTATTCTTATACCAATGAAACGACATATTAAATGCTTCACAATGATAAATTAGTCTTAAATAATTTGATTTAAAAATTAATAAGCATGGACAGCCTAACTATATAAACTCAATTTCTGTGGCTCATTAGATGTAGACAAATATTTAAAAATGATCTGTAAATGAATTGTTTTTATTTTTATGACCATTGTTCCATTTAGGATTATCACCAAAAGTCTACATTGTTATTTGGCCTGTTGTGCAGAGAACCAAAATCTCTTTCACATTCTCTGCTAGGGGTGAAATGGTTTGGTATCAAGTATTGTTTTATAGTTGGTGCTCACATGATACATCAGACTCCATTCAAATCTACTATTTTCGAGTTCTGGCTGCATATTCACCCACCAGGTCTATTGAGCGCTCTCAGTGGATTTAGCTCCACTGTTGATAGGAGATGTAAGGGAATATCCAAGCATGTCTTCAAGATGAAACCAATCCTGTCCTAGACTTGTTGGAGCTTCTTACAAATTCAGGCAAAAGGGCCTGTCCCACTTGGCCGTCATTTACGCGGCAGGCCAGTAGTGACTGACGGGCGACAGTCGCGCGACGGTCGTGCGCGTCATCATGCGCCTGTACAGCCGTCTGGAGCGCGTGACGTCATTTGAAGATAGACACAAAATGCAGGAGTAACTCAGCGGGACCGGCAGCATCTCTGGAGAGAAGGAATGGATGATGTTTCGGGTCGAGACTCTTCTTCAGTCTGAAGAAGGGTCTCGACCCGAAATGTCACCCATTGCTTCTCTCCAGAGATGCTGCCATTCCCGCTGAGTTACTCCTGCATTTTGTGGTTTTCTCCAATCGTCTTGACCCCGCCCTGGGAGTAGGAGTGGGGGCGGCTCAGGATCCGCAACGGCCGTGAGCCCCAGGCTGAGCTCGGCGATCGCTTGCCTGCTTCTGCTGCTGTTGGAGGTGAGACGTTGCACTGTGCCAGGGCCGTCCAGAACGAAATCCTGGGAGCACTGCGCGATACTGCGCGCAACTGCACACTCCTCCACGCCACACCATGCGCCCGTCCCGCGCTACCCACACGCTACCCACAAGCTACCAGGGCACGTAAATGGCATGTGACGGCCCTAATGGGCCACCTCTCTGATACACCTACTATGTACTGAGCTGTCAATGCATTTCAAAGCTCCCCACTGCAGCTTTTCCAGGTCCCTCTTAGGCATTCTAGGCCTCTCAGCTAAAGAAAAACTTGGAATTCAAGAGTCAAGAGTGTTTTATTGTCTTATGTCCCAAACAGAACAATAACATTCTTACTAGCAGCAGCACAACATAATATGTTACATCATATAATAACCAAAACAATGACGTTCGGTGTGCATATATATACTTAAAAACAAACAAACGGACAATAATAGTGCAAAAAGACAAAATCAATACCCCCGTCTATGCAGCTCAGAGTTTATTTGGAGGTTGACACAGAATGATTCAGCGGATCAGGCAGCATCTCTGGAGAAATGGACAGAAAGTTCCGTGTGGGGATGTGCGTGTTCAGCAAAATGGGAAAATTAACTCTGAATGAACCCTGTCAAAGCCCCTTAAGAATTTGTGCACTTCACTGCTGGGTCTCAAGGGATACGGACTTTGTTTGCTTAATCTCCTCTCATGCAATCCTGGAAACAACCAATTCAGTTTACCATTGACATTTCTGCTTTCATCCAAAAGACACATCTTTTATTAGGACTGAAGATGTACTGTACAGCAATGAATGGAGAAGACCAACAAAACTGTTCAAATGGAGTGGCATTAAATTATTTCTGATGAACAAAAATGTCAATGCTTTTTTTCTCACTATACATGCTGCATGTATTTTACATTACATATTTCCAGCACCTGTAGTTCAGTGCGTAGGAGCTGCAGATGCTGGTTCATACCTAAGATAGACACAAGATGATTGAGTAACTCAGAGGGTTTGGCAGCAAACGTCCCTTATTCGTTTTCTCCAGAGATGCTGCCTGACCCACTAAGTTACTCTGGCACTTTGTGTCCTCCTGCAGTACAGTATTTTGCTTTTGTGAACAAAACTATCTTGGGATTTAGTGGATATTTTGTTTTACATGAATTATGCAAAAATTGAAGATATATAGCACAGTTGTGACATCGATGGAGATACACTAGCAATACAAGAGAGCACTCTCTTACCAGAGAGCACTACCACACATTCTTTGTGCACTTTGCAAAGTGGTAGGACATAGATTTAAATGTGTTCATGAGGTACTGCAAAATAAAAACGCACAAATGAGATAAAGCTTAAGACCAATTTTTAATGACATGGCGGTTAAGTAATTGAATTAATATCCAGAGGTCTCGATTATTGATCTGGAGAAGTGATTTTATAATTCAACATGGCCATGAAAATGTAATTCGTCGTTAATTAAGCTTGCATTAAATGGAATAAACTGGTATCAGTAATGATGACTGTGAAGTATAGAATGCTTGTAAAAATCCGTCTGGTTCACAATTGTCCTTCAGGGAGAGAAATCTGCTGGCTATAATCAAACTGGGCTATGTGAGTCCAGAACCTTGAACTTCCCTGCCATGTCTTGCGTGATCTAGCAAGGCATCCACTTTAATTTCACTTAGTGATGGGCAATAAGTGCTGACCCAGCCCACAACATTCACACAGAGTCAAAGAGTCACAGAGATATACAGCATAGAAACGGGCCCTTTGGCCCAATTTTCCCACGGTGATAGGCCATTTCAAGAGTGTTTTATTGTCATGTGAACAGAACAGTGACATTCTTACTGGAGTAACTCAGCAGGACAGGCAGCATCTCTGGAGAGAAGGAATGGGTGTCGTTTTGGATCAAGACCCTTCTTCAGACTCTGAAGAAGGGTATCGACCTGAAACATCATCCATTCCACCTGAGTTACTCCAGCATTTTGGGTCTATCTTCGGTGTAAACAAGCATCTGCAGTTCCTTCCTGCACCGTAACATTCTTACTTCAGCAGTAGAGCACCAGGTTTGCAAACACAGTAGTCAATAGATAACCTCATAAACAAAAAAAGTTCAATAAATTAAAAAAAACAATGTAGTCACAAACAAAAAGCTTAAAGTCCTTAGCCAGGCAGTTCATAGTTTAGTTGGAGTTTATAGTGTTATTGGGAAGAAGCTGTTCCTGAACCTGAACGTAACAGATTTCAAACTACTATACTTGCTTCCCGAAGGCAACATTGAAATGAGAGGATGGCCAGGGTGGTGTGGATCCTTAATGATTCTGGCTGTCTTTTTGTTACATTTGCCTGCATTTGGCCCATTCTGAACCTTTCCTGTCCATATATCTGTCCATATGTCTTTTGTAATTGTACCCACTTCTATAGTTGCTCCTAGCATCTCTTTCCAGAAATGCACTACCCTCAGAGTGAAAACATTGCACCTCAAGTCCCTTTTAAATCTATCCCTTTTCATGTTACGCTTATGGCCTCTAGTTTTTGAATCCTCTACCCTGTGAAAAGATTGTGACTGTTCACGTTATCCATGGTCTTGTACAGCTCAATAAGGTCATCAGTTCATAAGTTATAGGAGCAGAATTAGGTCATTCAGCCCATCACGTCTACTCCGCCATTAAGCTTGCATTAAATGGCTGATCTGTCTTTCTCACTCTACCCCATTCTCCTGCCATCTCTCCATAACCCCAAACACCCTTACTAATCAAGAATCTGTCAATCTCCACCTTAGAAATATCCATTGACGGCCTCCACAGCCTTCTGTGGCAATGAATTCAAGAGATTCACCACCCTCTGACTGAAGAGATTCCTCCTTATCTCCTTTATCTTTTCAGAGAAAGGGTCAACTCTTCCCCCTCTCCCTCTTACTCCCACCTCTTAAGCTCTAAAGAAAAATGAACCAACCAATCCAACCTCTCCCTATAACACAAGTCCAAAAACCCTGGTAACATCCTGGTGAATCTCTTTTTCCACCCTTTCCAACTTAATGACATTCTTTCTATAGCTGGGTGAACTGAACTACACACATTATTCCCAAGTGTGTAGGATCATTTTTTAAAGAATTAAAGTAGTCAGTCTGTGCAACATCTACAGACATTGTAGCAGTTGTTAAAAAAATAATTATATCTATATTACTAAAAGTCTGTTCTTGACCGGTTTTGGCCATCTGTGCTGCGATTTCCGAGAGAACGCCGCCACCTACGGCCGTCATTTTTGACCACCTTGCTCAGAGCCCCCCTCCGCCGCATGTGTGCCGAGGATTTTTCCTGTCGATGAAAAATGACAGAGATATTAATGATTTTACAAAATTCCCCATTCTCTCTGCTGCCCCTGCTGGCGGCAGGGGGGAGGGACTATAAAACCAGGAAGTGGTGTGCCTCAATCAGTGTCTGCAAGCTGGAGGAAGGCAGAGGGTCACGTTTCTCTGAGCTGTGAATAACGCTGAACACATATCTAACCAAATGTAAGTGTCCTTAGTGGTTCTAAAACGCTTGCAGATTGTGTCTATTGGTTCTAAAATGTTTGCAAAAAGTGTTTATTGGTTCCAAAATGTTTGCAAAAAGTGTCTCTTTTGGTTCTACAATGCTTGCAGAATGTGTCTTTTTTGGTTCTAAAATGTTTTTTAAGTTCTCCCCCTCTCCTCTCCCCCCCTCTCCTCTCCCCCCCTTTCCTCTCCTCCCCCTCTCCTCTCCCCCCTCCCCTCTCCCCTCCTCTCCTCTCCTGTCCTCTCCCCACCTCACCCCCCCCTCTACTCCCCCCTCTCCTCCCCCCCTCTCATCCCCTCCTCTCCCCCCCCTCTCCTTTGCCCCCCCTCTCCTCTGCCCCCCCTCTCCTCTCCCCCTCTCCTCTCATCTCCCCCCTTTCCTCTCCCCCCCTCTCCTCCCCCCCTCTCCTCTCCCCCCCTCTCCTCCCCCCTCTCCTCCCCCCTCTCCCCCTCTCCTCTCCTCTCCCCCCTCCTCCCCCCCTCCCCCCTCTCTCTCTCCCCTCTTTTTCTCCCCTCCATCCCCTCCCCCACCATTCCTCCCCTAAACCCCCTCCCCTCCACACACCCCTACCCCCTTCCCTCCACCCTTCCTCCCCCTCCCTGCTCCCCACCTCTCCCCCTCCCCTCTCAGCACACCCTCTCTCTCCCCCTCTTTCCTCTCTCCCCTCCATCCCCTCCCCCACCCTCCCTCCCTCCCCTAAACCCCCTCCCCTCCACACCCCCTACCCTCTTCCCTCCACCCTCCCCCCTCCCTCCCCCTCCCTGCTCCCCACCTCACCCCCTCTCAGCACCCCCTCTCTCTCCCCCGCCCCCCTCCCCCAACCACACGTTGGGGGATCAGACCCAACGGGTCTGCACTTGGTCTAGTATATATATATATATATATTTATTTTTTTAACAACTGCTACAATGTCTGTAGATGTTGCATATATATGTTGTATATATATATATATATTGAGCTGTACAAGACCATATATATATGTTGACAGAGACTTTACAGAGTAGGTCTAGAAAACCAAAAGTATATTCCAATGCTGAATGTAAGTGGGTATGATGAAAATAGGTACTAAGAGTCTTGGAAAAACATCTTAAATGATTATAAGATACCTTGGGAAACAAACACTATTAGGAGTATTGTGAAGATTTCTGGACAAGAACTTCATTCGAAAGAAAAACATTGATATTCTTGTCCCACAAGACTTGGAGATCTCTGAACCACGGGCATCAGGGATTATTCGTTCAATCCCCACCTGCTGTAAATGAGTTGACCTGAGCCCAGAGGAGATTGGAGTGCTGATATGAATCAGATTTTGAGGTAACAGAGAAAGTTATCTACTTGCTTCTACCAGCTAGGGACTGTTCTCAAAAATTGGTTTAGGATGGCTTTGCACTCAACTGTAACAGCTTCCATCTGCTTTGACTAGTCAAGCAACTACTGCGAGTATTGCAATATATGAAGCGTTGCCACTTGGATAAACTTCAAGGATGTCGCAGAACTTCATTCAAGTGGTTTTGTGTGTTTCTTAACGTGAGGAAAGAGAGAAAAAGACATTGGGAGGGAGAAATAAAAAGTGTGGAAGTGTGGAAATCTCAAGCACAGTGAAATGTATTGCATTGCATCACTTCATAATATATAAGGCAAAGGCTTTGATGTAGACCAATTACTAATGAAGGAATAATGCATTAAACATTACAGAAAGGGCACAAATTATTCAACGTTCGCTACATTCACAATGATCTGAACATAATCTTTAGAAGTATACCTTTATTTAAGAATTTAGTAATTGTTGCAATTATTTGAAAGATTACAAACAGTTTAAAAAAATAGCTGGATTATCAAAAACTATTATCAATATAATTTGAAAAATTGTTAGCCTATTTTTTCACACCATACACAAAGAAAAATTCTTCTGGCTGGCTTCTCTTCATAACCATGTGACAAGATTTGTTTCAATATATCATCACTTAGAATAACAAAATGAGCAAATGGTATATCACAAATAAAATATGTATGTGAACCTGTAACTCTATGGATTTAATTGCTCTGAATTGATTAAACAAAAAACTCCAATGTGTCTGTCAAACATTTTATTGATTTTGAGTTGATTTGTGCCAAATACAGACGGGCTGCAATTTCCATTGCATTTTCGAGGACTTGACAGAGGGACTTACTTTGGCTGCAGGAAATGATAGATGTCAGAGTTTTAAATTCCAATCATTTGCTTGGAATTTCAAATCCAGTTTTATGGTCAGTATCATCTAAAGTGATTTAGGAGAACCATTTGAAGCATTTTTAGAACGTAATAAAAGATTGAAGGTTCAACTATATACTCTGGCCTGAGGTTTGTTATTACAGGTCCACTATCGATTTACCAGCAACTGGTGGACTGGCCCCCCTGTAATCCCAGACAAAATCCCCCCCACCTCAGAAGTCCTGCCCGATAATGTGGTGCCTGAATTTGAACTCATCAGAACTTCTGTGCCAATCCGCGGGTCGAATTTGCCACCTGCGGCCAGGGCTCTGGAACTCTTGCCCAGCCGGAGCTGGCAGATTTGTTCCCATAGATGAGTTCTGCATTTGACTTTGCCTGCCAGTATGTCAGCCCCCTCACAAGGCTGTGACCTCTGTTGGTCCGGTAAAACGGATAATCCAGAAAGGCTCTGGACCTAAGGGTGCTGGAAAATCAGTGGCGGACTTGTATTCCCTGGCCCATCCCAAACACACCAAGGGCTAAATTAGACCACATTGTCAAGCAAGATGCCCCATCTAAGCTTGTCTCATTTGCTCGCATTTGACTCACCTTTCTCTAAACCTTTTTGATTTGAGGTTGCAATGCATGACTCTGTACGGCTGGAAATAAAATTCATGCTGTCTGGTCAGTATCATAATTTTAACAAATTGGTCAATGTGAACCACATGATGTATTGGCTTGATCCGTAGGGTGAATGCACAGAGTCTCATATCCAGGGTAGGGTAATCAAGAATCAGAAGACACCAGTTTAATGTGAGATGGTAAGATTTAATACAAACCTAAGGAGCAGCATTTTCACACAGCCGGTGGTGGGTTAATGGAACAAACTGCCAGTGGAGGTAGTTAAGGCAGGTATTATAACAGCATGTGATATACACTTAGACAGGTACATGGATAAGAAAGGTTTAGAGAGATATGGGCCAAACACAAGCAGATGGACTATCTTAGGTGGGACACCTTGGTCGACATGGATGTATTGGGCTGAAGGGCCTATTGACTATTACATTATCAAAGGGCCAACTTCATGAATGGCCAGAGCTACATGTTAAATGGCTTCAACCTGCTCTGCACCTTTTAAAAGGGAGATGCAATAGTCTGCAGCAGTGGTATAAGGATGGTGCAGATGTATTTGCAGCTTGCTCTGGGAGATGGCATAGTACGTGATAGTGCAGGCTCCAATTCTTTTTCAATGAGCATTGGAGGCTCTGGTTAACAAGTCTGAGGAGAGGGGAGATTTGTTCTCATCACAGAAAAACTTGAATAAGCAAACTATGAAACGTGTGTAGTTTCAAGTAACCCTTGCAATCCCTCTCTCTCCGTCCCTCCCCACACTAGTCATCCTGCTAGTTTCACTGTTCATATCCCTTCATTATCACCTCTTCCACACCAAAATGGGCCATTATGGGCTCCACTGTCCCTTGGTCAACAATTCTGTATCTTTTCATATCTCTAGTTTCACTCTCCCCTGACTCTCAGACTGAAGAAAGGTCTTGATCCAAAATGTCACCTAACCCTTTTCTCCAGAGACACTACCTGACCCACTGAGTTACTCCAGCATTTTGTGTCTATCTAAAGGGAGGGTGCAGCTGCGGAAGTGAATGCAAGAAGCACATCACCAGGATCGTGGATGCACTGGTTTGCTCTGGGTGCTCCGGTTTCCTCCTTCCAGACATGCATGTTTTTAGATTAATTGGCTTCTGCAAATTGCCTCCAGTGTGTCAGATAGAACTACTGTATGGGTGATCGCTAGTCGGCACAGACTCGGTGGGCCGAATGGCCTGTTTCCATGCTGTATATCTAAAATTAAACAAAAATAAAACCATCTCCATCTCATAATCTGCTTAGTGCACACTATCTCATCACTCACCCACCAAAACCGTTACTATTCAGGGCAGGATCATAATGTTCACATGCTTTACATAACCTTCATACACTTACCACAAACAAACTTGATCCCACACTACCTAGCTTCAACAAGTTTCCAATTATTAATCTATATTTAATCATGACAGATGGGTATAACTATTGCTCAGGACATGGGGGGTAATTCCCCTGCTCTTCCTTGAAATAGAGCCAAGGAATATTCTTCCTCCACCCAAGAAAGCAGATGGGACATCAGTTTAACGCCACCTTCTGACAACGGAGTGATCCCTCAGCTCTTTGGTGGAGTAACAACAGATATTTTATTCATGTGTAGGAAGGAACTGCAGATGCTGGTTTATACCAAAGATATACACAAAGTATTGGAGTAACTCAGCAGGACACGCAACATCTCTGGAGAAAATTAATTGGATGATGTTTCGGGTCGGAACCCTTCTTCAGACAGAAAGATCGAGGTATGGCGAGGGGTTTGGGGGGGAACTGAAGGCGTGGAAAGTCCAAAACAAATCAGGGCCGGCAACAGATGACCTCATGAAGGGTGGAGCCCATAATGACCCATTGCTGGCTGGGGAAAGATGTGCGAACGAGAGGGATGCGAACACTGGAACTGGTAGGATGATTGGGTCACTGAGAAACACATGCACAGAGAAACCTCTGCACTGATTTCCTGAGAACCTTCTGTACCGAGATACTCCCGCACTGGGATACTCCCGCACTGGGATACTCCCGCACTGGGATACTCCCGCACTGGGATACTCCTGCACTGGGGTGGGTACTCCTGCACTGGGATACCACCTGCACTGGGATACCACCTGCACTAAGAAACCCCTGCACTGTGAACCCTCTGCTCTTGCACTCAGATACCTCCTGCACTGCACCAGGCAGACTCCACTCAGGACCTCTCTGAAATCAAACGTGGCCCAGAGGCAGAATGGTGACCATTTTCAGGGCAATGAAAGACCTTCCCCAATCTGTTGATGAATATTGTACATAAAGAGGTATTCTTCTCTAAAATACTAATAAACTAATTGAATGGCCTGTTATAACACCCGTGACAAATGTTATTTTCAAGTAGCGTTTGAAGATGTCAAGATAAAGTTCAGAAATTTAGTTTAGTTTAGTTTAGAGATACAGTAGTGAAACAGGCTTTCCGGCCCACTGAGTCCACGTTGGTCATCGATCACCCAGTCACACTAGTGCATGTTATCCCAATTTTGCATCCACTCACTACACATTATGGGCAATTTACGGAGACCAATTAACCTACAGATCTTTGGGATGTGTGAGGAAACTGGAGCACCCGGAGGAAACACAGGGAGAATGTGAAAACTCTGCATGGATATCACCTGAGGTCAGGATCGAACCCGAGTCTCTGGTGCTGTGAGGCTGCTGTTCTATTAGCTGCACCACTGTGCTGCCCAATATGCTTCCAATTCTTTTTATTTGTAACATAATAAACTACATTTTGAGTTCATCATTGCTGGAAAATCTTCCAAGTGAAATATTGTGCTATCGCCATGTAAAATATTTCCCCTTTTCACGGTTAAAGTTAATGCTGGAAAGTAGCCGGGAACTGATTCATCTCAATCATGACAGTTTTCCACTTGTTTAGTGGCTCGACGCCCACTTAAGTAAGGAATAGCGATACTAAAGGATGTTAGGCTGGCTGCTGAGTGAAACAAAATGAGTGCATTGCTACCTGAATTAAATCTAAAAAATTGAGCGAACAGCACTTTGATATCCTCTGGGACACCATTATTTAAAATAAAGATGAACTCACACGAATGCTTGCCCTACCACATTTCTTGCAGTGGAGGCTTAAGTTCAAGGATGGTAGTAACCTTTATCATGTATATTCCTGTGCCGTTTAACATTAACCCCATGGGAGCAGTTATCTTGGCCTTCTCCAATCTGCTAGCATTGACCTCCAGCTGCCATTGACATTGTCTTCATCAAAGACTCGTTTTTTCCTCAGCAAACCTTGACAATGATAACCTGACCTCCCCTGAATATCATTGAGGCCCAAGGCTATCACACGTGGGTAATACTCATGCCTGACTGCAGTAGGGTCGTCCATTCAGTTCACAGCCACTTGTGATTGGAAGAAGTTGGATTTTGCAGGTTAATTCGATGATCTGAAATTCCTCACACTAAGACAGCTGGTATTTTATTGGAGGAGGTCTCATTTGAAACTCCTCAACATTATCAGCTGTCTTTATGCCCCTTGCTTTCAATCTCTGCACTGAAGCGTTCAAAGTATCCTTGGCGGGTATTTAACACCCATATCTTACCTCCTGACACTTTACCATTTGAAATTATCATTTGACAACTCAAGGGGTACAGAAGTGTGAAAACGCTCACCACCAGATTCAGGGACAGTTTCTTCCCAGCTGACACTAGGCAACTGAACCATCCTCTCAACAACTGGAGAATGGTCTGAGCTACTATCTATCTCATTGGAGACCATCGGATTATCTTTAATCAGGCTTTACTGAAGTTTATCTTGCACTGTGCATTATTCTCTTTAACCTATGCACTGTGGACGGCTCAATTTTAATCATGTATAGTCTTTCCACAGACTGGATAGCACACAACAACAACAAAAAAGAGCCTTTTACTGTACCTTGGTACACGTGATAATATACTAAACTAAACTTCAAAATCCTTACTTATTTTTGTACAGCAAAGAAAAAGCAAGGTACGAGTTGCTCTATTTGTAGGTTTTGTCACTGCAGTCATGTAGGCTGTAGGCCACAGTCCTGTGGGTTGCAGTCCCATAGGACGATTGCAGGGTAGGTCAAAAGGTCAAAAGGTCAAAAAGTCAAAGTGCGTGATGCACGGAGTCGCTCAAGCATACCGGGGGACCAGCAAACCTCCGGCATATACTAGTCACCCACGCAACATGCCTGGATAATACCGTCAAAATGGTCAGTTTTTATGCTATTAAAAATTGTGGGAACAGGGCTAACTGTGAGAGTCATTTATCGAATACCCTAAAGCGGCCTTTTCACGGGGCGACTTGACGCAAGAGTTAACCGGAGTTTAACATCGTGGGAACCTCGTGCGATAACAGTACGGCATTCGTGGACCACCGTGGACCACCGTAGCGCTAACGGCAGGTCATCGTGTAACTTGGTCACTCGGGAGAAAATTCAAGAAAGTTTGAATTTCTCCAAGAGTGACTTGTACACTTGTGGTTGAGTATTGCAACATTATATGAACGTAGTGGCCAGTGCGATATCCGTAATAACTCTTGCGGGTACCGTGGGAACTCCTGCGAACGGTGAACCCGGAAGCTGGACAGAGGGAACGGTGAGTAAAAATTATCTTATGTGGGATTGAATTTAAAAAATAAATAAAAATAAAGATTTGCATCCGCATATGGACATCAACTTATTCATGAGTTATGTTAATGAGATTCAAGAAAATAACTATAATCTTTAAAAGGGACTTTAAAAGGGACTTTACTGAAAGGTTACGCATTTTTATGGTCGGTCCGTGAGAAATTTTTCACATGTACTTCTTTGAGAGATACAGGTCGGAGTCCTCGGGTCCAGGGGTCCGGAACGCTACCAATCAATGTTGTACAGAGACCCGTGTAAGGAGTGAACTGCACATGCTGGTTTAAACCGAAGACAGACACAAAAAGCTGGAGTAACTCAGCGAGTCAAGCAGCATCTCTGGAGAAAAAAAGCTGATGTTTCGGGACGAGACACATCTTCAGACTCAATTCCGATTAGGCTGTCTGAAGAAGGGTTCCGGTGTTGGGGGAGTCCAGAACCAGGGTCCCAGTTTTACAGTCTACCGTGGGAACTCTTTAACTCAGTAAAGTAAAGTAGCCTTTATTGTCATATCAGCGCACAGGCAGCAGTTGACTGTTGCTCTATTCAGTTTCCCAGGGGGTCGGGACGGGACTGGAGTTGGGAGAGAAAGGTGGGGGAGTCGAGGGAGAGGAGGGGGAGACAGATGGGGGTGTCTTCATTTACTGACGGCGGGTGTCTGTCACTGAAACAGGCAGGTGAGATTTCACATCCACCTTGTGTGTGCCTCTCTCTCTCTCTCCCTCCCTCTTACACAGGCTGAGAGACTCTGCCTCTGTGAGTGTACGTCTCTTTCTCCCCCTCTCCCACACACAGTAAGACCGAGGTACTGTGCTCAGTCCATCTGTGTCTCCCACATACACAGTAAAATATGTCTCCAAATGAGCCAATTCAACCAAGGGAGGATATATATAGTGTGTGAAAAAAAAAGTTACATCATTTGTGTCACGTGTAGTTCACGATGTTCATTCAAGATTTAACGGGAAAGCTCGGGAAACGGACAAGTTCACTCGCACAAATAGCAGAAATGCCGAGTACCGTGGGAACTCTTTATCTACTGCCGTTATATCGTGCGAGACTCGTGCTGGACCACGACCTCTTCACTCTGGTGACATCTTGCGTCAACTCGCCCCGTGAAAAAGCCCCATAACAACAAAAGTGGATTTTGAATTTTGAGAAAAACTTCTCAATTTGCCTTGGAAATGTTGACATCAACATGCACATTTGAAATAAAGCATTTTTTTCTCCCATTTTTCTTAGAAAGCACACTTATTTTTATATCAATTGACAATTTGTCTTTTTTTTTCACACACACTTGAAAGAATGTACAGTTTACCTCAACAGCACACACTTTATGTGTCTTTGGCATATAGTTTATACTTCAAAGAAAGCACCATTAATCTACCAATTCAATAAAAGCACACATACTTGCATAATTTATTTAGGCATACTTCAAAGAAAACACCATATTTTCTTAAACAGCACACTAAAATCAAAGTACGCACTTTTTTTTTTATTAAAGAGCACACTCAAATTACTTTGGTATCTCTTTTTTGTAATACCGTTGTTATATTTATCAATTAAAGCATAACAGACCCAATGCCAAAAGGGAGCATGCTCATGCTTAACTCTGCACAGAACAAAATCTTTAATATTAAATTTAAGTGTTAGAGTTTGAAAAAGAAACTGGTGTGTGAAAATGATCACAAAATGTCCTATTATGTGGTTTTATACTGCAAGGCTAACTTGGTATACAAATGTTAGATTTAGTATTTATGAGAAACCTGATCAGCACAACACTTGCAGTTCATTTCTTTTTGGGAACTTTTCTTTGTGATTTTGGGAGGAGCCTACAATCTGGGCAAAACCATGTTTTGGGTATCTCATTATTTTCTGGCAATTTCAGGCATTCAAAATGAAACCAGGAGGTAGGACATTTTGTGTTATCACACATGATCATTTCCCTGCTGTCCACCTCCTGACAGTAGCACCATTTTTGTTCATTCTGGTCATCGGTCTCCATGATATACTCTGACATATTTTTGAGAGGACTAGTAAAATGCTTACCACAAGCTCTGGTAACACGCCTACCTTGAAGAAGTGAATGGCAGCAGCTACAGCATCTGTCCAAATAGCATGATTACCCATTATACGCTCTGTATGGGGACAGACGTCATCACGGATTCAAACCACAAAATCGCAAAACGATCTGTCTGAGACAAATATTTGGGCCTGGACCTGGTAAACATGCTTATTGGACAGATGAAGCTCACCATTCACACCCTGAAGACAAAACTGTTTGTCCTCCGCCACGTCCATCAAAGACATGTCCTTCTTACAGAATCGGACATTTAATTTCACAAACACCGAAACACTCATCTCCGCAACAATGCTCAGCACACTGAACCAGTCCATCTGGTGTTGCATCCAAATGAGAGTACTTGGGGGGTGGAAAATTGCAACCTTCACGTGGTCCGCCCTGTTTTGACTAATGCAATTAACTCAATGTGCACAAATGGAAGATCAATTAGTACAAGTTGTCCAACAACTTTAGGCTGTGCACGCCACATGAAAGAAGAAGAAAAAGAAGAGTACTTGGGGTTTATGATCAATCCTGAGTTTTTCACTATGAAACCAGAGTGTTCAGTACGCATATAATCCTCATAAACTTGCCAGCTTGCAGTTCATGATCACAGCCCCATCTTGTTGCCTCAGTGCTAAATCTGCACAGATCGGGTAGTACACCGATTTGATCAGACTAATTGCAAGAACACCTGCAGTTGTCCTGCAAGCACTTTTCAGCTTTGATGCTGTAATGCAACCTGCCCGATACCAAAACCAGATATTTGATTTGGCTTGCTGACAAGTGTGCGCCTCCACATTCTTTTCCCCCTCCTCTGTAACAAAACAATCAATATCTTCACACCTCTTTAGAAGATCAGCATATGTTACCCCCTCCTCTGTAACAAAACAATCAATATCTTCACACCTCTTTAGAAGATCAGCATATGTTAAGCTGATTGTACCTTTGTCCGTTAAGTCAGTAGGAATGGGCGGAAATTCTTTAACAGTCTCAGCTGGAACAAATCGTCCTGCATAAGGGTCAACAACTCTGAGTATGGCCGATTGTATTGTCGTCATGGACAGGCCTAACAAAAGTTCACTCAGTGCTTTCACCTGCAGCAACTCCGATGTTGGACACAAAGCGGATGACACTGTTGGAGCTTCATCTCTGCTTTGTTGCTGGTTCAGCTCCGTTCCATCTATGGCAGCATCAAGACATCGTTTCCTCTTTGCTGCTGAAGAGGTCAACTTTGCTGACAGGCGCAGCTTTAACCTGCTTTCTCGTTGGCTCCATCCAACATGCTTTAACCTGGGTGACTGTTGTTTTCTCACGAATCCGTACTCCAGCGTCAATACCAAAGAGAAGCGTTGCTACATGAGAACAAACTCCGTTGAGCCCTGCCTTGCAATCACAGCGGGTACTGTATATCTGGCCATTTGTACCCATAACCCACGGCATCAATGACTTAGAAGTCACGACTACAGCTTGTGAGTGCAGAACCTGTAGTACGAGGAAAATTGAAAAGAAAGAAAAAAAATGTTAAAAAAGCTTCCAATAAGTAATTAATTAAATTGGAAATGAAATAAAAATTCTAAAGTTTTAATAAAAATGAAACATCACTCAAAGTTTATCGAACGAGTTTATGAACCTGATTGAAATCTTGCGAATAGCATAAACAAATGATAGCAAACTTACTTTTCCACACACCACTCGTAACTGTGGACGATTCTTTGGAATGTATACACTTGTGTCGTGCAACCAACCATTTGCAAATTGATTGTAAGCCTCCGATGACTTGTATGACTGGAAATTATTGCCGTGTATGGACTCGCCGTTCATATCAGATATGCCATGATGTCCATGGAATTGAGTTCTGGAAGTTGGGTAATATCTCGCGATTTCTCTGTTTTAGTCTCTAAATAAGGGTCGATACCAATCGCAGAAACTTTTTGAACATATCGTGCGTACCCGTCAGTTGAAAGTCTGGAAGCATACCTCGACAATTCAATGGCTGCTGGGACTGCCGCTGTACTGGCAGCCATAGTAATCAACACAATCGTGCTTGCCTCCAGTACACCGCTTGTCCTCCAGAAGGCGTTGCGTGGCAACATTACGTGTCAAGTGTCGTGACCTCGGCAGCTTTGTAATCACCCTATAGTCCGCAGTCCTCTAGGTTGCAATCCTATAGTCCGCAGTACTATAGACTGCAGTCCTGTAGGTTGCAGTACTCTAGGTTGCAGCTCTGTAGGTTGCATTCCTATAGACCCTAGTCCTGTAGGTTGCAGCCCTGTAGGTTACAGTCCTGTAGGTTGCATTCCTATAGACCCTAGTCCTGTAGGTTGCAATCCTATAAACCCTAGTCCTGTAGGTTGCAGCCCTGTAGGTTGCAGCTCTGTAGGTTGCAGTACTCTAGGTTGCAATCCTATAGACCCTAGTCCTGTAGGTTGCAGTCCTGTAGGTTGCAGTCCTGTAGGCCACAGCCCTGTAGGCCACAGTCCTGTAGTTTGCAGCCCTGTAGGTTGCATTCCTATAGACCACAGTCCTGTAGGCCGCAGCCCTGTAGGCCACAGTCCTGTTTCCAGTAAAACAACACCATTCTCATTCTGTCTCAATCACCCGCTCTTTCTCCACTGCTCTGAAACTTCATCTCTCTCAACAGACTATCCAATTATCTTTTGAAGACCCTGCTTAATTCCCTTTCCACCAAGCCCTGCAGGCACTTTTTTACAGATCATTACTACTCCCTGCATATTTTATTCTCACATTCCCCTTGTCCTCTTTGATCAAAATGTTAAACCTGTTCCCTCTGTTAGCTGTTCAAAAAGGAACTGCAGATGCTGGAATATCGAAGGTACACAAAATTGCTGGGGAAACTCAGCGGGTGCAGCAGCATCTATGGAGCGAAGGAAATAGGCGACGTTTCGGGCCGAAACCCTTCTTCAGACTCGAAGAAGGGTTTCGGCCCGAAACGTCGCCTATTTCCTTCGCTCCATAGATGCTGCTGCACCCGCTGAGTTTCCCCAGCAATTTTGTGTACCCTCTGTTAGCTGTTGGTCAGCTGAAGGGTGGGATAGTTGTCTCCTCAAATTGTGGGCAGACCTGAATCTCGACAAACCCTCTCATGGCACCAGTGATCCTGGACCTAAATTGAAGATAGTCATTTTTATTTTACATATACATAATGGAGCTTTCAGTGTATAGCCACACCTTATACATGCCACTGCAGCTGCTGCTCTTGAGTTTAATTAAACTTACCACAGTTAATCAACTTGTTACTTTATCTTCAGGGTGGCACAGTGGTGCAGCCGTAGCATTGCTGCCTTACAGCATAAGAGATCGGGTTCAATCCTGACTTCGGGTGCTGTCTGTGCGGAGTTTGCATGTTCTTCCTGTGACGGCGTGGGTCATCTCCGGGTGCTCCTGTTTCCTCCCTAGGTTAATTGGCTTCTGTAATCTGTAAATTGCCCCAAGTGTGTACGATAGTGCTGGTGCATGGGGTGATTACTGGACGGTAGATACATGATGGGCCAAAGGGCCTGATTCCATGCTGTTACTCTAAAGCCAAAACCTTTTGATTTCAGCTTCCACTTTACTTTTTGGCGAATATGGCACTGGTCGCGGTCTACAGTAGACAGGTTCCACATCGGGTTGCATCATGATGTGTGCTTGCTCACTCATTATGCCATCGCAGTTGTCTTTGAACATAGCGTGATGTTTCTGCAGCAACTGATCCAGTTGTGTTTGCGCTTCGACTTGAAACACTGATTTCCAGTCCAGTTCCAGTAAGCGGAGCCAATTTTTGCCCATCAACATTAGCCTATTGACAGCTATTGGCAACTTCAAAGTCTTGCCTTTGTGTTGTACATCATAAACTATCTCTCCACATGTCTCCAATACTTCTCCAGAGTCCGTTTTCTGCTGAATGTTTGTTTCCGTGATAGGCATATTGCTAAACCTGGATTCATGAGTGCTTTTGCTTATAGTAGTGAAATCAGCAGTGGTATCAATACACATAGTAATGTATTGATTGTTCACTTTGACCCTTGTCTGAAAGTCTTTCTTTCCAGACCCACCATTCACAGTATAGATGCCGTACGGTCCAAGTTCATTACTCTCTGACTGCTCTTCGAGGTTGTGAATCCCTCATGTTTGGTTTTTGTCGAGCCTTTTGTATTCTTTTGTCCTGTGATGGTGCTCTACATGCAGATACAATATGGCCTTTATTTTGACAGTTGTAGCACGTAGAGTCCTTGAACTAACATTTATTTGCTTTGTGTTGACCATTGCATCGATAGCACATATCTTGCTGTGAAAGCCTTTTCCCCGTCTTGTCATGTTTGTGTTTTAGAACTGTTGGCTGTGCCAGCATGCGTTGGTCGAAACACATGTGCACTTTGACATGCCATCTCCATGGCCAAAGCAGTTTTGCATGCCAAACCAAAGGTAAGGGCTGGTGTGTTCAGTAATTTTGATTGGATTCGCTCATCCAGCGTTCCACATACATGTCTATCACGCAAGGATCGATCCAGAAATGTCGCAAAATTGCAGTGTAGAGCCAACTTCAATTAGATAATATACCCACCACATTCTCACCAGACTTCTGGTTTCTTGTGTGAAATTTGTAACTTTCTGCAATCTCTATGTTTTAAACTACATTCCCACGCATAGAAGGATCTGTGGCCTGTCCTGTCCAGTTCGCAAAACAACTGCGACAAAGCTTCTTGTTAAAAATGTTAAATATTGCATATTGCAAAACAATCCTGCACTGTATTCAAAGGTTGAGTTCATAAAAACTCTATCCGATCCTCGTCGCCATTGTACGATATTACAACTTCAGCATGTACATAGAAACAAGCACATGTTTTCAGTACACGTGTTGTCAGTGTGGGTCTTCTTAATTTTACAAAAGTACACTGCGCATACTCACATATATTCACAAGACTGATAAGATATTGAATATATCACATGACACAAATCATACCATTCTAGTACTCAGTTCTTAAAGTTACAGTTACCTTTATATACGTTACACTGCTCCGCCCTTAGAAAGCAAAATAACGTAAATTAGACAAACAAGAATCATTTTGTAAATTTAATCTGACGACTGGTTTACGCAATCTTTCTGATCTCCTGAGTGGTTTAGGGGAGTGTCAGGTTGTGGTTCTAAAGGAGAGTCAAGTTCAGGATCATTTACCTTCGTCTCTACTTTCTTTGGAGATTCTGCTCTTATATCTGAACTTGGAATAATACCAAAGTCTAACAGATCTGCTTTGTCTATGCTTTGCTCTTGTTCATCCCTTGCTGGAATCATATGGTTTATGTGCACACTTCTAACATGTTCTCAAATTTCTACCAAGTACCTCCTGGTACCACACATTTCAACTACTGTTCCCAGCTCCCATTTGTTTGCTTTGTAAGGGGGGGCGAGAACACGAACCTGTCCATGTGTATTGATCCTACTTTCTTTTTGACATCCACCATAATGATGTTTCTGATCAGATTGTTTGTATTCAACCTTAGGAGGTAGGTTAGGTAGAACCAAACTCAGTCTAGTTCTGAGCCTTCTTTTCATGAGAAGTTCAGCTGGCATATACCCTGTGGTAGATGGTGACTATATTTCATTATGAAACTAGCTAGCTCCTCTTCACAAGTTGTTGAAAAAGGATAAAAAATGGGAATGGTCCAAAGAGCAACAAAATGCTTATGATGCATGTAAGAAGAGCTTGGCCAGTGATGCATTACTTGTTCACTACGATACAAATCGCGAGTTAAAGTTAGCTTGTGATGCTTCTAGTTGTGGGGTAGAAGCTGTGATTTCACATGTAAAGGAACATGGACAAGAAAAGCCTATAGCATTTACAAGAAAAGCCTATAGCATTTGCATCACGCACACTTACCAAGAGCGAGCATAATTATGCACAAATTGAGAAAGAAATCCTTGGTATCATCTTTGGGATCAAGAAATTCCATCAGTATCTGTTGGGTAGGAAATTCACCCTGGTTACTGATCATAAGCCACTTCTCGCTATTCTTGGTCCTCATAAGCAAAACCTACAATGGCAGCCTCAAGGATGCAGCTCTGGACAGTTCTCCTGTCGCAGTATGATTACAGCATTAAGTACCGCAGCTCAAAAGAAAATGCTATCGCAGATGCAACGTTGCCTTCAGTGCCCACATTGTCGATGTGGGGACTGAAGGTGCTATCTATGTCACAGAAGCAGTGGACAATGACTTTCCAGTGGACAATGACTGAAATTGCTGCTGAAACTCAGAAGTATGCTGCACATACTCACACATATTCACGAGACTGATAAGATATTGAATATATCACCTCATACAAATCATACCATTCTAGTTCTCAGTTCTTAAAGTTACTGGTACCATTAATATACACTACAGTTTAGTTTATTTAGTTTAGTTTATTGTCATGCTTACTGAGGTATAGTTAAAAGCTTTTGCTGCTTGATCAAGTTCAGATATGCTGTCCATTTTCTAAATGTTTTTGGTGGTTTATCCATAGCATCCATTTATCGACTCCAAATCTCAATGCAACGTGGTCACACCAACTAGCCCATACCACGCAAGATGTTGAAACCTCTATCATGATAATTTATCAACACTGACTCTTAAATTACCTGAGCTACTAGTCTTGGTGTAAATATCCTGACTACGGTTAATGTCAGTACGGAATTTGTACGTTTTCCCTGTGAACATGTGGGTAATCTGCGGGTGCTCCGGTTTCCTCCCACACTCGAAAGACATACAGGTTTGTAGGTTAATTGGCTTCTGTAAATTGTAAATTGTCAATTGTAAATTGCCCCTAGTGCGTAGAATAGTGCTAGTGTACGAGGTGATTGCTGGTTGGCGTGGACTCGGTGGGCCAAAGGTTCTGTTTCCACACTGTATCTCTGAAGTCTATGTCCAAAGTCTAAATCTTGCCAGCAAGATTTCTCACCAGATCTATGCTGACGTCTAACCCGACAAGATTCTATGGCAACCATCAGCAATGACCACAATCCTATGCAGCCAAGACTTTCTAATACATTCCCTCAGGACAAATGGACATTTGTTTTTGCATTTTAAACCTCACTTTAGTTTTCTTTTAGAGATACAGCGTGGAAGCAGGTTCTTCAGTCTGTTCAAAAGGGAACTGCAGATGCTGGAATATCGAAGGTACACAAAATTGCTGGGGAAACTCAGCGGGTGCAGCAGCATCTATGGAGCGAAGGAAATAGGCGACGTTTCGGGCCGAAACCCTTCTTCGGTTCTTCAGTCTACTGAGTCTGCGCTGACCAATGATCACCTGTACACTAGTTTTATGTTATCCCAGTTTTGCATCCTACACAATAGAGCCAATTTACAGAAGCCAAATATCCCTACAAGGTTGCACGTGTTTGCAGTATGGGAGGAAACTGGACCACCCGGAGAAAACCCACGTGGTCACAGGGAGAAAGTACAAACATTGTACGAACAGCACCCAAGGTCAGGATTAAACCCTGGTCTCTGGTGCTGCAAGGCAGCAACTCTACCACTGTGCCACCGTGCCATATTATAGAATGCCTAAATTAATTCTCCTCTGGTAAACTCTGTCCAATTAGAACCCATTTTTCCTCTTATTTAACCTCGTTTATATTCACTGTTTTATTTCTGAAGTGTTTAAGATGTTAGGAATCTTGCTTTTTGACAGTAAGTATATAGATCTAGCTCCACTTTGGAATCATTAATCACAATACTACATATCTTGAACACCTCTGACAAAAGTGGAAATCGTGGAAGCTCCTCAGCAGGTCAGGCAGCATCTGTGGGAAGAGAAATGGAGTCAATGCCTCAGGTCTTCAGACTTTTGTCAGTTCTGACCCATTGAGTGTTTTTGGCATTGTCTGTCTTTGATGCAAATATGTTGCAACTTTTAAATATCAATGATGTTCTTAGAATTGTTGATGATTTCTTGCTCTCTTATGTTCCTTGAAAATTATTGTTTTAATTATTGTTTAATATGTAAGTATTTATGTTTTTATATTGATTTTTGATCTTTTCTCACCAGTTTCTTACCAGGACGGCACGGTGGCGTAGCGGTAGAGTTGCTGCCTTACAGCGCTTACATCACCAGACTCGGGTTCGATCCTGACGGTTCGATCTGTACGGAGTTTGTACGTTCTCCCCAAGACCGCATGCGTTTTCTCCGAGATCTGTGGTTTCCTCCCACACTCCAAAGACATACAGGTTTGTAGGTTAATTGGCTTGGTATAAATGTAAATTGTCCCTAGTGTGTGTAGGATAGTGTTAATATGCGGGGATCGCTGGTCGGCAAGGACACGGTGGGCCGAAGGGCTTGTTTCTGTGCTTTATCTCTAAACTAATAACTAAACTAAATATATTGAATTAATCATCCTCCGATTCATGGAGATAGTTATTTGATCCTTTCAACATTTGGAATAGCATTAACTATTTCCCAATCTTCTCGTCCCTTGTTTTGTTTGGTGAGAAACACATGGATCATGTTTCTTTCAACCCTCAAATACTTCTTGTCTTCTATTCTGTTTGGTCTTTCCTTGATGAACTGTAAGCACCACATTTTTTTTAAGAAGCATTTCATTATCAATCTCTCTTTCTTTTCCAGAACGCATATGCCCCTCACATATCTTCAACTGGTTGTAAGTATGTTGCTTCATTTAAAAACGAGAAAAATTACAAAATAATAAGTTCAACATTGTCGTCGTATTGCCCCCATAGTCTCAAAACCAATTTGTGCTCCAGTAACTTTTACTTGAAGTTCTCCGTTTTTTAAATATATATCACCACACATTTTTTTTTATCATGTTTCGAAAAGAATGATGGCCCCCAGTTTTCATAACAAGAGCTCTGATTCATTGCTGCAGGAAGCAGAGAGGTCAGATTTATTAATATTTTGGAATGTGGGAGTTGCTTGAAAGATCAGCATTTAATGCCCGTTCCCTCATTGTCTTTGAGTGGGTGGTGATGAGCCAACCTGTTGAATTGCAACGTTACTTTTGATGAAAGTACGCTCTCTGTGCAGTGGGGTAGGGAGGTCCAAGATTATGACCAAGTGATAATGAATGAAACGCAATGTGTTTCCAAGTCCGTAAACTGTATAACTTGGTAAGAAACATACAGGTGAGGGTGTTCCCAAAAGCCAGCTCTAGTTTACTTTAGAGACACAGCGTGGAAACAGGCCTTGAGTCTGCACCAACCAGCGATCATGCCATATACTGGCTATCCTACACACTAGGAACAATTTACAATTTTTACTGATGCCAATTAACTTGTACATCTTTGGAGTGTGGGAGGAACCAGAGCACCCAGAGAAACCCAAGCGGGCAATAGGAAGAACGTACAATAGGGATCCAGCCCCCATGGTCAGGATCTAACCGGGGTCTCTGGCACTGTAAGGCAGCAGCTCGATCGCTGCGCCACAGTGCCGTCCCAAAGGACAATCTATCTGTCCTTCTTAGGTACACAAAATTGCTGGGGAAACTCAGCGGGTGCAGCAGCATCTATGGAGCGAAGGAAATAGGCGACGTTTCGGGCCGAAACCCTTCTTCAGACTGGTGGGGGGTGGGGAAAGAAAGACGGAAAAAGGGAGGAGGAGGAGGAGCCCGAGGGCGGGCGGATGGGAGTGTGGGAGGAGACAGCTAGAGGGTGAAGGAAGGGGGGGAGACAGCACAGGCTAGCCAAATTGGGGGAATTCAATGTTGATGCCATAAGGACGCAAGGACCCCAGACGGAATATGAGGTGCTGTTCCTCCAATTTCCGCTGTTGCTCACTCTGGCAATGGAGGAGACCCAGGACAGAGAGGTCGGATTGGGAATGGGAGGGGGAGTTGAAGTGCTGAGCCACCGGGAGGTCAGGTAGGTTATTGCGGACTGAGCGGAGGTGTTCGGCGAAACGGTCGCCCAACCTACGCTTGGTCTCACCGATGTAAATCAGCTGACATCTAGAGCAGCGGATGCAGTAGATGAGGTTGGAGGAGAATCAGGTGAACCTTTGTCGCACCTGGAACGACTGCTTGGGACCTTGAATGGAGTCGAGGGGGGAGGTGAAGGGACAGGTGTTGCATTTCTTGCGGTTGCAACGGAAAGTGCCCGGGGAGGGGGTGGTGCGGGAGGGAAGGGAAGAATTGACGAGGGAGTTGCGGAGGGAGCGGTCTTTGCGGAAGGCAGACATGGGGGGAGATGGGAAGATGTGGCGAGTGGTGGGGTCACGTTGGAGGTGGCGGAAATGGCGGAGGATTATGTGTTGTATTTGCCGGCTGGTGGGGTGAAAGGTGAGGACCAGAGGGACTCTGCCCTTGTTGCGTGTGCGGGGATGGGGAGAGAGAGCAGTGTTACGGGGATTCCCCTCCGCCACCATAGATGAGGCTCACACCAGGGTCTCATCCATACCCCGTAACACTGCTCTCTCTCCCCATCCCCGCACACGCAACAAGGGCAGAGTCCCTCTGGTCCTCACCTTTCACCCCACCAGCCGGCAAATACAACACATAATCCTCCGCCATTTCCGCCACCTCCAACGTGACCCCACCACTCGACACATCTTCCCATCTCCCCCCATGTCTGCCTTCCGCAAAGACCGCTCCCTCCGCAACTCCCTCGTCAATTCTTCCCTTCCCTCCCGCACCACCCCCTCCCCGGGCACTTTCCGTTGCAACCGCAAGAAATGCAACACCTGTCCCTTCACCTCCCCCCTCGACTCCATTCAAGGTCCCAAGCAGTCGTTCCAGGTGCGACAAAGGTTCACCTGTATCTCCTCCAACCTCATCTACTGCATCCGCTGCTCTAGATGTCAGCTGATTTACATCGGTGAGACCAAGCGTAGGTTGGGCGACCGTTTCGCCGAACACCTCCGCTCAGTCCGCAATAACCTACCTGACCTCCCGGTGGCTCAGCACTTCAACTCCCCCTCCCATTCCCAATCCGACCTCTCTGTCCTGGGTCTCCTCCATTGCCAGAGTGAGCAACAGCGGAAATTGGAGGAACAGCACCTCATATTCCGTCTGGGGTCCTTGCGTCCTTATGGCATCAACATTGAATTCCCCCAATTTGGCTAGCCTGTGCTGTCTCCCCCCCTTCCTTCACCCTCTAGCTGTCTCCTCCCACACTCCCATCCGCCCGCCCTCGGGCTCCTCCTCCTCCTCCCTTTTTCCGTCTTTCTTTCCCCACCCCCCATCAGTCTGAAGAAGGGTTTCGGCCCGAAACGTCGCCTATTTCCTTCGCTCCATAGATGCTGCTGCACCCGCTGAGTTTCCCCAGCAATTTTGTGTACCTTCGATATTCCAGCATCTGCAGTTCCCTTTTGAACACAACTATCTGTCCTTCTTGATGGTTGGGATTGCAGGTTTGGGCAGTGCTGTCAGAGTAGCCTAGGCAAGGAACTGTAGTGCATTTTGTATGTGATAATGCACCAGTGTTAGAGGGACTCAACCATGGTGGATGGTGTCAATCGAGCAGTTTGTTTTGCCCAGGATGGTGTTTACCATTTTGAGTGTTGTTGTTGCTGCACTCATTTAAGAAACTTTCCTCATACTATTTATTTGTAGATGCCAAATTGCCACCATTACTGAAGGGATAGATTGGCACAGCACGAGGACCCAGCTGAAACTTGAACTCAGGAATAGATGAAAAACTATACTTTATAACCTACGAACCTATCTCCATTGATATATTACAGGTAACCCATTCCACCTCCCTTGTTTTTCTGTTGTGTTTTTTTTTGCTTTCTTTTTTATTTGTAACTTTCTACCCTCTCTTTTTCCCTCTTTCTATAAAAAATAAAAACACTAGAAGCAGAAGTAATTGATAATGGAAAATTTTAATAATGTATGACTGATGTATATGAAAAGTTTTTTTTTACTATAATATGTAACTACATTTTATAATATGTCTACTTCTAATAAATAAATTAAAAAAAAAAAAAAAAATTGCCACCATTACCACAAGGTCACCAAAATAAAAGGGCTGAGGAGCATGGATTTAGGGTGATCCAAATTATTAATGACTACAACACAGTTCACAGGGACAGCCTGCAAAGGAAGAAAAGATAATATGAATGCACAATATGAAAAGATAATATGAAAGATAATATGAATTGGCTTTGGTAAGAATTGTAAGGTCCCTTGTATGTAGGATAGTGTTTGTGTACAGGGATCATTGTTCAGCACGGACTCGGTGGGTCAAAGGGCCTGCTTCCATGCTGTATCTCTAAACTCTAATGGGCAGCAAGGTGGCGCTGCGGTAGACTCGGTGCCTTACAGTGCCAGAGGCCAGGGTTCAATCCTGACTACGAGTGCTGTTTGTACATTCTCCCTGTGACCGCGTGGGTTTTCTCCAGGTTCTCCGGTTTCCGTCCACTTTCCAAAGATGTACAAGGTTTATAGGGGAATTGGCTTTGGTAAGAATTGTAAGTTGTGTGTAGGAAAGTGTTGGTGTACGGGAATCGTTGTTTGGCATGGACTCGATGGGCCAAAGGGCCTGTTTCCGCGCTGTATCTTTAAACTCTAAACTCTAAATTGAAATGGTTTCTTCCCTGATGCATATCATTATACAAAGATGCACAGTCACCATATCATTCACAGCCATAAACCCCCTTCACAATACATTGCATATTACGTATCTTCTCTAGCTCTCTCCCAAAGTGGAAAGCAGCCACAGAAGAACAAAGTTAAGTGTCCTGTTATACTGTTGTGTTATCCACAACAGGGTAACTATATGTAGACACAAGGATGTGCAGATGCTTATTTACAAAATTATACACAAAATGCTGGGGTAACTCAATGGGTCAGGCAACATTTCTGGCGAAAATGGACGCTTCCTCACACTGATTGTAGTGGGGGGGGGAAGGGCGAAAGCCAGAAGAGATGCGGGGGTGGGACAAAGCCTGGCAAGTGATAGATGGATACAAGGGAAGGTGGGGTAGCATTGACGGGTAGTTGGTTAGACAAAGGCCAGAGCTGAAAAGACAAAAGAGCTGTGAGATAAGAAAATAAGGAGAGAAGAGTAGTGAAATGTGAATACAAAGAAAATGATATAGGTGGAAGGGGGTGGACTCTGCTACAATCAGTCTGAAGAAGGGTCCTGACCTGAGCTACAAATCCGGCCCAAAGAACCAATCCCAAGATGGCCACCTTCTCACTGGACTTCCAGCAAATATAGATCTGAGCTTCATATTAGAGGCTTCAGAGAGTGTTTAGAGCTTGGAAGTAAGTGGTGCATGGTTGAATATCTCACTCTCTGGTGTAGAAACTCATCTCGGTTGTTGGTGTTAAAAGTGTCTGAAAGTGTCTTCCTACTATATTTGTCCCTGACATTTTGTCCATTGATTTTATTGCTTCTAAGTTCAATATACTGAGTGCTGGGAAGGTGATATAAATAGCAGCCAACACAATGGTATCCATTTAGTGCTCATGATCAAAGAAAAGCCACAATCCTTTCATTTCTTCTCCCATCTATCGATGCTTGAACCAAAAGAAAATAGACTATTCTGTGAATAGCATTGTATAGTGCTTGATATACATATATCCCACGTATTACACGGCTATTCACAGAATAGTCTATGTCGATAACCGGGAGAAGAAAATAAAAGATTGTAGCTTTTATTTGATCATGAGTATTAAATCGATACAATATATATACATTTTAGTTATTTATAAATAGGGAGGGGGGTAGTGAGGGAGAGGGAGGGGGAGGGGGTAGAGAGGAAGAGAGGCAGAGAGGGAGGGGGCAAAGAGAGAGAGGGAGGGCGGTAGAGGGAGAGGGAGGATGGTAGAGGGGTAGATAGGGTGGGAGTGAAGGTAGATAGGGAGGGGGCATCTATCTCCTTCACCCCTCCCCATCCTCCTCCACACCCCCACCCCCCCTTCTCCCTCTACCACCCCACTCTCCACCCCATCTCCTTCCTCCTTATTTCCCTCATCCTCCTCTCCACACTCCCATTCCCTGCACCAAAACCTACCCAGGTCGTAGAGCAGCACTAGGGCCTGGTTCTTGTACTCGGCCTGGCCCTGGTTGTAGACTCCTGCCATCAGCTCGGACACCGCCTAGGCCCCACTGCAGGCCCCGACTTCACCTCTGGGCTCTTCCCTGACCCCAGAACCATGCTCGTCCTTGGTTCCAGCGGTGGTTTATTTTTTGGCCCCGGTCATGGCCCCATCCCACACCCGGGCTGGACCCTCACTCCAGCTCCAGCACCACCCTCCCCACTGGGCGTCGGGACTCCGGCACCAGCAGTGGCCGCCACCCGAGCACTGGAGTGCCCCTCCCTCCCGGAGTATCCCATCCTGCCTAGCGAGTGAATTGTGACGTCACTCAGTTTTCGGGCTGTTTTTAAAACTTTAAATGATTAAATTCTGAAATATAGTTGGGAATACGACGGGAAGATGTTTATCGCGTCGTTAGGAAAAATGTGAGTAGGATGTGTGAAAATGGGAAGGCTGTGGCCTAGCATTTGGAAGAAAATAAGAAAATTAACCAGATTGACCCACACAGCCACAAATAAGACGAAGAGTTTTAGTATTATACTAGACCAAATGCAGACCCGTTGGGTCTGTTTCCCCAACGGCGTTTGTGGGGGGGGGGGGGGGGGGTGAGAAGAGGGGAGGGAGGGGAGAGGAGGAGGAGGAAACGGGATAGATTTGGGAGGGAAAGGAGAGCGGGGTAGGGGGTGTGAGATGGGGAGAGAGATGTGGGGGAGGGGGGATGGGGAAGATGGAGAGGAGGGAGGGAGGGGGAGAGGGGTGAGGGAGAGAGGGGAAAGAGTGGGGAGGGGGGGGTGGAGGGGAAGGGGGAGAGAAGTGGAAGAGTGGGGAGGGAGGAGGAGAGGGGTAGGGGGAGTGATGGAGAGGGACAGAGGGATAGGGGGAAGGGGGTGGGGTAGAGAGGGAAGGGGGGGGGGGGAGAGAGGGATGGGAGAGGGGTGAGGAGAGGGGGAGGAGAGAGTGGGAGAGAAGTGGAAGAGTGGGGAGGGAGGAGGGGTAGAGGAGTAGCGGGAGTGGTAGAAGAGGGATGGGGGAGTGGTTGGAAGAGGGACAGAGGGGAAGGGGTGGGGGAGAGGGAAGGAGGGGAAGAGAGGGGGGGTAATAGAGGAGGGGGGTGGGGGAGGGAGAGGCGTCGGGTAAGGGGATAGAAGTGGAAGAGTGGGGAGGGAGGGGTAGGGGGAGTGGTGAAAGAGGGACAGAGGGGTAGGGGTAAGTGTTTATCCAGCTTTTTTTATGTCTACCTTCGATTTTCCAGCATCTGTAGTTCCTTCTTAAAGACAGAGACTGTGTACGGTAAGGGAATGAGGAGGGAGAGGGGGAAGAGTGTGGAGGGAGGGGGAGAGTGGAATTGGAGGGGGAGAGGGGTGGGGGGAGAGAGAAGTTGAAGAGAGGGGAGGGAGGGAGGGAGGGGGAGAGGGGTAGCAGGAGTGGTGGAAGAGGGACAGGGGGAGAGAGGGGAAGGGAGGGGGGGTGAGGGAGGGAGAGGGGTGGGGTAAGGGAAGAGAAGTGGGAGAGGAAGGGGTAGGGGGAGTGGTGGAAGAGGGACAGAGGGGACGGGGGCGGGGGAGAGAGGGAAAGGGGTGGGGTAGAGGGGGAAGTGGTGGGGGAGAGAGGGATGGAAGAGGGGTGAGGAGAGGGAGAGGGGGAGGAGAGAAGGGGGAGAGAAGTGGAAGAGTGGGGAGGGAGGGAGGGGTAGCGGGAGTGGTGGAAGAGGGACGGGGAGAGGTGGAAGAGGGACAGAGGGGTAGGGGAAGGGGTGGGACAGGGAGGGGAAGAGAGAGGGGTGAGGGAGGGAGAGGGGTGGTTAAGGGGAGAGAAGTGGAAAAGTGGGGAGGGAGGGGTAGAGGGACTGGTGGAAGAGGGACAGAGGGGTAGGGGTAGGGGGCGGGGGGAGAGAGGGAAGGGGGTGGGGTAGAGAGGGAAGGGGGGTGGGGGAGAGAGGAGAGAGTGAAGGGTGGGAGAGGGAGAGGGTTGAGGAGAGGGAAACATAGAAATTAAATGCAGGAGTAGGCCATTCGGCCCTTCTAGCCTGCACCACCATTCAATATGATCATGGCTGATCATCCAACTCAGTATCCTGTACCTGCCTTCTCTCTATACACAAGGGCCACATCTAACTCCCTCTTAAATATAGCCAATGAACTGACCTCAACTACCTTCTGTGGCAGAGAATTCCAGAGATTCACCACTCTTGTGTGAAAAATGTTTTTCTCATCTCTGTCCTAAAGGATTTCCCCCTTATCCTTAAAGTGTGACCCCTTGGTCTGGTCTTCCCCAACATCCGGAACAATCTTCCTGCATCTAGCCTGTCCAACCCCTTAAGAATGTTATACGTTTCTATAAGATACCCCCTCAATCTTCTAAAATCTAGCGAGTACAAGGCGAGTCTATCCAATTTTTCTTCATTTGAAAATCCTGACATTCCAGGAATCAGTCTGGTGAACCCTCTCTGTACTCCCTCTATGGCAACAATGTATTTGAGCATTGGGCATTGTGACATCACACGATGGAACGTTCACCAGGGGCTGGGGCTCCTGCAAAGGCATATGTAAATGGATCCATTCCGATTGGACATATGTGAACATTGGGCATTGTGACATCACACGTTGGAACGTTCACCATGGGCTGGGACTCCTGCATAGGCATATGTAAATGGATCCATTCCGATTGGACATATGTGAGCATCGGGCATTGTGACATCACATAATGGAACGTTCATCAGGGGCTGGGGCTGGTGCTGCTTCTATGGGTGAGAAGCCAGTTTATTTTTTGGGGTGGGGGGGGGGGGGGGGGGGGGGGGGGAAGGATTTGATTAAAAATGTGTACTTAAACACGACGAAATGTAGTGAGGAGCGGATACTTAGAAAGAAAAGTGAAATCTCTACCGAAATGAAAAGATGTCGGCGATTCTGCGTCTGGTTTCGGAGTTGCAGGGAATCAAAGGAAGAAATGCAGTCGGAAGCCGTACATGTAAATGGATCCATTCCGATTGGACATCTGCGAACATCTGGCATTGCGATTGGACATCTGCGAGCATTGGGCATTGTGACATAACACGATGGGAACGAATCGAAAGGCAGGCAGGCAGCCGGACGGACGGCAGGCGACAGGCACACAGTTTTAAAGATAGACTAGACCAAGTGCAGACCCGTTGGGTCTGTTTCCCCAACGGCGTTTGCGGGGGGTGGGGGGGGGGGGGGGGTGGGAAGAGGGGGGGGAGGGGAGAGGAGGAGGAGGAAAAGGGATAGATTTGGGAGGGAAAGGAGAGCGGGGTAGGGGGGGAGTGATGGGAGAGAGATGTGGGGGAGGGGGGATGGGGAAGATGGGGAGGAGGGAGGGAGGGGGAGAGGGGTGGGGGAGAGAGGGGAAAGAGTGGGGAGAGTGGAGGGGAAGGGGGAGAGAAGTGGTAGAATGGGGAGGGAGGTGGAGAGGAGTAGGGGGAGTGATGGAAGAGGGACAGAGGGATAGGGGGAAGGGGGTTGGGTTGAGAGGGAAGGGGGTGGGGTAGAGAGGGAAGGGGGGTGGGGGAGAGAGGGATGGGAGAGGGAGAGGGGTGAGGAGAGGGATAGGGGGAGCAGAGAAGGGGGAGAGAAGTGGAAGAGTGCGGAGGGAGGGAGGGGTAGAGGGGTAGCGGGAGTGGAGGAAGAGAGACGGGGGAGTGGTGGAAGACGGACAGAGGGGTAGGGGAAGGGGTGGGGGAGAGAGGGGAAGGGAGGGGAAGAGAGAGGGGTGGGGGTGGGAGAGGCGTGGGGTAAGGGGATAGAAGTGGAAGAGTGGGGAGGGAGGGGCAGGGGGAGTGGTGAAGGAGGGACAGAGGGTTAGGGGGAAGGGGGTGGTGGTAGAGAGGGAAGGGGGGTGGGGGAGAGAGGGATGGGTGGGAGAGGGAGAGGGGTGCAGAGAGGGAAACATAGAAGCATAGAAATTAAGTGCAGGAGTAGGCCATTCGGCCCTTCGAGCCTGCACCACCATTCAATATGATCATGGCTGATCATCCAACTCAGTATCCTGTACCTGCCTTCTCTCCGTACCCCCTGATCCCTTTAGCCACAAGGGCCACATCTTACTCCCTCCTAAATATAGCCAATGAACTGACCTCAACTACCTTCTGTGGCAGAGAGTTCCAGAGACTCACCACTCTCTGTGTGAAAAATGTTTTCCTCATCTTAGTACTAAAGGATTTCCCCTTTATCCTTAAACTGTGACCCGCTTGTCCTGGACTTCCCCAACATCGGGAACAATCTTCCTGCATCAGACAAATGCAATTCAGGACTTTTCTCTTCACAAGCAAAGTCAGAATGACGGTTAGTGAAGAATTCGAATATTCGCTGAGCGTTCAGATGATGCGCGCGCCTCCTGTACCAAAGGCCCCTGCATCAAAGGGAGAGAGGGATGGAAGAGGGGGGGGGGGAGCGTGTGTCGTCACACACAAAGATGTTGTTGCGGAGAGCTCCGCTATAAGATCTTTGGTCACATACTAAGCACGCGCCTCCACAAACAGATGAGCGTCTTCTTTAATGGAGAGCGCGTGGCAGCCTCCACAAACAGTCACACACACTGAGGACCCGCCCCCACAAAAAATATTTTGTGAGGAAGGGGAGGAGGAGGGTGGAGAGGGAGAGGGGGAGGGGGGGAGAAGAGGATGGGGGAGAGAGGTGAAGGAGGAGGGAGGGGTTGGAGCGGGCGTGCATGAGTCGAGAGAAGAGAAAAGGGCAGAGAGAGAGAGAGGCTGGTACAACAACAAATAAGCTGGATAAACGCAGCGGGTGCAGCAGCATCTATGGACCGAAGGAAAAGGGCAACGTTTTTGGCCGAAACCCTTCTTCCGGGTTTCGGCCAAAAACGTTGACCATTCAATTCGCTCCATAGATGCTGCCGCACCCGCTGAGTTTATTCAGCTTTTTTTATGTCTACCTTCGATTTTCCAGCATCTGTAGTTCCTTCTTAAAGACAGAGACTGTGCACGGTAAGGGAATGAGGAGGGAGAGGGGGAAGAGTGTGGAGGGAGGGGGAGATTGGAATTGGAGGGGGAGAGGGGTGGGGGGAGAGAGAAGTGGAAGAGAGGGGAGGGAGGGAGGGAGGGGGAGAGGGGTAGCAGGAGTGGTGGAAGAGGGACAGGGGGAGTGGTGGAAGAGGGACAGAGGGGTAGGGGAAGGGGTGGGGGAGAGAGGGGAAGGGAGGGGGAGACAGGGGTGGAGGTGGGAGAGGGGTGGGGTAAGGGGAGAGAAGTGGAAGAGGGAGGGGTAGGGGGAGTGGTGGAAGAGGGACAGAGGGGAAGGGGGCGGGGGAGAGAGGGAAGGGGGTGGGGTAGAGAGGGAAGGGGTGGGGGAGAGAGGGATGGAAGAGGGGTGAGGAGAGGGAGAGGGGGAGGAGAGAAGGGGGAGAGAAGTGGAAGAGTGGGGAGGGAGGGAGGGGTAGCGGGAGTGGTGGAAGAGGGACGGGGGAGTGGTGGAAGAGGAATGAATCCTGTGAGAAATGTAAATATAAATAATGTGGGGCCTAATCGTGAGATACGCAAAATGCTTAAATCAAGCAAGATCATTAACAGGTTCACTTTGTTAAAGGACAAGTCTGAATTCACAAAAGATCATAAACTACACTCCTAAAGGGCCTGTCCCACGAGCATGCGACTCCATGCGGCAAGCATGACCTAACGTGGTCGCTTGAGCCGTACGGCTTCGCGGGGCCGGTCCCACTTTGATCGCCGGAGCTGTTTGGAGTTGTGCGGAGCTCTGAAAAACTGACCGTGTTCCAAAATTCCGCGCGGCAATGGCCTGCTGGCCCGCAGCCGCCTCGACGACATACGCACTGCCTCGACGGGCATACGCAGCGTCTCGACGCCGGATGCAGCGTCTTGACGCCGTACGTCACGCGCGAACTTCCCGCGGACTTCGCTCGAACTTCGCGTCACTCACTCGACTTCCGCGCGGCCTCCGTTTCCAGTTTGGTTGCGCTCGCCGCATGCAGGCGCATGCTGGTGGGACCAGCCCTGTACGGGGATCACTCGACCTCCGTGCGGCCCCTGCTTCCGGTTTGGTCGCGCTTGCCGCATGTAGGTCGCATGCTCGTGGGACAGGCCCTTTAGTCATATGTTATGATTCTTAGATAAATCATGATAAATCATAGATTTATGATTCTAAATCTTTCATCAGTCAATTTCTAGTTCAGCCAATTTCTTTGGTCAGAGAATGATGAATCTGTGGAATTCTTTGCCACAGAAGGCTGCAGAGGCCAAACTATTGGGTATTTTTAAGGCAGAGATTGATAGATTCTTGATTAGTACGGGTGTCAGGGGTTATGGGGAGAAGGCAGGAGAATGGGGTTGAGAGGGAGAGATTGATCAGCCATGATTGATTAGCGGAGTAGACTTGATGGGCCGAATGGCCCAATTCTGCTCCGATAACATGATCATTCTGTTTTCATTATGGAAATAGATTTATGATTCTAATCTTTGCTGTTTGATATTAGATCAAAATGTGTTGCGTTTTGTGAGACAAATGTACTCACCAATTCAGGGAAGAAGATTAGACTTTATTGCCTTCCATCACAGTGATGAATATGGGAAATCCACTGTGATGGATGTTTATGTCAGCCTGTATGTAGTTGTGTATTTTGTTGCTTATTTTTAATATGGCTGTGTGATAATACACATATCACTGTACCTTAATTGGTATACGTGACAACAAAAGACCGTTGAAACCTTTGAACCTTTGAATTATGGAATGGCATTTAAAAATATATATATACTGTATGTAGACAACATTTAACAGAGGCAAGTATAAGGCTTAAGGTAAAAATTAAATTTCAGAAATGGACAACACCTGTTAATAATGAAAGTAAAAGGGAAAGGTGAAAGAAGCTACCAGTGCAGAGCAGAATTCCTCAAAACCAATTTAATGTTGAACTACCTTGCTAAACCAAAACACATAATTGTAAAGCCAGAGAAAATCATGCTGTAACTCCTTTATGCTCTAGTTGGATCAACCTTTTAGATCTTATCTAATACTCATCCTTAAATGCTGGAGGCAGTGCAAAGGAGCAGATAATGCTGCAAGATTAGTCGACGTGACAGAGGTAAATCCTTCTTCTAAACCTATACTCCCTGCATCACTGTGACTCTGTAATTGTACTGCATAGCATCCTCAAAATGCACTGCAGCATCTCGCCGAGATTACTTTGATAGCACCTTAAAAACCTATGACCTCGGCCGCTAAGAAGAATTAGGGCAGTTGGTAGACTTACATAACCCTCTCTAAGTCACACACCATCTCGACTTGGAGATATGTCAGTTTTTCGACATCATTGCTACTACTCGACAGCACTGTGGGAGTACTTTAACCACTCAGCCTGCTGCAGTTCAACAAGACGGCTCACTGCCATGTTTTGGAGATAAATTAAGTGCTGCCCTTTCCAGTTGAAGCATCGAAGTGCTACACCAGGAGTGCAGCATAAAACTGTATTGTCTTGCACACTTAACCAAAACACTACGCAATTCTGTTTCTAAGCCTAGTGGTCCGTATACCCAGTGTCTTCTCAGAATGTAATTCTATCTCAAGATTTACACCTACAGCAGAAGCTACATTTTCAACTTGCTTGCTTGAAGATGAGACATTGGATTTGCATGTAACTTGGTGGAAAATAATGTTAGGAAGGTACAAAGTGCTGGAGTAACTCAGTGGTGCAGGCAGCCTTGCTGGAGAACATGAACACGTTTTGGGTCTTCAGACCTATTACAATGCAGGGGGGGCGGGGGGTGCTGGATGAAAGATAGGGGTGGGACAAATGATAGGTGGATACATGGTGAGTTCGGCAGATGGTTGGACCAAGGGTAGAGGGCTTTGTGTGACGGAACAGTGGTGCAGGGGTAGAGTTGCTAAAAAACATACTAAATAACGTGAGTGACCGTAAATGAGGGACTTACCTGCAAGCCAGCCAGGAAACCCGTTCGACCGTAATGACCTGACTCGTTTAAATCCGATACCTGTTTAAATCTTTCCCGTCCACCAATACATCCAATTAGTTCAAATGTTAATTGTACCCACATCAGACAGCTTTAAGAAATTCTACGTGAATACCTTTAGTATTACTTTAAGGTCAAAACACAATTGGTGACACATCATGTTAATACGATGTTAATAGAAACATTTAACAAGCACTTCACAGTGACACCCCCACTGTCTCATGGAAGCGGAGATTTTAATAGATTATTTTTCACCAAATTTCAAAATCCGGATTACAAAAGATGGGGGGGATTGTCCCCCACCTCTCATAACACGGGAGGGACGTGACCCACCCATCCCTCCCCAGATTTCCACCCATGTTCCCACACTCCAAAGGGTGATTGATGGTCCGCCTGGACTCAGTGGGCCGAAAGGCCTGTTCCTACACTGTAGAGATACAGAGTCTAAGCTCTAAAGTCAAAGATGACAAGACAAAAGGTAGAGAGATAAGGAGAGAAGAGGTGTGAAATGTGAGGAAGGAATATAGGTGAAAGGATATGAGGGAAAAGGGGAAATTGAGAAATTGGTGCACAAACAGATGGGACAAATGGAGGAGAGTGGGGGAAAAAAGAGGTGGAAGTGTTTGGTGGTTTCTTACCTAAAATTGGAGAATTCAATGTTAGGAAGACTCTATAATGGTGGCTGATCTGCAATATCAGTGTTACACTGAACAGCAAGTTAAAAAATGTACCAGAAAGTTTTAGGAGTGAAATTGTTTCTCACAGGTTGCTTGAAAGAGTCAAAAGCAAATGGTAAGCCTCGTTTACACCATGCATTGAATGGAAAGAATCAGGTGAATCGTGATCCCTTCAGAACTGTTGAATTTAGCCCTCTCGTTGCTTGAGTCAATATCCTCTGGTGTTCTGCATCTCTGTCTCTCCCATTAACGAATCTTTACTGCCCCATATCAAGTCATGTGGTAGCATTACCCATGTCCATAACTATGAAATCTGCCGTTATATGAATTGGATGGAATAAAATCTCATATTTGCCTTCAGATACACTTCCCCAATCTTTTGAACCATGAATCAAATTGCCACTTTACTTAGTGGCAATGAGGCCAGAAACAAATCATAGAGTTGATTTATTCTATCGTTGTTAAGTGAATTTATGGTGGCTCCGTAAATGTCGCTTCATTGCAACTTAATTCATTGAATGCCCTCATGGTTTGGAAAATAGCAAATCCCGTCACACTCAGTCCAAAAGTGGACTTTAGCAACACTTATACTTGTTAACCTTTTCTTTCAATCTGACCTTTTTTACATTCAGCACAAGCTAGCTTTCTCTTGATGTATTAGCGTCTCATCCTAAATTTAGCAAACAAATCATCAACATGCCCTTGTCCCAGGTGCACTGAAAAAATCATCCATTTTTACCCTTGGTTTATGCACCATTTGGCAGGTGAAGGTGACCATTATATCAACTATCCATTTAATTGGCCCTTTATGGGCATTTAGACAAAATGGTTCAAGCCATGCTGACAAAGTGAGATTTAACAATAAAAACTAAACTCCAATGCTTAAAGCTGGAGTAATATTTTCTATCATAGTCTATTAGCTTTGAAACAAGAACTTAATTGGAGGAGCATGCTATGTTAGGCCTCATAAGAATTACGTTATACACGTTCACTGACGATTTTCTGGCAGCCTTTGTTCCAGAGCCTTGCCGAATTATCTGTTTTGCCAGATCAACTGTGGTCGCAGACTCAGGGGGCTGATATACTGGCCCGCAAAGTCGGCCACGGAACTCAGTTATGGGAACAGATTTGCCAGCTGCAGTCGGGCCGGAGTTTCAGAGGCCCGGCTGCAGGAGGCAAATTCGACCTACCGATCAGCACGGAAGTCCTGATGATGTTGAAATTGGTTGTAATTGACGCCACATTTTCGGGGGGGGGCTGTCTGGGGTGGATTGCAAGTGAGCTCTCGTATTTCGTCCAGATTAAAGAAGGTACCAGATCACCAGCTGCCGGAAAATCGATGATGGTCCTGTACCTCTGATGTCTCATATAATCTGCTTTTCTGGTTTATCTTTGAGAATTTTGTTGATCAGCACCTTCCAGTTGTTTTCTATCCTAAAATGCACCTTTCCGTTTAGTTTAGCTTAGTTTAGAGATACCATGCGAAAACAGGCCCTTCGGCCCATCGAGCCTGCGCCGACCAGCATTCCCCGTATACTGACGCTAGCCTACACTAGGGACAATTTTTACATTTATACCAGGCCAATTAACTTACAAACCTGTACGTCTTTGGAGTGTGGGAGGAAACTAAAGTTCTCGGCGAAAACCCATGGAGTCACTTGGAGAAAGTTCAAACTCCGTGAACACAGCACGCGATCAAAACCGGGTCTGTGGCGTTATAAGGGAACAACTCTACACCACCGTGCCGCCACCGATAGTTGCTAAATATCACTTAGTATTTACATTTTACCAGAAGAAAGCATCATTTGTTTGCATTTATTTACTTTTTTGCCTATATTGACCAATTTATCCCAGTCACCATTTGTGAAAATATTATTCACTCATTCAGGATATTTTCCGTCAAACATTTTGAAAGAAGCAGTGTATTGTCGTTATTTCTCTTATCTATTTAACAATGTGTCAATTCTGAGACATTGCTTACAATTGATTAGTTTTCAATGGTGGAATAAATATACAAAATTCTCTTTCAAGTACTAGCTGTCCAGATCTGTTTTCCGCAGATATTGGATCAAAAGCATGCTGGCTCCTTCAGTATTCATACACTAGTTTAGTTTATAGATACAGAGCGGAAACAGGCCCCTCGACCTACCGAGTATGTGCCAACCAGCGATCCCCATACACTAGCATTATCCTACACACTAAGGACACTTTACAATTTGTACCAAAGCCAATTAACCTGCAAACCTGTACGTCTTTGGTGTGTGGGAGGAAACCAGAGCTCCAGGGGAAAAGCCATTGGTTTTATATAAAGATTTCCTGAAACAGATATAACCCATTGATGATTTTTGCATGTATTATATACAAAAGGTATGTAACATAGGATAGAATATAGAACAGTACTGCGCAGGAACAGGCCCAGCTGCCCACAATGTTAGTGCCGAACATGATGCCAAGACCAACTCTTATCTGCCTGCAGATAATATATTTCTCTCCATTCCCTGCATATCCATGTGCCTATCCAAAGGTCTCTTAAATGTCACTATCATATCTGCCTCCATCACCTTCTCCTGCACCCCATTCCAGGCGCTCACCATTCTCTGTACTAGAAACTTGCCCTGCATATCTCCTTTAAACTTAGCCACTCTCACCGTAATGCTGTGCCCTCTAGTATTGATATTTCCTTCCTGAAAAAAATGTCCTGACTGTCTACCCTATCTTTCCCCCTCATAATTGTATATGCTTCTATCAGGTCTCCCCTCAACCTCCAGCATTCTACAGAAAACAATCCAAGTCGGTCCAACCTCTCCCTGTAGGTGATATCCCTTAATCCTGGCATCATTCTGGTAAACCCCCTCTGCACCCTATCCAAAGCTTTCACATCCTTCCTGAACCAGTACTGCAGGCAATACTCCAAATGCGGCCGAACCAAAGTCCTATGAATTTGCTTCATGGCTCAATGCTCCAACTAATGAAGGCAAGACTACCATATGCCTTCTTTACCACCTATCTATTTGCGTGACCACAGGAAGTTATGGATTTGGACCCCAAAATCCCTCTGCATTTTATTGCTATTAAGGGTCTTACTTTTAATTGCACATTTCCCCTTACATTTGACCTCAAAGGTGCAACACCTTACACTTGATCTCTATCTGCCATTTCTTCAGCCATTTCTGCAGGTGACCTAGTGTATATCCTGCTATATACTTTGACAGCCTTCCTCACAGTCTGCAACCCCGGCAATCTTGGTGTCATCTGCAAACTTACTAACCAACCCATCTAATGTTTACATCCAGGTCATTTCTCTAAATATATATATATATATATATATAGCACAAAGAGCAGAGATCCCAGCACAGATCCCGGCGGAACTCCAAAGGTCACCGACCCCTATTCTGAAAATTGTCCTTCCACCACAACACTGTCTTCTATCAGTAAGCCAGTTCTCAACCCATATGACCAAATAACTGTTAACCATGTGCATCTTAATCTTCTGGATCCACCTACCATGTGGGACAATTTCAAATGTCTAATTAAAATCTGTATAGATGACATCCACCGCCCCAACCTCATCAATCATCTTCGTTACTTTCTCTAAAAATTAAATCAAGTGAGAAAGACATGACTTGCCATGTACAAAGCCATGCTGACGGTCCCTAATTAATACATTCTCTTCCAAACGGAGTAAATCCTACCCTGAATAATCCTCTCCAATAGCTTCTCTACCACTGATGTGAGACTCACCAAGCTATCGTTCCCTAGATTCGCTCTAGTTCCCTTCTTAAACAAAAGAAAACATTAGCTACTTCTGGGATCTTGCCTGTAATAGTAACATATATATTCTCTCTTCACTATCTTATCCATGATACTGACAAGGAATGGTCACGCAAGGTGAGTCATGAATGGCAAGTAAATGGATAAACTCATTCCTATTTGTGACCAGCCTATCGCCAGCAGAATCGTCAGAGATGCCACATCCTGTCAAAGCACATGAGATTGACAATGTAAATGTTGCCTCATGTTTACCAAGGCTAAATTTTATTTATGCATTGTTCAAATGAGTGGGGATTCACACATCTGAGCAAACAGCTGGAGCGCCATTCTGCCAGGATTTGTGCAACACATGTTAGGTGCTTCAAAAAGGTTGAAATCAAAGTTCTCTGTAATCCTTCAGCCGAAGTTTGACAGAAGTTGGATAAATTATGAAAATAATTTCGGGCGGCACGGTGGCGCAGGGGTAGAGCAGCCGTCCGTTTTAAATCCGTTTTTTTAATAGTTTTTAGTGAGTCCTGTTTTTTGTTTGTAGGGGATATGGTCTTTTTAATGTGGGGGGTAAGTGTAAACTTTATTTCTAGGTCCCTACCTGGTCGGTGTGGCAGCCTTTTCTCCGGGCTGCCCGTCGACCCGTCCTCGTGGCCAAAG
Source organism: Amblyraja radiata (assembly GCF_010909765.2). Taxonomy (NCBI): domain Eukaryota; kingdom Metazoa; phylum Chordata; class Chondrichthyes; order Rajiformes; family Rajidae; genus Amblyraja; species Amblyraja radiata. The sequence goes on along the minus strand of NC_045969.1, from coordinate 40,063,958 downwards.
ATCTTATAAGATCTTTGTTCGTGGCCTACCTGCGGGCTTGGAGCGCCGTTTCCTGGCGGGGACCGCCCAGCACCTCGGCCTCGGCGGCGGCACAGCGCTGGAGCGCCACAGCGGAGCGGAGTGGAGCGGGCGATGCCTTGCCTGGGTCGCCGCGCTGGAGCGACGCGCTGGAGCTCTGGCAAGCTGGACCGCCGAGAGCAACATCTCCGGGCTGCGGAGCGGAGAGGTGGCGGTGCGGAGAGGCAGCGGTGCGGAGAGGCGGCAGTGTGGAGAGGCGGCGCCGACTTTTTCATCGGGAGCCTGGGAGCTCCAAACCGGCGCGGCCTTGTCGGCTTCGGCAGCCGCGGGCTCCAACCAGGAAGCGGCCGTTCCAGATGGCCCAGCCGCCGAAAGGACTCTCCCGACGCCGGGGCAAGACCACCCGGTGAGAACGGCCAGGGACATCGGGCCTCCGTAGAGGCAATTGCGGTGGCCTCAATAGGCCTGACTTTGGGGTGAACATGGGGTGGGGACTGGACATTGTGCCTTCCTCCACAGTGCTATCCACTGTGGGGGGATGATTTTTTTGTCTAATTGTAGTCCTGTAGGTCTGTGTCCAAGATGGCTGCCGTGAAGAGAGAGTGGACGCTGGCGCGCTTTGGCTGCCGCTGCTCTCTCTTCACACTGTGTTTTTGATTTTCTGTTTTTGGATTGAATTCTGTTTTTAATTAGTGTCTCTGTGATGTCTTTATTACTTGTTATATTCCGATTATATGTTTTTATTCCGATTACTATGTAAGGTGTCCTTGAGATGTCTGAAAGGCGGCCATTAAATAAAATTTATTATTATTATTATTATTATAGTTGCTACCTTACAGCGCTTGCAGGGTCGGTGACCCAGTTTCGATCCCGACTACGGGTGCTGTCTCTACAGAGTTTGTACGTTTTCCCCATGACCGCGTGGGTTTTCTCCGAGATCTTCGATTTTGGTTTGGTCTACACTCCAAAGACGTACAGGTATGTAGGTTAATTGGCTTGGTGTATGTGTAAATTGGCCCTAGTACGGATAGGATAGTGTTAATGTGCGGGGATTGCTGGTCGGTGCGGACTTGGTGGGCCGAAGGGCCTGTTTCCGTGCTGCATCTCTAAACTAAACTAAACTAATCAATGATTAAATAGGCAGGTCAGTGGCATCCCTGTATCAGCATGTTGTTGATGGAATTTTGTACTTGTTTCCTCTTGATCAGCTCCTGATCTCTATCAATCCGTCAGTATAATAGACGATAGACACAAAATCCTGGAGTAACTTAGCGGGTCAGACAGCATCTCTGGAGAAAAGGATTAGGTGACGATTCGGGTCGAGACCCTTTTACAGACTGAGAGTCAGGGGAAAAGGAAACGAGAGATATAGACGCTGATATAGTCTAGACTACATCACATCAAGATTTTAAAATCAGAACTGTGTTAAGTACATTTGCTGCGTTTGTCACACGGTGGTGAACTTGCTCCGATGCATAAGGCTAATTGGATTATTGATCACCCTTTTGAAACTGATGTCTACAACACTTTATTTTTCAAAATGTAACCAAAGCACTTGCTGCCAGTTTTGAACCATTTTATGAAACAGGCAATAAGATAAAACTAAAACTTCGATTCAAATTGTCTGAGTTTGGAGGCAAGAGTGAGCTATCAAATCATGAATTTCTCAGTTTACTTAGTGAAGCTATGATGAAAGAGTAGGCCAGTTCACATTAGCATACCTTGATCAGAGAAGATGTCCCACTGATCTTGCTCTCAGAGATTCTGCTGGGAGTGCAGTTGGGCAATAAACTGTTCCCCTCTTAAGAATTAATGTGCAAAAGTTCAACTACAAAGCTTAACTAATGAGTGCCAGAAATATACAAAGGAGAAAATCTGCATCTGTAACTACATGCATTACCAATTTGATGGCAGGGCTGTCGTTTTGGAGTTGAGGGCACGTACTGATTATCTTTGAATTAGAATCTGACCATCTAATCCTAGCCCGATGGGACCAGATTTGGAACAGGTGAAGTGCATTCCCTGCAAATACATTGGGAGTCAGGTCAATTGGACCCTGCTGTGCTGATATAACCATGTATTTTAGACATAAGATGCTGGAGTAACTCAGCAGGACAGGAACATCTTTGGAAAGAAGGAATGTGTGATGTTTCGGGTTGAGACCCATCTTCAGAATGGGACTCGACACGAAACTCTCATCTTCAGAATGGGTCTCGACAAGAAACACTTCCCATTCCTTCTCTCCAGAGATGTTGCCTGTCCGCTGAGTTACTCTAGCATTTAGTGTCTATTTTTGGTTTAAACCGGCATCTGCAGTTCCTTCCTACCTATGTATTTTGTGGGCTTCAGAATGATTTGTTTAGTATCACCATGTTGACTAAAGATGCACGTGCTGCATTGATATTGATGGTTTATTGGCAATAGTTTAATATTGTCACATGTACTGAGTCATAGTCATACAGTACGAAAACATACCCTTCAGCTCAACTTGTCCAAGCCAATCTAGATGCCCCATCTAGAGCAGTATCACCTTCCTGCATTTAGCCCATATCCTTCTAAACCTTTCCTATCCATGTACCTGTACTGGTCCCTGCCTCAACTATATCCTTTGGCAGCTCGTTCCATATACCCACCAACCTCTGTGTGAAAAAGATGCCCCTCAAATTCCTATTAAATCTTGTCCCTGTCACATTCAACCTATTTCCTCTGGTTCCTCATTCCCCTATTCTGTGTAAACGACTCTCTGCATTTACCCTATCTATTCCCCTTATGTTCTTACACACCTCCATAAGATCAAAGGACAAAGGACAAAGGACATTTATTGTCACATACACCAATTGGTGTAGTGAAATTTGAGTTACCATTGCAGCACACAAATAAAATAAACACAACATTATAGAATTTAACACTAAACATTAAAAACATCCCCCCACTGCGATATCAACGTTTCCCACTGTGAGGGAAGGCAGCAAAGTTCAGTCCACTTCCTCCGTTCACCCGTGGTTGGGGCCTATTGTGGCCTCCGCAGTCGCCTCTACGGCGGCCCGATGTTTCAGGCCCTCTCACCGGAATGATGGAACTCTGGCGTTGGAAGAATGCTCTCTGCGGCTTGGAGTTCCGAATTGGCCACTAGCTACTGGAGACCGCGACTCCCGAAGTCCACAGGCCGTGCTGGGTGGAGTTCCAACACTGGCGATCTCGGCGAAAGACCCCAGGCTCCGCAGTGTTTAAAGTCAGCTCCACAGACCACAGCTCCATGATGTTGCAGTCGGCACTCCGGAGCTCCACACAGCAACCCGGGTAAGGCATCGCCCTGCTCCGCAATGGTACCTCAGTGCTGAAGCTGCAGCTCGAAGCTCTGGCCGGTCTCCGGCAGGAAAGGCTGCACCAATCCGAATGGTAGGCCGCGAGGGGGGAGCGAAGATGTGGCTCGGAGGAAAGACACATCCTCGCCCAGGTAGGGACTGGAAAAAACAGTTTATCCCTTCCCTCCCCCTCCCCCTCCCCCACCCCCCACATAAAAAGACTAAAAGGCCCTCAGAACAAAACTTTTTAACAAACTAAAAAAAAATTTAAAGGTGAAGAACGAACAGCTGCAGGCGAGGCCGCCACACTCTATGGCGCCACGTCTCATTCTCCTGCGTTCCAAGGAATAAAGTCCTAGCCGGACCTATTTTATTGCTCAGGCCCTCAAGTCCTGGCAAAAGCCTCATAAATCTCCACACTCTGTGGTGTCCCTAAACAAGACATCAAGGCCCTCATGCATGCTCATGGTGCCAGTCTTTGCCTTCCTCTGCCTCACTCCAGACCTCTACCGCACCGTTACCACCTCTGAAACATCAGCGGGTTTGAACAACTGATAACCCGAGCTGACTGTAACATCCAATTTAACAGTGGAAAGAATGAATATATTATCTTCAACTCCTCCAACAAACTCTGTTCCCTTGGCACCGATTTCATTAAACTTCCTGACTCGGTGGGCCAAAGGGCCTGTTTCCAAGCTGTATCTCCAAACTAAATTTTAATTAACAGTCTAATTACAAACATGGCGGTTCTTTATTGTCACGTATGCACTGCACAGTGAAATTATTGCATCCGTCGTTATATTTTGGTGCCATTTACTAAGGAAAAATAAAAAGTACAAAGACCACATGCTGGATGTACCGGAGCACCCCTGATCCAGGGAAGTCCAGGTAAGCCCCAGGCTGTTGCAGGGCCTCCACAGTCACCCTCGACCAGCTCGGCCCGCGAACCAACGTCCCTCTCCTCACCCAACCACCTCTGTGTCCCGGGGGCGCCTCTTGCAGTCGACCTTGAAGGCGCTGGAGACAATACCCCCACTCCCTCTCCTAACGGCCCACTCCTCACGTTCGTCATCATCAGCAGCTCCCTCCTCCTTGATTCTCCGGTCTTCAGGGCCGAGCTTGGCGGCTTGCGAGCTTCCCCCCGGAAGGCAGCGGCCCGCCGGGACCAACTAATGGCGGTGAGCCTGGTCTGCTGCTCATGGGCGACCCACTGGGTCCATCCTTGTTTTTTGACGGCCGCTGGGTACATCCTTGTTGGGCTCCATGGCACATTGAGTCACAGAGTCATAGAGTGATACAGTGTGGAAACAGGCCCTTCGGCCCAACTTGCGTACATCGGCCAACATGTCCCAGCTACACTAGTCACACCTGCCTGCGGTTGGTCCATATCCCTCCAAACCTGTCCTAGCCATGTACCTGTCTAACTGTTTCTTAAACGATGGGATCATCCCAGCCTCAACTACCTCCTCTGGCAGCTTGTTCCATACACCCACCACCATTTGTGTGGAAAAGTTACCCCTGGGATTCCTAATAAATCTTTTCCCATTCACCTTGAATCTATGTCCTCTGCTCCTCGATTCCCCTACTTTGGGCAAGAGACTCTGTGCTTCTACCCTGATCTATTCCTCTCATGATTTTGTACACATCTATAAGATCACCCCGGCACTTCTATAAGAGCATCCCGGCAACTTTCTGCCGCAGCCACATGAAAACCGAGCTACCTCCAAATAGAGTATTACAATTCTGTTATTAAAGAACATTTAGTGCTAAGTTCTTAGTCAGGTGAGATAAAATTGACCCTGTAATTTATACATCCCTTTTGGAAATATAATTTTACATTTATTCCTGCTAATAGAATCATAGATGGTCAGATTTAAGTAGCATTTGTGGAGAAAGAAATATAGTCACTATTCTGAGTCGATGATTAGAATAATCAGAAGATTCATCCACCTTAAAGATGGATGATTTTGTTTTCCTTGCTACGATGCTGCCTGACCTGGTCATTATTTCACAAATTTTCTGTATTCATTTCAGGGTTTACAATTTCTTCTCCTCACATTTATTACAATTTGCATCCCCATCACTTCTGCCATTTGGTCTCCTGATTTGCATTCTGTTGCAAACATTCCTCCTCTTCTCTCCATCTATTTCCCTTGTTTGCAACTTAAAATATGTTTAATTTCCCAATTTCTTCTTTTCCGATGTAAGGTCATCAATCTGAACAATTAAAGGGCCAGTCCCACACGCAACTTTTCAGCGACTGTCTTCGACCTTCAAGCTCGAGGGCACTCGCCTGAGAAACCTCGAGCTGGATCGACCGTCAGCGATGAAACCGCGAGCTGGATCGACCGTCGACACACACACTCACACAAACACATCGTAAAGGCGGGGGCCAGGGAAAGCGGGGGAGCGTTGTCTGAAATTCACACCTGCCATGAACAGGAAGGTAAAAGGTGGTTGCACAGTGTACGGTAAGTCCTTTAGTGAGCACGGAGGGGGGAGAGAAGGGGGAGAAGGGGGGGAGGGGGGGGAGAAGGGGGGGAGGGGGCAGTGGGGAGAAGGATTGGAGACACTTTTAAGAAGCCAGGCAACTTTTAATAAAGTTTAGCAGGCATTTAACATTACCGGTCGGTTTTCCTTGGTTCTGAAAACTCCAATGAGCCAATTAAAATGACCGGTCAGCAAAGGAGATTGCCTACGGCTACCTTGACTGCCTAGCGACCCCACTCCACTGCACTACGAAATCAAAAGAACCATGCCGACTAATTTTTACTTGTGGAAAATTTGTCAGCATGCTGAATAATTTTCCTCGACCAAACTGAGGCCGCGAGTATGCGGGAACTTCCCTCGAGCATGAAGGAGAGTTCCAGTGACCTCCTAGGACCTCCTAGGACCACGTGTCGACCATGCTGCGAGTTTGAGTTGAGAGCAAACTCTTCTAAACTCGCGAATTAGGTCGCCGCAGTGGGACAGGCCCTTAACTGTTTCTCTCTCCATGGCTTCTGCCTGGTCTTCTAAGTGTTTCCACAGACAAAGATTGAGGAGATTCGATATGTCGAAAAAAAATCTCTTGAACTTCTATAAGATTATGGTAGAGAGCATATTGACTGGTGGTAACACTGTAGAGAGCATATTGACTGGTTCGGCAACGAGAATGCCCAGGAATGAAGGAGATTATAAAAAGAGGTGAACACTGTCCAGTCCATCATGGGTACTGAACTCCCCATCATCGAAGGGATCTCTAGGAGGTGCTGCCTCAAAAAGACATCTAGCATCATCAGAGACCCATACCATCCTGGTCACACACTGATTTCACTCCTGCCATCAGGAGGAAGATAGAGGAGTCTGAAAAGTGTGATCTCCGGGTTCAGGAACAGCTTCTTCCCAACAACCATCAGGCTATTGAACACTTCAAACACCGACTAATCTTCAAACTACGAACTGCCTTGTTGGCACTAGGGACTTGGGCTTTTGCACTATATTGGATTTTTTATTTATTGAACATTTTATATTTGTTTATTATATTAACTATTGAGTTTTGTGTTTACAAGCCTGTGTGCTGCTGAAAGTAATAATTTAATTGTTCCGTTTTGGTACTTAAGATCATTAAACACTCTTATTTCATATTTCCAGCATCTGAGTTATTTTGCTTTTTAGGGATCAGATTGACACTGCTTTATCTCCAACAACATAAACATAACCCAGAAATAAACTTTTAAAATAATGTAGTAATTATTTTCAGTTTCAGAAACAGACAACATCATGCATTATGATGAAATTCATTATATTCAGTTAATAAATTATTTTATTCGTAACAATGATGTCAAAAGTTCGTGGCTGCAAAGCAAACTAATTGCACATGATGCATGATTGTACAAGAGGTGCCGCAGAGAAATAAAGTGGTTTTTAATCTGAGTGACAAACTGTTCATTTTGTGTTATATGTTCTGCCGGTAACTGCAGCTTTTAATATTTAAAGCAAGAAACCGCTCACAAGGGATGAGATGAATATTTGTCATTATTTCTGCAATGGTTTGCAGTTTCCACTCGGGGCTCCAACAGTTGAGACATTGAAAAGAAGAAACAAACAACAGCATACCAAAAGCCAGGGAAGGCTGTCTGAACAATACAAAATGTTGTATTGGATTCTTTGAGCAGCTTGTACTGGAGCCTACCAGAGTGAAAGTAATTCTGGATTTAGTGTTGTCTCAAGGGAACTCAAGGTAAAGGAACCGCTTGGAGGTAGTGACCATAATATGATCAGCTTTATTCTGCAATTTGAGTGGGAGAAGTGTCAGTGTTGCAGTTGAACAAAGGGGACTATGAAGGCATGAGAGAGGAGCTGACCAAGGTCAACTGGAAAAGGATCCTAGCAGGAATGATGGTGGAACAGAAATGGCAGGAATTTCTGGGCGTAATTCAGAAGATGCAGGATCATTTCATTCCAGAGGAAGAAAGATTCTAAGGGGAGTAAGAGGCAACCGTGGCTGACAAGGGAAGTTAGGGATGGAATACAATTAAAAGAAAAGGTGTATAACATAGCAAAGAGTAGCGGGAAGCCAGTGGATTGGGAAACTTTCAAAGGACAACAGAAGGTAACAAAGAGGGCAATACGGGATGAAAAGATGAAGTACGAGGGAAAGCTCACCAAGAATATAAAGAAGGATAGTAAAAGCTTCTTTAGGTATGTAAGGAGAAAAAGATTAGTAAAGACAAATGTGGGTTCCTTGAAGGCAGAAACAGGTGAAATTATTATGGGAACAAGGAAATGGCAGATGAGTTGAATTTGGTTCTGTCTTCACTAAGGAAGGCACAAATAATCTCCCAGATGTACTAGAGGACAGAGGCTCTAGGGAGACAGAGGAACTAAAAAACATTTGCATTAGGCTAGAATTAGTATTGGATAGACTGATGGGACTGAAGGCTGTTAAATCCACAGGGCTTGATGGTCTACATCCCAGGGTTCTTAAGGAAGTGGCTCTAGAAATTGTGGACGCATTGGTGATCATTTTCCAATGTTCAACAGTTCCTGTGGATTGGAGGGTAGCTAATGTTATCCCACTTTTCAAGAAAGGAGCGAGAGAGAAAACGGGGAATTATAGACCAGTTAGCCTGACATCGGTGGTGGGGAAGTTGCTGGAGTCAATTATTAAAGATGTAATAATGGCGCATTTGGATAGCAGTAAAAGGATTGGTCCAAGTCAGCATGGATTTATGAAGGGGAAATCCTGCTTGACTAATATTCTGGATTTTTTTGAGGATTTGATGTAAAATGGATGAAGGAGAGCCAGTAGATGTATTGTACCTGAACTTTCAGAAAGCCTTTGATAAGGTCCCACACAGGAGATTAGTGGGCAAAATTAGAGCACATGGTATTGGGGGTAGGGTGTTGACATGGATAGAAAACTGGTTGGCAGACAGGAAACAAAGATTAGGAATAAACGGGTCCCTGTCAGAATGGCAAGCAGTGGTAATTGGTGTGCCGCAAGGCTCGGTGCTGGGGCCGCAACTATTTACAATATATATTAATGATTTAGATAATAGGATTAAAAGTAACAATAGCAAATTTGCAGATGACACAAAGCTGGCTGGCAATGAGAACTGCGAAGAGGATGCTAAGAGGTTGCAGGGTGTCTTGGACAGGTTGTGTGAGTGGGAAGATGCATGGCAGATGCAGTATAATGTAAATAAATGTGAGGTTATCCACTTTGATGGCAAGAACAAGGAGCCAGATTATTATCTCTATTATGTCAGATTAGGAAAAAGGGAAGTGCAACGAGACCTGGGTGTCCTTGTACACTAGTCACTGAAAGTTGGCATGCAGGTAGAGCAGGCAGTGAAGAAAGCTAAAGCATGTTGGCCTTCATAACAAGAGGATTTGAGTATAGGAGTAAATAGGTCCTTCTACAGTTGTACAGGGCCCTGGTGAGACCACGTCTAGAGTATTGTGTTCAGTTTTGGTCTCCTAATTTGAGGAAGGACATCCTTGCTATTGAGGCAGTGCAACGTAGGTTCATGAGATTGATCCCTGGGATGGCGGGACTGTCATATGAGGAAAGATGGGAAAGACTAGGCTTGTATCTACTGGAATTTAGAAGGATGAGAGGGATTCTTATAGAAACATATAAAACTGTAAAAGGACTGGACAAGCTAGTTGCAGGAAAAATGTTCCCAATGTTGGGGAGTCCAGAACCAGAGGCCACAGTCTAAGAATAAAGGGGAGGTCATTTAAAACTGAGATGAGAAAAAACGTTTTCACCCTGAGAGTTGTGAATTTGTGGAATTCTCTGCCATAGATGGCAGTGGAGGCCAATTCACTGGATGAATTTAAAAGAAAGTTAGATAGAGCTCTAGGGGCTAGCGGAAACAAGGGATATGGGGAGAAGGCAGGCACGGGTTACTGATTGTGGAAGATCAGCTATGATCACAATGAATTGCGGTGCTGGCTCAAAGAGCCAAATAGCCTCCTCCTGCAACTATTTTCTATGTTCTATATCTAAAACAAAGCTGTAGAGCTAACAAGCTGAAGGTTATGATTTGTACTCACCTTAGAAGGTTACTACGCAGGATCACATGCATTTTAATTGCACCTCTACTATATGGGTATGATATATGTCTGGATATTGGCTGGAGATACTCCCACGTAGCTGGGAGACTATTTGCATCCATTTTAATGCAAGCAAGTGTAAAGTCAAAAGTTAAGAGTATTATTGTCATATATGTCCCACACAGAACAATGAAATTCTTACTTGCAGCAGCACAACGGAATATGTTAACATAGTACTCTGTAAACAATATGATAAACAAAATGTTATATATACAGTATATACTGTATATGTGTGTGTGTGCGCATATCACATACATACACATAAAACAAACAACCAATAGTGCAAAAGGACAAAGAAAAAGACAAAAAGACAAAAAATAAAACAATGTAGAATTTAAAGTCTATATAGTTCTGAGCTTATTTGGAGGTTTAATAGCCTGATGGCCATGCAGAAGAAGCTGCTCCTGAACCTGGACATTACAGTTTTCAGGCTTTTCAGGCAAATGTTTCTCATGACATATAGAAACATAGAAACATAGAAAATAGGTGCAGGAGGAGGTCATTCGGCCCTTCGAGCCAGCACCACCATTCATTGTGATCATGGCTGATCGTCCCCAATCAATAACACGTGCCTGTCTTCTCCCCATATCCCTTGATGACAAATGGTGCCAGGAGTCTCTGGGCATTTTTGTTTCATGTGATGATTAGAAATACTCCAAGTGGACTGCAAATGAAGCTTAAATCAATGTTCTTATTAATTTGCATGTGCTTCAAGCTGCAGGCATTGATTTTAACGTTCGTATAGGATTTACGCAACAGTAGCAGGAGTGTATTAAGAATAACTCCATGCTCAATACTCAAATTCAGGCAGAACCAGCCAACAAGTAGGAATCAGATAAAAAAACAGGACTGGTGTAGGGAGGAACTGCAGATGTGGGTTTACACCGAAGATAGACCAGAAATGCTCTAGTAACTCAGCGGGTCAGGCAGCATCTCTGGAGAAAAGGAATAGGTGACGTTTCGGGTCGAGTCCCTTCTTTTGATGGTTTTGTGAACTGAACTGACAGCTCTATTGTGCTCTGCAATGGGAAGGAACAATCAAGCCAAGAGAGGAAAAGGTTCAAGGATGTGGTCAAAGTCTCCTTGAAGAATTCCCACTGACTCCTAGGAATCGCTGTCCCACGATGTGTAGGGAATGTTTTGTGGAGAAGGAATAGTGTAGAAAGAATATTTGGGATTGTACTGTGAACCCTGAGGACATACACTGGGAGCAAACGGGAGGCCTGGGCAGGCAATAGAAGGAACTGAGGCCCTCATGAGCTATCCACCATTACCCACCTCCCTCCCCCCTTCCCCCTCCCCCTTCCACACTCCCTCAGCCACAACCTTCTCCATGTGTGAAAGACTCTGTGGTTCCTACATTGACCTCACCAGCCACCTCAGACCCCATAATAATCATAGTGGGTGGTCACTCGTCATCCTTGATTTCAAGGAATATTTCAGAAGCAAGATGAAGAAGAGTTCAACATCCTTGCACGTGCAATGAGGAGTGTTTAACACCAAGATGCCAAACGCATTATTCACAGAGGCAATGCAATTATTTATGAATGCTTTGAATCTTAAAATAAAAGCAACACCAAGCGACTAGTCAACAATAGACATCTTTTATAATATTGTCAGGCATTGAGTTGCCTATGCCCCATTCATTTACATTTTAATAACAGTGCAGCATAACTGAACAAGTGTAATCATATCTGTTTACTTAAGCGCCGGTACAACTGCCTGCGATGCGCTGTAAATACAAAAGAGCATAGCTGGTCGGACCTAATCTGTGAGTTTGGTGAAACCATTGCAATATTACACACTAATTGTAATTTTTTGTCATACTTTGTCATCACGGTGTCCTCTCCCTCATATAATGATTCTCTCACTCTCTCCCTCACTCTCCCCCTTTCTCTCACTCTCTCTCACTCTCCCTCTCTTCTCCCTGCCACTCCTTTTCCCCTCCTCTCTCCCTCTTCTCCTCTCCCTCTCTCTCCTCTCCCACTCCCTCACTTTCTCTCACTCTCTTTCTCTCTCTCCCCCTTTCTCTCTCTCTCACTCTGTCTCCCTCTCTCCCCTTCTCTCTCTCTCTCTCCTTCTCCACCTCTCTCCCCTTCTCTCTCTCACTCTCTCCCTCTCCGGCTAAATTTTTCCATTCCTTATTATTTCCTTACTGCCGCTCCTTCATACAATGCCCACAAACCCCACCACTCAACTCCACACAAGGTAGCAATCCCCAACCACTTCCTAAGCTAGTGTCCTCTCACTCCCTCACTTGACCTGACCCCATAGTCAGCCACAAGTGTTGAGCAGCTGAGCAGGAGTCTCCAATCCTTCTGTGTGGAATTTCTTCCAGCCAGGCCCATTGTGCCTCGTGTGCCATTGAATCTCTAAGCATTCAGCTCACGATCAAATTGGTGACTGTTTCACGTGCCTCTTTAGGCAGTGAGTAAGTTTAAGGCAGCTGATCTTTAGCAATAGATGGAACAAATACAATTAACGTTGACGATATTGATGATACATATTGATTGAATTGATTGAAAGCGTGGAAACAGGACCTTTGGCCCACTGAATCCATGCTCCCCGGACACAAAGATGGCCGGGCCAGGAGAGGAGAGGGACATCAGTTCGGTGGCCGATCCAATCGAAGGCGATGGAAGAAGGACCTGCAGGCGCCTGGGGCTTACCACGATCAGGAACTGCTCCAGTAGACCGAGTGCACGAGCGAACCGGACTTTGGACTGTAGAAATAGCGCCAAATCATGGCGGTACCTGCATGTGCAAAAATAATTTCACTGTGCAGTTGCACCATCATTGAACCACTGACCAGAAACATCGCCTATCCATGTGCTCCAGATATGCTGCCTGACCTGCTGAGTTATTCCAGCACTGAGTTTCTTTTTGGTAAACCACCATCTGCCGTTCCTTGTGTATCCAGCAAAATAAATCATGCAATCTGCATCTGTTCAAAAATATTCATAGAGGATTTTAAATAACCGGTGTGATATTATCATGCAAATTCTTCTGTCCAATAGTCTAATGAATGTGCTATCATACTTCAAAATAAAATGAAAATATTCTCATTAGAAAATCAGGATGGATTTGATGTTAGCATTTTAAATACACATAATATCAGCCGAAGTATTTTCTACCCCTCTTCCATCTTCATGTCATGAATGGACTCCCTATGCAGGTCATCAATTTTGACAGTAGTCACACCTGGTTATGATATTCTCCATATTAAGCGTCAATTGCCGCTTCCACAAATGTTCCATGCTTTGAAAATGATGTTTTGTGATAAATCATGTGATTAGACCCACATGAAGGATGGCTATTTCCTGCCAATTTGGTGAGACACAGCTTGTAACGCCCAAGTATTAGAATGACGGCAGCCAGTTAATATGCTATTAATAAAAAATCAAAGCTTCATTTCCTTATGCATTTGTTGCTGACCTCATTTTACTTTCACTTTTGCGCAGGATGTTTGTGTCAAAATCCTAGAAATCGTACAAAAATAGGATTTAAGAAAAAAGAAAAGTGGCTCCAAGCTACGTTGGCAATGAGATCGCCCGCAGTCTTATTCAGCATTGCAACGATCAGTAATGTGTGCCAGCATTACCAGCACCAATTTTTCATAATCAATGCTGTCGAGGCTCAGGGTGAGAGATCAAATAATAACTGGTACAATAGGAGCCTTTTTGAAAAATGTTGGAGATTTCAGATTAACTCTCTGCTCGAGCTATCCCAAAGTACTGCTGCATAAGGTGATAAAGAAGTCTTAATTAATCACTCGACTCTTGAAAGCAGTTGCTTTAATGGTTACTCGTAAGCAATGCTAATTTTTAGAAGCAATGTCAAGGACCGTGTCTATTCCTTGGTTAAAGAGAGAACAAGCTGTAGACATTTAATTTAGTTTGCTTTGGACTACAGATACAAAGGGGCAACCTGATGCCAGCAGTGACCAGTGAATTACAAAGCGATAGCACAGAAACAGGCCCTTCAGCCCACCGAGTCCAGGCTGACCATCAACCACCCATTTACATGCACCTTATATCAGTCTAAATTTATTCTATTCTCTCAATTCTCCCCAAATTCTACTCCACGACTACACATGAGAAGCAATTTGCAGCAGCCAATTTACAGACGGCACGGTAGAGTTGCTGCCTTACAGCGCCAGGGACCCAGGTTCGATCCTGACCATGGGTGCTGCCTGTACAGTTTGCAGGTTCTCCTCATGACCTGCAAGGGTTTTCTCCAGCAACTCCTGCTTCCTTCCACACTCAAAAGACATACAGGTTTGTAGGCTAATTGGCTTGGTAACATTGTAAAATTGTCCCTAGTGTGTGTAGGTTAGTGTGTGGGGATAGCTGGTCGGCACGGATTTGGTGTGCCGGAGGACTGGAGGGCTTGTTTCTGTGCTGTATCGCTGAACTAAATCACTAAACTAAACTAATTAACCTACCAACCTTCATGTCTTTGGGATGTGTAAAGAGGTGTTATCGACACACTGTAACTTTACTTCATTTTATTCATACTGTATTTTTACAGAGAGCACTAGCTGTACGTGGTCTGTCACGGAAACTAGAGAGCGATATGTGGGTGGGGAGGTTGTAATTATACTTGTGATATGGGGAGTGGTTAGTAGTGATGAGGTAACTATATTAAAGGCACATGCATATCTCATCTACATCCTTCCCCTTGGAAATGAAAGGCAAACAAAGTAGTGACAGGGCGACCACGTCTCATGCGCTAGAAACGGTTAAGCAAAGTCGCCATAGCGGACGGGCGGCTTGACAACACGTCCCGACCGGGTTCGCATCTCGCCATCTTCCCTCCCTGCAGGAAGAAGTGGAACAGGTGCAGACGGCCGAACTGGAACGGGGGAGCTGGGAGGGGACGGAGAAGACAAGGGCAGAAAGGCAGGAGGGGATGCGGGGTCAGCAGCGGGCAGCGCGCGGGCAGGCGAGGGAGGACGAGCCGGAGGAGGATTGGACTGATAGAGCTGAGAGGGTAAAGACCGTGGCATGCGAGGAGCGGTGGGCAGAGCATCGCCCGGAGGCCGAAATTGCAGTGGGGGAGCAAAAGGATCCGCGGGCAGCGGTCGTGGCTCGTTGACGAGCCGCAGGTGTTGGCGGGACCGGCGGTAGACGGTTCCTGCATGGTCGACGAGATAGGACCTAGGCGACCCAGCAGAGGCGACGACGGTAGCGAGTCTGGAGTGACCGGAGGGGGTCTGCATGCGGACGACCTGACCGGGGAAAAGGCGCGGCAGGGGGCGGCAGGACTTGTCATGGGAGCGCTTCTGAACATCGCGCTTAAGGGCAATGCGCTCCTGAACAGCAGCGGGCTTGAGGACAGAGGGGATGAGTGAGCGCTGGGCCACCGGGATCGGGGGTCTGGTAGTGCGAGACATGAGCCGCTGAGCAGGGGAGCCCATTGCAGGGTCACGGGATATGTTGCGAAGGTAAAGAGGGCTAGGAAGAAGTCAGAGTTAGACAAGCGACATTGTTCCAGCAAGTTCTTTGCACTGCGGACGGCGCGCTCGGCCAGACCGTTGCTTTGCGGGTACTCAGGGCTGCTGGTGAAGTGGCGGAAGTTCCAGCTGGTTGCGAAAGCCCTAAACTCGGAGCTCGTGAATTGGCTGCCGTTGTCCGACTGCAGGCTGGCCGGGGTGCCAAAGGTAGAGAAATGGCGGCGCAGCTTATCGACAAGGCCGAAGAGGTGAGGGAGTGCAGCTGGTCGACCTCGAACCAGTTGGAGTAGGAGTCGACGAGGACCAGGAAGTGTTTGCCTCGCCACTCGAAAATGTCAGTGGCAACCGCCATCCAGGGCAGTTCGGGTGCAGCCTGCTGCAGAAGCGGCTGTCGTTGCTGGTGGGGGGCGAGACTGTTGCAGGTGGAACACGAGGAGACCCTCTCCCGGATGTATTGAGCCATACCAGGCCAGTAGAACTGGCTCTGGGCGTGAGACAAGGTGGCTTCGGCCCCAGGATGACCGCGGTGAGCGGCCTGAAAATAGTGGTCGTGCAGCGCAGCAGGCACTACTACCTTGTGTCCTTTCACAACCACGCCGTCGTGTAGTACGAGCTCATCACGGACCAGGAAGTAGGGCACGGCGCCAGCCGGCAAAGCGGAAGGACGGTCGGGCCAGCCCTGCTGGATGATGGCAGCAAGCTGTTGCAGGGCAGGATCATCGGCAGTGTGCTTGACCAGGGACTTCATCTGCTGTGAAGGGACAATATTCACATTGAGCACCATCAGGTCAGATATTTCATAGGGGTGTCGATCGGTGGATGTTAGCGGGGCGTGGGATAGCGTGTCGGCCACGAAAATGTCTTTGCCCTTACGATAAACAACTTCAAAAGTGAAGCGCTGGAGCTGCAGCATCATGCGCTGCAGTCGGGATGAGACAACATGGATCGATTTGTTGAGGATGGTGACAAGCGGCTGGTGATCAGTCTCGATGGTGAAAGTGTTGCCTAGAATGTAGTCCTTGAATTTGGAGCAGGCAAACACCACGGCCAGTAACTCCTTCTCGATCTGTGCGTAGTGCTGTTCGGCAGGGGTCATGGTATGGGACGCGAAGGAGACAGGCAGCTGCAGGCCGTCATGGAGCTGTAGACAAGCGGCACCGAGCCCGAACTGAGAGGCGTCGCAGGTGATGATAATGGGACGTTGCAGGTCAAAAAATTTAAGTGTGGGGGTACTGATCAGCTTGGATTTAAGAATGTCGAAGGCTTTCTGGTGTTGAGGGAACCAAGCCCAGGCCGTGTCCTTCTTTATCAAATCCCTCAGGGGTGCGCTGAGCTCGCTGAGGTCGGGGATGAACTTCCCCAGGTAGTTTACCATGCCCAGGAAACGTTGCAGGCTGGGCACATCAGTAGGTGATGACATCCCGGAGATGGCAGCCGTTTTCTGCGGGTCGGGTTTCAGCCCCGAGGCTGTGAATACATGTCCAACATATGTGACCTCCGAGACGCGGAACCGGCACTTCTTTGGGTTTAGTTTCAAGTTGATCTTCCGGGCCCGGTCTAGGACTTGGCGGAGGTTGAAGTCGTGCTCAGCGACATCCTTACCGTAGACCAGGATGTCGTCAACGATGATGGCACACGGTAGACCGGCAAACAGCTGCTCCATTGTCCGTTGGAACACCTCGCTGGCAGAGTTGATTCTGAATGGCATTCGGAGGAACTTAAATCTGCCGAAGGGGGTGCTGAAAGTTGTCAGTTCGGAGGACTGCTCGTCAAGCGGTATCTGCCAGAAGGAGCTCTTGGCATCGAGGACAGAAAAGATTGTGGCCGGACCAACCTGTGCAGCGACGTCCTCTACTGTTCTCATGGGGTAGTGCGGGCGTTTGATGGCAAAGTTTAGGTCTTTGGGGTTGATGCAAATGCATATTTCGCTTTTGTCCTTTTTCGCGGCAACAACCATGGTGGAGACCCACCTGGTGGGTTCGCTGACCGCCTTTAGGATGCCCATTTTTACCATGCTGTGCAGCGTCAATTCTACTTTGTCCTTCATGGTGAAGGAGACACGGTGTGGTGCACGGACCTCTGGCTCGACCTTGCGGTCGACGACAATCTTGTAGTTGTAGGGCAGCTTGCCCAGCTCGTCATCAAAGCGGTCAGGATATTCGATCAACGGGTTCATTAGGGCCTGCACCTTGTGGATGTCATGGTGGAAGGAGACCAGGCCCAAGTCCTGGCATGCTTGGTTGCCCAACAGGGTAATGCAGTTGGAATCGAGAAGTTAGAAAGTGAGGAGCCGAGAGGTTTCCAGTATCTTGCAGCACAGAGTTGCCTTTCCCACAGGAACAAGCACCCCTCCCCCGTAAAGTGGAGCGATCAGAAGTAACTTGCTCATTAGTCCTTATCTTTCTGAAGAGGCTTGTTGACATAACATTTGCAACAGCTCCGGTATCAATCTTAGCGGTGAAGGTCGAGTTGTTCACAGTTACACGAACTGAAGGGTCTGTTATCACAGCAGGTGCATCCAACAGAGAAAATATGCTGGTCTCCCCCTGAGAGGACCCAGATTCAGGCACAGGGAGTTCGTTGAGATGGTACTGGGAACCGAGCTCGCTATCAGCTTGCTCCAAGTTGTTTAACATACGCCTTAGAGCAGCAACAGGCTTCCCACGGGAACGGCAGGCAGCAGAAAAATGGTTCAGTTTTTTGCAGTAATTGCACGTTTTGCCTAAAGCAGGGCATACATTGTACTGATGAGTGGCAAAGTTACAATTGGGGCACCTTTGCTGGGCGCGTCCCCCGGGAGCAGTGCCGGACCACGGGGGTCGTGGCGGGGTCGTGGCGGGGTCGTGTTCCGCCGACGGCTGGTAACGCTGGCAAAGTTAATGTCCTGATCAGCCGGTGACACCGCCGAGGTTACAGCTTCGGCTAAACGGCAGGCATGCATAGCTTCGTTAAAAGACAGGTCGGGCTTGCGCAAAAGTTCAGCCCTTAGCTTTCATCGTGGAGACCCTAAACCAGAAGGTCCCTGGTCAGCTCCTCGGGGGTTAGCGTGTCAAGGCGGCACCGCCTGGCCAGGTGTCGCAGCGCAGCGACATAATTCTCGGCAGATTCACCAGGGTGCTGATGCCGCCCGAACAGTTTAAAACGTTCTAAAATGCAGTTAGAGGGAATGTCGCAAATCGCGGTAAACTTAGCCAATAAACATACCGGGTCCCGAGCAGATTCACCCGCAGCTTAGACGAAGAAGTCTGACCGAGCCAGGGCATCGGGACCAGCCAGGTTGAGAAGCAGAGAAGCTTTGACTTCAGGGGTGGCGGCAGGATGAGCGATTGTGACATAGTGGTCGAAGTCACGTCTAAAGACATCCCATCGATGGGCAATGTCTGAATCGAAAACGAGCACATCGGGTTTGCGGCAAGAAGTTGCCATAACAAGGAAATAAGAGGGGGGGGGACAGAAAACTGGGGCGAAATTAAATAAACAACCGATAAACAGGAGGCGCAAGGGTAAAAGGTATGACACCATGTAAAGAAGTGTTATCGACACACTGTAACTTTACTTCATTTTATTCATACTGTATTTTTACAGAGAGCACTAGCTGTACGTGGTCTGTCACGGAAACTAGAGAGCGATATGTGGGTGGGGAGGTTGTAATTATACTTGTGATATGGGGAGTGGTTAGTAGTGATGAGGTAACTATATTAAAGGCACATGCATATCTCATCTACAGGATGTAAGGGGAGTCCAGAGTACTCAGAGATCACAAGGAGAACGTGCAAACTCCACATAGACATCACCTGAGTTCAGGATCGATCATGGGACTTTAGTGCTGTGAGGCGGCAGGTCCACCAGCTGCACCACTGTGCTGCCCCAGCGGTTCATTGTGGTCTTATTTCAAGTGTGGAAGGTGACAGTGTAAAAATAATCTTTCGCCTCCATGACTTTCCTTTGAACCTGTTCCCAACTGTCACAAGAGGCACAATGGCACAACGGTAGAGTTGCTGCCTTACAGCGGCAGAGACCCAGTTCAATACTGACTATGGATGCTGTCTATACAGAGTTTGTACGTTCTTCCTGTGACTGCGTGGGTTTGGTGGGTTGAAGGGCCTGTTTCCACGCTGTATCTCCAAATGTCTAAAATAAAACATGGCCCTTTAACCCAGTCATTGGCTGCACTAATGAGGTGAGGACTGGAAGCATATGTGCAACCCACTCACAAAAGGTGGGTTGGTCATTAAAATATCATACTGAGGAGTGGTGGCTTTAACAATGAAAGTTAGCAGCTGAAGAGAGTCACAGAAGACATCGGACAGGAGGTAGATGCCTTTACCACACCACCTGCAGGCAAGGAGATTCAGGGCACTTCCCGACACCTTATGTAGCAATGTTACAAAATTTTGAGATTTTAAAAATCAAGTCTGCAATTTATCCCATCAGATAAAGCATAAAAATAAGTTTAATTTGACACCTAATTCACTTTCATATCTCAAGTATTTAAAAAGTTATGGCCATTTTCATACTGGGAAATGAGCATCTTGTTCCCTATTGATTTTCTATGGACATAACAAAAAAGCTGTGATCGTGAACAGTCAAAAGCCCATAACTTTCTTAAAAATTAAGAGAACTGAATGAAATTTTCAGTTATCATAGATTGAAGCATTCTGAAACAAATATAAAATAATCTTACTTGGATGACCTGAAATTAAAGCATATAATTAGTTAGTTACCTAATTGTAGCTAATTTCAGACTTCAATTACTAGATCTAAACATCTATCCATTTCTTAATAAATGATTAACATTTTTAAATAGCCTAAATGTCCAAATAATATTCACAAATAATTCACAATAAAACATGATTTTAAAATCTCATTTACATTAATTTATAGACCAAATGGAAGGAATTTAGTGTTCAATTGCTGTAAATAAATGCCCATTTAAATCAGCTTTCTAGTGAGATCCTGTGAACGCGCTGGTTTAGAACGTTCACATTGCGCTAGATTTGTGCCCCAAATGCCCAGAAAAATACTGCGGGATATAATGGGCCCAAAATGAGCTTCTCGCAATATTAAACTTTGTATAAAGGGATCTTTAGAAGCCCTTTTTAATGTAAAAATATACAGCATACCTTCAATTATTTGCTTTATGAGACCCTGCGGTTGCTGGCGGTCGCGGGTTTAGAGATTGATTTTTAAACTACTATAACTATTTTACGAGGCCTTTAAAACTAATAATAGCTTTTGCGACGGGGTCTTTCAGCGATTTTTCGTTAATAATTAACTAGGCTGAACATCTTCGATTTGAACAGCCTAGAGAAAATCGCGTTTTAAACCTGCCCCCTCTAAACGGCGCCAAAATCGCGCACACCCGCAGCGACAGATTTTCCTCGACGCTTCAGGTACGCTTTGCAACATACCTACCTTATGCTTTCCTTGGAAGCAGACATTGCCTTCCTCAGGGTTGGCAAACAAAACCCACTGGTCCTGTAGTTTACCTGCCGCTAGCCACTTAATGGAATGCTGGAAGTTCAAACTGATGTTTCCTGCTCTTTCTGGCTACACAATTCACTTCCATCAATTTTGAGGCAATGATTTGGACAGAGGTCAGCTGACCTGGCTGAGAAAAGGAAAATGTTTTTCCTCATGTGATTGCTGGTTCTCTGCCTGATTTTACACAGTGGTGCAGCGATAGTGTTGCTGCCTCACAGCACCAGACACCTGGGTTTGATCCTGACTATGGCTCCTGTCCGTATGGAGTTTGTACGTTCTCCCTGTGACCGCGTTGGTTTTCTCCGCATGCTCTGGTTTCCTCCCACATTTTAAAGACGGAGTTTAGTTTAGAGATACAGCGCGGGAGCAGGCCCTTCAGCTAAAGAGTCCTTGCCACCCAGCGACCCCCCACACACTAATACTATCCTACACACGCTAGAGACAAATTACAATTTTACCAAGCCAATTAGCCAATTAGCCTACAAAACTACACGTCTTTGGAGTGTGGGAGGTAACCGGAGTACCCGGAGAAAATCTACGCAGGTCACGGGAGGACGTTTACAAACTCTGCACAAACAGCACCCGTAGTCAAGATCAGTTCAGTTCAGTTTAGTTTATTGTCACGTGTACCGAGGTACAATGAAAAGCTTTTGTTGCGTGCTATCCGGTCAGCAGAAAGACAATACATGATAACAATCGCGCCAGATACATGATATGGGAATAACGTTTAGTGCAAGGTGAAGCCAGCAAAGTCTCATCAAAGATAATCTGAGGGTCACCAAAGAGATAAATATAGTTCAGCACTGCTCTCTGGTTGTGGTCGGATAATTCAGTTGCTGGGAAGAAACTGTCCCTAAATCTGGAGATATGCATTTTCACTCTTCTGTACCTTTTGCCTGATGGGAGAGGGGAGAAGAGGGAGTGGCCAGGGGGGCTCTTGTCCTTAATTCTGCTGCTGGTCTTGCTTCAATATGGGTGGTCCAGGAGAAGCTGTTGGTGATATTGACTCCTATTGACTCCTCAAATACTGTAAGGCAACAACTCTACCGCTGTGCCACCGTGCCACACTAATGAGTAGGATAGTGCTAGTGTACAGGGGTGATCGCTAGTGTGCCGAAGGGCCTGCTTCCTCTCAGTATCTCTAGAGCCTAAGGTTGCACCAAGAGTTTTTGGTTCCTAAGACCTATAGATTACTATTATCTTTCAAAAGCTTAAGAAGACCTCAACGTCAGGAAGGCATAAGGATTGTTAATGAGCGGTATTGCTCAACTATCATTAATGGGTGATATACTGTACTACGAAACACCAAAACTAAGAAAGGATTTTCAGAAGAACTCCTTCGTAAGGATCAATGTGAATGAGCTGTTACCCCACCCTTTCCTTTTCCTCAACAATAGCTGGCAGTAGAAGTGAAGAAATGTCAGCCTCACGAGTCCACTGTGGAAAATGTTGGGATTAATTGATATTAAGTTGGTAAGTTTGCGACAGAAAATCCATGGGCAGCTATTATGAAAAATATCATGCTCGCCAGTACAACAGAAGTTTTTGCAATGTCTTCCCAATTAAAATTCAAGTTAATGAATGCTTATTGTGGCAGATTTTCTCAGTATCTAATTCACATGCACAGTGCTGGACAACTAAAGGAGAAAATGTTTAAATTCTCAGTGCTGATGGGAATGGCTTATCGGGAAAATAAGTTTCATCTGAGAACATAGAGTATAGTCAAGCTAATATTTCAGATTGGTTGCACAAGTTCTCTCAGCTAATGTGACCAAAATGCAAAACATATTCTGCATGTTATTCCCAGCATAGAACATCAAAAAAATATCTAAAATTACTTCTCAGAACATCCAGAGATTTCAGATGGAGCTGTATATTTCAAGATCAAATAATTGATAAACTGCTATTAGCAAATCACATATTTTCATCACTGAAGTCTGAACTTGAAAAGTTAATTATTTGGACTTCTCAAGATGATTGCATTTTAAAATTGTCTTCGTACAGCTACCTCATTATCCAAATAAAAGGGTTACACTTGGACGTGCCATGAGTTTTACAAAAAAGTTCATCACGATTCTCCCGATGGATGGGTTCAGCACCTCTTTGACACACATAATAGCTTCATGAATAAAACATCAACCTGCCAGCACTGTTTTATAAATAAAACCTGCCAGCACTGTTTTATTTACAGAACAATAGGGAATGAATACAAAAATAACATGCCTATTTAAAAATCCTGCATACATTTATGGTTGAGAGAATGTTGCAGATTTGTGGAGGACTTTGCCGCACTAGTTGCTGTGGAATATTTATTTACTATGGTCTGATGTGGCCAAATATCTGTTATTTATTTATCTGTCAACAGTCACAGAAAAAATAATGCATAATGCAAAAAGCAAAAGGCTATTTTTGAAAAAAACATTTGCCATCTTTCATTCGGTATGAAATTTCAAATTTCAAATGTAATTTATTTTGGTTTTGAAGATTTATGAACATATTTGTCCATTTCTCATGTTACAAGCATTTTGCTTGGCACCGTTTTTTTTCATAACTTTCTACAGTGTAGTTTGATAGCCTGACAAAGTTAGATTATATGCAACTAAGAAGATATAATGAGATAACTTGTTAATAAAGTATGGTAGCCTTGCCGATGAAATGTTTTAAAAGTAGCGGCGAATAATTCTTAAAAATCGTGTTTCCTAAAATCTCAGACTAAACCTGTGGTTTTATTTTTGGCCAGATAATAAGCAAAAACATATAAAAGCAGGAAGAAAATTAGCATCTTAATTCTAAGTACAAACTGATGAGTCAGGCAGCATCTGTGGGGAGAATGGACAGACGACTTTTCAGATCAATCAGTGTGAAGAAGGATGCTGAACCGAAATATTGTCTGTCCATTCCCTCCACAGATGCTGCCTGACCCACTGCGTTCCTCCAGTACTTTGCTCAAGATTCCAGCATCTGCATTTTCTGGTGCCTCCACTTTAACTCTAACTTCAGTGTGTGAGGTGACAAGTGGAATAGATTTTAAAAAAATATATAGGTGGTATTTATTTCTGGGTGGAGAATGAAATGAACCAAGAGACTTGCAAGGCCTCAATCGTGATTATGAAGCTGTCAGTGGCCAACAATAAATGGATCTGCCATGCACTCAATTCCCTTTCTGCTGACACCATACTTTATCATGGCATTTGGCTAAAGCCAATGCTTAAAATTATAGTTTCATAGCTGACCTGAGATGATCTAACCACATCTTCATGCCATATAAAGACCAAGTGCTTCCTTCTCTGTAAAATTGCATAAGCCCCATCATGGGATTTGCGAGATCCATGCACTTCTGGTTGGTATCCACAAAGTTAAAGTTATCCAAAAATGTACTAGCTAAGCCTGAAGCAACACAGAATCCCATTCACCCTATACACACCAACATTGATTGGGCTCTTAGCTAAGAAACAGCTTAAAATATTTAGCATTCCCTTTCTTGCCCCTCTTAACTTCTGAAATTGCTTCCAATGTACAATTCTGAGACACATTTGGGCTCCCTTACTTAGCGCCTTTTTAATTGATTTTAATTTATTTTACTCTTTTTCTTTTTTTAATAAGGCGCTGCCATGCGATTTGGTATGCACAAAGTTGAAGTAATCCAGTTATATACCAGCTAAGTCTAAACCAACATGGAAACCCATTCACCCATCCACGTCCTCACTGTCTTTAACTGACTCTTGGCTAAGAAACAACCTCAAATTTTTAAGTTCTCATTCTTGCCCCTCTCTACTTCTGAAATTGTTTCCAACATACAAGTCTGCAACACAAAATAATCTGGGCTCCTTTTCCCTGGGCCGATTGAACAACCCATTTTACCTTCTTTCTTTTCTTAATGTCCTCTAAGGCGCTTCATAAAATCCACTTCTTTAATCAAAATGTTGCTCAGTTGCACTCATACCTCTTCTGTGGGAATTTATGTTTAATGATTCCTCTGTGAAGCACTTTCTTAAACTTATGTCAAATGTACTACATAAATATGTTTTTTTTTCAGACTTGAATCAATAGATTGAAAGCAAGCTGAGATGGCACAGATTTAAAAGTGATGATGAAGCAGACAGAATGAATGATTAGACCCATTAGTCTCATTATGAAGATGGAATTGATTTACAGGAAGAAGACTGAGGATTATTTGCACCACCACGATTTTAATGGGTGAAATCCTTTCAGATTAATCGCCTTGATTTAGTTTCATTCAGTTTATAGTTTAGAGATACAGCGTGAAAATAGGCCCTTCCGCCCACCGAATCCGCGCCGACCAGCGATCCCCGTACACTAGAACTATCCTACACACTAGGGATAATTTACAATCTTTACCAAAGCCAATTAACCTACAAACCTAAGATAGACTCAAAATGCTGGAGTAACTCAGCGGGAGAGGCAGCATCTCTGGAGAGAAGGAATGGGTGACGTTTCGGGTTGAGAACCTTCTTCAGACTTCAAACTGAAGAAGGGTTTTAAACAAAATGTCACCCATCTTTCTCTCCAGAGATGCAGCCTGCCCCGCTGAGTTATTCCAGCATCTTGTGTCTATCTTTGGTTTAAAACAGCATCTATAGTTCATTCCTACACATTTAACCGACAAGTCTTTGGAGTGTGGTTGTAACCCGGAGTACCCGGAGAAAACCCACGCGATCACAGGGAGAACATACAAACTCCGTACAGTCAGCACTCATAGTCAGGGTCAAACCTGAGTCTCCTGGCGCTGTAAGGCAGCAACTCTACCGCTGTGCCACCGTGCTGCCCATGTCTCTGGATTCAAAAAGAAGATTTTTGGAATCCAAGAAACAGATAAAGAATTATCCAAGGAATGGAAAGTAATGATATTTGATCAGGAGCAATGAGGTGCAAGATCAGACACTCCAGTAACAGTAAGACCATGATTCACTTCTGGCTGATAAATTCCTTGCACTGTACAAGATGATGAAATTGACTTTGTTTTAAACAATTACAATTGATTAGCATAAAGCTGTTATGCAGACACTTCTTTTATCTTCTTCTTTTATATTTTAAAGCGGTTGGCATGTTATGCATAAAAAAGTGACTTCCAAATACTCTGTTTATTTTGTTTCACTGACAAAATGTTCACCAAAGATTAAAAATCAGCAGAAAAATGCAATTAAAATATTCTTTTTCTGCTGATTTCTATTCTCCTTGCACATGTATGGTATTAGTGTCATCTAGAGCCTTGATTAATCATAATGTAAAACCAGTGATGTCTCCTGTTACTTTGTGACTGTGACCACGACCGAAGCTTGGATGATTTAGTGCCAATTTTTGTTTTTTGAATATATTTTGAGAGCTCATTTAGATGCTGATCTTGGACAAATTAGGTTTTTTTTAAATCTTCTGCAAAGCATTTTATTAACTAATTCTCTCCCCATTATCTCATCCACTTTTGAAACTGCACTAATTGCTACTTGGATACAGATCCGTGAGAATCTTGTCCAAATGCTTAATTTGCAGTCT
Organism: Amblyraja radiata; assembly: GCF_010909765.2. Lineage (NCBI taxonomy): Eukaryota > Metazoa > Chordata > Chondrichthyes > Rajiformes > Rajidae > Amblyraja > Amblyraja radiata. The sequence continues at coordinate 40,037,579 of NC_045969.1, read as the reverse complement.
TGAATAGAGGGACTTCAATTTTAATTTTCTTTGTGCAGTGAGAATGGTGCAAAACAGATATTAAGATTAGACCAAACCAACACACCAAGCAATGCCCTCCAGTGCCAAATTCATTGAATTCAAAGTTGGTCCCTAAACCTTAGATTGAACGCAATCCCAACTGCCTCCAATCTCAGTGGAACTCAATGCCTTAATTGTATTGACAAGGCCCCTCCCAGTCACCAATTGCATCTACAGACCTCCCTGGCAACTCGCCCTAATTCCTTTCATGATAATTAGTTTAAACACTAATAACCTGCTTTAATAATGGTCTGAGGGTCAGGAAGCCATTTGATCAGAGAGCATTATAATTGAGATGTTCACCTCTCCTGACCTCAGGCAGGTATTGATGAAATACAATGAGTTATGAGAACTTTGACTGATGTACCTGTTTATGATGAAAGACACTTAGACCAAATGTAGCATGTCCATTACTACTTCAGTAAAGTTCAGTACAATGACTGAATCCAGTGCTTTCAGAATCAGAGAAAAGTAAAATGGATATCACAAGGAATAAGGGAGTTTATTTTATAATAACAATTGGTTGTAATATAGCATTTTTACAATTGTTGAAAATAACCATGCGGTCTTTCAGCATGGAGACAGCCCTTTGGCCCATCTTGTTCACACTGGTCATTGAAAGTCCATTAACACTAATCCTACATTAATGCCACTTTGTTTATTTTCCCCACCTCCTCCTCACCTGTGCCTCATCTGGACTCATATTTATTTCTCCCCTCCTTGTCCTCATCCACCTGTATTCCTTCCTCTCGCTTCACAATTCACAACTCTTCAATCTTTTTGTCTAACACCTTCCTTTTCAACTTTGTCCAACCATCTGCCTATAAAATCACATGTGTCTGCCTATTACCAGCCAGGCTTTGTCCTGCACCTCCTCCCTTCCATCTTTCTTCCCTCCAAATCAGTCTGAAGAAGGGTTCCAACCCGAAATGTCGTCTTTCCATCTTTTCCTGAAATGCCGCCTGACCCACTGAATTACTTCAGCACTTTGTGTTTTTCTTTTGTTTCTTCTCTTCACATTCTCGTCAACTCCCTATAGATTGCACTTCTCACCTATATGCACTTTTAATATGCACATAAAATAGTAAGATTAAACGAGAACTTACCAGTTTGAAGTTTGATCTGTATTTTATGAGGAGTTACGATGAGGGATTACGTGAAGAAGAACCCGCTCAGTACGCATGCGCGGCATACTTCAAAGCAGCGGTGTGGAATCACAGATAGACACAGTTATTGAAGTAAACATAGTAAAGATAAGGAGACATCAGTTTATGAATTTGACCCATATTATTGAGGGTGGGAGCGGAGGGCACGTAATCCCTCATCGTAACTCCTCATAAAATACAGATCAAACTTCAAACTGGTAAGTTCTCGTTTAATCTTACTATTTTACTTCGGAGTCACGTGAGTGATTCCGTGAAGATTTCAAAGCTCTATGATTTCAAACCGTGTAACAGTTATTACTACATCACTGCCGAAGTCTTTGAGGGAGGAAGTGTGTTATCGTAATCAACCAATGAATCTGTTTTATGAAAAACAAAAACGGTATTTATTAACAATAACAACAAAAAGAAAATTGCTCCCCCGGGCTTAAATTAAATATTTGCAGACTGTAAAATTGTTTCTGCATATAACACAGGTTTTGCCAACGGCTTGTGATAAAAAGTCCTGAACATGGTTTCCCTTGCCCATCCTGCTGTAGCCAGGATGTGGTCCATCGGCACGTTCATTCTTTCCGCCGTTGACGTGGATGCTGCCCTGGTGGAGTGAGATTTATACAAGTTAGTGTCAATCCCAGCAGCTTTTAGCACCTGCTTGAGCCATCTCAAAATGGTTTGGCTCGTCACCCGACCATGAGGTTCTTTATGACTGACCCACAAGGCATTTTCACTCCCTCAAATATTGTTAGTTGTGTCTATATAAGATAGTAGGTGGGTCATGACACATAACCGTGGTTCTGGTGGGTAAGCCCGGAGTATCACGACTGGACTAGGCGTTCCTGGCCTGCTCTGTTTGATCAGTCCCTGGATCATAAATGAGATCTGGTCTGGAGCTGTAATCATGTGGTCCAGTCGTAACCGATGTAGAGACTGGACCCTCTGTGCGGATACAAGTGCCATTAACATGAGTGTTCTGAGTGTCAATTGTTCCAGGCTGAGGGATCTGGCTGGTGGCCATCCCCTGAGGTAAGTCAGGACCTCACTGACATCCCATATATGGGTGTACCTTGGTTTAGGGGGGTTGGTATTGTAAATGCCTTACATTAATTTTACCACCAGCGGGTGAGATCCCATGGCCTGTTGTCCTGGTGCTAGTGTTAAGTAGGCAGACAGGGCACTTCTCGCTGTGTTGATGGCACTGTAGCTGAGTCCTTCTTCATAGTGAAGTTTGGCCAGGAATTCCAGTACGTTGGTGACTGATGCAGTTGTGTAGGTGGTCCCTGTATCCAGGCAGTACTTTTCCCATTTTCTGATATTGGTCAAGTACTGTTTTTTGGTGGATGTTCGGAGGGATGCTGACATGGTGTTGACAATTTGTTCTGATAATCCTAGTCCCAGCAATGGTCTGTTCAGAATCTGCAACCCAGGAGTTTGATTTTTTTCATGGCATGGGTGGCTTATGCCAGACACTGGGTGTTGTAATAATTCTGGGTCACTGGGAAATGTCATCGGAGTTCCAACAACCATGTCATGGAGTATCGGGAACTATGGCTGCGTAGGCCAGTCGGGTACTATCAAAATACCTGAAGCAGAGTTCATTTGTATTGTACCCGACTAATGAGGCAGAAGGGAGGAAATGCATAGAAGAAGAAATTTCCCCAATCCAGCGCGAATGCATCTACCGCTGCTGCCTCAGGGTCTGGTTCCCAGGCGACATGCATAGGTACCTGGTGATTTAGCCTTGATGCGAATAAATCGATATCTGGCGTGCCATATTGCTTGACAATTTTTGCAAATATTTTGGGATTTAACATCCATTCGATGTTGTCATTAAATTTACGTGACCTGGTGTCTGCCACTGTATTTAGCTTACCTGGTAGGTAAGTTGCTGATAGCCAAATATGTCTTTCGACACACCATTGCCAAATTGTGTTAACCAACTTGTCGCATGATAATGATTTTATGCCGCCCATATGGTTAATGTAGGCCACCACCGTAGTATTATCTATTTGTAACCGAACATGCAATTGATGCATATTTGATGCATATGCTTTTAAACCATAGAAGGCACCCAACATCTCTAGATAATTTATGCCCAGTGTAAGTAGTAATGACGACTCAGGGTTAGTCCATCTACCACCTGTGCTGGATATGGCGTTAGTTGCTCCCCAGCCTTGAGCACTGGCATCTGTTTGGATAACTAGCGTAGGGTTAGTGATGATAATAGGGCTGAAACTATGCCAAACGTTTTCTGCCCACCACTGTAGTTCTGATATTGCTTCAGTGGGTAACTTCATGACACGGTCATAATGACCTGCATGTCGTTTTAGTGCCTGTACCTTTGCTCTTTGTAAGTTTTGGTAGTGCAAAGGTCCGAATTGCGTAGCCGGAAATGCTGCTACCATTTTCCCAATTACTCTTGCTACTTGTCGAATAGTTGGTCGTTTGTTGACCATTAGATTGTTGCATGATTGTGCCAATGCAACTGTTTGTCTCTTGGCAAAGTTACAGTCATATGGACTGAATTAATTGTGAAGCCCAAGTAGTCCATAGTTGTGGATGGCTTCAACTTAGATTTATCTGGATGTAAGACAAATCCCAAGGTTTCGAACAACTGTTTGGTAGCTGATACATAGAAACATAGAAACATAGAAATTAGGTGCAGGAGTAGGCCATTCGGCCCTTCGAGCCTGCACCGCCATTCAATATGATCATGGCTGATCATCCAACTCAGTATCCCGTACCTGCCTTCTCTCCATACCCTCTGATCCCCTTAGCCACAAGGGCCACATCTAACTCCCTCTTAAATATAGCCAATGAACTGGCCTCGACTACCCTCTGTGGCAGAGAGTTCCAGAGATTCACCACTCTCTGTGGGAAAAAAGTTCTTCTCATCTCGGTTTTAAAGGATTTCCCCCTTATCCTTAAGGTGTGACCCCTTGTCCTGGACTTCCCCAACATCGGGAGCAATCTTCCTGCATCTAGCCTGTCCAACCCCTTAAGAATTTTGTAAGTTTCTATAAGATCCCCTCTCAATCTCCTAAATTCTAGAGAGTATAAACCAAGTCTATCCAGTCTTTCTTCATAAGACAGTCCTGACATCCCAGGAATCAGTCTGGTGAACCTTCTCTGCACTCCTGTTATGGCAATAATGTCCTTCCTCAGATTTGGAGACCAAAACTGTACGCAATACTCCAGGTGTGGTCTCACCAAGACCCTGTACAACTGCAATAGAACCTCCCTGCTCCTATACTCAAATCCTTTTGCTATGAAAGCTAACATACCATTCGCTTTCTTCACTGCCTGCTGCACCTGCATGCCTACTTTCAATGACTGGTGTACCATGACACCCAGGTCTCGCTGCATCTCCCCTTTTCCTAGTCGGCCACCATTTAGATAATAGTCTGCTTTCCTGTTTTTGCCACCAAAATGGATAACCTCACATTTATCCACATTATACTGCATCTGCCAAACATTTGCCCACTCACCCAGCCTATCCAAGTCACCTTGCAGTCTCCTAGCATCCTCCTCACAGCTAACACTGCCCCCCAGCTTAGTGTCATCCGCAAACTTGGAGATATTGCCTTCAATTCCCTCATCCAGATCATTAGTATATATTGTAAATAGCTGGGATACAGCTGACATAGTCAATTCCATGCTTTTGCCTACTATTAAGATATCATCAAGATATGCCATGACAATATGTTTTTGTCTTCTTAATATTGCCAAGGCTGGTTTTAGTATCTTGGTGAATAATCTTGGGGCTGATGTTAAGCCATTGGGTAACGCTTTAAACTGCCATTATTGCCCCATCCAGGTAAACTTCAGGTATCTGCGATGATCCTTGTGAATAGGTACTGAATAGTAAACATCTTTAAGATCAATGCTTGCCATGTGGTATCCTTTGGAAATTAATTGTTTAGCAGTAACAAACGTTTCCATTTTGAAATGTATATACTTAACAAACATATTTAGTGATGTTAAGTCAATGATGATGTGACATCCACCATCTTTTTGGGTTTTAGTGAATATATTTGATACAAATTCCAAGGGTTCATGTTTTGTTTTTTCAATGATACCCTTTGTAATTAGTCTCATCAGTTCAACTTGTCCCTCTCGTTTGTCACTGAGAGGGAAAATACCCTTTGGGATAAATGTTGAACTGGTGGCAATTTACCTGTTATGAATTGTATTTTGTATCCACTAATGCCATTGAGTATATACTGATCACTCGTGATAGACTCCCATGCTGCTTTAAACTGGTGTAATCTCCCTCCTGTTAGTATTAAGCCCCTTCTTTCTATATGCTGGTAGGAACCAGACCCACCTACCTCCATGGTTACGGGTATTTCCTCTGGTTCCTGCCGGTCCCACGAGGCTTGCGTGTTGTCTGATGTGGCGTTGACGTTGGGGGGTGGCGCATTTTCCATGGGGTCCGCTCTGGGCCCTGGTCTAAAAAAGACTTACGGTGATAAAAGGCGGACCACGAGCTTTCACCAGTCCTATTATGGTGGACGTCGACTGGTGGACGCGACGGGGTGCTGCCACTTGGTGTTTAGTGCTCTAGGTTTGCTCGTCCCGTGCCCTGCCTTCATGAGACCGTGAGTTTTTGAGGCCTCCGCCATATCCTTCATTCGCTTAGGGAGGTCATTGCCAAAGAGCAGTATGTCTGGCTCAGAGGCTGGGGTTTTGCACAACCCCGCAAATTTAGGATTGAGGGCAGGTTTTATTATTTCTTTACGCAGGTTGTTAATCTCAAATTGCGTATTACACAACAGCGCGAGAGTGTCCTGTTGAGTGGTGGTCATCTCGGTGTTGTCCACGGAACGAGCAAACAAAGTGATGGCCGACGTCAGGAGCCTGAGGATCCGCTGCTGTTTTAGCTCGTGGTGTCGGGTGTTTGGCCCAACGTGCCCCCAGATTTGTCTGTTTACAGCCGGCACTTTGAGGGACTCACAGTTCTCCGGCGCTGTATAAGTTTCCAAAGCATCATTGACCACCTGCTCCTGTAGAGCCCTGTTGGAGAGGTGGTTGATGCTGCCCGCTAGTTTGGCTTCTAACGGTCTTCCTGCACGTGGGGTTGCCACGTAGCGGTCCACTACACCAAGCAGCTCTTCCTGTTCCTGCACCCCTTGCATACTCCCGAGATCTTCAGCCATCGCCCCTCTTCTTGACCAGCCCAGTCCTGGTCACCAAAGCTATCCTCTGGAAAGGAGGAAGCAATGGACAGTGCACAAGACACTGTGGAGGGAGTGCCTGACCTCCCTCTGTGAGAGCGCCCCTCCTGGGGCGCACCTCGCTGGAGCACCTGCTCCAAGAGCTGCTCTACGCGGCTCAGGCGGCTGTCTCTCCGCCGCCCGGGTGGAGAGACGTCCCCGTCCGACGTGTCGGAAACCACCGGCCGGACGCTTTTCCTGGTAGCTTTCCCTCCAGCCCGCTGCTCAGGCGCTAGCGGGGCTGGGCTCGGCATGGTGTCGGGGATAGCGGAGCGCTCGGTTAGCGTTCCTACCGCCTGTTGCTGCCCCCCCTGATGGAACGCTCCTCTGGTGGAGTCGAACGGGGGACAGATTTCTTTGAGAGTCTTGTCTTTGGTGTACTCATTCTGAAAGAGAAATCAGACGGCTCTTCTTTGGTAAGTAAAGCCGACCCCAGTTCACTCACCTGACTTTTAAATTGCAGCGGGAGCGCCTGACTCCCGCTGTAGCCGCTTGTTGCATTGCTGGTGTAATGCCGCGCATGCGTGCTGAGCGGGCTCTTCTTCACGGAATCACTCACGTGACTCCGAAGTAAAATGGCCAATTAACCTGCCAACCTGCAAGTGTTTGGAATTTGAGAGGAAACCTACTTTGTCATAGGGAAAACGTCCAAACTTCCCATAGACATTACTGGAGATCTGAAACAAATCCAGCACATTGTAGTTGTGGGCTAGTGGCTGTGCCACTGCACCACCCTCTCAGTCATAGAGTCATGGCGTTATAGAGTCATATAGTGTGAAAACAGGCCCGTCAGTCCAACTTAAAAACACTGGACAACATATCCTATCTACACTAGTCCGACCTGCCCGCATTTGGCCCATACCTCTCGAAACCTGTCCTATCCATGTACCTGTCCAAAAGTTTCTTAAATGCTGCAATAGTACCTGCCTCAACTTCCTACTCCAGTAGCTTGTTCCATACACCCACCACCCTCTGCGTGCAAAAATTACCCCTCAGGTTCCTATTAAATCTTTCCCCATTCACCTTAAACCTATGTCCTCTGGCTTTTGATTCCCCTATTCTGGGCAAGAGACTCTGTGCGTCTACCCAATCTATTCCTCTCATGATTTTGTACATCTCTATAAGATCACCCCTCATCCTCCTGCACTTCAAGGGATAGAGTCTTAACCTGCTGTCTGAAGAAGGATTTTGGCCCGAAACATTGCCTATTTCCTTCGCTCCATAGGTGCTGCCGTACCCGCTGTGTTTCTCCAGCAATTTTGTCTACCTTCGATTTTCCAGCATCTGCAGTTCCTTCTTGAACACTTAACCTGCTTAACCTCACTCTATAGCTCAGGCCCTTGTGTCTTGGCAACATCCTCGTAAATCTTCTCTGGACCCTTTCCAGCTTTGCAATATCTTTCCTATAACATGGTGCCCAGAACTGAACACAATATTCTAAATGTGGCGTGACCAATGTCTTATATAACTGCAACATACTATACTCAATACTCTAACTGATGAAGGTCAATGTGCCAAAAGTCTTTTTGACCAATCTATCTACCTGTGGTGCCACTTTCAACAAACTATGTACCTGCACTCCTTGATCTCTGTGATCTACAACACTCCCCATAGCCCTACCATTCACTGTGCTGGTTCTGCCTAGATTATTTCCCCCAAAATACTACACATCGCATTTCTCTGTATTAAATTCTATCAACCATTCTTCAGCCCACCTGCCAAACTGATCAAGATCTTGCTGTAATTTTTGACAACGAATTTAGTGGGATACCTTTTCACAACATGGAAAAGGGGTGGTGTATATTGAAGTACAGAATGGTATTTATACGACTCAGTAATGTTGCACCACTCAGCCTAATATTGATGCAAGTTAATGAGGCGAATTCCAAGTGACAGTCTAAGTCACCATGTAGTAAGATACTAATTAATCAAGGGCAATCAACCTGAATTTGTTCAGAAAATAGTTTGATAAAATAGGTTTTTGTTTGAGAACGTAACCAAGGAGGTCAGTGAAGTCACAACCTTTTCAAGAGTCTATATCATTTTGTCACAGAGCATTTGGTAAGATCCAACAAGGCAGGTTGATCATTAAAGTAAAATCCTACAGAATTGAAAGACAATTTGTGAGTTACAGTTTATCCCAAACTGGTTTACATACAGAAAGCAAAGAGGAACAAAAGCACCTTGGAGTGCATTCCCATATCTACTGATTTAATGTTAACATGAAATGTAGCAAATGTAATTAATAATTTATTTAGGATTTTTAATTTTATTGATTGATGCACAGAAACAAGTGAAGGAGCAATAAGCTAGAACAGTGTTGAGCACTAATTAGGATAAGACCTGGAGAAAGGCACGAAGTTTGGGTCATGATATTTCAGGAAAGATATGACGATACTAGAGAGAGGCAGTGGACATTTACAGAAATGTGGCCAGGATCGGAAACTTTTAACTATGCAGATTGAATAGATTGGGTTTATTTTATTTGAAATGCAGGGCACTTAGGGATGTTTTAATCAATATATTGTAATAAAGAAAAAGTTACATTTGGCACACAGAACATACTTATTTCCCTTCGTAAGGAGAACAATAACTAGAGCTTAGAGTTAAGGTAAGCAGAATGTTTGTGAAGTTGAGAAGTTGTGAAGATTTATTTTCAGCCATAGAGCATTGGAAGCCTTCATGTCACTGCCTGAAATGGTGGTGGTGCCATAAATCCTCATTATGTTTACAAAATACTTGGATCAATGTGTCACGTGGAGAGAAGTGTTACAAGGATGTTGCCAGGACTTGAGGAGCTGAGCTAGAGGGAGACGTAGAGCAGGCTAGGACTCTATTCCTTTTAGTGCAAGAGGACGAGGAGTGATCTTACAGAGGTGTACTAGATCATGAGAGAAATAGATCAGGTAAATGCACAGTCTTTTGCTTAGAGTAGGGGAATCAAAAACCAGAGGGCAAAGGTTTAGGGTGAGGGAGGAACGATTTAATAGGAACCTGAGGGGTAACTTTATCAACACAAAGTGTGGTGGGTGTATGGAACAAACTGCCAGAGGAGATAGTGGAGACAGGTACAAAAATAATGTGATGTAATGTACCTGGATAGGTACCTGGATAGGATAGGTTTAGAGGGATATGGGCCAAACGCAGGCAGGTGGGACTAGTGTAGATGGGACATGTTGGTCAGTGTGGACAAGTTGGGTCGAAGTTCCTGTTTCCACACTATATGATCTGTCTAATCCAGATCAAAAATAATCCTTCAATTCTCAACATAGAAGAATGCTATTTAGTCTTACAGGTTCTACTGTAGACTTGTGAAATGTTGAACTTCCTTATCAGGGAACACCTGACAAAAATGTCAAATATCTTGTTTCTGTGTCTGACCCTCAATGACTGCCGTGCGCCCACAAGGTTAATTTACAACCCAACATTGCAAAATGAAGATGACATCTAGCATCCACTATACACGTTATGAGATCAACTAGTTAGAATAGCTCGCAAAAATGTTGATGTTGTGACAAGTATTTGTATATTGCTTTAACTTACCTTCTGCTGAAGACCGAAATAACATTCTTTCAGAGATCAGCGAATAGAATTTCACCTTGAAACCCCAGTATGTAGGTGCATTGAAAATGTTCCTTTTTTCTGCAAGATGAAACTCTATCAAATGCCTTTCAAATCAACGAGCAATCAGAATTGCATACAATATTATAAAGTATAAATCTACTGATCCTATTCTGCCAGCAGGTAGCCCTACTTAAAAGCAGCTTGAAGTGGTCAGTAGATAGTACTGAACAACATTGAAGATATTCATAATCTAGAATTCTCAGGGAGTCAGGTTAAATTTAAACAAGTAGCTTGAAGTTTTAATTAGATAGCTGCAAATGACCAGAGTGATGTTTCAACTGGGACATGTTAAAAATTATTGCTTGAGGTAAAAAATGAGAGGGATAAGCTCGATAACCTAGGGGCCAGTCAGCACAACATCAGAGGTACGAAACTTGAACAATAATCCTGGACAAAATTAATTGAAGTTGGAGAATGCAAGAAGGATTTACTAGCAGTAGGGATGAGAGACTTTATAACGTGAAGAGACAGAGGAATCAGGATTTATCCCTCTTTGAGCACTGAAGGTTAAGACTTGGTAGAGGTTTTTAAAACCATTAATGATTTTGAAAAGATAGAAAATGTTTTGAGTGAAATATTGCTCAGTATGGGAATGAGGCACATGCAAGGTGATTGGCAAAAGAATCAGAGTCAGTATGAGGAAGCATGTATTTACATGTATTGATCTGAAAGGCATTGTCAGTAATGGCAGTGGATGCAGTTTAATGATCAAATAGAGGTTGTGAGTGTGGGACTAAAATGTGATGGCGGAATAGTTTTATTTTCTTTGTTCTTTTCCATGGTTTAATTGCATGGGCGGCACGGTGGCACAGCGGTAGAGTTGCTGACTTACAGCGCTTGCAGCGTCGGAGATCCGGGTTCGATCCCACTGTTGAACGTTCTCCCCGTGACCTGCATAGGTTTTCTTCGAGATCTTCGGTTTCCTCCCACACTCCAAAGACGTACAAGTTTGTAGGTTAATTGTCTCGTAAAAATTGTCCCTAGTGTGTGTAGGATAGTGTTAATATGCGGGGATCGCTTTTTGGCGCGGACCCGGTGGGCCGAAGGGCCTGTTTCCTCACGCTGAAATTAAACATCACCCAAGTGTTATGACTCTTCAAAGGTTGACATAAAATGCTGGAGCAACTCAGCAGGTTGGGCAGCATCTCTGGAGAAAAAGAATAGGTGACATTTCGGGTCGGAACCTTCTTCAGACTGAAAGTAGAGGTGGAGGTGAGAGGGAGAAAATAAACTGGAGGTGAGAAAAAGCCAGAACAAATCAGGGCTGGAAACAGGTCAGCTCATGAACGGTGGAGCCCATAATGGTCCATTGTTGGCTGGGGAAGTTGTGATAACACAAGGGACACAAGGATATGATCAGTAGAACTGGTAGGGCAACTAGGGAGGGAGAGAGGGGAGGAAATGCAGGAATTACTTGAGGTGTAAGGTGCCCAAGCGAAAATCTGCACATGGTCTTCCACATCCACTGAATGACTCTGTAACCTACCCCACAGCCAACAATGGACCATTGTGGGCTCCACCTTTCCATGAATATCATTGCTTTTTGCTCATCTTTCAATAATTTGTCTTATGTACAGTCTGTATCTCTTGTTTCCCCGTCCCCTGACTCTCAGTCTGTAGACACCTATTCCTTTTCTCCAGAGATGCTGCTTGACCTGCTGAGTTACTCCAGGTTTTTGTGCCTGTCTTTGGTTTAAACCCGCATCTGCGGTTACTCCCTACAGGGCCTGTCCCACTTGGCCGTCATTTGCGCCTCATTTACGAGTCATATGTAAAATAGGTCGACGCGTCGTGATGTGCAACATTGCGCGCAAATCACGCGTCATCACGCGTCAGCACAGCCGTCTGGTGCGTGTGACGTCATTAGAATACTCTGCGACGTGCGGCAGGACGTTGATGCAAGGACATAAGGATGTTGACGCACGGTGACGTAACCATGCGTCACTATGCGATACACGTGAGACGCCGGGACGCCTGCGTACGACGCCAATGCGTCAGCGTACCTACCCAATGCGTCAGCGTGCTTACCCCATGCGTCAGCGTGCGTACCCCATGCGTCAGCGTGCGTACCCAATGCGTCAGCGTGTGTATGCGATACGTCATGCAGGTGGCGCACGAGGATTTACCACTGCATGCGCCACCGCATACGATTCCACGTCTCACCATGCGCAACGTATGCGCACCCCACACCAATCTAATTTACATATAACGCGTATATGAGGAGCAAATGACGGCCAAGTGGGACAGGCCCTTACACACTCTGTAACCAGCTATGTTTCTCCAGCAGTTTATTTTGTGCCCCAGATTCCAGCCTCTGCTGTCTCTCGTGCCTTCAGCCACGTGAGTTAATGTGGTTTCCTACCTTTCCCATGGAGCTGGGTTGACCTTTTTGGGACGTTACGCATGCAACAAAACGAAGTTTAAAAAATACACACAGATCATTTTAGTGGATCCCAGGGGGGCTGAGACAGCCTTCTTCTCCTGGAAGGTCTGACTTCCTTCGTTATTTACTGGCCAGCTGCCACGGTATGCCAGAAACTGCTGAGTAGACGATTGGCAGGATTCAGCAGCGGCTCAGCTGTTACAATGAGGAAGCCTCTTCCATACGAGCTGGCTTGCACTGGTCTCCCCCTGGTCTGAAAATTCACCCCCAGAACTTACTGTTTATTATCACATGAATGAAATTGGTGTAACTTTTTTTTTATGACTGCCTTATTGTTTATCTATTAGAAAATAAAGGCTGATGTCCCTATCTGTAAAATTGAAAGCATATAAAAAGCACCTTTAAGATGTATCTCAACTGGGCGGCACAGTTTTACAGCTGGTGGGGCCGTTGTGTCTCATAGCGCCAGAGACCCGTGTTCGATCCTGACCTTGGGTGCTGTCTGTGTGGAGTTTGCATGTTTTCCCTGTGACTGCGTGGGTTTCATCCAGATGCTCCACATCCCAAAGACATGCAGGTTTGTGGGTAAATTAGGCTTGGTAAAATCTCCATTGCGTTTAGGGAAGGGATGCAAAAGTGGGATAATATAGATCGAGTGCGCACGGATGATCGATGGTATGGACTCTGTGAGCCGAAGGGCCTGTTTCCATGCCGTTATCTATAAAACTATAACTGAAAACTATGTCCATCATGGCCCTGTCAGCACCAGCTAAATAGACATGTTTTGAATGCAAAAAATTTAGAAGTGAACAACTATTTAGAGAATTGACCCATTTGCACAAATGCTTTATGCAGCAGTCACAACGAAGAAATCTGAACAAGGGTCACTACCCAAAACGTCACCCATTCCTTCTCTCCAGAGATGCTGCCTGGCCCGCTGAGTTACTCCAGCTTTTTGTGTCTATCTTCCGTTTGAACCATCATCTGCAGTTCCTTCCTAAACCGTCACATATGAAAGCTGATTTGCGGACATTAGACCACAGTAGCGTTCATTTCCAGGTCATTTGGAAAATGACACACACAGTTCTGGGCGCAGTTGAATGTAGTGATAACATGTTTGCGCAGTGGCCAGATATGTATCTAATGATAGAAACAAGAAACTGCAGATGCTGGTTTATGCCAAAGATAGACACAAAGTGCTGGAGTAACTCAGCGGGTCAGGCAGCATCTCTGGAGAAAAAGGATAGGTGACATTGCGGGTTGAGACCCTTCTTCAGATTCTAGGTCTGGAATGGGGTCTGAAATTCAGGTCATGTGTGGCGCGGATCTGTGAAGTCATTGGTCACAGTTGGCTGGAGTGCGGGTAAGGGTCACGGACTTTCAGAGTCTAAAGAAGGGCGGCACGGTGACGCAGCGGTAGAGTTGCTGCCTTACAGCGCTTGTAGCCCAGGAGACCCGGGTTCGATCCTGACTACGGGTGCTGTCTGTATGGAGTTTGTACGATCTCCTTGTGACCTGCGTGGGTTTTTTCCAAGATCTTTGGTTTCCTCCCACATTCCAAAGACATACAGGTTTGTAGGTTAAATGGCTTGGTAAATGTAAATATGGACCCTAGTGTGTTAAGAGATAAAGTTAATGTACGGGTATCGCTAGTCGGCGCGGACCCGGTGAGCCGAAGGGCCTGTTTCTGCACTGTATCTCAAAACTAAAAGGGTCCCAACCAAAAACATTACCCATCCTTTTTCCCCAGAGATGCTGCCTGACCCGTTGAGTTACTCCAGCACTTTGCATTTAATGATGCCACCCAGTGTACAACACCTTGGTCCATATTTATGAACCAAAATTAAATATTACAGGTGCAACCTATGTTCATGCCACACATATCAACATGGATCAAGTGGATCAGGAAACGTGACGTGAAATGTCCCACTGTTCTATTAATGTATTGCTTTCTGCATCTGTTGGCCTTGGATTTTATTCACCAGTATATTCCAACAGTATTACTGTATGATCCTGTAACTTATAGCAGCCCTTCCACAGAACTCACTGCACAGATGTCTTGTGTCTGAAGAAGGGTTTCGGCTCGAAACGTCGCCTATTTCCTTCGCTCCATAGATGCTGCTGCACCCGCTGAGTTCCTCCAGCAATTTTGTGTACCTTCACTGCACAGATATATGCTGCAATCTGCCACTGTGAGAGGTCTGCGCTTTAATGCGGCGTGCGGTCTCACATGGCATGGAATGGTTGGTGCAGATCACCCTAGGAGGCTGCTGATCTTGTGTTTGTCCCAATGGCTCAGTCTTCCTTCAACCTGCGACAGGGAAGCACCCCACTTTCTCTCCCTTCTTTCTTAGATAGTTAGATTGGTTTATTATCATAAGTTCATGTTCATTAATGATAGGAGCTGAATAATTGATATGCTATTTATTATTACTTAGACTCAGAGTCATCCAGCGTGGAAAGAGGCCCTTCGTCCCAACTTTCCCACACCAACCAACATGGCCCATCTACACTCGTCCCATCTACACACGCGTGGCCCATATCTCTCTAAACCTATCCTATGCATGTACCTGTCCAAACGTCTCTTAAATGTCATGATAGTACCTGCCTCGACTATCTTCTCCGGCAGCTTATTCCATATATCCACCATCCTTTGTTTGAAAAAGTTGTCTCTCAGGTTCCTATTAAATCTTTAACCTAGGTCCTTTAGTTCTTGATTCTGCTATTCCGAGCAAAAGACTCTGCACATATACCCGATCTATTCCTTTCATGGTTTTGTTCATCTCTATAAGATCATCCTCATCCTCCTGTGCTCCAAGTAAAGTCCTAGCCTGCTCAATCTCTCTCTATACCTCATGTCCTGGCACCATCTCCATAAATCTTCTCTGCACCCTTTTCAGCTTGACAACATCATTCCTATAACATGGTGACCAAAACTGAACACATAAATCTAAATGTGGTCTCGCCAGTGTCTTGTACAACGATAACTGCAAATGTAACATTATCACCTTATCAAGGGCAACAATTCCTTTTTTTCCCCTTCCAGTACAATGACGACGTTTCATTACAGATTCCTTCTCAGATTAACTTCTCTAACGCATATTCTGATGTTATTTTACAGCCGATATCCACCATAATCCCAATGGGTTCATTACCTACTGCACTGGCCCTACTCCCACTGGACTCCGCATTCCAAACTCCCAGTTCTTCTGACTTTCTCAGGTAGTTTAGATTAGATTTAGAGATACAGCAAGGAAACAGGCTCTTCGCTGAGTCCGTGCCAACCAACGATCACTCGTACACATGTTCTATCCAACACACAAGGTCCAATTTTTACAGAAGCCAATGGTCCTACAATCCTGCACGTCTTTGGAATGTGGGAGGAAACCGGAGCACCTGGAGAAAACCCACGTGGTCACAGGGTGAACATACCAACTCCGTATGGCACCCATAGTGAGGTTCTAACCCGGGTCTCTGGTGCTGAATGCAGCAACTCTACCACTGTGCCACTGTGCCATCGTACATTTAGCCACTTCAGTGTTTATATCTCTTCATTAATTCCCAAGTGATGATGGTCTTCCATCATGTGTGACAGATGCCTTAATCATGCTTGTCCTATTGCCTGCAGTTCTACTTTCACTATTTCCACTTCCACCCAGATCCATCCTCGCAACAGTTTCCTTTACCTTCCATTCAATGCAGGTTTTGCATTTAAAAGTTACTTTTCCACCACTTTTACCATTTGATGCAATAATCAAATTCATCTCGACCATCCCTCCTCTTTCAGACTTAGGAGACACATTTCTTTCCCAAATCCCAGGTCTGGACTGAAGCTCCCCCAATGCCCCATCCTCCCCATGGCACCTCCCTGTGCAGGAATTAGCGATACAGCACTATCCCTTTTATCATCTGAGTTAAGTTTAGTTTATTGTCACGTGTACCGAGGTACAGTGCAAAGCTTTCTTGTTGCATGCTGTCCAGTCAGCGGAAAGACTGTACATGATTACAATCGAGCCATGCACAATGTACAGAAATAGGATAAAGGGAATAATGAATAGTGCAAGATAAAGTCCAGTAACGTTTGATTACATTTAGGCAGAAAGACTCCAATGAGGTAGATTGTGGCTCAGGACCGCTCTCTAATTGTTGATAGGATGGTTCAGTTATCTGATGACCACTGGGAAAAAATGTCCCTTCTGCCTCATATCCTTTAATTTGAAACCAATTGGAAAGCCTCGACCGAAGCGTGAGCTGCATCTACTGACCAAAGATACTATAGGATATTTGCTCACACACACACACACACACACACACACACACACACACACACACACACACACACACACACACACACACACACACACACACACACACACACACACACACACACACACACACACACACACAGCGAAGGTGGGGGCCAGGGACAGTGGAGGAGCGCTGTCTGCGCGATGAAGAGGAAGGTAAACGGCTGCCATAGAACACGGTAAGTCCTTTAGAGAGTGCGGGGGGGGGAGAGAGAGAGAGAAGGGGAGAGAGATGGGGAGAGAGAAGGGGATAGAGAAGGGGAGGGAGAAGGGGAGAGAGAAGGGGAGAGAGGGGGGGGGGGGAGAAGGAGTGGAGATAGTTTTAAGAAGTTTAATAAAGTTTGTGGGCATTTTACCTTCTGGCGGATCTTCTAGGTTCTGAAAACCAAAGATCCTACAGGATCTTTGCTTGAAAACTCCAATGAGCCAATCAAATTGGCCAGCAGCGAAGGAGATTGCCTTTGACTGCCTGTAAGTAAATAGCAACCCCATTCCACTGGCTTCGACCAAACGGCAACCTATTTTTAGTCGAGGCCTTTTTTTTTTTTTTTTTAATAATCGCAGGAACATAGAAGAAGCCTCGACTATGCGGAAACCACTTTCCACCATTAGGGAGAGTGACCAAAACCTCCGGGAACCTCACGGAAACCTTGGGATGGGCGCAAGGTCTCCAGAGGTTTCCGTTCAGGTTTCCTAAGTGGGACAGGGTCATTAGAACACAGGTAAAGGCAGATATACTGAGACATGTGTTTCTTAACTATTTTCAATCAGGAAATATTGATTTTTCTGTCCAGGTCCTTGTACGTTACAAAGGGATGTTAGAGCTTTTAATGTGGTAAAAGCAAAATGGGTTAAAATCACAAAACTTGGCTGCTAAAATGTGTAGCAAACTTAACAAAGCTGATTGACACAGAAGAATCAAATTCCAGAAAATGATGCCAGATCTCGACCTGAAACATCAATTTACATCTTTCACCTTGACAGATGCTGTTTGACCTGTTGTTCAATGATTAGAACATAGAACGGGACAGCACAGAAACAGCCCCTTCGGCCCACAATGTTTTTGCCGCACATGATGCCGAGACTAACTCTTACCTGCCTGCACATATGCCTCTGTTCTCTCCATATCCAAATTTGTTCTAGATTTCAGCAACAGCAGTGTAATTTGTCACTTGAATATCCAAACAGGTTATTATATTGACACATAAGTTATTTGCAGAATTTCATTTTGTTTTGTGGCTCATTGTGCTTGTAAGTTGATGTTTTATTCATTCAACTCGGGCTGTTTTAGAAACATGTTCAACTTGACAACCTATCAGAGTTTCCTTTGAACTCTAGTCAGTATAATGAGCAGCTCATTTGACTGAAATTCCAGTAAATAGCTAAATAGCAGCAAAACCTGCTCAAACCTTCTCTGGGGATTTCATTTGTAATTTGTATTTTAAATACTGCAAAAGATCCATTTCAATCTACAAAATGTGCTCCAATTCCCCCAGCAGCAAAATAAAAATAATGTTGTGATGAAATAATACAAAAATAAATGTTACGCAAATGCATAGCTGCTTCCAAGGAAAATGAGATCTCATTATGTTCATAATAGTTGGTGTCCCTGTGTTTCAATGACAAATATGATCCACATTATTTCAATGAGGTTTCATTTTGGATTCTAGCCAAAATACCAGCGTGAGGACGAGACTGTATTACCAACGAGAGATGTAATATGCATTGGTAAGCTGGAGGGATCAGAAATCCATCTCCTGCTTCCATTTTATCTCCAGGCACCGCTCCCATCCCATCCCAGGTTGGCTAATATTGTTAACTTTTCTCTCAATTGGTAGAGCATCTTTTTTTAACCCTTCTATCTTCACCCCTTTTCTTTAGAAACTCAACATCCATACAAATGTCCTCCACTTTCCAATTACACTTTCGGCATGAGGTTTCTGTTCTACACACTGTACTGAAATGGCTGTAACTAAAGTCATTAATGATGTCCTGATGAAGGCAATCCATGATAGACACATGAAAAGCTTTATGTCTTTTTATTCTTCATGAACTCCTTTCAGATCTACGCATCTGAGCAAATCATACTCCCTTAGAACCTCTCCACTGTGGTGCAACTGAGTGGGAACCACACTTTTCCTGTTTGTAATCTTTTCTATGCAGTTGCAGTAATGGAAGCAAATTGAGCTGAATTCAGCCTACAGTCGGCGAAGTGGCACAGCGGTGGAGTTGCTTCCTTACAGCGCCAGAGACCCGGGTTCGATCCTGACTATAGGTGCTGCATGTACAGAATTTATACATTCTCCCTGTGGCTATGTGTGTTTTTTCCGGATGCTCCGGTTTTCTCCCACACTCCAAAGGAGTACAGGTTTGTTGGTTAATTGGCTTCTGTAAATTATCCCTAGTATGTAGGATAGTGCTAGTGTACGGGGTGATTGCTGGTCGGCACAGACTCGCTGAGTCGAAGGGCCTGTTTCCACACTCTATGTCTAAAGTCAGGAATTGCCACCCAAGGTACCTGATACCCAAACACTCATTTAAACCAGGTGTTGATGGCTACATTCGTTGACTCTCCGGCATTCTCACATTGAAACCTTTTCTCCCCTGCTTCAGCACCTACAACCCCTGCACAATATCAGCCCTCTCCACACCATACATATTGGGAGGTATAACATTGTAATGTGTGATTGCAGATTCACCTCTGTGACCAGCACTCAAAGAGTCACGTGGCTTGGGTGCCATCTTGGATTATCGATCATGATCGTGGATCATGGGTGCCATCATGATCTCAGCAATGTCCAAGACCATGTACCTCACTTAGAGACATTAAAAACTATTAAGATCACATTAAGTAAGTAAAATACAAGCATTAAACATTTAACTATGTTGAAAGAAATGAGAAAATTGAACTTAAAGGTCAGCACAGTGGCGCAGCGGTAGAGTTGTTGCCTTACAGCACTTTCAGCGGCAGAGGCCCGGGTTTGATCCTGACTACGGGTACTGTCTGGACGGAGATTGTATGTTCTCCCCGTGACTATGTGCGTTTTCTCTGAGATCTTTGGTTTCCTCCCACACACCAAAGACGGGCAGGTTTGTACGTTAATTGGCTTTGTATAAATATAAATTGTGTCCCTAGTGTGTGTAGGATGGTGTTAATATGCGGGGATCGCTGGTCTGCAAAGACTCGGTGCGCCGAAGGGCCTGTTTCCACGCTGTAACTAAACTTAAAATGAATTCATAAACTTTCCTTGCTATAATTTTTTCTTTCTGATCAGAGAGTATTCCCACTGTACAGCCAGTTGATGGAGCAGAGTGACAGATGTGCCTGGCAGCTGCCACTCACCACATTCCTGTATATCTATGTACTTCCAGGATTTACTTCCCGGTGAGCAGCCAAATGCTGGCAGCTCTTTTTGAACCATCAGCCATCGCAGGCTCGATTCAGTACTTTCAATCCACAGAATACTTTCAGTCTGAAGAACGGTCCACACCCTAAACGTCACCCATTCTTTTCCTCCAGAGATGCTGCCTTCCCCGCTAAGTTACTCCAGCACTTTGCGTCTGTATTCAGCTCAAAGACTTTGCCTTCCACTCACTCTGCCTTGCCTCTCGATTTCCACAGTGCTGCGTTAGATGTTGCCAATGATCACGCCCTAGTCCTGTCCTATTTCCCTTCTTCTGCTGGCAACATCCGCCATAAACAGGATACCAGTCTTCAAATCCACTCAGATGGTTAGCAGCTCTATATTGTTTTAGTGATACAGCATGGAAACAGGCCCTTCGGCCCGCCGGGTTCACGTGGACCAGCGATCCCCGTACACTAGTTCTATCCTAGAGATTAGGGACAATTTACAGAAGCCAATTAACTTACAAACCTGCACGTGTTTGGAATGTGGGAGGAAGCCCGAGGAAAACCCACGCTGTCATGGGGAGAACATACAAATTCCTTACAGACAGCACCCATAGTCAGGATTGAACCTAGGTCTCTGGCAGAGTAAGGCAACAACTCTACTGCCGCGATACTGTGCCTCCACTCGATCTCAGCATCACACCTCCTGAACCCTCCATCTCAAAGTGATCAGACACCGTTTCTAACATTTGGACACAATGAGCTCAAACCAAGCATGAAGAATCTCAAAAGTGTTGACTTCAGTCCCAATCATGAACTTTGTCACATACTCACTAGCTCCATGCCACATCCTGGCATCTCTCTGAAGCTGAAATAGAAAGGATGTGTTTGAAAGTGTTATATTTGTCCCCTCAGTGAGTTGTGGACCACATCCATGGGATCATTAACAATGGCACCTATTGTCACTACTGTAACATTACCCGACTCAGCCCTACCTGAGTCCATCTCATCTAGTTTTAGGTTTAGCTTTATTATTGTTACATGTACCAGGTTGCACCATCAGAAGTGGTAATATTCAGATTAAACATTAAACCGAAGTCTCTTCAACCCTTTTCAGATTTTAGCGGAAGCAGGCCCTTCAGCCCACCAATTCCGCACTGACCAGCGATCTCCGTAATAATGCTATCCTACATACTAGGAGCAATTTATAATTTTACAGAAGCCGCAAATCTTACTGCAAACCTGCACGTTGTTGGAGTGTGGGAAGAAACCGTGGCACCCGGAGAAAACCCATGCGGTCACAAAGAGAACGTACAAACTCCGTACAGACAAGCACCGGTAGTTAGGAATGAACCCGGGTCTCTACCGCTGCGCCACTGTGCAGACGGACAAAGAATCCACGATACTATTTCAAAGAAGTGCAAGAAAGTTGCCCCTGGTGTTTGGAATCATATTTATTTTTACCTCAAACAGCATAACAAATATTGATTATACCTTGATCATACATGGTACCTTGATGGTACATGGATAGGACAGGATTAGAGGGATGTGGGCCAAATGCATGCAAGTGGGACTAATGCAGATGAGACATGTTGGTCGGTGTGGGCGAGTTGGGCCGAAGGGCCTGTTTCCACACTGTACGACTATATCGTTGCGTGTGCAGTTTTGATTAACCAAATTGGCTGCTACTTTATTTTACACATCAGCATTAAACTGTTAGCAATCTTTATCTTTGTTTCAATCACTGACAGTCTAACTGTAGCCCAAGCTGTCTGTGTGCTGTCTTTGCGAGCTATTGTACCTATGGTAACACAACAGTTACTTTCAGAATGGAACTGATAGGTAATACCCACTTTAATCACAGCTAGAGACTGCATTGCTCTTGCAATGTTTCACATATAATCTGTACAAAGTAATAATCTCTTGTTTATTCATGATTACTGTGGAAATCACCCATCTTTTATCAGAAGATGTTGCTGTAGGAATAGATCATAAATTCTGTTTGCAGTAATTTGTATTTCTTTATAAAGAGAATAACTAAACTCCATCTACGACTAGGCAACCTAGCAAGTAAGTTTATTGGTCAATATTCACATACAAGGAATTTGCCTTGGTGCTCCACCCATAAGTAACAACATGACATACAGTGACTGTTACGAATGGCTCAGAAAACACTAAACATTAATAATAATAATAAGACATTGATCAAGCATGTGAACCAACAAAAGACCAGATCAAAGGCAGGTTACAGATTTTTGGCTGTCGAGTAGAGCAACTACTCGTGGATAAAAATTGTTTTTATGTCTGGCTGTGGCAGCTTTGACAGTCCGGAGTCGCCTTCCAGAGGGAAGTGTTTGAAAAAGTTTGTGGCCAGGGTGAGAGGGGTCAACCTATAGCTCCTACCATCCCTGAGCTACTATCTACCTCATTGGAGACACTCGCACTACCTTTGATTGGCCTTTACTGGATTTTATCTTGTTATTCCCCCTATCATGAATCTGTGCACTGTAGACAGCGCGATTGTAACATGTATTGTCTTTCCGCAGACTGGTTAGCAGGCAACAAAAGCTTTTTCACTGTACCTTGGCACACGTGACAATAAACTAAACTAAACTAAGTTCCATTAGATCAAGCACCGCTCTAAAAAGCACCTGGCAGAGCGGGGAATGGATGCGGCCTACAGCTGCACGGAGCAGCGGTAAAGGACACTAATGCATCGCTTGGCCAGGCCAACCCCTGCAACTCCGATCCAGTACCACTGCCAGGGCAATGGACCCAAGCCAAGTTAGTACAACACTTTGGAGAATTCGGAGTTGAAGGGTACAAGATGGTGCCTAAAACGTGGCAACTCTTGTATACTGTCTCAGTGTGGTCTACTATCTTGCACTTTTATACTTTGTATGAATGTGCCTAATGTTTAGCAGGATTGTCACTGAACCGTCAGATAAAATAATGTCACTGTATTGAGGTATATGTGACAATAAAGCACCATTGTACCTCCCCCATTGTAAATAGAGTTGCATCCCCATGCATTGGCTGATCCTAATGCATCTACGTACATTCTATTACAAGGAGCTTGATTTGGTTGCACTGCATTTTCTTGTTGCATGGTGAGGAGATGAGAAGGAATATGCCCTAGATTAAACAATGATTCACAAATCACTTCACTTGTTAAACTGACAGGATTGATGGCTTTACTTAGGAATTTGGCACTCTCATTACTTTTCAGTCAGGGTGGGAAGTAATGTTTTATCAATATCATTGGGCATGGTTTGTGGCACACAAGGATCTGTGAAATTCCACTTGTAACTGTCTTGTTACCATTGTAATTGCCACCAATTAGATAATTGAGGGTGAAATCTCTCTTTCACACACTCACACACACACAGACACACAGAGAGAGACACACAGATAGGCACACAGACACACACACACACACAGATAGACACAGACATAGACACACACACACACACAGAGATAGACAAACGCACAGATAGACACACACTGGCACGGAACTTGCTATCAAAATATGGAAGGGACCGAGAGACAGGGGGGACACCATTTTTTGGCGGCCGCGCACGCATGCGCACACTCACATACACACGCGAGGCTTCAGAGGCTCAATCCAGCGCTAAATGCAGCTCAACTCTGCCTGTCTCGCCGGGTTCACCTACAGCCCTGACTAAACTGAGGGGACACCAGCGCTGCTTCTCCACGCTGGCCATATTTTCCGCAAGCCCAGGCAGGTAAACCTGGCGGGACAGGCAGAGTTGAGTTGGGTTTAGCGCTGCTTCTCTGCGCTGGCTGTGGGCCTGGGGGTACAGCTCGCGTCTGACTCCCGACCTCTCTGGCCACCCGTGGGGTGGGATGGGGTTTTATTTATTTAGCGAATGCAAAGTCCTTTAGCCAAGCAGTTGCTTCTTGAACAAGCACACCGTGGGGTTGGGCTGCTGCCCCATTTGTGAAGGCTGGCCAAGCAGGGGCCATGTCCAGACCTGCTTGGACACACAGACTGGGATGGGGTGGGGGGGGGCACTCGGGTGGGGACAGGACAGCGCCGGAGACCCGGCCGGGATCATCCTGGCTGCGGATCAGGCGCAGGTCTGTGCCAAGAGTGTTTTGGCACGTCTCCCTCCTCCAATCACCGCACTCTATCCTCAGTCCCACCCCTCCCCCACATCTCCCTCCTCCAATTATCGCGCTGAATCATCATGCCCCGCCCCCATTGCCTGCTGACCGACGTCTCTCTCGTCCAATCGGCGCCCTCGATCAGCATTCCCACCTCCACTGTCTCGCGGAAAGCAGAAATTATAAAATCCGGACAAAAACTTGGAGGGGGGGGGGGGGGGGATGTTCCCCCTCCTCACACAACATGGGGGGGACGTGGTCCCCTCTGGCCCCCCCGGGTTTTCCGCCCTTGGACACACAGACACACACAGCTATCCACTAATATGTAGTTTCTTTCTTTCTTACACCTGCTACTCCACCTGTGAGGTCCCAGGGCTGGTCCACTGCACCACCACTTCCATGAAGGTGACGGTATTGGCCACAGAATACACAAGAGGAGGTCAGGAGCTCACGGCTGAGAGTGTGGATTAGTGTGAGGAGGTTGTGGGTAATGGTTTGGTTGGTTTTGCAGCAAGTGCAGAGGCCGGTGCTGGTGTCTAATAGAAATGGAGGTGACGGCTGCAGGAGGCAGAGGTATTCCAACTTCAAAAATGTTAACGTTCACTTCTCAAAAGCAACCATTCTCACTGTTTTATCCCTTGTTCCTCTCTATAAAAGTCTTTCCGCTGATTTGTTTCCATGCAACAAAAAGCTTTTCACTGTACCTCAGTACACGTGACAATAAACTAAACTAATAACTGAACAAAGTGCTAGTTGAAGCCAACAGGTAGCATTTGTGGAGGGAATGGACAGGTAATGTTTCAGGTCAGGACCCTTCTTCAGACTGGATGATTGAAGAAGGGTCTTGACCTGAATCGTCGTCTGTCCATTCCCGAGTTCCTCCAGCAATTTGTGTTTTGCTCAAAATTCCAACATCTGCAGTTTCTTATCACCCCCTCCTCTCTTTCTCTCACCCTCTCTCCAACACTGCCTCGGCCTCTCTGCCTCACTCACTCATAAACATGTTGATTCTCCCCACCTTTGTCCCACTCCCAGTCTATCACAAACACACAATAACTAACATCTTGCTGGTTCCAGAAGAGGTTATACAAACAACCATTACATTAATTCCAGTCCGTCAAATCCCAATTCTAAGTACTTGCGTATGGTTTGATTGCACTCACGTATGGTGTGATTTGACTGGATAGCTCACAAAACAAAGTGTTTCACTGTATCTCGTTACACATGACATTAATAAATCAATTATAATTCCAATAACTGTTAATTATCTCTGCACATACTTACTGCTCACCCCATTGGTTCAGTAATAACATTTGTACCCCAATCTTTCCCCATCTTATCCACAAACAGACATTCACTCCTTGACTAGTCCTTATTGTTCTTAATCTCTTTCAGATGGAAGGCACAGTATAATGGGGAGTTAGGGAGAGATTGGACTTGAGGGGTCATAACAAAGATCAGCAAATGCTGGTTTATACCAAAGATAGACACAAATGCTGGAGTGATGCAAGGAGGGACCTGGCCCGATACATCACCTATCCATGTTCTCCAGAAATGCTGCCTGGCACGCTGATTCACTCCAGTGCTTTAGTTTTAGCTTTAGGTTTATAGATGTAGAGTGGAAACAGGTCGTTCGCCCCACCGAGTCCGCGGCGACCAACAATCACCCTGTACACTAATTCTATCCTACACAATAGGGGACAATTTACAAGAGCCAATTAAACTAGAAACCTGCACATCTTTGGTATATAGAAGGAGACCGGAGCATGTTGAGGAAACCCATGCAGACACAGAGAGAATGTACAAACTCCGTACTGATAACATCCGTAGTCAGGAACAAACACGGGTCTCTGGCGCTGTAAGGCAGCAGCTCTACTGCTGCACCACCCTTTGTGTCTATCTTTAGATTCAAGGGGAATATTTCATAAAGGAAGACACCTTTCACATTTGCAGAGAAACATGAGGAAAAGGAGAACGACTATCTTAGCTTCATGGAGGTAGTCCAGTCAGACATGCTGAGTCAGCAGGATCGAATGCACCACATGATGGGGATGAGTTTTTTGTTACAATGCTTGGAGATGTGTCTGTCCTGAGAGATTGGCCCCGTGCACTGAGAATAGAAGACTCCACATCCCCACTCTCTCTGCTGCTAGAGCAGAGCCAAGAGAATCACATTGGAGCCGATTTGTTTTCTCGTATCTGACAGCCTTAATGTCAGGGATAGGCAGTGGCCGAGGGAGATGGTTTCCTGTGTCTATTGAGCCATGTTTCCTCTCCTCCAGTAACCCAGATGCAGCAGATTGCTGCTCCTCTGGGCATTGCTGTTACCAGCGAGCAGGCAGCCCTGCCCAAGGGTCTGTTTACTAGTCTTGACATGGTGGATGTCTCTGCTTGTTGGAGAAGTTCAACCTAGCGATCCTGGTTAAACAATTAGTCATCACACCAAGACAGAAATCAGGCACATTATTGCACTTGCAGAGGTTTACTAGTCTTTCGAATTGTCTTCATCAAACTGTGATCTTTCCACATTTTTTCAAAGTCAAACTCAAAGTCAGTCAATTTTATTCGTCACAAACACCAACGAAGGTGCAGTGAAATGAATATGCCAGGCAGCGATACACTTAAAAAACCCCCCACACAATACACAATAGAATTTAACATAAATATCCACCACAGCATTCTTCACTGTGGTGGAAGGCAACAAAGTTCAGTCAGTCCTCCTCCTTTGTTCATCCGTGGTCGGGGCCATAAACACTGTATTCGCCTTGACGGACAGCCGGATGTACAGGCCCTCTCGTCGGGATGATCTAAACTCCGACGTCGGGAGGGTTGAACACACTCACTGGCTTGGAGCGCCCGAATCGGCATCTTCCTACCTGAGACCATGGATTCAGGATGTTATAGGCCGCAGGCCGGTGGTAGGAGCTCTTCTCCGGCGATCCCCGGCAAGGGATCCCAGACTCCGGGAGGTAAGTCCACGCCCCGCCCACGGCTACAAGCTCCGCAGACCACAGCCCCACGATGCCAAAGTCACCAGGCCAGTGATAGGAGCACTCCTCTCTGGCGACCCCAGCAAGGGTTCATCAAGCAATGTAAAAGCCCACGCTGCGCCAACTGCTGAAGCTCTGGGCCCGACTCCGGGAAACGCCGCTCCAATCCAAGCTGTTAGGCCACGAGGGAGGCCACATGGAAAAAAGTCGCCTCTCCGTCGATGAGGTGACCAAAAGCGGTTTCCCCCTTTCCCCCCCTTCACCCCCCACACAAGACACACCGAGAGACACCTAAACTAACATTTGGACACCAAAAAACCCCAAAAAAAGTCAAAATAACTAACACGCTGCTGGCAGGGCAGCCAACTTGCAGTGCCCCCAACCGACCGGTAGAAAGATTATTGATAATCAAGGTTTAGTTTTTGGTTTATAGATAAAGTGTGAAAACAGGCCCTTTGGCCCACAGATCCCCGCACACACGCTTTCCTACACACACTTGGGACAATTTACAGTTATACCAAGCCAATTAGCCAACAAACTTGTACGTCTTTGGAGTGTAGGAGGAAACTGGAGATCCTGGAGAAAAACCATGCAGTCACGGGGCGAACGTACAAACTCCGCCAGACAGCACCCATAGTCGGGATCAAATCCGGGCCAAACCACAACTCTACCGCTGTGCTACTGTGCCGTCCTGCTGGTGAAAAAAATGCAGGAAGTGCTGGAGTAACTCAGCAGATCAGGGAACATCTCTGGAGAACATGGATAGGCGACGTTTCAGGTCGGGTCCCTTCCTCAGACTGTGGTAGAGCCTGGAATGTTATAGGTGGAAACAGAAGAGGGAGGCTTTGATAGGTTGTACAAAGGTCATGGATGAAAAGACAAAAGGTAGTGAGATGCAGAGATAAGATAAGCGGCGTGAAATGTGAAGCCACAGGAAGGAAAATAGGTGGAAGGAGAAACGATGAAGAGGAAAAAGGGAAATGCAGACTGTTGAGGCACAGGGAAACGAGGGGGTATAAAGGGAGTGGGGTGTTTTGAATTGCAGATGGGTAGACAAAGGCCAGAGATGAAAAGGAGACAAAAGAATGTAAGGTACGGAGAAAAAGAGTGAAATGTGAAGTCAGAAGAGGATCCCGATCTGAAATGTTGCCTATCCATGTCCTGCAGAGATTCTGTGGACCCACTGAATTACTCCAGCATTTTGTTGCGAGTCTGATTGAATTCCATGGAGACGACAAAGAACAGATGATCTTGGTGCTATGAGAGAAGAGGTGGGCAACATTGCTGCCGGCGTGCGTTACAGCAGAAAAATAAAATGTTGATAAATCTAGATGAGGTCTGATATCAGATGGAATGAAAACATTAAGGGAAAATGTAATTCAACACCATCAGAGATTTCTGTGAGTGTTGTCTGGTACTTGCAGCCGGGAACCAGAGGCAGAGTCTCTGATCCAAAATGTTGACTGCTTCTTTTTCCCTCGATGCTCTCCGACTTGCTGAGTTTTTCCATTATTCTCTGTTATTATTTTGGATTTCAAGCATATGTCAGTAAACATATATTCAGGATGAAGAGTCAAGCAGCAGTTTGTGATTTCAAGACCTTTATAATGAGGGAGGGATCCACGAGCAACCATCAAGAATGGAGGGGGGCCTGTCGAGAGGGAGGGGAGGTTCCGACAACGAGAAGGTACCAGCGGGGGGGGATAAGGTGGGCCGCCAAGAACGAAGGGGGAGCCGCCGGGGAGGGGAGGAGACATCTGCCATGTGCGGCTGCAGGCAGAAGATATTCAGACTATTCAGTCAACCTTTGTAACTGTGTCGGTGCCAGAAATGTGGCGACGCTTGTGTACTGCTACAGTAGAGGTGAGGTCTTCTGCATGATTTTACCGGGTTGTATGCAAAACAAAGCATTTCACTGCAACTAGATACATGTGACAAGTATCATTGAATCATTGAATTTAATTTTAAAGTGTAACTTGATGTAAATAGCTAGCATATAGTATAATTTCATTTTTGCAAACAGTTGATATGCTTGTATGGATTTATTTCATTTTTTTAAGGGCTAAGCAGCATAGATTGTCTTGATACAAGTCTACCTTCAATAACTGAGGTCACCATGTGGTTTGACATTGATATCTTGTTGTAGCAGACACTGCTTGTTGAGTTTAATGTTTCTGTCCTCAGTAAAGGATTTTCCGTTGAGAAAGTTTTATCGCTGTTTATTTGATTAAGCAAGCAGCATTAAAAAAAGAGTCCATGGAGACCACGATGACTAGATGGGTAAGGGAACAAAGATCTGCAGCTTACTCTCCTCTTTTGTTCTGTTGCCAGAATCAAGAATTTTTCAGGCCCATTGGCAAAAATCTGGAAAGAAATTTGAATTAACAATCTGTCGGGAGCATCATACTTTATAACGGAGAAAGCAATGTGCGCTCAGCTCTTTCCCTGACAAAGTGGAAGTTAAAGGGCAGCAACATTTTGGCAGGAGAAGTAGAAATGAATATTTAAAAGCATAAAGTTCACTTGGATTGTTCATCAGCCTGAAAGATATTTTTTTCGGTAATAGGACAAATGAGAGACAAGGTCACTTACACCAACGATGTCCTCATATAATCCGTCTCAGCCAAGCAACGCAGGAATGCCTAAGGTCTTTGCAGAATCTTGATCCGCAAGGACACCGTGGAATGTTCAACTACTTAATGACCTTTAATTTTAAGAAGATATTAACCACAGAGATGACCTACCTCCTCAGTGATTGTGGAGGAGAGCATAACAGGAAACCTTCATGTTGTAGAATCTGGGCATAGCACTTCAGGGGACCTGCATCATATCAATCAGTTTGTAGTGTTCACAAGCACATTGCCTGTCAGGGGAGAAAAGCTTCATACACTTTACCACAGAAAGTGCCAGAGTGTGAGTAGACACTACAAATCTGCTGATAGGCACAAGGAACTGCAGATGCTGCTTTACAAAAAAAAAGACACAAAGTGCTGGAGTAACTCAATGGATCAGGCATCATCTCAGGGGAACATGGATAGGTGACATTTTTGGTCAGGACACAAATCCGCTGCAGATTCCCCATGGTCCAGGATAACATCCATGTGATTCATAGACATTCCAGTGGCCTGTGTCCATCTTCAAAGAACAACAATGGCAAAATAACATTTCCCAAGGTATAGATATTGTCAATTTTAAGGTAATTTGTGATCCCATGATTTTCTGAAGTAGATAAAGCCTTAAAGGATATATTTAGGCGGCACGGTGACGCAAGATACAAGATACAAGATACATTTATTTGTCACATGTGCCAGTTGGCACAGTGAAATGTAATCACCATACAGCCATACAATAAAATAAAGAACTCAACACACGTTAGAGTTCAACATAACACATCCCCACACAGCAGAATCAAAAGTTTCCCACTGTGAGAGAAGGCACCAAAGTCAGTCATCTTCCTCTAATGTTCACCCGTGGTAGGGGCCTCCGGAGCACTCCACAGCAGCCCGCCGTTCAGGCCCACTCGCCGGGATGTTGGCACTCTGACGTTGGAACGGGAGGCCAACCTCAGAGGCTTGGACCTCCAAATCGGCCGCTTCCCACCGGAGTCGGCAGCTCTCGACGTCCCCAGGCCGCGCCGGGCGGAGATTCACACTGGCAGCCCTCGGCAAAGGGCCCCAGGACTCTGCGATGTCAGCCAGCGCCGCCCGCGCTGGGAGCTCTGCGACCCACAGCCCCGCGATGTTGGAGCAGCGGGCCCAACGCTCTGGAGCTTCAAACGGCGATCCAGAAAGGCATCGCCCGCTCCACGGTGAATCCAGCACGGCGCCGCCGCTGCCGAAGCTCTGGTCTCCGGTAGGAAAGGCTGCTCTGATCCAGTTGTAGGCTGCGAGGAGGGGGGCGAGGATGCGACTCGAAATAGGAAGGTGACGGGAAATAGTCGCATCCTCGCCAGGAAGCGACTGGGAAGCGGTTTCCCCCTTACCCCTCCCCCCTCCCCCACATAGAAAAATGAAAGAATCCCCAGACAAAACTATTTAGACAAACTAAAATTTAAAAAAAGATAGGAAAAAAGGACAGGCTGTAGGCAGAGCCGCCTTCAATGCAGCGCCCCTAGTGACAGCAATAGAGTTTCTGCCTTTGAGCGCTTACACAATAGTCTTGATCTTGTGGGTGGGCGGCGCGACTCACGTCACAGCGGCCTCTGCAGTCCGTCTGTCGTTTTTTGTTTTTTTTGTCGCGTTTGAATGTTTGAATGTAGTTTAAAGTGCTTTTATTAAACTGGGTATGTGTGTGGGGGGCGGTGGGTGGGGGAAACTTTTAAAATCTTTCCCCTGCACGGAGAACCCGACCTTTTCCCTGTCGGGTCTCCGTTGTCGTTGGGGCCTAGCACCGTGGAGCGGCCTCCAACCGGAACGACCTGGGGCTCCAGTCGCGGAGCCTGCGGACTTACTTACCATCGCGGAGCTGGCCGAGTTCGGAGCAGGAGGAGCTGTGGTTGCGCGCTGCTGCGACCCGACCCCGGGGATTCGGAGGCTCCAACCGCAGGTCTGGTGGACAGTAACACCGGGAGCCCGCGGGTCCCTGCTGGGAGACCGCTTTTCGGGGCTTCCGCAACGGCGACTTCTCCCGCCCGAGTTGCGTGGTTGAAAAGTACCTTGAGCGGGGCCTTACATCATCGCCCGGCGCGGCTTTAAATGGCCGCGGGACTTGTTAGCGCACGCCGGGGGCTCCAACACCAAGACCCGGAGCGCGGCCTTGCATCGCCCGGCGCGGCTTTAATGGCCGCGAGACACTTACCATCGCCTGCCGGGGGCTTTGACTCTGACATCGGGAGGAGAATGAGGAGTGCAGGGGAGAGATAAGACTTTGCCTTCCATCACAATGAGGAGGAGATTCACTGTGATGGATGTTTGTGTAAATTGTGTTGTGTCTTGGTTCTTTTTCTTGTGTGTATGACTGCAGAAACCAAATTTCGTTTGAACCTCAATGGGGTTCAAATGACAACAAATAAATTGTATTGTATTGTATTGTTACAATGCGAGTGACCCAGATTATTTCTGACTACTGGTGCTGTCTGTACGTTCTTCCCGTGACCACGTGGGTTTTCTCCGAGATCTTCGGTTTCTTCCCACACTCCAAAGAAGTCCAGGTTTGTAGGTTAATTGGCTTGGTTAAAGTGTAAATTGTCCCTAGTGCGTGTAGGATAGTGTTAATGTGCGTGGATCGCTGGTCGGTATGGACTCGGTAGGCCGAAGGGCCTGTTTCCACGCTGTATCTCTAAAAACTGAAACTAAAGATATTAGCTTCCTCATTCAACTATGGCTCTTGACACTCCAGCATTATAAACGTGAATAATTTTGGTCACCAGATTCTAGTAGGTTTAGTTTATAGATTCAGCTCTGAAACAGGCCCTTCCGCCCACCCAGTCTGCGCCGACCAGCGATCACACCGCACACTAATAATATCCTACACACCAGGGACAATTTACAATTCTTACCGAAGCCGATTAACCCACAAACCTGCACGTCTTTGGAATGTGGGAGGAAACCAGAGCACCACGGGAAAGCCTATGCAGTCACGGGGAGAATGTACAAACTCCATACAGACACCATTTGCAGTCAAGTTCGAACACGGGACTCTAATGCTGTAAGGTAGCAACTGGAGAAAAATAGGGACTATTGCAACATTTAAGAAACAATTGGTCAGGTACATGGAAGGCAGGCAGGGGACTAGTGTAGATGTGATATTTTGGTCGGTGTGAGCAAGTTGGGCTGAATGGCCTGTTTCCATGCTATCCTCTCTAAGAATCTATGACTATGACTACTACTCTGCCACTGTGCCACCCCTTTAGGTCCTATTGAAACCAAGACTCAGCCAGAAAACATGCCTGTTAGAAGTTACAAATCACGTTTAGTGAGGAGAAAATAAACTAACACTACTCACGCCCAGTTATTGATCATATTTTCACTGTTAGGTGGCATCTCCTGGAATTGTGGATGAGGTGTTGCGAAAGTATAGGATATGTATCATTCAATTAATCAGTATCTTCAGCTTTGCTTCTCAGCCAAGTTTGGAAATTACCCAGCAGATTTGCTAACTTACTGCATGTAACACTGGAGGAGCTTGGAACTTAACAAATGATGAGATATTGTCATCAGCCAAGGCCCAGCACAATTCTCACTACTCACAGCCATCACAGCGACCAGCATTCAATTAGTAATATACATCTGATTTTGCATTTAGCATCACTTAAATGTGTGACGCAGCTGAAAGGCATTTTATTAATGGGAACATTACTGGGCGCCATCACCGAGTGTAACAGCACTTCAGAACAAAATAGCTGGTGTTCATTAAAACTACCAAAAGAATAACATCTCTGCCAAGCATGTGTTTATTCTTACTTGGGAATTAGCAATAAAGGCGGTGTAGCTGAATAGATATACTTGAGACAGATTCTCCACTTATAAGAAAAGTAATTGCAATTAGTGGGATGTGTGAAGTGTCAGTTCTCTGCCCCCTTTTTCCTCTGTCCCGTCCCCGCCCGACAATAGATCGTTAGCTGGAACAGTAACTAATACTGCAGCCATCATAGGCTGCTGCTCAGCAGCATCTTAATTGCTCATGAAGGATAAAGAAAAAAAAGCCACGAAAATTAAGCCTACATAGGGGTTATTTTGCCTGCAGTGATTCAGTAATCGTGCCTGCAGTTGAAAGTTAATTACCATCTCAAGAGTGGTGGCGTTGGCAAGGAAGAAAAATATCACAAAGCATGATATACGTGAGATCGTTATTCCACATGCAAACCGTTGCCAAATCATGCTTCCCCAAGGTGATTGTGAAAGAAGATGAATGCTCTCGTGCCATGATGCAGCATTTAAATTCTCTGTCCAAGTGTGCTTCCATTTTGTTTTGAACTGTGGGCTGAACACGTTCCCATCTGACGTCTCTACGATCCAGCCATGGCTAACAAACAGGTTACTAACCCTTATTAAGATGGTAAAAGATGGTTAAATCTCCCTTTAAATCGACTCACATAAGAAGTGTTTCATTTAAAGGATTGTAATTTTTTAACTTTTATAATGATTTTATAATCACTGTAGATTATTGTAATCAATTTCCATTGTTAAACCAGACCCAGGCCTCAAGATCTACTGCATAAGGCTTACTCACCAATTGGTGACAGCTGCACTTTAAGGGATTTAAGGCAAGGACTGGGGAAGATAAAGCACAATCTATGCCATTATCGAATGGCAAGAAGCTGACAGGTTACAACAGCATTGGAACAACGATGGTTTCCTTTGTTGGGGGGGGTCTTTGATCTTTTGATTTTAAACATGAAATATAACAGTGTGGGGCAGCTGATAGAGCTGCTGTCGTCATTGCGCCAGAGACCCTGGGTTGATCTCGGTGCTGTCTGTGTAGCAGGGGTTGCATGTTCCAACTGTGACTCTGTGATTCTCTGATGCATTGGATTCCTCCACATCCCAAAGACCCTGTAGGTTGGGTAGGTTAGTTAAGACTTTCAGACGCTGCAGAGAGAAAGAGGAGAAAAAAAAAAGAAGACACGACATTCAACAAAAACAGGAGGAAAAATAAAACACACAAAGCAAGCCTAAAACCCCGAAAAGACCGAAGTCCCTACCTTTCCTCAAATACCAGGCTCTATCCCCTCTCTCACCACCTCCCCCTACTCTCATCCCCTCTCCTCCCCCTCCCCCCCCCCCTCCCCTCTGCCCCCCCCCCTCCTCCCCTCCCTAACTCCTTCAGTCCGATGAAGAGCTCCTACCCGAATTGTCACCCATCCTTTTTCTCCATTGGTGCTGCCTGTTCCGCCAAGGTAGTCCAACATTTTGTGTCTCTCTTGGGTAGGTTAATTGGCTTCTGTAAATTGCCCCTTGTGTCTCATGAGTGGATGTGAAAGTGGCACAGCGTGGAACTAGTGAGATCGACTGGGTGGGCCGAAGGGGCCGTTTGCATGCTGGATTCAATCGAGCTATCAATTGCAGATGCACATTTTGATAATATGTTAGAAATATATATAATAACTGTCCTTGCACTGCATGGAATGTTAAAAAAAATGTGCCAAAAATCCCCAATGTTAACATTACATTTAGAAATAAAAATATTTCTTTTCAAGCAGTGGCCTGTGGGCTCCCTGTAGTACACTTCCAAATGTCAATGTTCTCATGGTTCAAAGAGCTTGCCTTGATAATCACCTGACTTTCAGTAACCTTTATGTATTAATAGCAATTTTCACAAAACAGAGCCCTTCTGTAATCACATGCATATTTATTTTCCATTTCAGTGGCTCGTGGATAACTCCCTAAGGCCTGATGAGCAGAAAATACTGTTCTGTCCACTAAATCCTGTTTCTTCAACTCAAATATACCCAGGATATGTTATGAAATTCATTTCAACTCTCAATGTCCATTAATTCTGTAACTTTGTCACAAACTGAAAAAATATAATCATAGTGATTTAAAGTTGTGAAATATATCTATCCCTAACCTAATTTGTACTTAATGGTCTGCTGGGCCATTTTGCAGGCAATTACATCAATTCATGAACGGAGCTACAGTTTTATTCTAGCCTACGTAGGAAAAAGAGGTGGCTTCTTTAAAGTTCAATTAGGAAACGTCACAAATTAACCTTTTCATTCCAATTTATTTAATTTATTAAATTTAAATACCTCTGCACTGGATCTCCTGTTCTTGGCCTTCATTCTATGCTAGTAAATCATTCGCTCTGTACTTAAACACCATAGTACTATACTGCCACCACTGTCAACTATTGTGTCACCTCCACTCCTACTCCATTAGATAAGAGTGCAATTTATTTAAAGTTTTTTGCTCCAGGATTGTCTCCAAAACCAGCAATCCAAGGACAATGTTCACCCATACAATACATAAGTTCATGTTCATGAATCACACGAGCAGAAATAGGCCATTCAGCCCATCAAGTCTACTCCACCATTCAATCATGGCTGATCTATTTTTCACTCTCAACCCCATTCTCCTTCCTTCTCCCCATAACCTTTGGCACCCATACTAATCAAGAATCAGTCAATCTTCACCTTAAACATACCTAATGATTTGGCCTCCACAGCCATCTGTGGTAATGAATTCCACAGATTCACCACCCTCTGATTAAAGTAATCCTTCCTCGTCTCCTATCTAAAGGTACTTCCTTTTATTTTAAGGCAATTCCCTCTTGTCCTAGACTGTCCCACTAGTGGAAACATCTTCCCTGCATCCACTCTATCTAGGCCTTTCACTATTCGGTACGTTTCAATGAGGTCCCCCCTCAACCTTCTAAAATACAATGGAAATGTTCAATTTATATTATGACCTTGTAAATATAACATTCTTGACCTGTGAAATTTCCCTGGTTACATCTTTCCACCTATAATTTTATATATTTTAAACATTTAACCAATGGAAGGAATGACCTCCAATTGTCATTCCTCCTGGCTCACCGCACTCCACAAGTCCACATTTTGGACTACATCCCGCTAAGCAGGTGGGTTGTTAAATTATGTGGGTTAATTAGCCGAAGGTAAATTGGCATATGCCCACAGTTGTTACTTTAAACTTACAGCACAAAGCTCAGGTCACCATTTAAAACAAACCAGGAAAGCAGAGCTCATGAAGTTACACAAATTGAAGTACTATTATGTTCACACAACCTCAGTTGCATGCCAACTAATGCCCAAGTGAGGAATCCTGACAGACTACATTGGACAGTAATGACCAGAAGAGCATGAGTACTTTTTAACGACTGAATATTTTGGCTCCCAATGTTGGCTGGCACTAAACTTCTTCTGCCATCTTTAAACTTTAGAGATCCAGGACAGAAACAAGCTCTTTGGCCCACCGAGTCCACGCCGACCTGCGATCACCCCGTTCACTAACATTATCTTACACACTCTGGATAATTTGCAATTTCCTTTTACCAAAGTCAATTAACCTACAAACCTGTGCGGCTTTGGAGTGTGGGAGGAAACCGGAGTGTGGGAGGAAACTGGGGGCTCCCAGGAGAAAACCCATGTGGTCACAGGGAGAACGTACATACTCCATACAGAAGGCACCCCTTCCCCACCTTAGACGTGCTACTAGTTCCACTGTTCGCATTCTTGTATCCCTTCGTTATCACCTCTTCCTGAGCAAAAATGGGTTATTATGTAGCGATGTTACAAAACCTACCTTCAGCAGTACTCCAGATCTGCCACTGGCTGTGTGTGTGACTCCGGAGCCTTCGAGAGGGAGAGGCGGGTTTCAAATGCAGGTTTGTATTGCTTGTCGGAGAGGGATTTCCTCAGGCTGCTAGTTGATGAAGAAAATTCGATCGGTCTTCTGTTCCCGGTTTAAAAGAAAAAATAAATAAAAAAATTAAAAATCGCTGGACAATTTAATCGCTGGATTAAAGTAAAAAGCGACTTCTGATACCCTCAACGCCTTCAACGTCATGGATCGCAATATCTGGACAAAACAAAATGTAAGTTGTTTATTTCACATATAATCTTGTTTCTTGGGGTGGCTTTAGTCTAATTTTACGATGCGAAAATGTTATTTGGGCCCCATACAAATCGGCCGTGTCTTGCCCGCCGATATGGGCTTAAAATTTACGGCAACGGCAACGTTCCAATCGATCACATTCGAGAAACACCCACTCTCAAGATCTAAATTCTCTTTTTTTTGGATAATCATGTCATAAGAGCATCTAAATCGTCTATATTTTGTGTTATTGTCTATCCATAATCAATATTTTTATACTAAATATCCACAACAGTTTTTGATTATATTGAGAGTGGATGTTTCTAGATTAATTAATGGGAATTAAACATTAAATCCATTTGGTATATGACTGTGAGATTTAAAAATCATGTTATATTGTGAATTCTTGTGTGAATGGGGCCAGTTTGTTATTTGGATAGGTTATTTAAAGATTTTAGCCTTTTCTTAAGAAATGGATAGATGTTTAGATCTAGTCATTGAATTTAGATGAATTGATTAGATGAAACTGATGAATATGAATTTTTTCTTGGGTATTTACTATTTGTTTTAGCGTTTAACTTTACCTTTTTTCTAAAACTGCAAATAATAACTTGTTTCTTTTCAGTGGTTTTTTTCCTTTACATTTTAAACAGATGTCTCCAAAGAAGAAATGCAAAATTGTCAATGCAAATGCCCAGCAAAAGAGACTGATTTAGACAGCATTCGCAGAGATTATCCAAATTTGGACTACTACAAATGTGATGATCTACAGGACATTCTTAATGGGAAAGTAGTGGGCAGAAAGGCATGTCATGCGTGGTTTGAAGAGCAAAAACTTGTAGTTTACAATGCCAAAATTTGAAAGTTGAGGAAAAATAAGGTGTACAGAGTTGCTTATTGGTTACAATCTGAGGAGTATGATGATGCTACTGATTATGATATGCCAATGTACCAGCTAGCAACTGATCTTCTCCATAAAGGCTTGGTCTATTGCTAGAAATTGTAATGTATTTACCTATCTGTTATGGACTTGCAGCATATAATAAAATAATATTAAAACTGATCTTGAGAATATCACATTTTTGAATTTTCAAGGCAGTCTGGGTGTTTATTACTATTTCCGTCACAACGGTCAATTTTGTAATTAGCTACAATTAGTTAATTAACTAATTATATGCTTTAATTTCAGGTGGTCCAAGTAAGATGTTTCATATTTGTTTCAGAATGCTTCAATCTATAATAACTGAAAATTTCATTCAGTTCTCTTAATTTTTAAGAAAGTTATGGGCTTTTGACTGCCCTCGATCACTTTTGTGTTAAGTCAATGGAAAAGCAATAGGGAACAAGATGCTAATTTCCGAGTATGAAAATGGCCATAACTTTTTTAATACTGAAAATATGAAAGTGAATTAGGTGTCAAGTTAAATGTCTTTTTATGCTTTACCTGATGGGATAAATTATAGACTTGATTTTTTAAATCTCAAAATTTTGCAACATTCCTATATTATGGTCTCCACCCTTCTTGGTCATCTGTTACTTTCCCTGCTTTGTTCTGGCCTTTTCTTACCTCCAGTTCCCTCCCCTATACTTTCAATCTGAAGAAGGGGCCTGACACCCATCCTTTCTCTCTAGAGATGATGCCTACCCACTGAGATACTCTAGCACTTTGTGTCTATCTTAAAAATACCAGCAATTGTGGATAACAAAAATACTGATGGTGTACCTTAGAATTTGCAATAACATGGTTGACTCTGAGGTCTCCTTGTCGATAGAGGTTGGTGCAAGACAGCAGCTGATATGGATGGAGTTTGTCAAAACTCTGCTTGTGCCAAGGTCCTGTTAAGAAGAGTTGCAAGTAATTCTGTGTATGTGCATATGGAAAGGTAATTTAAATCTCAGAAGCTGATATGAAATACTTAACAACCCAGCCATAAAAATCATTTAAAAAAAAAATCTTCACTCTATAAAAAGCTTCAAGCCTTCGTGCATCTAATACTCCCATAAACCCTCAGTTCTGTAAGTCTATTTCATGAGTGCATAACAATGTCAAGGAACAACCATTATGAAATATTTTCAAATACTGAGGGTATTTGGCAAGATTCATTTTAAAATTCAAAATTACCTTTCCAACATTAATTTTAATAACCTATGCTAGCTTTTTGATATGTTGCACTAATGTGAAGCTAATGTCACTAGCTAGTGGCCCCTTTGATAATGAAAATTAAAATTGTGGGTGGAGGGCGTCTCTATAAAGGCAGAACAAGAATGAGAGAAATCAGGTAATCACTGCTGAGTTAATAGTTACTTGGGCATCAAATACTTGAATTAGAGATCTTTGCATATAAGCAACATTTGTAGCTTGAAGGATTTTCTCTGGCATGAGATTCAATAAAATAGAAACCTAACAAAAAATACCAGACCTATGGAAAAAAGAAAGAAATGACAAGATATAAAGTATTGTAAGAGCTACTCCAAAAAAAACCCTATAGCTTTTCTAGGTACCGTGAGTTTCTTTAACACCCCTGGAATTTAGGAATTACATAACAGGAGACATAGAACACATAACAACACAGAACATAGAAAATAACAAGACAGAAACAGGCTCTTTGGCCTATAATGTCTGTGCCTAACAATGATGCCAAGCTAAACTGATCTCATCTGCCTGCACATGATCCATTCCCTGCATATCCATGTGCCTATCTAAAAGCCTCTTATCTGCCATCACCACCAATCCCGTCTTTCCACGCACTCACCACGACTGTGTAAAAAAACCTGCCCTGCACATCTCGTTTGAACTTTGCCCCTTTCACCTTAAAGTTATGCTCTCAAGCCTTTCATACTGTATTTCCACCCTGGGGGAAAAAAAGGCCCTGTCTATCCTCTCATCATTTTATGTACTTCTATCAGGTTTCCCCACAACCTCGGACACTCCAGAGTAGTTATTAGGGCTAAAGGAATCAAGGGATATGGGGAAAAAGCAGGAACGGGGGTACTGATTTTAGTACCCCATAATCAGTGATCAGCCATGATCACATTGACTGGCCTACTCCTGTACCTATTTTCTATGTTCTATGTTTTTTATGTTTCTAAACAATCCAAGTTTGTCCAACCTTTCTTTATAGCTACATCCTCTAATCCAGACAGCATGCTGGTAATTCCTTGTATTCCTTCATTACCACCTCTTCCCCGGCCAACATTATGGGCTCCACCCTTCCTTGGTCATCTGTTGCCAGCCCTGCTTTGTTCTAGCCCTTTCCTACCTCCAGTTCCCTCCTCTCTACTTTCAGTCTGAAGGGTTCAGACCCGAAACGTCACCAATCCTTTTTCTATATCTGCTGCCTGACCTGCTGATTTATTCCAGCACTGTGTCTATCTTCAGCATTCTGGCAAACTTCCTCAAAACTGAATGTAAGGAATCAATTTCACAACCAATTCTGTTATTGTAAGAGATCAGTCACATTTGTTTTAGAAGAACAATGTCTTCTGAATACCTCAGTTAATAGTCAGATTTTCAAAGGTACAAGCTACTAAGCAGATTCATCACTGAGGATGTCATTTCTGTCTTGTTTTGGAAGATCAATACTTTGATGACTGTTCCTAACATGCCAAGAATATTTATGTACAAGAAGATAAACAGGCACGGTGGCACAGCGGTAGAGTTACTGCATTACGACTACGGGTGCTGTCTGTATGGAGTTTGTACATTCTCCCCGTGACTTGCGTGGGCTTCCTCCGAGATCTTCGGTTTCGTCCCACACTCCAAAGACGTATAGGTTTATAGGTAAATTGGCTTGGTATAAACGTAAATTCTCTAGTTGTGTGTAGGATAATGTTAATGTGCGAGGATTGTTGGTCGGCGCGGACCCGGTGGGCGGAAGGGCCTGTTTCCACGCTGTATCTCTAAACTAAGTGTTGGAGTAACTCAGCGGGTCAGGCAGCATCTCTGGAGAAAAAAGATAAGTAACGTTTTGGGTAAGAACCTTTCTTCAGACTGAAAGTAGAGGGGAGGGAACTGGAAGTAGGAAAAAATCAGAACAAGGAGCTCTCTCCCACTACTTTTAGATTCCGAGACCTGGACAAATCCGTTGGAGTCATGCAGTGAAATCCTCGCGAGTCATGCAAGCGAGTCTCCAAATTTGTTGTTATTTGTTGCTTGGCACACAATTTTGAGTGTTGCTTGCAGCATTGACACACAATATATATTTTAGATATAGCGTTGTGGAATCAAATTGCAATGAAACAGGCCCTTCGGCCTAACTTATCCATGCCGTTCAAGATGCCGCCTCTATGCTAATCCCATCTGCTTGTGTGCTTGTGTTTGGCTTATGTCTCCACCATCGAAGGGATATATATAGATATAGATATAACTATTTTTATTGTTTATTATTGTTTTTACATGGTACTATGATTGTGACCTTTTGTGCTGCAGTAAGTAAGAATGTAATTGTTCCCTTTTAGGACATATAACAATAAAACACTCTTGACTCTCACTCTCTCTTGATCCCTCTATACCTGTCCAAATGTTATTTAAATATCATTATAGTACCTTCCTCAGTTACTTCCTGTAATATCTTGTTCCATACACCCTCAGAGTGAAAAGGTTACCCCTCAGGTTCCTATTAGATCTTTCCCCTCTCACCTTAACCCTACGTCCTCTGCTTCTTGATTCTCCTACACTATTTCGGAAAAAGGGTGTCAGAAGGGTGTTCCAGACAATCATACAGTAAGTCGTATTTTGTCAATGCCATCCATCAGGGTAGAGCCCTGTTGAGATGTAGTTATCATGCTTGAGAGCCTGGGTTTGCTGTGAAGTGCCATCTGTTAGATCACTCGTTGGATTTACTCTGGCATTGCCACTAATTGGCTTTGCACCATACAAACTGAGTAGTGAGTCGTCCGACCTCTCCAGTTAACATCTTGTCTCATGTTATTACACTCTGCTTATTTCTTCCGCAGCTCATCCGTCCCTCATGCATTTCACCTTTCTTTTCCCAATTCAGTGAAGGAACATTATCCAATCTATAAAGTGTTGTTTTAAAGGCATGAATACAAAACAAAGGTTCTCGTCGAGATGAGATTTAAAAAAAAAACATATCTCGTTTAAAATTATTTTTGTTAACATAAGCAAATTGTTTCCCTGTGTAGGTTATATAGGTTGGAACTGTTAAATTATTTACCTGAATGCACCAAGCGGTGCATTACATTTTGCCGTCTTGAACCAGGTTGTAAATTGTGCCTGGTAAAATAAATGAAAGTGCAGGGATTTGTACACTTCTTTGTTTTGCCCGAGGCTTACTTGCATCGGGTTTTCAAGTCACGGGAGTGTTCAGGTTTCAATTTTGCGCGGCGACGCTGCGATTTGCATCATTTATATGGTTCACAGGTTACACAATAAGCCATGTATGCATGGGCTGGAGCCAAACTTTAAACAGTGAGCTTGCTTGTGGAAAAAAAAATGATGTATTCATAAATTCAAGGTATGCTGTGGCAATGCTTACTGTCACATGGATTCTGCTACCAAATCAGCTGCTAATCATTTATAATCATTCGATGTTCCTTGAATGATTGAACTTGGCCTCACAGAGGTCCACTTCAACAAAATAAAGTTATATTTAATTAATAAAGGAAATGTTAAAGGGTTTTGAGTGATTATGGTTTAAGAGAATGCGGTGGTGTGGGGAGATCGTTAAAATGCAATTGAGGTTATCGCTGTTCCCTCGGTACCCTGGGGCTTGTTTATCCAAGTATCTGCAGCTGTTAAACAATCTGTTAC
This sequence comes from Amblyraja radiata, assembly GCF_010909765.2. Lineage (NCBI taxonomy): Eukaryota > Metazoa > Chordata > Chondrichthyes > Rajiformes > Rajidae > Amblyraja > Amblyraja radiata. The sequence continues at coordinate 39,994,096 of NC_045969.1, read as the reverse complement.
TGGGAATTGAAAATACACTTTGTGCCCCCCTAATTATTGAGGAAACTAGACCAAAGTCTTTGCTGCTGAGCATTAAATCACACGAGTTTTATTTATGCTTCCCAATTTTTTTTTGTCTGCTTGTTGATCTATGATTTTCTAAACTGAATCGGAATTACATCATTTGTATTTAGAGGACAGATATGATTACTTTGCAGATGATAATAATACTTTGAATTGTTCATTAAGTACTTAGCAAAGTGTAAAGGAAGTGGACTAATATGCAGATACATAGACTATCTCTCTGGAGGCAGGAGTTGGAATCCCACCAGGGCAGCTGGGGAATTTGGATTCCAGCAATTAAATACAATAGAAATAAAAGTTTAGCATGAATCGTGGACCTACTGCATGAGGGTTAAACCTCATCTGGTCCATTAATGTCCTTCAGAGAAAGAAAGTCACAATCTTTATCTGATCTAGCACATATGTGACCAGAGCCATCAATGGTGTTGTTTCTTTACTGTCCTTTGCCAGTTAGTTCAGAAGCAGCCAAGGATAGAGAATTAGTATGTAGGAAGGAACTGCAGATGCTGGTTTACACTGAAGGTAGACACAAAGTGCTGGACTAATTCAGCAGGTCAGGCAGCATCTCTGGAGAAAAATTGTAGGTGATGTTTTGGATCGGAAACTTCTTCAGACCAAGGAGGAATCATAGAGGGGGAGCAGCGAGCGAGGGTGTTGCAGAACTCCTGTTGGAGAGAGGAGGAAAGCTTCTTCAAAGAACACATACCTTGAGGAGATTTCACAGTGGAACAGACAAAATGTGTCGGAAGGAACTGCAGATGCTGGTTTACTCTGTGATAGGCACCTAATGCTGGTGTAACTGAGCACTCAGCCGCATCTCTGAAGAAAAGGAATAGGTGACGGTTGAGACCCTTTTTTAGATCCTTTATGATCTGGTCTGAAGAAGGATCTCGACACAAAATGCCACCTATTCCTTTTCTCTAGAGAGGCTGCCTGACCCGCTGAGTTACTCCAACATTTTGTGTCTATATCCACAGAGAATAACCGCTGGCCTTTCCAGTGATGTTCACATCTTATGAATGCATAAAATCAAACATGCCTTGAAACTAATTGATGCAAAATGCATTTTGGTTCATTGGAGTGTAGGATGGGCAATACTGTAACAATGCCATCAGATTCATCAAATGTACTATAACAACATTTAAAAAAACATTTGGATAGGTACATGGATAGGAAAGGAGAGGATTATGAGCCAAACGTGGGCAGGTGGGACTAGTTACTGGGACACCTTAGTAGGCATAGGCAAGTTGGGCCGAGTGGCCAGTTTCCAAGTTGTATTACTCTATGACTATGATATAAAACAGCGTGGAAACAGGCCCATCGACCCAACCTGCCCACACCGACCAGCATGTCCCATCTACATTAGTCCCACCTGCCTGAGTTTGGCCGATATCCCTCTATCCTGTCCTTGTACTTGCCTAATGCAGACATATGCAGCAACTGCAAGAAAACAAAACACCATGTTATCACTTATTTGTTGGATGGTACCCCTCGCATAAGTTTGGTGCGTGTACAGATGTGGTGAAGATGTCTCTGTTTAGAGCATATTGCACACCATTTTATACTGCACACCTGTGGTCAAGCTACGGAAAGACAAGTTTGCAGAGACTAAAGGTGGCCTATAATTATGCCATGGGAACACTGCTAAGGAAACCTAGATGGTGTAGTGCTAGTAGCATGTTTGTGATTGCAGGAGTCAGTACTTTAGAAGCTATCTTAAGAAATCTTAAGATTTCTGCCCATGCATGCAGACTATTCCAAAAAAGCCTTGCAGATTATCCCTTGGCACTCCTTGCTTTTCCAAATGCACCAAGATCCTCTCCATCAGAAGCCTTCCCAGTAATATTTCCACCACTGATGTTATGTTCTGGTGTCTGTAGTTTCATGACTTTTCCTTGCAGCCCTTCTTAAACAAAAGCACCACCATTAACCACCCACTAGTCTTCTAGTATCTCACCCTTGGCTAAAGATGTTTCAAATGTCTCCGATAGACACAAAGTGCTGGAGTAACTCAGCGGGTCAGGCAGCATCTCTGGAGAAAATAGCTTGGTGATGTTTCAGGTCAGGACCTTTCTTCAGACTCTGAAGAAGGTCACCTGAAGAAGGGTCCTGACCCGGAAGGTCGCTTGTCCATTTTCTCCAGAGATGTTGCCTGACCCACTGAGCTCCTCCAGCACTTTGTGTGTATCTTCGGAATGAAACAGCATCTGGAGTTCCTTCTTATTACAGATGTCGCTTCCTAGTTTCCCACAATATCCTTGTTCGTACTTGATCAGATCGCTGGGACCTATCCACCTAAATATGTTTTAAATATACCTCAACTGTTTAATGTAAATGTTTTACAATGCTACATTCTTAATTTCCCTTAATTCATTAATTTATACAACCGTCTGCATTGTAAATACAGACAAGAAATATTAATTTAACACCTCACGCATTTCCTGTGGCTTCACACAGACACATTGATCCTTCAGGGGACCTATTCTTTCTTTGATTACCCTGTTACCCTTAATATACTTGTCGAATGTCTTGGGTTTCGCTTTTAACTTATCGCTAAAGCTATCTCATGTCCTCTTTATACCCTCCATAGATTTCCCATATTCAGTATATTCCTGCATTAGGAGCCAAGGTATATAGTGTTGGTAACTGCAGTTGATGCAAAAGATCAGACATTAAGTAGTGGGGCAGATCTGAAGAGCAACATGGCTGTTTCCTGCTCCCCTTTTCTCAGAGGGACCTCTAATCTTTGACACTGTTCGATCCAATTGTTTAGTGACTGCTGAAGCAAAGACTCTTCCTCACACTTGTCCCATGCAGCACTATCACTGAACATCACTGCTCTTGTGCAAATGCTGCAGATGCACAAAAGAGACAAATTGCTGCAGTTTAAGATGTGTCAGCAATTTGGAAGAGTACAAATAGAGTTTGGCAGATATGCAGTTATAATTTTGCGATTCAACAGTTTCATAAACAATTCTGACAGTGTTAACCACAAAGCAATAACTTTAACCAAAGGTTGAGGTTCGGCTTTACAGAAATAAAATCCCCCGGAGTAAACAATGCACGAGAAGCTTGAAAACGCTGAGTGAAGTAATGTTACTCAGATTAATATCATTGCTGTGTTATCAGATTTGCCCGGATGTATGTTTCTCCAACTGTTGTTACTTACATTCATTTTCCATGCAGGCCTCTACTTGAAATAGTCATTATTGGTTTGAATATATTCACATATCCTTCAAATGTATTATCAAGAAATGGATTCCAATCCATTCCCAGGGTGAATCATAGAACATAGAAAAGTACGGTATAGGAACAAGCCCGTGGGCTCACAGTATTTATGCTGAATATGATGCCAAGATAAACTAATCTCATATGTCAGCACATGATCCATATTCCTACATTCCCTGCAAATCCATATACTTATCTAAAAGCTTCTTAAACACCATTATTATAACTGTTTCCACTATCACCCATGACAGAGTGTTCCAAGCACCTACCACCCTCTGTGTAAAAACTTGCCCACAAACTTTGAACTTTGCCCCTTTCATCTTAAAGTTATGCCCTCTGGTCTTTGACATTTCCACCCATTTTCCACAAAAAGGGTTTTGACTGTCTACCCTGTCTATGCCATTTCAAGGGACTTGCATTCCTTAATGTTAAGTGTTTCTGTTGTTAAATCAGGTTTGACATATTTCCTGGGGCCCAGGGCGGGTGAAAGATGGCCAAAACACTTTCCTCTCCGTGACTGTGGGCTTAGTGCAATGGGATGATCAGAAGGAGTGAGATACTGGTTGGGATAGCATGGCGTTGATTAGTAGTAGGTCTTCTCTTCACTTGGTTGAGGTGAAGAAGTGGCCAAGAAGGCAAATCAAGGTGGTCAAGGGTTAATGAGTTGGTTGTGGTGGGATAGGGTTACGGTTAGTTTAGTTTAGTTTAATTTATTATCACATGCACAGGTACAGTGCATGCTATCCAGCCAGCAGAAAGACTATACATGATTATAATTGAGCCATCCACTGTGTATAGTTACACGATAAAGGGAATGACGTTTAGTGCAAGATAAAGTCCAGTAAAGTCTGATTAAAGATATTCCAGGGGATTTCTATGAAGTACATAGTAACTCAGGACCACTCTTTAGTTCAGGAGTTCCCAACCTTGTTCATCCCGTTTACCCCTGGCAACTTTAATAGCACATAACAATGTTATTTTACTTATTAATGAACAACTAATGATGAACAGATACCAGACCAAACACAGTCAGTCAATGAGAAAAAATATGTACAAATCCACAATCAACAAATTTACCTCCTTGGGCAGGCAAAATTTACCCCCTGTAGGTTGGGAACCGTTGCTCTAGTTGTTGATAGGATGGTTCAGTTGCCTGATAACAGCTGGGAAGAAACTATCTCTGAATCTGGAAGTGTGCGTTTTCACACTTCTGTACCTCTTGCGTGATGGGAGAGGGGAGAAAAGAAAACCGGGATAAGACTCGTCCTTGATTAAGCTGCTGGCCTTACGAAGGCAGTATGAAGTGTAGATGGAGTCAATGGAAGTGAGGTTGGTTTGTGTGATGGTGTGGGCTGCATCCACAATTTACTGCAAATTCTTGAGGTCTCGGATGGAGCTGTTCCCAAACCATGGCGTGATGCATTCCGATGAAATGATTTCTCCAGGGATGCTGCCTGATCCGCTGAGGTGCACCAGGATTTTTTTATTGTATTCCATTGATATACCAGCATCCGCAGTTCCTTGTTTCTATTTATTTGTGTTGTTTATTATGTTGTTTAAAGAGAACTATGTTTGCATACCTGTTGTGCTGTTGTAAGTAAGAATTTAAATGTTTCATTTCAGGACATATGACAGTAAAACATTCTTGATTCTTGACTTCATTATCACTCTGATCTTAACGGGACAACAAAGATAATGTGCACAAACTATAAACAATACATCTTTGCACCTTACATTTTCAGTATAGATTCAAATAATACATTTGCACACCTTCAATCCTTATGGAATACATTTAATGCTTGTAAAAAAATAAATTAAAGAATTCTGCCCAAACTTAGTTGTTTCATTATTTGACTATTTAAGCTTTCATGCTTGATGTTCTCCCTTGGCAGTAATAATACAAGGTTAATTTGCCACCTCAGCCTTAATATTGGAAGGTCACAAGAGTATAATTTGCATCCATGGACACAATGAGTGAGTGTCACTCTCCAGAGTATAGGAAGAGATAATGTGTAGCTGAATGGCAATACACTCGTGAGAATAAGGGAGACTTGAGAGAACAGGGATGAGAAAGAACAACGCAAGGAAAATCTAAGCAGCATTTCGACTGGACCAGTCAGGCAAGTTGCAGCTTCACAGTATGGAAGCTGATTGCTTTTGTTAAAGTCTGACCAAGCAGTCTGGGTTGGTTTGAAGCCTTTGGTCATTGGAAAATACTTTCGAAATGCAATTTAATGTCCAGACCATCATCCCTTACATTGACAGGTCAGCGCAGAAACTGGTGTTTGTCAGGAAATGTGTCACATGGTTTTTTGAGTTAATCCATCTGAGAAGCAAACAAAAGGATGTCGTAATCTAATGAACTGCCTGCAAAGGGGATTTTATTTTGCTATTGCACATCTTGCTTGCCAGCCGATTGTGCTGGAAAATGGGCACCGAGATGGAATATATCTGATTTAAATTAGTGGCTGGACAATAACTGGTGGGAAATTGGGTGCATTGTGAAATGGGCTGCCAATTCACTGTCAAATTACACCCTGTAGTCTTCGGAACATGCAATCTCTCTATTTCCTTTGTACCTAAAATATATCCATCAAAGAGCACACAGGCACATACACGGATGCTTTGTAATGCAAGTCCAGACTGCTGCTGCCGACTTATCAAAAAGGTAGAAAAATAAAAACAAAATACAAAATGCAGGACTAGAGGGTCTGAGCTATAGGGAGAGGTTGAGTAGGCTGGGAACTCTTGGATCCTTGGAGCGCAGGAGGATGAGGTGAGATCTTATAGAGGTTTATAAATTCATGAGAGGAATAGATTGGGTAGATGCACAGAGTCTCGTGCCCAGGGTAGGTGACTCGAAGACCAAAGGACATAAGTTTAAGGTGAAGGGGAAAAGATTTAATTGGAATTTGAGGAGTAACTTTTTCACACAAAGGGTGGTTGGTGTGTGGAACAAGTTGCCAGAGGAGGAAGTTGAGGCAGAGACTATCCCAACATTTAACAGACAGTTATGGGCCTGTCCCACTTAGGCGACTTTTTAAGCGACTGCAGGAGACTATGCAGTCGCCACATGATCGCCGCATGTTAGCGGGTGGTTGCCGGGGATTCGCCTTCATGGTCGTGAGGATTTGCCACATTTTGGGAACTAGTCACGGCCTCATTATGGTCGCCGAGAATATTTCAACGTTGAATGAAGTCGCCATGGAGATTAGTGAGAATTCTCGAGCCAAAAAACAAATCTGTCGCGTAGTGCTCATCCAAGAAAGGTTCCAAAGTTACAGCGTAAACATAAGTTTTTCAAGGCAACAATGTACTCATTGATTGTCTCATTCTGCTTCAGGTTTCTAGTGCCAAATTTATAGCTTTCTGCAATTTCCAGAGGCTTTGGGTTGAAGTGCTCCTCCAACTTCTTCACAATGTCATTGAATGGCACGTCTTTTGCCTTTAAGGGTGCAAGGAAATTCACGAGCGTGCCGTACACTTCAGGACCGATCTCCGTGAGCAGAATCGCTTTCATGCGTTTGCAAACGGCCTTATTTGTTTCAGCCACTATCTCTCTTTCACCACTAATCTCCAATATATTGTTTGCCATGAAAAACATGTTTGCTTTCTCCATATAGGAGCAGAACGGCTCTCTACTCTTGTCAATAGTCCCAAGGTTTCCAATGTATCCCGTGGACGCTGCCATCGTGTCGTCCTCTTTTTTTAAAATAAAAGGTCCATTGAAAAACCCCGAATTCCTGTCTGTTCTGGTGTAACAATTCACCTAAAACTTAGCTGTACAAAGGCTATTCAGCTTGAGGAATTCAACAAAAAAAACTAAAATGTCTAAAATGTTATACACTCCCAAGGACAACATCTTCCCACGTAGACACAACATAGAGATAGCCCGACAAACTCTTGCCAATTTATCCAGCTGCTGTTTTAAACTACAGTCTCCTGCATAGAAGGATCTGCAGGCCTTTCATGTCCAGCTCGCAAACAACTGCGACACAATTCCGTATCTACTGTTTAAAACTTGGTTAGCGGCGCGACTCACGTTGCAGCGGCCTCTGCAGTCCGTCTGTATTTTGTTATTTTCTGTCTCGTTTGAATGTAGTTTTTATTTTTATTTTTTTGTGTATGTGTGTGGGTATGTGTGTGGGGGGCGGGGGGTGGGGGAAACTTTAAAAAATCTATCCCCTGCACGGAGAACCCGGCCTTTTCACTGTCGGGTCTCCGTTGTCGTTGGGGCTGCACCGTGGAGCGGCCTCCAGCAGGAACGACCTGGGGCTCCAGTCGCGGAGCCGGCGGACCTACTCACCATCATGGAGCTGGCCGAGTTGGGAGCGGGAGGAGCGGTGGTGGCGCGCTGCTGCGACCCAACCCCGGGGATTCGGAGGCGTACCGCAGGTCTGGCAGACGGGAACACCGGGAGCCCGCGGATCCCTGCTGGGAGACAGCTTTTCGGGGCTTCCCCAACGGCGACTTCACCCGCCCGAGTTGCAGGGGTTGAAGAGTTCCTGGAGCGGGGCCTTACATCATCGCCCCGCGTGGCTTGGAATGGCTGCGGGACTTTGCCAGCGCCCGCCCGGGGCTCCAACACCAAGACCCGGTGCGTGGCCTTGCATCACCCGGCGCGGCGTTAATGGCCGCGGGACAATTGCCATCGCCCACTGGGGACTTTGACTTTGACTCTGACATCGGGAGGGGAATGGGAAGTGCAGGGGAGAGATAAGTTTTTACCTTCCATCACAGCGAGGAGGAGATGCGCTGTGATGGATGTTTGTGTAAATTGTGTTGTGTCTTGGTTCTTTTTTGTGTGTATGACTGCAGAAACAAAATTTCGTTTGAACCCCTTGGGGTTCAAATGACAAATAAATTGTATTGTACACTGTTAAGCAATACTGCATGTTGCACTGTATTTAAAGGATGAGTTCACAGACTCTATCCCATCCTCGTCGCCAATTTTGTTATATTCCGGACAGCAGAATGAATAACAACTTACACGCAGGCTGGCTGGATCACAAGAGAGATTTATTACCCAACATCCCCTACTTATATACAACACCAACTCATTAGCATATACATGAATATGCATGCATACATTACAGACAGGTACATGGATAGGACAAGTTTGGAGGGATATGGACCAAATGCGGGCAGGTGCGAATAGTGTTGTTGGGACGTGTTGCCCAGTGTGGGTAAGTTGGGCCAAGGGGCCGGAATCTATGCTGTATCACTCGATGACTTTATCACCGTTTTGGGGTTTGCTGTCAAAAATTCTTAATTAACTCCTTAGCCCCTCCTCTGTTGAATTCTAAATTTATCCCAGTCCTCTGGTTTGTCACTTCTTCTGACTAATTTATATGCCTCTTCCTTGGACTTAACACTATCCTTGACTTCCCTCTTCAGTCACGGTTGAGCCGCCTTCCCAGTTTAAAAATATAAAAATGATATAAATTGAAACTACTGAAAATTTCAGTTGCTGTCAGATTTAATAATAATAATAATAAATTTTATATTTAATGGGCGCCTTTCATACAAAATCTCAAGGACACCTTACATAGTAATCGGAATAAAAACATATAATCGGAGTAAAACAAGCAATTAAAGACATCACAATGACACAAATTAAAAACAGAATTCAATCCAAAAACAGAAAATCAAAAACACAGTGTGAAGAGAGAGCAGCGGCAACCAAATCGTGCCAGCGTCCACTCTCTCTTCACGGCAGCCATCTTGGACACAGACCTACAAGACCACAGTCAGACAAAAAAAAATCATCCCCCCACAGTGGATAGCACTGTGGAGGAAGGCACAATGTCCAGTCCCCACCCCATGTTCACCCCAAAGTCAGGCCTATTGAGGCCACCGCAATTGCCTCTACGGAGGCCCGATGTCCCTGGCCGTTCTCACCGGGTGGTCTTGCCCCGGCGTCGGGAGAGTCCTTTCGGCGGCTGGGCCACTTGGAACGGCCGCTTCTTGGTTGGAGCCCGCGGCTGCCGAAGCCGACAAGGCCGCGTCGGTTTGGCGCTCCTAGGCTCCAGATGAAAAAGTCGGCGCCCCGCTCTCCTCACTGCCGCCTTGCCGCCTCTACGCACGCCGTCTCTCCGCACGCCGCCTCTCCGCTCCGCAAACCCGCAGCCCGGAGATGTTGCTCACGGCGGTCCAGCTCGCCAGAGCTCCAGCGCGGCGACCCAGGCAAGGCATCGCCCGCTCCGCTCCGCTCCGCTCCAGCGCTCCAATGCAGTGCCGCCACGCAGGCCGAGGTGCTGGGTGGTTCCCGCCAAGAAACGGCGCTCCAAGCCCGCTGGTAGGCCACGACGACGGGTCGACGGGCAGCCCGGAAAAAAGGCTGCCACACCGACCAGGTAGGGACCTATAAATAAAGTAACACCTACCCCCCCACATTAAAAGACCATATCCCCTACAAACAAAAAAACAGGACTCACTAAAAACTAAAAAAAAAAAACGAATTTAAGACGGACGGCTGCTGCTAGCAGCCGTTCACCAAGATGGCTCCTCCTCCTCCGATTTGGTGTAAAGCTTTGGTAGTGACTGCCATATTCTGTGGCCAGATATGAAGAAGACTACTTTTGAGCATGAAACAAATTGGCATCTTCAAGGTATTTTTCAGATGTCTTCACAAATCTTGAATCCAGAAGCTGTGATAATCCAGGAAATTACAATGCAGCAAAATATACCGCAGGCTTCAAAGTATTAATTGTGGAATACAACTGTAAGCTTTAGACAGCGCCCTGATTTGGTGAGATAGTGAAGGGAAGTTTTAAAGAATCTTTACCGGCTGGCGATGCAGTGATGCAGCAGGTAGTGCTGCTGCCTTACTGTACCAGAGACCTTGGTCACCTTACTGTCTGGGTGGGGTTTGCACATTCTTCCTGTGACCATGTGTGTTTCCTTTTGCTTGCTCTGATTTCCTCCCGCATCACAAAGACGTGCGGGTTTATAAGTTAATTGGTATCTATAAATTAGCCCCATTGTGCAGGGAGTGGGTGCGAAAATGGAAAAAATGAATTAGTGTGAACGGGTGATCAATGATTGGTGTGGACTTGGTGGGTGGAAGGGCCTATTTCCATGCTGTATTTCTGAATCAGTCTCACCTGAATATATATGAGCTAATGCAACGTCTGTTATGATTATGAAGTGTAGCTGCCAATAGCCAGGATGATGAATGTATTTCCTTCCAGCATGCTGAATGCTAGTCTTTAATTTGCTGCAGTGTGTTTTGGTGACAATGTGTTTTGTGTCTCAGAATTGAACGATATTACCTATGCAGTGCAGCTATTATTGGGATTTGAGAACGAGGTGTATTTAGCAGCTCGCTTAATATGTGATTCCTGCATTGTGCTAACCAAAACAGCACAACTAACCATGTGTTGCAGCTTACTCAGTTTCTTGCCTGAGTGTAGAAACATGGAACTGTAGATGCTGGTTTACAAAAATAAGACACAAAGTGTTGGAATAATTCAGGGGGTCAGGCAGCAGCTCTAGAGTACATTGATAGGTGACGTACTAGGTCGGGATCCTCTTCAGACTGAAGAAGGATCCCGACCCAAAAACATCACCTGTCAATATTCGCCTGATGACAAGGTGAAATCAATTGTAACTGTCGTCACTTCAGGGAATCTTGGTACCAAAAGTGCTTACAGCTTGGTGTTATGTTGGGTGTAGATGAAGGTCTTCAAATAGATTTCTGCGGAGAAGGTCCTGTTCTTTTGAAATGCACTTAAAGATGAACATTCAAACCAGGGTTTGCAGTTTTAGAGGATCACAGCGTGGAAACAGGCCCTTCGACCCACTGAGCCCACGCCAACCAGCAATCCCCGCACAATAACACAATTCTACACATTAGGGACAATTTTCAATGTTTACAATCTTCCCAATCGTTTTGTTCTGGTATTGATTGCAATTTGACTCAGTATTTCGAAGTTAAGCAGAGTGCTATTGTTTCCTCTGTTGCTGGTACTGCATGGAGTGTGCACACAAGGACACTTCGACGAACACCTGGAAAGGAAAGAAACCCTGAGCCCTTCGAGGTGGCTGAACTGGAGAAGGTCCTGCAGGGCCTGAAATGTGGAAAGGCAGCAGGTTATGATAACATCTCTCCAGAGTTCATGAAACACCTGGGCCCCCGAGCTCTAACCTGGCTGACCCAACTCTACACTAGGGCCATACAGACTAACTCCATCCCAAAGATATGGCGAACAGCAAAAGTCATTGCTATACCAAAACCTGGCAAAGACGAAAAACTACCAGCAAGCTACCGCCCAATCTCTCTACTCTGCGTCCCACTCAAAATCTTAGAACGCCTTATACTACAACGTATATCTCCAGGAGTAGAAGAGATTCTTAATGTGGATCAGGCAGGTTTCCGCAAGGACCGCAGCACAGGAGAACAAGTTCTGACCCTAACCACCTGCATTGAAAACGGCTTCGAGAACAAACTGAAGACCGGGGCAGTGTTCCTTGATCTCACCGCAGCCTATGACACTATGTGGCATAAAGGTCTCCTCCTAAAACTATCAAGATTATCACAGGAACAATCCGCTCAACACCACTCCCCTGGCTCCCTGTCCTATCCAACATAGCCCCTCCACACATCCGGCGAGTAGTCCTCACTCAAAGGATGCTCCAAAAGACCAAAAACTCCCCTCACCTGCCAATTCACATGGACATCTTCAACCCACCCACTGCTCGACTTCCATCTAGACGACCAATTTGGAAGAACCCACCACCAGCTAATTTCACCATCCAATCAGCTTGGAAAAAGGAATGGGAGTCCAAGGACGTCCCAAATAAACATCTGGTGTCAGACCCCACACTACCGGTCCCTGGCACCAATCTCCCAAGGAAGCAGTGGACGACGCTGAATAGATTCAGGACTGGACATGGCCCCTGCTTGGCCAGCCTTCACAAATGTGGCAGCAGTCCAACCCCACGGTGTGCTTGTGGAGAGCAGCAAACAATGCAACACATCATTGAAGCATGCCCTCAACAAAGACTCAAAGGAGGACTTGTCACCCTTCATACAGCAGATCAAGAGGCAACTGCTTGGCTAAAGGACTTTGCATTCGCTAAATAAATAAAATCAAGTTAATTTGGGATCTGTCAAGGGATGAACGACGTCCTTCTGTGCAATTCTATTTCATGATTCAAAGATAGGCGTAGATGGGGTAGACAGTCAGAACCTTTTTTCCAGGGATGAAATGTCTAACACAAGAGGGCGTAGCGAAAATGTGAGAATGAGAAAGTATAATGAAGATGTGCGGGGCAAGTATTTTTACACTGAGTGGTGGGGGCCTAGAATGCATTGCCGGGGTGGTGGTGGAGGTGGATACGATAGTAGCATTTAGGAGGCTTTAGATAGGCACAGTGTTGGGATATCCAAGATGTTATCTCGTGGATATCTAGTGGTGGGAAATTTAAGATGATAAAAGTCATGCTCTTCCAGTCCGTAGTCCTCCCTACAGCCCTCTATGCCAGTGAGACATGGAAAATCAGTGTGAAGATGAAAAAGAAATTGGATGCATTCCAACAACGCTGCTCGAGGAAGATGCTGAAGAGTAGCTACAGAGACAACATCACAAACTAGGAAATCTACCGGCAAACTGCAACAAAGACTCTCAGCCAGGACATAGAGGTACGCAGGATGAAATTTGCAGGACATGTACTCTGAATGTCACCAGAACGTGCACCTAAGATAGCAATGACATGACATGACAAGGTAAAGTGGCCGAACAAAACTCATATGGAGGTGAACATTCTAGAAGGATTTGGAAGCCCGAGACGCAAGCCTATGGAGGGTGGAATACGTCGCACATAACCGAACAGAATGACGAAAGCTTGCTGCCCGATGCACTCAACAGTGTGGGAGGAACTAAGTCTAAGTAAGCAAGATAGGCACATGGAAGTGCAGAGAGTAGAGGGATATATATCATGTACACGTAGATGAGATCAGTTTCATGCGCCAATCCAGTTGGTAGGTGCGAGGGTAGCGGTGAATATGCGACACGGAGAAAAGACGTATCTCCGTCCAGGTAAGTGACTGAAAACGGTTTCCCCCTATTCCCCACCACCACCACCCCCCACATAAGACATAATGAGAAACATTAAAACATGCATTTAGACGCACTAAAAATAACAAAAAAGGCGAAAAGACTGAGCTGCTGGCGAGGCAGCCACTGTGGTGGCGGCACCTGATGTTCAATATTATGTGTTATATGTTTAGGACAGGTCATTTTAAACGTCATTTTCCCAGAATTCTTCACGACAGAGATTTACAGGGGACCACGGGGGACATTAACTGCTGAAAAATGCTCCTTTATGGTGAAAGTGGAATTTACAGGGAAACGCCAGCTATTCCACACTTTACCACTTACCTCAGGAAGTTTGGCAAATAATTATAGAAAACCTGGTTGAAGGCAAAGTTTTGAAAGTGATATCCTGTTGGATTCCATTGTTGAAATGCACCCAAAGTTCAATGATGAAGCATGAACTTGCTACAATTCTCCAACAGTTATTTTTTCCTGATATTGTTTGCAATCCTTATTACATATCATTTTTTTTTTAATGTTTCCAAATGTCAGGGGTATTCAGAAACATTGAAGTCCTGTGACCAGTGGCGAATTTGGGTACCCCGTTGTGCCGGCTTCCAAAATATTTTGCAGCCTTTTTCATAAGTTGATAAGTTATAGGATCAGTATTAGACCATTCGGCCCATTGAGTCTACCCTGCCATTCAATCATGGCTGATCTATCTATTCCTCTCAACCTCATTCCGCTGCCTTCACCCCATAACCTTCGACACCCTTACCAATCAAGAATCTGTCAATCTCCACTTCAAAAATACCCAGCGACTTGGCCTCCACAGCCATTTGTTGCAATGAATTCCACAGATTCGTCACACTCTGACAAAATAAATACCTTCTCATCTCCTTTCTAAAGCTACGTCCTTTTTATTCTGATGCTGTGCCCTTTGGTCCTAGACTCTCCCACGAGTGGGATCATCCTCTCCACATCCACTCGATCTAGGCCTTTCACTATTCAGTAAGTTTCAATGGCGTCCCCCCTCAAACTTAAACTTCAGCGAGTACAGGCCCAGAGCCATCAAATGCTGATCATATGTTTTTGTGGTTGGAGATTATTCTGGTCCATGCATGTGAAGGCCTAATGCTGTGCTGGGCCTTACTATTTTGGATCAGCATAGCACTTAATAATAATGGATGGGATTTATATAGCGCCTTTCTAATACTCAAGGCGCTTTACATCGCATTATTCATTCACTCCTCAGTCACACTCGGTGGTGGTAAGCTACTTCTGTAGCCACAGCTGCCCTGGGGCAGACTGACGGAAGCGTGGCTGCCAATCTGCGCCTACGGCCCCTCCGACCACCACCAATCACTCACACACATTCACACACATTCACACACAGGCAAAGGTGGGTGAAGTGTCTTGCCCAAGGACACAACAACAGTATGCACTCCAAGCGGGATTCGAACCGGCTACCTTCCGGTTGCCAGCCGAACACTTAGCCCATTGTGCCATCTGTCGTCCCTTCAAAGGCAAATGGAGACTGTCAGAATGCAAATGGATGTCTATAAAGGGCCTGTCGTGGGGTGACACCTGTATGGTCGTGAGTAGTCGCCCAAAGTCATCTTTACCTGGTCGCCGCTGGATTTTCAATATTCTGAACATTTTCGGCGACCTGCTGCGACTATGATGGGAAGTTGCCGAAAAAAACACGTAAGTGAGACAGGCCCTTAAAGTCTCTTGAGGGCATATATATCGGTGGCCACTGCATATAGCTTATTGTTTTCACTGAGCTCCTGCCCATTACATCATGTGGCTAACATAATAGAATATAGAACATATAACAGTACAGCACAAGAATATGCCCTTCAGCCCACAATTTCTGTGCCAAACATGAGGCCATGACCATAACCGATCTACTTGCACGTAGCCCACATCCCTCCACTCCATGCACATTCATGTGCCCATCCAAAAGTCTTCTAAAAGCCACTAACGTACCTGCCTCAAACGCCACCCCTGCCAGCACCAAATGGTAGAAAGTAAACTTGATGGCCCTTGCTCTTCACTCAGTGATTGTCTTCTATGTTCCAAATTGTCTCTGTCCCCACCCCCACCCCCTCCTCCAACCAAATACTAATGTTGCTGCTTCCAATGCGAATCTTCAAACGACAAGATGGCACATGCATACATATCACTGTTCAAAACAACAATCATCAAGCCTCACTTTCAATTGTAACTGGGCAGTGAAGTGGTGCAGCTGGCAGAGCTGCCGCCTCACAGTTCCAGAGACCGGGTTAGATCCTGACCTTGGAGGATTGGAGTTTGCACGTTCTCCTTGTGACCATCTGGGTTTCCTCCTGGAGCTTGTTTCCTCCCACATCCATCAAGGGCCTGTCCCACTTTGCGATTTTTTTCGGTGACTGCAAACGTCGGTGACTGGCGCCCTAAAAACCGTCAAGTTGTATGACACTCCGCGTCACTGTCACGTCAAGCTACGACACTCCATGTCACCCGCCTTCACAACACAAGAAGGTTATACCGAAGTATAATAATCACATTGGAAATGAACTTATCTACGATAAATCTAAGGACCAATAGCTTTTTAATGGATAAGCCGCCGCTTTATCTGGCCATCACCCGCAGGACAGCGTACATAAGCGTGTGACAGGGCGCACAACATGATAAGACACCTAGATGTCGCCTGAAGATTTTGAACATTCCAAAATCCAGGGGCGACAGGGAGACATTGCGCGTCACTACATGCGTCACCCCGCGTCACGCCCCGACCACGCCGTAACAACCTCTTTTCAGGCTGTCGCCGAAAATGTCGCCCAAGTGGGACCTGCCCTTAAGATGTGCAGGTTTGTAGGTTAATTGATCTCAGTAAATTGCCCCTGGCGTGTAGAGAGTGGATGCTAAAATGCAATAAGATTTAACTTTGTGAAGAGGTGATCAATGGTTGACGTGGGCTCGGGTGTGCAGTTTCCATGCTGTATCTTTCTATCAATCAATTAAACAATCAATCAATCAATATTAGGAATAAGCCATAAATTTGTCCTTAATAATACTGCCCACAAATAACTGCCCAGCAGCATAATAGGCTCCATAACGTATGGAGCTCTGTGCAATTCCTACCTTAATACCAACAACCATCAAAGCCCAGGATAAATTGTAGCCCCTTCAATAGAAAGGTAATTAGAGCAAGGTATGAAATGGATAGCTAATTTGTGACTGCCTGACTTCATCACACGAGCAGTTAAAATTAGCTCATAATTAATCTGCCTTACAGTTCCTTCTTGAACAGCCAGTGGTACAAAATATAAATTTGTAGGAATAAAGTTAAAGAAGCATACAAACACATTACCATTAACAACAAAGTATACTGTGGTAATCCCATTCATCAGCATACAAGATTGCATTTAAAAATATATATATTAAACCTTTACTGAATTTCATAAAACCTTGTGGAATTTCCTCAAAAATTAATTCAAATATTAACCAATAAAGTATAATATTTTGCAGTAACATAAATAGTTGGGAAATATGTTTGCCTTTCCATTACTAAACTCATGTCAAAACCTCACACCAGACATGAAATGAACAGTTTTCAATTGTTTTTCAAATCCATTCTATTCAGATTCAAGAACAGATCATCTATAAAATTATAACCTTGTCATGTCTTTGGATATAGATGGTCAACACGTAAATTTACATTTAAACTGTTGTTTTTACAATACAGATGCACTTATTACTGAATCTGACACAAAAGAATATAAATTTCCTCAGACATTTTGGAATGAACTGATAACATAGAAACATAGAAACATAGAAAATAGGTGCAGGAGTAGGCCATTCAGCCCTTCGAGCCTGCACCGCCATTCAATATGATCATGGCTGATCATCCAACTCAGCATCCTGTACCTGCCTTCTCTCCATACCCCCTGATCCCTTTAGCCACAAGGGCCACATCTAACTCCCTCTTAAATATAGCCAACGAACTGGCCTCAACTACCTTCTGTGGCAGAGAATTCCAGAGATTCACCACTCTCTGTGTGAAAAATGTTTTCCTCACCTCGGTCTAAAAGATTTCCCCCTTATCCTTAAACTGTGACCCCTTGTTCTGGACTTCCCCAACATCGGACACAATCTTCCTGCATCTAGCCTGTCCAACCCCTTAAGAATTTTGTAAGTTTCTATAAGATCCCCCCTCAATCTTCTAAATTCTAGCGAGTACAAACCGAGTCCATCCAGTCTTTCTTCATATGAAAGTCCTGACATCCCAGGAATCAGTCTGGGGAACCTTCTCTGTACTCCCTCTATGGCAAGAATGTCTTTCCTCAGATTAGGAGACCAAAACTGTATGCAATACTCCAGGTGTGGTCTCACCAAGACCCTGTACAACTGCAGTAGAACCTCCCTGCTCCTATACTCAAATCCTTTGTTCGAGCATCTTAACTCTGACTTCTTCACATGACTGAAAATGCCTAGGCCCGCTCATTACTTCACGCAGAGCTCTATTTCTTGCAGCATATAAATCCTCCATTAAAGTTTTTATTCTTGGCTGGACATATTCACCTTGTCCCTTATCAGAGGAGAGAGTCCAATTCTGTCGGACCAATTTAACACCACTGGAGCTTTGAATTATCATAGTAGCAAGTCAAATCTCTGTTGGATTACTGTAAATTTATAATCTCAATATTAGTCGCTTCAATTGACCATACATCAATTGTTAGATATAGTTTCCCAGAAAAGATTTTCACCTATGTTTTATGTCAGAAAACATTGTGAGATTAAACTAAATATGTTAAATATCTCTGAATATTCTGTCTGAAGAAAAATCCCAACCCGAAACATCACCCATCCATGTTCTCCTGAGATGCTGCTTGACCCATTGAGTTACTCCAACACTTTGTGGGTTTTTTTTGTAAACCAGCATCTGCGGGTCCTTGTTTCTACACGATACTTAACAAAGCAAGTCCTCCACATATAAATTCAAAGTAGCTTTATGGTGGTTTAGACGCAGACAGAAGCTATAAAATTCAGCCTGCACAGTTCCTTGATGGGACTAAACTCAATTCAGCATAGATTTGCGGAAACTATAGAAATATAAAACTATCCTCCATTGATACTAACTTTCACCCTGTTCACAGTATTTCACAAAAGGCAGGCTGCATTTGAAATTTGGTTAATTGAGTTCATAATGTAATGAGAGAATCAAGTTGCTTCATTGTACAGAAAGGTAGCCTTAGTAGTCTGAGATCATGAATGTCCTCTGTAGTCTGATGTTATTCTAAAATAGACTGCTGATATCCATTTGTTATTGTCCACTTTATCTTTTTTATCATTCTGAAATTAGCATACATATTTCCCTTGGACATTAAAATGATTAAGGAATTCATCCCATTATCCTATTAATTTCAAGTTTAAAATTCTTCATCAGCAGAGGCAAATAAATGATTGTTATATTACTGACAACTATCTGTTTTCTTTTAATTGTCCATTTGCAAAATATTGGCAACATGATAAGCTAAATACTGCTGGGGAATTTTTGGCTAAGCATTCGACCTGAATTCCACCATCATCTTATGGGCCTATCCCACTTAGGCGACTTTTTAGCCAATTGCAGGAGACTATGCAGTCGCCACATGGTCGCCATATGTTCGCGTGTGGTTACCAGGGAGTCGCCTTCATGATCGTGAGGAGATCCCGCATTCTGGGAACTAGTTCTGGCCTCATTATGGTTGCCACGGATTTATCAACATGTTGAAAAATTAGCGGCGACCAGAATGAAGCCGCCATGGAGAGTAGCGAAAAATCTCGTGCCGTAGGTGGGTCGCCAGGAGGGTCTAGTGGGTTGCCAGAGCTCGAAGGTTCTCGTAGGTTCTTGTAGGTTGTAGCCGGTGCTGACCGATGAATTTCATTGGCTCAATGGGAGAAAAAACGTAAGCAGTAGTTACCGACCGGTAATGTTAAATGGCCTGGCTTCTTAAAAGTTGTATCCACTCCTCCTCCCTCCTTCTGCCCCCTTCTTCCACCCCCCCCCCCCCCACCACACCGCCACCCCCCCTCTTTTAAAGGACTTACCGTACACTGTGCTTTAGCCGTCTTAATTACAGCGCCAACCTTCCTGTTCATCGCGGTGTGTGTCTGTATCACCTTGGCTTTGCGACGTGTGAATTTCACTCAGACAGTGCACTCCTGCTTGCCCTGTCCCCCGCCTGCATAACGGGTTGGTGAAGGAAACAATGTGTGTGTGTGGGTGTTCCACGCTGTCAGTCGCTGTTCCAGTTGCTGTTTTTTCAGGCGACTGCCGGCAACTTAACAGTTGCCGGCAGTCGCCTGTCATGCACGCACAACTAATACTGTGGATCATGTGTAGGAAGTATCTGCAGATGCTGGTTTAAACCGAAGATAGACACAAAAAGCTGTAGTAACTCAGTGGGACAGGCAGCATTTCTGGAGAGGAATGGATGACGTTTCGGGTCGAGACCCTTCTTCAGACTGTGTATGTACCGTGTACCAGTATGTACCAGTACCGGAACATACCATGTACCGTGTATGTACCGTGGGAAGCTGTAGTAACAAAGCGGCAATCTCAAATGCTGCATTTTATTCCTTGCAAAGCGACAGTCTTCAGTCAAAATATTCTTTCATTGATCAGTCGACAGGTAGCTTGCCTATGGACATGCCAAGAAGGCAATATTATTTTATTATAATATTATTTTATTATTTTATTTATAATATTACTTTATTACAATATTATTTTATTATAATCTCCCAAGGCAGCATATTCTATTGTCAACCAGCCTAGGTAAAAAGTGACAAGACTCACAGCAGCAAAATTCAAGCAAAGAGCTGTCTTTTGCCCATAAATTTGAATTCTACCTTGCATTATCCTAGACCTGTCAAGTGCTTTCTCTCAGCTTAATGGATATGGTGTGACAATTACATCTATAAAATTTAAGTAACATTTCTGTGGGGGGGGGGGGGGGAAACCTGTCTTTTCACACTCTACAAGTCTAGTTTCAGCTTTCTCAGCCAATACTGTGGGTTAAGGAAATTGGAGCCATGATATAAACATTTGACAACCCTCAGATATAACTACAGATATTGCTTTTATCACGATGCTCTCAAATATAAGTGGAGCAACAACACATTTTAATATGGTTTATGTCCTTGTGTTGTTTCTTGAGGGATAATAAATAAAGATTTAATATTTTGTTGTGTGATGGTGTCTTATTTCAAAGGCAGCTTTAATTCCATACAAATCTGAACTGCAGAATTGGAAGAAAAAAACAATCAAAAGGGAAGCATTTGAAATATGTTTTTGGATAGAAAATGGCTTTCTGAAAAATGCCAAAAGACACTTGAAGGGGAAGTTCTGTCTTATAACCCTGCTACATTTTAAGAGATAGTAAAGTCTTACCATATACAGTAATAGATTGCACAACAAAAGGCCACATTAATCCCAACCTTTTAAGACTCTTAAAATCTATTTCCCTTTGCATTCTTTTCCAACAAGAGGTGTGATGAACTCAAATGTGCTGCACATTCAATCTGTCATCTGCTTCTTCTGTCTGCCACTCAGCCATTGTGTTATATAATCTGTTAGATTAATGTCATCACTGCAAGAAATTGAAACCTTCCCTCATATTTCAAAATAATACCTATCAGGGTTAATACCGTGGTACTGTTGACAGATGAAAAGGAGAATTGTGCAAATAGCAGAATAGGTGGTTGGTCTGTGAAGCAAAAAGACCGTGAGCAGAACTTTAATAAAATAGCGAAATAGGGCAGGTGCTGAAAACTGTGAAGCTCAGTGCAAGGACATCCAGTTATTCTACATTCTACACTGAATTGCACTGAACACCAACCTATCCCTCAATGTCACCAAATCAAAGGAGATTATGATCGTCTTCAGGAAGTGAAGCGATACACATACATTGACGCTGCCAAAATAGAGATGGTTGAAAGATTCCAAGTTCTTAGGAATAAATATCACTGGGAAATTGTCTTGGACCAGCCATTTCAAAGCACTGATCAAGAAGGCACACCAATGCCTCTACTTCCTTACAAAGCTTAGGAAGGCCAGCATGTCCCCAACAATCCTCACCTACTACAGATGCGCTGTAGAACCATTTTATCAGGATCCATCATAGCATGGTTTGGGAACAGCTTCATTCAAGACCACAAGAAATTGCAGCGAATTGTGGGCGTAACCCAGATTACCACACAAACCAACTTCCCTTCCATTGACTTCATCTACACTTCATGCTGCCTCAGCAAGGCCACCAGCCTAATCAAGGACTAGTCTCACTCCAGTCACTCCCTCTTCACCCATCTCCCAGCAGCCAAGAAGTGCAGAAGTGCGAAAACACATACCTCCAGATTCAGGGACAGTTTCTTCACACTGTTATCAGGCAACTGAACTGTCCTTTCCCCAACTAGAGAGCGGACCTGACCTCCCATACACCTCACTGGAGACTTACAACCAATCTTTAATCGGACTTTCTGGACTTTATCTTGCACTAAACATTATTCCCTTTATGCTGTATCTGCACACTGCGGGGATATGAATACAATCAACAATAATGTTGATTGTAATCATGTATAGTCTTTCCGTTGACTGGATAGCATGTAACAAAAAAGGCTTTTCACTATACCTTGGTGCACATGACAATAAACAAAGACTAAACTAAACTAAAGCACTGGGGACTTTAGACATTTGTTTTGTTTTGCACTCACTTTTTTTATTGAACTTTTTTAATGCTTTTATTCTGTTATTTATTGAGTACTGTATTTACAGACTTGTTATGCTGCTGCGTAATTCCATAGTCCTGTTTCAATACAGTACTTTAGTTTAGTTTAACTTTTGTTTAGTTTAGCTTAATTTATTGACACGTTTACCGAGGTACAGAAATAAAGCTTTTGTTGCATGATAAAGGGCCTGTCCCACTGTACGAGATAATTCAAGAGTTCTCCCGAGTTCTCCCCTGATTCGTGCTCATGTAATGTACGTAGCGGGTACGTAGGAGCTCGTGGGTGTCATGTAGCGGCTCGTACGAGTAACGGTAGGTACTCGGGAAATCCGGTAAACTTGTGATGTTTTTTCAACACTGCAAAAAATGACCGCGACTAAAAAAATACTTGTGATGAAAACTTGTGATGTTTACTTTTTACTTGTACGAGCTGCTACTTACCCGCTACGTACATTACACAAACTCGAATCAGGTGAGATTTCTGGAGAACTCTTGAACCCTTTAAGGGCCTGTCCCACTTGGACGGCCTAATCCAGGAGTTTAGATATGAGTAAAAGACCACGAGTAAAAGACCTCCTACGACCTCCTACGACTATGTCTACGACCTCCTACGACTATGTCTACGACCTCCTACGACTATGTCTACGACCTCCTATGACCCCCCTCGACCTCAGTCTTCCACACCTAAGACCATCTACGACTAGCTGCAGGTTTGCATTTTTTTTCTCGGGCCAGTTACCGACCAACGACTACCTACGACTACCATCACGACCTACTAAGACCTACCTACGAGTAAAGAGTATCAATTTTTCCCATGCCGGCTTTTTATTTTACTCGTGGACATTTTTTATCAGGCTGGAAAAAACAGCGCGACCTACTTGAGGCCACGAGTATGCGGAGACCACTCACGAGCATGAGGAAGAATTACGAAGACCTCCTACGACCTCGTGGCAACCATGCTGCGAGTATGAGTCAAGGGCAAACTCGGCAGAGGTCGCCAATTAGGTTGTGAAAGTTGGACAGGGACTTGACCAGTCAGTGGAAAGACTATTATCTAATTACAATCGAGCCATCCACAGTGTACAGATACACAATAAAGGGAATAATGTTTAGTGCAAGATAAAGTCCAATCAAGTACGATTAAAGATAGTCCAAGGGTCTTCAATGAAAACTCTTGACTCTTGAAGTGGGCTCAGTTGGCAAAGGTGGAACTTGCAATCCTTGGTTGAGGTGACTGGGGGGTTGCCAGTTGCATGAGGTAATACAATTTCTCAGCCCTTTCACTGTAAGTCGAGGTGGTTGTTTACCAACACATATCTTGGATTCTGTGAAAAGAATGGAAGACAAGATACCAATAAACTGCGACAGATGATACACATGATGGATTTACCTCAATTAATATGAAACCAAGCATGAACAGCAGTGGATCACAACATGCCTGAAGGAATCCATCACTGGGATTTATTTGTGGTACTCAGATGGAGGTGAGGATGTGAAGAAATAGAAGAACAAACACAATTGCTGACCTTTTCACTGCATTTGTTAAGACAGACATGTCATGATGTATAAAAACAAAAAAATCTTGGAAATAGTCAGGAGGTCAGATAATTTTCATAGAGATTGAGGCAAGATTAACTTCTCAGTTTGATAACCAAGGGAGGCATAGTGGCGCAGTGATAGAGTTGCTGCCTTACAGTGCCAGAGACCCGGGTTTGATCCTGATCACTGGTGCTGCCTGTTTTGAGTCAGTACGTACTCCCTGTGTTGCTGTGGGTTTTCCCCGGATGCTCCGGTTTCCCCCCACATTCCAAAAACGTGCAGGTCTGTAGGTTAATTGGCTTCTGTAAATTGTCCCTAGTGTGTAGGATGGAACGAGTGTACGGGTGATTATGGGTCGGCGCGGACTCGGTGGACCGAAGCGCCTGTTTCCCCGCTGTATCTCTAAACTAAACAAAACTAAACTAAACTAAACCACTACAACCTTCCTGTTATTTGGTTTAACCCACTGGTTGGCTGTTGGCAAGAAGATGGTGACCACTAATGAATAAGTACTAACTTTGTGGCTTTTCAGATGGTTAATTAAACTGTGAATCCTGTTGGGAAAAACTTTTAAAAATTCAATTTTTAAAATTAGCCACATTAAATAATATGGAGCAAAGGTTGGTTAGATCATAGAGCTGCAAGGAAATGCAGCTGCTGGAATCTTGAGTAGAACACGATGTGCTGGAGTAACTCAACGGGTCAAGCTGCAGTTCAGACTGAAGTCTCTACCTGAAACTTCTGAAGTCCTATAGAAATGCCACCTAAAGCATTGAGTGACTCCATCAATTTGTGTTCTGGTCTCAGTGAAAAAGTTCTGACTTCATGGCTGTTCAAATGGTTAATTTGACTGCAATTCATTCTTCCAGTTCATGCCATTCTCAATGGGAAGAGAGTGAAATCATGAAAACTGCAGTTTCTGGCCAGGGTGCTCATTAGTTCCACCTCTCAGAAGATTAGAGAAAAGCATGAAAACATAGAAGCAGGATTATGGGATTCAGTTAATTTATCATGGGGATTTTATTGTGGCAGTCAGAGACACAGTTGTACTACTTATTAGATACCAACAACAAACTCTTGATTGTAAGGACTTAGTATGTGACATAAGAAGATAGTCAAAGAAGATTTAGAATTTGTAACAACATCAGAACAGCATTTACTTTTGTTGTTGGCAGCCAGCTTTGACTGTACATTTACTCTGCAGAGAATAATTGCAGTTGACTCTACCTTTCATTTGAACAGGGATTGTTTCCACACTCTATCTCTAAACTAAACTAAACTAAACTAAACCAAACCAAACCAATACAACCTTCCTATTATTTGGTTGGCTGTTGGGAAGAAGATGCTTACCACCAGTGAATGAGTGTCCCTTCATGGCTTTTCAGATGGTTAATTACTTTGTGAATCCTGTTGGGGAAAACGTTTAAAATTTCATTAAAAAAAATAGCTACATTAAATAATTTGGAGCAGCTGGTTGGTTAGATAATGGAGACACAAGGAACTGCAGATGTTGGCATCTTGAGTAGAACACAATGGGCTGGAGTAACCTGCAGTTCTGTCTAAGGAAGGGTCCCAAAACGTCACCTGTCCATGTCCTCTAGAGATGCTGCCTAAACCGCTGAGTGACCCCATTACATTGTGTTCTGATTAGAGCATACCCATTTCTTACTTGGTTTTGGATACATTTTATAACTTCTCAGCCCATAGCTAAGCATGGGTTCAGGTAAAATAATGTCTGAATCTGAACTCAACAGGACAACAGTGAAACTAATGCCTCCCCCACCCTAGTCACTTTACTAGTTTCACTGTCATTCTGTTGAGTTTCAGTGTCTATATAACTCATTATCATCTATCCCACAGCCAACAATTGACCATTGTAGGCTCCACCTTTCCTTGATTATCTTTGCATATTGCACAACTTCCATTCATTTGTCCTATATCTCTCGTTTCCCTTTCCCCTGACTCTCAGTCTGAAGAAGGGTCTCGACTCGAAACGTCACTTATTCCTTTTCTCTAGAGATGCCGCCTGACCCGCTGAGTTACTCCAGCTTTTTGTGTCACTCTTTAGTAATAAACCCAGTCTTCCCACAAGCACACTCACCACTTCTTCTTTCTATACCAGGTTGTCATAACTCACAGAGAGATATCACGAGCAAATAACCATCCAATGTCTCAACTTCATCTAAGGCAAAGCAGCCAATTGCTTGGTATTGCAGTTCCCCTTAACATTCATAAGGCCATAAGGTCAATAATGTCCCTGTCCCACTTTGGAAACCTGAACGGAAACCTCTGGAGACTTTGCGCCCCACCCAAGGTTTCCGTGCGGTTCCCGGAGGTTCCCGGAGGTTTTTGTCAGTCTCCCTACCTGCTTCCACTACCTGCAAACTCTGGCAACCACCTGCAACCTCCGGGAACCGCACGGACACCTTGGGTGGGGCGCAAAGTCTCCAGAGGTTTCCGTTCAGGTTTCCTAAATGGTGCAGGGGCATTATAATAGGAGCAGAATTTGGCCATTTGGCCCATCAAGTCAACCACCACTTAACCATGGCTGATCTATCTCTCCCTCCTAACCCCATTCTCCTGCCTTCTCCATAACCCCTGACACCTGTGTTTGTTCCGATCTTCACCAGTGTACCTGCTGTAAAATGCACCACAAGTTTTCACTTAGGCTGCTCCAACACATGACTTCTCCCAAATGCTTGACTTCTATCAAATTTCAAGATTTCATGAAAGGTTATTAGTCCTATTCACCAGACCTGAACCAGAACAATGTAATTCTTACTTGCTGCCGATTTGCAGACAGTCGTTGATTTTAAGGGTCAGGAAGTACTGATGCAGCTTTATTGGACTTTGGCCAGATTGCATTTGGAGGCATAGATAGGGTACATAGTCAGAACTATTTCCTCGGATGGAAATATCAAATACTCGAGGGCATTGTCTTAACATGAGAGGGAAGAATGTTTAAAGGAGATGTACAGTGCACGTTTTACACACAGTGGTTTTGGTGGTGAATGCCTGGAATTCACTGCCAGGGGTGGCGTGCAGGCAGATACGATGGTGTTATTTAAGGGACTTTTGCATAGGCATATAGATATGCAGGGAATGGAGGGAAGTAGATTATTTGCAGACAGGTAAGCGTTGGTCTCGGCATCATGTTTGGCACAGATGTTATGGGCCGAATGGCCTGCTCCTGTGCCCGTACTGTTCTATGATTTCTGTTCTATGTTAATGTGCCGCAAAGTGCCAGCCTCCAGAAATGGACTAATTCTCATATTGCTCAGGGAAGCAAGAAGCCCCATGCCTCAACCCCATCAACTTGGGCCATTGGACCGGGGAAGGCTCAATCCTTCTCGTAGCCATGTGGAGAATTTCATCTTAGGACTTGGACCAGAGTATCCTGACTTATTTCCGAGCTATTCCAGCACATCCCTACCAACGGCCACATTGACTTGCTACTTTGTATTAAGAATCTGACATAATTTCTTTCTTATATTTTAATCACATCTGCTTGTTCATGTGGGTTAGACATATTTATGCATCTTGTAAAAAAAGCTACAGATCCATTATTCACCTGTGGTTCCGTGCCCAGCAAATTGAATAGTACTCTTTAACTCCTTCCCATGCATCTGTTATTTATATTATACATATTAACAGAGATTTTCAACTGAGAAATTCAATTCAGTAACTCATGTAGCTGCAATGACACTCTGTTCTGTGAGTAGAATGTTAATATTAATTTCCTCACAAAGGTATATTCACAGCAGCTGAAAGTTCAGGAGCTTATTGTGAGTCGCAAAAACCAATTGAGTTTGAGTTGAGTTTAGTTTATTGTCACATGTACCGAGGTACAGTGAAAAGCTTTTGTTGCTAACCACTCATACCATGATTGAGTATATTATACCGCATCATATCTAAGTGAAAGGTTTTACCAATAACGATTAAATAAAATTGGGTTGTTTTGTACACTTTTGACCCACTCAGTTACCCACTAAAGCACTCATAGAGTCATGGAGTTATAGTCATACTGTGCGGAAACTGGCCCTTCGCCCCATCTTGTCAATGCCGATCAGTATGCCCCATCTACATTAGTCCCACCTGCCTGCGTTTGGCCCATATCCCTTTAAACCTATCCTATCCATTTACCTGTCTAAATGTGTCTTAGACATTGCAATAGTACCTGCCTCAACTATCTCCTCCGGCTGCTCGTTCTGTTCACCCACCTCCCTTTGTGTAAATTAGTTACCCCTCAGGTTCTTATTACATTAGATTAGATTAGATTAGATTAGATATAATTTATTGCCACACAGCCAGGCTGGTGGAAATTTGGGTTGTCTGCAGCGATACAATAATAAAGAACACACAACCACAATAAAACTGTAACACAAACATCCACCACAGCATTCATCACTGTGGTGGAAGGCACAACATTTGGCCAGTCCTCCTCCATTTCCCCCCCGTGGTCAGGACCAGAGTCCAGAGTCAGTCCAGGATCGGCTCTTCCTCACCGGAGACCGCGGCTTTAAGTTGTTGTAGGCCGCAGACCGGCGGTCAAGATTTAAGTCCCCGCCGCAGCCAGAAGCTCCGTAGACTGCAGGGCCGGCGGTCAAAGCTCCCCTCCAGGGGTGATGGTGAGTCCATGCCGGACCCGCGGTAGAAGTCGGCCGCGGGACGGCAGTGATGGCTACTTCTTCCCCCGGGTCCCCAACGTGAGATCCCGGGCTGTAGACGCCGCACCAGCTGGAGCTCTGCAGACCGCGGCTTCAGGCTGCGGCTTCAGGCTGCCGGCTGCTCCGGGCCAGCGAAACGGAGCGCTCCCCTCCAGCGAGCCCCAGCGAGGGCTCACCCGCTCCATGCCGAGAGTCCACGCTGCGCCCGCCGCTGAAG
The DNA here is from genome assembly GCF_010909765.2 of Amblyraja radiata. NCBI lineage: Eukaryota > Metazoa > Chordata > Chondrichthyes > Rajiformes > Rajidae > Amblyraja > Amblyraja radiata. The sequence goes on along the minus strand of NC_045969.1, from coordinate 39,965,589 downwards.
CCCCGGGCGCGTCTCCGGGAAAGGCCGCGTCGATCCTTGATGTTAGGCCACGGGGGAGGCGACCTGGAAAAACTCGCCTCTCCGTGGAGGAGGCGACCAAAGCGGTTCCCCCTTACCCCCCCACACCACCCCCCACACAAAACACACAAATAAACATTAAATACAGACTTTAAAACATACTAAAAAAATAAAAAAAGTTGAAAAACTGACGAGCTGCATGACATGGCTGCTGCCAGAGCAGCGCCCCCTCCAAATCTTTCCCCACTCACATTAAATCTATGTTCTCTGGTTCTTGATTCCCCTACTCTGGGCAAGCGAATCTGTCATTTACCTGATCTATTCCCCTCCTGATTTGGTACACCTCTATGAGATCACCCCTCATCCTCCTGCGATCCAGGGGAATAGAGTCCTAGCCTGTTCAACCTCTCTCTATAGCTCAGGCCCTCGAATCCTGGCAACATCCACGTAAATCATCTCTGCACCCATTCCAGCTTGACAACATGATTCCTATAACATGGAAACTGACTGTGTAATTTTTTACTTTAGTGTAGACAATGAAGTATTTTCCTGACAGCCTCCAAGATTACAACCTCTAAAAAATAGGCTGCTGTTGTTGATGCTGTTGTTTCTGTTTCAGTTTAATGCAGCTCACTAATGTTGGAAAATGTTGTTATCCCCAGCATTAATTTGACTTGCTTTGCCATCTTGCTTCAATAAATTGCCCACAAGAGCCATCCTCCTGTAACATAAATGACGCACAAGTGCACACTACCATAAATTTATACAATCTCATGTTAATGGCTGTGATTTTATTTTAAGATTAAAAATCAGCAAGTACAGTCACTTCTCATTTTTGTGCGCAAATGGTGAAAGGTTTGCCGGCTATGTGAATAGAATTAAGCACTCTGGAAATAAATTAGAAGTCCAAATCAACCTTAACAGAAATGCATCTGTTTAAATCTTCCATGGAAAAAGATTAGTCTAAGTTGCAAAATGTTTGGTAGCTGGTATAGTTTTCATAATTGCATTGAGACCCATTTATTGCTACACTGAATTGTGCAGAATCAAGGCCAACTTAAACAAGCCCTAACCAAAAGGCATGAGAGGACATCAAAAATGCAGCACAGTAGCATAGTTATTTAGAAACAGGAAACCAAATGTTCTGTTTGGCTTCTTGGGAGTAAGAGAGGAAAACAGATCTAGTTTAGATACAATGCGGAAACATACTTTTCAGCCCACTGAGACCGCGCCGACCAGCGATCCCCGCACACTAACACTATCCTACACACACTGGGTACAATTTACAATTATACCAAGCCAATTAACCTACAAACCTGTACGTCTTTGGAGTGTGGGAAGAAACTGGAGATCCCGGAGAAAACCCACGCAGATCATGGGGAGAACTTACAAACTCCGTACAGATAAGCACCCGTAGTCAGGATCAAACCCGGGTCTCCTGTGCTGTAAGGCAGCAACTTTACCGCTGTGCCACTGTGCCGCCCAAATCCAGATTCTGTTATATTACTAAACTAAAAAGTAATTGATCTGTTAAATGTTTCCACCCATTTTGTGATATACAATAGAGAATAAGTGACAATATGATTTTATTATGTAAATGCATTTTAATTGAAAGCACATTGCCACATGAATAATTCCCTCGAATTCTTGCTGGTATTAGGCTGTCATTGAGTTTGTTGTATTGGAAATTGAGGAGGGAGACAGGTATGCAACACGCCAAGAAAGAAGCAAGCATTTGAAAGGAGATTAACAAAAGGTTAGGCTTTCAAACTGACATACAGATACAGTTACCAGCACACAGAGGGTGTGAGTGAAGTTAGAAATGGTAGGTGCAATTATAAAAATAAATACGCCCTTTCTCTGTGTTTATAATAGGTGTCATCCAAAAAAAAATGTCAGCTGCAGTAAATTAAGTTTGGAAACTTGTGTGCAAACCTTTACCATTTAATCTTCTCTCCTTGGTTTCCATAGCAAATTCAACAAAATTACATGTGGTGTTAGACTTAAAATGCTGCTGCGAACTACTGACTTAAATACTCCAATTCAATATACATGTCCTTACATCCCTTCTCTGTGATGATTTGCATGGTTGACTGCAATTTAAATCCAGAAGATCATCTGTTAGAGTAATATCCAGAAGTCAAGTTGTTAGAGTATAATCTCGAAGTTCAGCTGTTAAAGTAAAACACAAAGTTCTAGAATAGAGGGCCTGACCCATTTGGCGAATTTTTTGGCGACTGCCGGCGTCATATCAGTGTCGCCAAAAGATTTTGAACATTTCAAAATCCAGCGGCAACAAAAAAAATGTTGCGACACTTGAAAAACATCGCTCGTCACACGTCATCACGCCGCATCACACATCATCACGCCGCGTCACCGCCGCATCACACCGCAAATTTTATGGTGACCTGATACGTCAGTCAATGATGCCGGCAGTCGCTGAAAAAATCGCCAAGTGGGACAGGCCCTTAACTCTACAAGTCTGCAGAAGGATCCCGACCGGAAACATCGCTTATCCATACCTTTCACAGATGCTGCTTGACCTGCTAAGTTAGCCCAGCATTTGTGTCTTACTCAAGATTTTAGCATCTCAGATTCAGATTTAGATTCAGATTCAAACTTTATTGTCATTGTGCAGTGTACAGTACAGATACAACGAAATGCAGTTCCTTGTGTCTCCAGTCTCCAGTGGTGAAATAAATCCCATGTATCTTGGATAAATTTTCAACAAGATGTTAATATTTTTCATTTTCCACAGCCTTTCCACTTTTACCTTTAAATTAATGAAAGGAAAACATACAAAAGTGGTTTAGTTTAGTTTATTATTGTCACGTGGCGAGGTACAGTGAACAGCTTTTTGTTGCGTGTAATCCAGTCAAAGAAAAGACTAATTACAATCAAGCTGTCCATAGTGAAGAGATAAAAGATACAATATTTTGTGCAATATAAAGACCGATAAAGTCTGATTTAAAGATATTTCAAAGGTATCCAATGAGGTGAATGGGAGGTCAGGACCCATACTCCAGCTGGTGAGAGGAAGGACCAGTTGTATGCTGGGAAGAAACTGTCACTGAATCTGGAGGTATTATGTTGGTGGCCTTGCTGAGGCAGCATTGAAGTACAGATTAAGTCAATGGAAGGGAGGTTGGTCTGCATGATGGTCTGGGCTACATCCACAACTCTCTGCAATGTCTTGCTGTGTTGGATGGAGCTGTTCCCAAACCATGCTGTGGATATGCTGTATTTGGACTTTCAGAATACCTTCATGCCACACAAGTGCTAATTAAAGAACATTTGTACACAGAGTTGGGGGCATTATACTGGCATGGATTGAGGATCAGTTTATGGACAGAGAATAGAGATTCTGACAATGCCACAGGGGTTAGTGTTTGGTGCAAAGCTGCCCAATGAGAGATGAAGAAAGTGCACAAAATATCAAATTTAACTGAAAGTACAAAATTGAGGCTGGAAGGAGGAGAGAATGCAAATAAGTTTCTGGAGGGATATAAACAAAGCAAAGTGAATGGGCAAAGAGAAGACAATTGTAATATGATATGGATAAATGTGATGCTGCCCAGTTTAATTGAAAAAAAGAAACATAGTGTAGTTATTACAGGTGATAGATTGAAGATTGTTATTCAGAGGGACTTGTACACAAATTATTTGATGATGATGCAGCATGTAATTAGAAACACAAAAGGCAAGCTGTCCCTTATGACAAAAAAGATTTGCTTACAAGAGAAACAATGTCTTAATGAAATTATATATGGCTCTAATGAGATATGCTGGGAACACAGTGTACAATTGTGATGCTCTCACTGAGGAAGAATATAGTTACAATACAGCAAAGATTCATTTCTGCCGATTTAGTTTAATTGAGAGATACAGCATGGAAACAGGCCCTTCGGCCCACATAATCAATGCTGACGATTCATCAGCCGTTTTCATTAGTTCTATGTTATCCCACTTTCACATCTACTCCCGACACACCTGGGGCTATTTACAATTACCCTACAAATCCGCATGTCTTTGGGATGATGTCGAAAATCAGAGCACCCAGAGGAAACCCATAAGGTGACAGGGAGAAAGTGCAAACACCACGCCGACAGCACCCGAGGTCAGGATCGAACCCGGGCCCCTGGCGTTGTGAGGCATCAGCTCTGCCAGCTGCACCACTGTGTTGCCTTTTAGGGCAGAGGCAGTAGATTAGGCCTATTTATTTGTGAAATTTTTGAAGTGATCACCTGGAATCGTAGAAAATTCTTAGTGGGATTGACAGAATAGATGCAAGGATGATGTCTCTGGCCAGTGTGTATAGAAATGAAAATAAGCTGCAGACTACAATTGCATGAAGATAGACACAAAAAGCTGGTGTAACTCAGCGGGCCAGACAGCATCTCTGGAGAAAAGGAATAGATGACGTTTCGGGTCGAGACCCTTCTTCAGACTGAAAGTTCAGGGAAGTGGGAAACGAGAGATATAGACGGTGATGCAGAGAGATATAGAACAAATCAATGAAAGATATGCAAAAAAGTAATGATGATAAAGGAAACTGGTCATTGTTAGTTGTCTTTTCCGTGTTATTGACACACAAGAAAACATATCTCTTTGTCCCAAGTCGTAAGGAAAGGACTCAGCATTAAAATTGACTCAGATTATTTTGGTCCGTTTCTCTATTGATTATTCACTACTCCATAATTTGGTTTGGGGTCTTGTCTTCTGCTTCCTACAATTAGTCTTATGGTATTAACTGGCTTCTGGCAACACTTTGCCAAAATACATAATACAAATGGTTCCACCAAATAATCTGATAAAATCTTCCGTTTGGATGCTGATTACTTTTGCCACATCTCCAGCATAGTTAGGCTGTAAGATTTGAACCTAGCATTATGTAATTCCCCAGATTGGGGTCAGTAGACTATTTCCCAAGTACTATTCCACTCCTCAGTTATCAGCTCCATCCTTGACCCTACTCCACCCCAGGGCAGTACAGTGGAGCAGTCGCCTCACAGCGCCGGAGACCCGAGTAAGATCCCAACCTCGGGTGCTGTCTGCGTGGAGTTTGCACGTTCCCCCTGTGTTCACGTGGATTTTCTCCTGCATTCCGGTTTCCTCACACATTCCAAAGATGTGCGGATTTGTTGGTTAACTGGCCTCTGCAAAATTGCCCCTAATGCATAGGCAGTGGATGTGAAAGTGGGATAACATAGAACTAGTGAGAATGGGTGATTGATAGGAAGTGGGAGGTTGGTGGGCTGAAGGGGCTGTTTCTATGCTGTATCTCTAAACTCTGAACTAAACAAAACTTTGTCAGTTCTCAGCGTGACTATTTCAATGTACTGCTGTACATGTACAGATCTCAGATGGTCAACTAACACAAACCCCCTGGTAAAGAAGGCACAACAATGGCTCTACTTCCTAAGATCACTCAGGAAAGTCAACTTGCCACAACAGCTGCTAGTGTTATTCTACTGTTGCTCCATAGAGAGTGTCCTGACACATGGCATCCTGGTGTGGTGTGGCAACAGTTCTGCGGCTGACAAGAAGGCTCTGCCTCATCTTCCTAAAAGAGTGTCCTTTAATTCTGAGGCTACGACCTCTAGTTCTAGACTCTCCCACTAGTGGAAACATCCTCTCCACATCCATACTATCCAAGCCTTTCATTATTCTGTATGTTTCAATGAGGTCCCCCCTCATTCTTCTAAACTCCAGACAGTACAGGCCCAAAGCGGACAATCGTCATCATAGGTTAACCTACTCATTCCTGCTCATGCCTTGAACTTCCCGTAAGGTCTGGACTTCTATTAGTTCATAAGTCAAAGGAGCAGAATTAGGTAATTGGACTTGTTGGGTCTACTCCGCCATTCAATCATGGATGATCTATCTTTCCCTCTCAACTTCATTCTCCTGCCTTCTCTGCATAACCTTTGACATCCTTACTAATCAATTATCCGTTGATGTCCGCCTTAAAAATACCCAATGACTTAGTTTCTACAACCGTCTGTGGCAATGTCCATTTCACCCTTCTGCCTCTGTACCTCTTCATCAGGATGGTTGTCTTCAGCTACCTCTTTAATCATGCTGTTGGTCCTCTCCCCATAATAATTCCTAATAGCCCATTATCAAATTTTGTTTGACAGTAGACTTCTGAAGTATATTGAGAATATTTTTCTACATTTAAATTACTACATGTATAAGACCTGCAGGCACAAATCTCTCTTCAATCAATGACTTTGTGTCAAATTTTCCTTAAAAATGCAATCAATACGCTCTCTTATTGCATTATCAGAAAGCCCATTGAAGGCGCATCTTGGTTCACTTTCACTGTTCTGTCATAAATTGAGAAATAATTTTCATCATCCTTCACCACTTCTTAACGTTCAAAATCTCTAATTATTTGTGGCACCTTATTCAGGTGTTTTGAGAATACTTGAAGCAAACTCTTTATACATTCATTCTTTAAACTGGTTTGAAGCACTCAAAATTCTAATTAATATATAAATTGCTAAATTACAAACAGCAAGCACAACTGCGGTGTTTGCCAGTAATAGCAGCTGCATTTCTATCAGGAGAAAACTTAACCCCTTTTTTACCAACGTGCAGATTATTGAATTCTGTTTTATTTGCCACACAATAATGATGTGATCTAGTGACAAAGTAGACCACCTGCTAAGTAACACAAATTTTCAACATTTGAGTGTTTTCAATGTTCATTTTACCACCATTCCCAACTTTTACTTTACACTTTAGAGATACAGTGCAGAAACAGGCCCTTCGGCGCATTGAATCCATGCCGACCAGCAATCACCCGCACACTTGCACTATCCTACAAGATGGTGCTGGAAATGTGGTGACTCTTGAAGTCTACTATTCTTACACAATGATTATTGCACTCTTGTACTTGTACATGATTGTGCTTATTTTAGTTTAGTTTAGAGATACAGATACCACATGAAACCAGGCCCTTTAGCCCAGCGAGTCCACGATCCCTGCACATTAACACTATCCTACACACACGAGGGACAATTTTACATTTATTCCAATCAAATTAACTACGACCCTGTATATCTTTGGAGTTTTGGAGGAAACTGGAGCACCCGGAGAAAACCCACGCGGTCACAGGGAGAACGTGCAAACTCCGTATTGATAGCACCCATGGTCAGGATCGAATCCGGGTCTCTGGTGCTGTAAGGCGGCAACTGTACTGCTTCTCCACTGTGCCATCTGAAAATCACTATACTTCAAACCAGAGTTCCAGTTTATGCAACAAAGCAGTCATCAACACAACACCTTGAATAGAATTAAACAACGTCTCAACTTGTTTTACAGAAGCATTATTAAACCTACAAATGAAGACACGTAACCTAGAGCATCATTAAAAATAGGCTTCAATGCCTACCCGCAAGGAGGAGAGTAAGGTTCTGAAATGGATTTATGAAGAGAATTTCAAACCATAGTTTGGGCAATGAAAACACAATTTCCAATAGTGGGGATCACAGGTATCTCTAACTCGACAGCAGGAGTTGGGGAGGGATTAGGGCTATGAAGTTTGAAAACAAGAATGAGAATATTAAAATATAGGAAAGCAAACACAAGAACACTAAAAAGAATAGTTGCAGGAGTTGTCCAGTCAGTCCAGTCATTCAATGTGATCATGGCTGATCTACCCCTTGCCAAAGAACAGCTACAAGAAATCTAGACTTTTCTTGAGACTTTAGAGATACAGCACAGAAACAGGGCCCTTGGGATTTTGCGATTTTGCGATTTTGCAATTATTTGCAATTTTGCAGGATTTCCTGGTTCCATTATAATGAATTTGTTTATAATTTTCTGGTAGAAGATTTTTAAATTTTAGTTTAGTTTAGGTTATTGTCACATGTACCGAGGTACAGTGAAAAGCTTTTGTTGCAGTCTAATTAGTCAGTGGAAAGACTATACATGATTACAATCGAGCCATCCACAGATACATGACAAAGGGAATAACTCTTAATGCAAGATAAAGTCTTGTAAAGTCCAACTGCAGATAGCCTGAGGGTTTCTGACGAATCCAAGAATCTTCAATGAGACTGTGATCTGTGATCATCTGTGATCATCATGTCAAAAAGTCATTAAAAATATAGTCTCTAATTGCCTGCTGTCAGAAAAATGATTGACTGCACTTGCTGCTGATGCTAAAAAATAATGAGTGTCCAGGAATCCAGTATAAGTTGCAAAATCCCAAAATGGACAACAACAACAGCAATGAACACTAAGCAGGCATTTTTGGATTCACCCAACAGCTCTTAACTGAAGTTGCACAAGAAATAATAAAGGCTTGCTTTTACAAAGTACCTTTCACATCTTCAGCACATCCCCTCATCCCTTCCCACCATCCAGTGATCAATGAACTACACTGCGGAAGCAAAAAGGAATTTGTACAGATATCACCAACTCTTCATCATCCTAACATGAGGAATATGCATTCTCAATTTACAGTATGTTACTGCAGTTGCCCAAATGCCGAATACTGTCAATCTACCTTCAGTTAGACAGCACTGTTTGTTGACTACAAAGTTCTCTCAGTCAAAAATATAAAATATACCCTCTGGAAATGCATGGAGCACTTTAAACTGTGAGCTCACTTTGAAGTTACCTACATATAAACCGTGAGAAAGCCAGGATGAGAGGAGGTGGAATTTAGAAAGTGTGTGACATACCTTGAGGCCAATACTAAAACATACATGACATAGCTGTTGACTAACCATCACAAACGTACACATTTAGTGGGAATAACATCACAGAAACACCTTGCAATCAAAGAACCATCCTATTAACAACTCGAGAGTGGGCCTGAATCAATATCTACCCCAATGGAAACCCTCAGACCATCTTTATGTATCTGTACACTGTCGATGGTTCGATTGTAATCATATATCTATCTATATTTAAAACTCTGTGTGTGTGTGTGTGTGTGTGTGTGTGTGTGTGTGTGTGTGTGTGTGTGTGTGTGTGTGTGTGTGTGTGTGTGTGTATGTGTTTCTGCCTGTCTTGTGGGTGCCAGCCTTTGATTCGTTGCTACGCCAACACCAGACGCAGAAACACAGAGATTTTTTCCATTTCGGTAGAGATTTCAATTTTCTTTCCAAGTATCCACTCCTGATTACATTTCGTCCTGTTTATGTACACATTTTTAATAAAATCCTTCTTCCCTCCCCTCACTCACTCATTTTGTCGCCTCCTGCTGGCCAGCGACCATAACGGCTGCTGGCGCCCGCCTCTCGCCTCAAAGACGCCATTTAAAAACAGCCGCACTGCTGAGTGCTGGAATCTTATGTTCGGGAATGGGTTGAGTTGGAGGACCACGTCTCCCGTGGGGGCTACTGGTAGGGAACGGGTGCGTTGGGGGAGCAGACCCAACAGGTCTGCACTTGGTCTAGTAGTCTTTTATATATCTCTACAAAATCACCCCTCATCCGCCTGCGCTCCAAGGAATTAAGAGCTAGCCTCCCATCCTCTCCCTCAAGTCCTGGAAACATCCTCATTAATCCTCTCTGCATTCTTTCGAGCTTAACGACATCTTTCCTATTGGCAGGGTGACTGAAACTGAACACGATACGCCAAATAAGGATTCACCAACGTCTTGTACAACTGTAACATAACAACGCAGGCTGTGATGTAACATCCCAGATCTGGAGTTAATTTGTGAAACGTGTTGAGAAGGTGTGAAATAAATGATTCACTCATGAGCCTCTGCTGTGCTTCATGCTGAAGAAGAGCCTGATAAAGGCACGGGGGAGGAAGAATGAAAACCACGGTGGTACATGCAGCTTGGAGTTTATTAGTTGCTTCTCAGCATGAAGAAGAAATCGTAATATAACTTGTGACACTTTTTCCGCCAGCAGCATTGCCTTGTCTATGCCTGTGCAAGTAACAAAGCACTTCACGTTTTAGTCATCCATATATTTGCAAATATCCTGCTATGTGCACTTGGATTCACATGGAACTTTTTAAACAGTGAGAAGAGAGCATCAATTTGTCCCAATTGCTGGATTCCCACATGTGTAGTGTCCCATTAACGTGAGTATATGGCTATAAAGAATCTGTATGAAAAGCCTACCGAATGCTTGAACAGGAGGGAATTTAATTCCCTGACTACAATGATAGTGATTGATGTTAACTTCCTCATTGTACTTGACTAATGCCTGCTGCTGTCATCTATTGTCAGGAAATCAAAGATACATATTCAGTCTTAGCAGCTGAAGTACGTGGCAGGGCAAGAAACACTCATTCTCATCAACTCTGCCCCTGAAATGCAAGGGCAGAGGCAGATGATAGATTCAATAAAGGCAAGGGTGCTTTCTTAGTCTCATATCTGCTGCTTGGATGGGCCATGTATGAGCTTTGCGAGATGATCCGGTAAAGACTTTGCCCTGCTACCTCCTCCATTGCCATGACGCTCATTGACTTACAGGGGTAGGAGATGTTCCAGTGAAATATACTAACATTTATTAAGGCACTTGGCAAGGAAGATGCAGAGTTCATGTTTCCCTTGATGGGGGAGATGAGGAGTCCCAATTTCCAAATAAAGAATCGGCCATTCAGCACAGAGATGAGGAGAGATATCTTCAGGCAGAGGATGGTGGATCTTTGGAATTCACTGTAAAATAGGCTGTAGAAGCTCAGTCATTGAGTATACTTGGAACAGGGATCAGCATAACCTGTAAGTTATGGAGTTAGCAGGAAAGTTACCTACCTTCCTGTTACCTAGTGACCATGAGACTGAACGTTACCTAGTGACCATGAGACTGAATGGTCAATCTGAAGAAGGGTCCCAACCCAAACATCACCTATCCATATTAACCAAAGATGCTGCCTTACCTGCTGAGATACTCCAGCATATAGTGCCTTTCTTGTTGTAAACCAGCATCTTAATTTTCTTGTTTCTAAGCATTTCTCTGTACCTCTGTACATGTGACAAAATATACCTAAACCTAAACCTAAACTGGAGAAACCCACATGCTCACAGGAAGAACCTCCACACTGGCACAAATGGAGGTGGGGATGGAACCTGGCTTACTAGAGCTGGAGCTATGAGACAGCAGCTCCACCAACATCATGTAAGCTATTGATCTAATACCTGGACCATGAATTTAGAGAAAACAAATTCAAAATCCCACCTAGGCAGCTAGAGAATTTATAGTTAAAATAGACCAAGTGCAGACCCGTTGGGTCTGTTCCCCCAACGTGCGGTTGTGGGCGGGGGGGGGGAGACGGCATGCAGCGTCACACACTAACTATCCCCCCCCCCCCGCACTCATGCTAATTACCCCCCTTGATATTATATTAATATTATTAATTTGCTCTTTTTACCCCATAACCACCCTATTTACTGACGCATAGCCCCCAACTTGCAGTCACATCTAGAGAGGGGGTAGGGGGGGGGGGCGGGGGTAGAGAGTGAGGGCAGAGAGAGAAGGGGCAGAGACAGAGAGAGAGAGAGACAGAGAGAGGGGCAAGAGGGATAGGGGGGTGGAGAGGAAGAGAAGAGGGAGGGTGGGTGAGGGGGGAAAGGTGGGGGAGGAGGGGAGGAGAGAGAGAGGGTGAGAGTGAGGGGGAGAGAGAGGGGATGCTGAGAGGGGGGTGAGGGGGAGAGGTGGGGAGCAGGGAGGGGGAGGGAGGGGGGAGGGTGGAGGGAAGAGGGTAGTGGGTGTGGAGGGGAGGGGGTTTAGAGGAGGGAGGGAGGGTGGGGGAGGGGATGGAGGGGAGGAGGGGAGAGAGAGAGGGAGAGGGGGGAGAGGGGGGAGAGAGGGGGGGGGAGAGAGGGGGGAGGGGAGAGAGAGGGTGTGCTGAGGGGGGTGAGATGAGGGGAGGGGGAGAGGTGGGGAGCAGGGAGGGGGAGGGAGGGTGGAGGGAAAGGGGTAGGGGTGTGTGGAGGGGAGGGGGGTTTAGGGGAGGGACGGTGGGGAGGAAAAAGAAGGGAGAGAGAGAGAGGGGGGGAGAGGAGAGGGGGGAGGGGGGAGGGGGGAGAGGAGAGGGGGGAGGAGAGGGGGGGAGAGGGGAGGGGAGGAGTGGAGAGGGGGGAGAGGAGAGGGGGGGAGAGGAGGAGAGGAGAAGGAGGGGGGAGAGGAGAGGGGGGGGAGAGGAGAGGGGGAGAGGAGAGGGGGGTAGAGAGAGGAGAGAGGGGGGAGAGGAGAGAGGAGAGGAGGGAGAGAGGAGAGGGAGGAGAGAGAGAGAGAAAGAGAGAGGGATAGGGAGAGAGAGAGATGTGGGGAGAGAGAGGAGGGGAGAGAGAGAGAGAGTGCCTTTTTAATTCAACCCAAACAACCATTTGCAGGCAGTGCTTTTTTTACTTCAAACTAACTATATTTTCATTTTCAAACCAAATTAAGGGTACTCACAGTGCTGTAGACATTTGTTCAGTCATTCAGAGCTCAGAGTGACAGAGACTAATTGACAGAGCTCCAGCTTGCAGAGACTAATTGAGGCACACCACTTCCTGGTTTTATAGTCCCTTCCCCTGCCTCCAGCGGGGGCAGCAGAGAGAATGGGGAATTTTGTAAAAACATTAATATCTCTGTCATTTTTCATTGCCAGGAAAAATCCTCAGCACACATACGGCGGAGAGGGGCTCTGAGCAAGGTGGCCAAAAATGACGGCCGTAGGTGGCGGCGTTCTCTCAGAAATCGCAGCACAGATGGCCAAAACGGGTCAAGAACAGACTTTTAGTAATATAGATAATGAACATTTGATGGCTCTGGGCCTGTTCAATCTGGAGTTTAGAAGGATTAGGGGGGAATCTCATTGAAACTTACTGAATAATGAAATAGTGTGGATGTGGAGAGGATGTTTCCACTAGAAGGAGAGTCTAGGACCAGAAGGCACAGCCTCAGAACAAAAGAACATATCTTTAGAAAGAAGTAGGGGAATTTCTTTAGCCAGAGGGTGGTGGATCTGTGGAATTCATTGCCACATATGGCTGTGGAGGCCAAGTCTTCAGGTATTTTTAAAGCTGAGATTGATAGATTCTTGACTAGCAGCGGTGTTAAAGGTCACGGGGAGAAGGCAGGAGAATGGGGTTCAGAGGAAAAGATAGATCAGCAATGATTGAATGGCGGAGTAGACTCAATAATAATAATAATAATGGATGGGATTTATATAGCGCCTTTCTAATACTCAAGGCGCTTTACATCGCATTATTCATTCACTCCTCAGTCACACTCGGTGGTGGTAAGCTACTTCTGTAGCCACAGCTGCCCTGGGGCAGACTGACGGAAGCGTGGCTGCCATTCTGCGCCTACGGCCCCTCCGACCACCACCAATCACTCACACACACACACACATTCACACACAGGCAAAGGTGGGTGAAGTGTTTTGCCCAAGGACACAACGACAGTACACACTCCAAGCAGGATTCGAACCGGCCACCTTCAGGTTGCCAGCCGAACACTTAGCCCATTGTGCCATCTGTCGTCCTGAGTGGCCTCATTCTGCCACTATGTCGAGTACTTATGAATTAGATCAAGACTTTAATAAGGCTAATATTAGTAATCATGAAACTATAGGAATGTTGTAAAACCTACCTAGTTCATCAATGTCCTTCATGGACTGTTCTCTGAAATATTCTTGTCTTGCCTGGCCTATATATGACTCACTACTCAGCCCAAGGAATTTGACTCTTAATTGCCATCACAGCTCAAGGACAATTAGCGGGCGGAGAATAAATGGCGACCTGTCCAGTTGCGAACAACTACTTAAAAAAAACAAAGCAGCATTCTTTGAGAATTGATACGTTACATCTCCTGGCGGTGACAATCTCCTGTGTGATCCCCCATTTTGAGTAACCAAACAGGTTGGAACTGATAAAGTGATGTAGCGTGCATTTCATGAATAGTGCAGCACTGTATCAAGTGCCCTGGATAATGAGATGAGTGCCATTAATAATTTCCTGGACTCTGGGGAATTTTATCAGCTAGATGAATTGCCATGATTTGGCTGCTTTTCCGTAGGCAAATTGATGAAGGTTTTCGAACTGGTAAACAAACCAAGATGATGAATCTGTTTACTGTTATTACGATGTCCTCTGGAAGAAGCCAGAGGCATAACAGTTGGTGACAGTTGTAGCCCAGACTGACAGTAGCAATTTCTTCCTTTCATACAGGTTACTCAATGATCAGTTTACAGTCTCCTGTCACCACCTGCTTTGTAACCCTGAGGTTGAGAAAACTGTTATTTTCTGATTGTCTAACCTCATTGTACCAATGGGCAAAGAATGGCATTAATGCATTGTGTGCCGTCATCTTCCTCCAAGAACAGACACAGGAGCAGAATAACACTAAAGATTGATGCTAGCTTCTCGATCGTATTTGCAGTTATAAAATACCAACCATTTCATCAGAACGAAGCTCTTCTTAAAAAAACGACCTTTTACACAATACAGAAGTAAAAGTCAGTAAACCACAGAATGATTTGTGTGACATTTTTAACAATGTCAAGATTCTTGATTAGTACGGGTGTCAGGGGTTATGGGGAGAAGGCAGGAGGATGGGGTTGAGAGGGAAAGCGAGATCAGCCATGATTGAAAGGCAGAGTAGACTTGGATGGCCTAATTCTGCCGAACTATGAATTTATGAAAATATGAAAAGTACACATTTTGTTTGAAAGTATTTTGTGCTGACAAGGAGATTTTGGAAAGTTGTTTAACATCCAATAAAGCAAGGAGCTGGTGAAATGGTAGAAAACACCATGTTCTGGCCCACTGCCTTCCCAAACTTCTTTCAATGTGATGGAATAAATTTAGGACCCATTATATGGCTAATGTTATGCAAATTTAACAGTTTAATGCAATAGCCATTACTTATTATCCATCACAGTTTATTAGTAGAAGAAAGATGGGAAGCAAACATACATTCACTGAACTTTCAGAATAGTGTTTTTAAATTTACATTTATGTGAAATCCAAACGTAATAATCCATAAACATGCTAAAGTTTGCTTTAACCACAGGCTGTGGGTATGATTGTAATACTGTATATCATGGAGACTCTGCTCCACAGACTTTGACATTAATTTGAGTTTGAATATTGTAAGCTGGAATTTAGAAGATTGAGGGGGGATCTTATAGAAACTTACAAAATTCTTAAGGGGTTGGACAGGCTAGATGCAGGAAGATTGTTCCCGGTGTTGGGGAAGTCCAGAACAAGGGGTCACAGTTTAAGGATAAGGGGGAAATCTTTTAGGACCGAGATGAGGAAAACATTTTTCACACAGAGAGTGGTGAATCTCTGGAATTCTCTGCCACAGAAGGTAGTTGAGGCCAGTTCATTGGCTATATTTAAGAGGGAGTTAGATGTGGCCCTTGTGACAAAAGGGATCAGGGGGTATGGAGAGAAGGCAGGTACAGGATACTGAGTTGGATGATCAGCCATGATCATATTGAATGGCGGTGCAGGCTCGAAGGGCCGAATGGCCTACACCCGCACCTATTTTCTATGTTTCTATGTTTCTAAGCTGCATTTCTCTTGGTGAGTGAACCCTTCAGAGGGAGGTAGGAACTGCTAGATCCAGCAAGCAAATGTTTCCTTATAGGATGCATATTGGCTAGGGGAGACAGAGGGACTGTCCCGCACATTTGCAAACCTGCATCTTAAAAGATCAGCCTTCCTCTTGGGACAGCACAGTGGCACAGCAGTAGAGCCGCTACCTTACCGCGCCAGAGATCTGGGTTTGATCCTGACTATAGGTGCTGTCTGTACGGAGTTTGTACATCTCCCCGTGACTGCGTGGGTTTTCCCCCAAGTACTCTGGTTTCCTCCCACGCTCCAACAACATACAGATTTGCAGGTTATTTGGCTTCGGTAAAAATTGTAAATTGTTCCTAGTGTGTAGGACAGTGGAAGTGTACAGGGATCGGTGGTCGGCATTGACTCAGATGGCCAAATAGCCTGATTCCGTGCTGTATCTCTAAACTAAACTAAACTAAACTAAACTAAACTAAACTAAACTAAACTAAACTAAACTAAACTAAACTAAACTAAACTAAACTAAACTAAACTAAACTAAACTAAACTAAACTAAACTAAACTAAACTAAACTAAACTAAACTAAACTAAACTAAACTAAACATCTCCTCCTTTGTTACCTTCCACCCTCCCATCTTTCTTCAGTGTTTCTATACTCTGACTCCTATTCAACCGTCGATGTGGCCTCGTTTTCTGTCACTGCTGGGGACAATCAGTCAGTCCCCAGCAGTCTCTCCTGGCTTTGCCCATCCCTTCATTGACCATTTTGCCTGGCAACCAACTATTACCTCCATCTACTGAATGGGAATGGGGCAAAAGAAGTGGTTCAATGTTTCAATGGTACTTTATTGTCACATGTCCCTCGATACAATGACATTTTTTGTTTGCATTCAATTCAGTAAAGTCCTACCGTACATGGGTGTCACGGTGGTGCAGTGATATTGCTACTGCCTTACAGTGCCAGAGACCCGGGTTCGACCCTGACCATGAGTGCCATCTGAATGGAGTTTGTCCGTTCTTCTTCCCGTGACCTGCATGGGTTTTTTCCAAGATCTTCAGTTTCCTCAAACACCAAAGACGAACAGGTTTGTAGGTTAATTGGCTTGGAATAAATATAAAATTGTCCTAGTGTGTGTAGGATAGTGTTAATGTGCGCGGATGGCTGGTCGGCGCGGACTCGGTGGGCCAAAGGTCCTGGTTTCACGTGGTAGCTGTATCTCTAAACTAAACTAAAGTAAGCACAATCATGTACAAGTACAAGAGTGCAATAATTGTTGTGTAAGAATAGTAGACTTCAAGAGTCACCACATTTCCAGCGCCATCTTGTGCCGGTGAAGTTCCAGGTTCTGCGCAGCGTTGGGTCAGTGTTGCAGGGATCGGCTGGCCTGGTGGTGCTGTCAATGTCCACTCTGTATTGTTGCATGCCATGACCAATCTGCACTCCTGTCCGACTTAAGTGGATCCTGGTTCTGTGCCCTGGATGCCACGTTCCATCACGAGAGGAGGCCCAGGGAGCCGTTGGTGCGAGGGGAGGAGTACCTGCGCTATAAGTATAAAATACATCGCGGGGCTTGCTTTCACAGAGGCCCAGGGAGCCGTTGGTGCGAGGGGAGGGGACCCTGACACCAAAATCGGCAACGTTCCAGAGAAGGATTCTGGTGGAAGCCTCTGATTGGTGGAAGAGGACTGGGTTTACATTTTTACATTTCTGCCTTCAGGTTAAGGATTCTGGGAGTTGAGTGAACAGTATTTATTAGTATTTATTAGTAAAGTTTAAAGGATAAAGTTTTGTGTTTTTTAATATTTAATATAGAGTTAATTTGGGAGTAAGATATGTCAGTGGAGATTGGCCCCGTGGTTTGCTCAGCCTGCAACATGTGGGAGATCAGGGATATGGTCGGTGTCCCTGGTGACTACATTTGCAGGAAGTGTGTACAGCTGCAGCTCCTGGCAGACCGCATTGAACGATTGGAGCTGCGGCTGGATTCATACTGGAGCATCCACGATGCTGAGAAAGTCGTGGATAGCATGTACAGCGAGTTGGTCACACCGCAGGTAAAAGGTAAGAGGACAGAAAGGGAACGGGTGGCCAATAGCCAGCAAAGCAGTAGACAGGTAGTGCAGGAGTCCCCTGCGGTCATCTCCCTCCTAAACAGGTATACCATTTTGGATACTGTTGAGGGAGATGGCTCATCAGGGGAATGCAGCAGCAGCCAAGTTCATGGCACCATGGGTGGCTCTGCGGCACATGAGGGGGGGAAAAAGAGTGGATGGGCAATAGTAATAGGGGATTCAATTGTGAGGGGAATAGATAGGCGTTTCTGCGGCCGCAAACGAGACTCCAGGATGGTATGTTGCCTCCCTGGTGCAAGGGTCAGAGATGTCACTGAACGGCTGCAGAACATTCTGGAGGGGGAGGGTGAACAGCCAGTTGTCGTGGTGCATATTGACACCAATGATATAGGTAAAAAACGGGATGTCCTACAAGATGAATTTAGGGAGCTAGGAGATAAACTTAAAAGTAGGACCTCAAAGGTAATAATCTCTGGATTACTACCAGTACCACGGGCCAGTCAGAGTAGAAATAGGAGGATATTGCAGATGAATACGTGGCTTGAAAAATGGTGCAAGGGGGAGGGATTCAAATTTTTAGGGCATTGGAACCAGTTCTGGGGGAGGTGGGACCAGTACAAGCAGGACGGTCTGCACCTGGGCTGGAATGGAACCAATGTCCTTGGGGGAGTGTTTGCTAGTGCTGTCGGGGAGGATTTAAACTAATGTGGCAGGGGGATGGGTGCAAGAGCAGAGAGGCAGGGGGGTGTAAAATGAGGGTAGAAGCAATAGGTAGCAAGGTGAAAAGTAAAAGTGGCAGGCAGACAAAACCAGGGCAAAAATAAAAAAGGGGTGCTTTTCAACATAATTGTATAATGGGTAAGAGCGTTGTAAAAACAAGCCTGAAGGCTTTGTGTCTCAATGCAAGGAGTATTCGTAATAAGGTGGATGAGTTGAACGTGCAGATAGCCATTAATGATTATGATATAGTTGGGATCACGGAGACATGGCTCCAGGGTGACCAAGGCTGGGAGCTGAACATCCAGGGATATTCAATATTCAGGAGGGATAGAGAGAAAGGAAAAGGAGGTGGGGTAGCGTTGCTGGTTAGAGAGAAGATTAACGCAATGGAAAGGAAGGACATTAGTTTGGAGGATGTGGAATCGGTATGGGTAGAGCTGCGAAACACTAAAGGGCAGAAAACGCTGGTGGGTGTTGTGTACAGGCCACCTAACAGTGGTAGTGAAGTTGGAGATGGTATCAAACAGGAAATTAGAAATGCGTGCGACAAAGGCAAAACAGTTATAAAGCGGCCTTTTCACGGGGCGACTTGACGCAAGAGTTAACCGGAGTTTAACATCGTGGGAACCTCGTGCGATAACAGTACGGCATTCGTGGACCACCGTGGACCACCGTAGCGCTAACGGCAGGTAATCGTGTAACTTGGTCACTCGGGAGAAAATTCAAGAAAGTTTGAATTTCTCCAAGATTGACTTGTACACTTGTGGTTGAGTATTGCAACATTATATGAACGTAGTGGCCAGTGCGATATCCGTAATAACTCTTGCGGGTACCGTGGGAACTCCTGCGAACGGGGAACCCGGAAGCTGGACAGAGGGGACAGAAGGTGAGTAAAAATTATCTTCTGTGGGATTGAATTTAAAAAATAAATAAAAATAAAGATTTGCATCCGCATATGGACATCAACTTATTCATGTTATGTTAATGAGATTCAAGAAAATAACTATAATTTTTAAAAGGGACTTTAAAAGGGACTTTACTGAAAGGTTACGCATTTTTATGGTCCGTGAGAAATTTTTCACATGTACTTCTTTGAGAGATACAGGTCGGAGTCCTCGGGTCCAGGGGTCCGGAACGCTACCAATCAATGTTGTACAGAGACCCGTGTAAGGAGTGAACTGCACATGCTGGTTTAAACCGAAGAGACACAAAAAGCTGGAGTAACTCAGCGAGTCAAGCAGCATCTCTGGAGAAAAAAAGCTGATGTTTCGGGACGAGACACATCTTCAGACTCAATTCCGATTAGGCTGTCTGAAGAAGGGCTCCGATTCGAATCGTCACCTATTCTTTTTCTCCAGAGATGCTGCCTGACCCGCTGACTTACTCCAGCTTTTTATGTTTTTCTTCCCAGATCTGACTTACCTGCTGCGTTACACCAACATTTTGTGTCCGTCTGTGCGTATTAACCAGCATTAACCAGCGTCTGCAGTTCCTTTAGACATTACCTAACTTCAGATTTTAGAGATATAGCGCGTGGGAACTCCTGCGAACGGTAAACCCGGAAGCTGGACAGAGGGGACAGAAGGTGAGTAAAAAACGTGGTCTCAATATCGACAAGGGAACATGTGTCCTTCGAGGACGTCCCACCTAATTGTCATTGTTGGATAATCTTTTTAACAGGACCACTTGCAGAGATGGCTCCCAGAAAATCTCAAAGAAAGGGGGTAAAGCGTGTCAGAGATGTTTTTGCCATGTTGCGCTATTCAGTTTCTATATTGTTTCAGTTTCTATATCTATATTGTTGCTCTATTCAGTTTCCCAGGGGGTCGGGACGGGACTGGATTTGGGAGGGAAAGGTGGGGGAGTCGAGGGAGAGGAGGGGGAGACAGATGGGGGTGTCTTCATTTACTGGCGGCGGGTGTCTGTCACTGAAACAGGCAGGTGAGATTTCACAACCACCTTGTGTGTGCCTCTCTCTCTCTCTCCCTCCCTCTTACACAGGCTGAGAGACTCTGCCTCTGTGAGTGTACGTCTCTTTCTCCCCCTCTCCCACACACAGTAAGACCGAGGTACTGTGCTCAGTCCATCTGTGTCTCCCATATACACAGTAAAATATGTCTCCAAATGAGCCAATTCAACCAAGGGAGGATATATATAGTGTGTGAAAAAAAAAGTTACATCATTTGTGTCACGTGTAGTTCACGATGTTCATTCAAGATTTAACACGAAAGCTCGGGAAACGGACAAGTCACTCGCACAAATAACAGAAATGCCGAGTACCGTGGGAACTCTTTATCTACCCCCGTTATATCGTGCGAGACTCGTGCTGGACCACGACCTCTTCACTCTGGTGACATCTTGCATCAACTCGCCCCGTGAAAAAGCCCCATTATAATGGGTGACTTCAACCTACATATAGATTGGGTGAATCAAATTGGCAGGGGTCCTGAGGAAGAGGATTTCTTGGAATGTATGCGGGATAGTTATCTAAATCAACATGTAGAGGAACCAACGAGAGAGCAGGCTATTTTAGACTGGGTATTGAGTAATGAGGAAGGGTTAGTTAGCAGTCTTGTTGTACGTGCCCCCTTGGGCAAGAGTGACCATAATATGGTTGAGTTCTTCATTAGGAAGGAGAGTGACATTGTTAATTCAGAAACAATGGTTCTGAACTTAAAGAAAGGTAACTTTGAGGGTATGAGACGTGAATTGGCCAAGATTGACTGGCAATTAATTCTAAAAGGGTTGACGGTGGATATGCAATGGAAGACATTTAAAGACTGCATGGATGAACTACAAAAATTGTTCATCCCAGTTTGGCAAAAGAATAAATCAGGGAAGGTAGTGCATCCGTGGATAACAAGGAAAATCAGGGATAGTATCAAAGCGAAGGATGATGCGTACAAATTAGCCAGAAAAAGCAGCATACCAGAGGACGGAGAAATTCAGAGACCAGCAGAGGAGGACAAAGGGCTTAATTAGGAAAGGAAAAATAGATTATGAAAGAAAACTGGCAGGGAACATAAAAACTGACTGCAAAAGTTTTTATAGATATGTGAAAAGAAAGAGATTAGTTAAAACAAATGTAGGTCCATTGCAGTCAGAAACAGGTGAGTTGATCATGGGGAACAAGGATATGGCGGACCAATTGAATAACTACTTTGGTTCCGTCTTCACTAAGGAAGGCATAAATAATCTGCCGGAAATAGCAGGGGACCGCGGGTCAAAGGAGTTGGAGGAATTGAGTGAAATCCAGATTAGTCGGGAAGTGGTGTTGGGTAAATTGAATGGATTAAAGGCCGATAAATCCCCAGGGCCAGATAGGCTGCATCCCAGAGTACTTAAGGAAGTAGCTCCAGAAATAGTGGATGCATTAGTAATAATCTTTCAAAACTCTTTAGATTCTGGAGTAGTTCCTGAGGATTGGCGGGTAGCAAATGTAACCCCACTTTTTAAGAAGGGAGGGAGAGAGAAAACGGGGAATTACAGACCAGTGAGTCTAACATCGGTAGTGGGGAAACTGCTAGAGTCAGTTATTAAAGATGGGATAGCAGCACATTTGGAAAGTGGTGAAATCATTGGACAAAGTCAGCTATGGATTTACGAAAGGTAAATCATATCTGACGAATCTTATAGAATTTTTCGAGGATGTAACTAGTAGCGTGGATAGGGGAGAACCAGTGGATGTGGTGTATCTGGACTTCCAGAAGGCTTTCGACAAGGTCCCACATAAGAGATTAGTATACAAACTTAAAGCACACGGCATTGGGGGATCAGTATTGATGTGGATAGAGAACTGGCTGGCAAACAGGAAGCAAAGAGTAGGAGTAAACGGGTCCTTTTCACAATGGCGGGCAGTGACTAGTGGGGTACCGCAAGGCTCAGTGCTGGGACCCCAGCTATTTACAATATATATTAATGATCTGGATGAGGGAATTGAAGGCAATATCTCCAAGTTTGCGGATGACACTAAGCTGGGGGTCACTGTTAGCTGTGAGGAGGATGCTAGGAGACTGCAAGGTGACTTGGATAGGCTGGGTGAGTGGGCAAATGTTTGGCAGATGCAGTATAATGTGGATAAATGTGAGGTTATCCATTTTGGTGGCAAAAACAGGAAAGCAGACTGTTATCTAAATGGTGGCCGATTAGGAAAAGGGGAGAAGCAGCGAGACCTGAGTGTCATGGTACACCAGTCATTGAAAGTAGGCATGCAGGTGCAGCAGGCAGTGAAGAATGCAGGGAGGTTCTACTGCAGTTGTACAGGGTCTTGGTGAGACCACACCTGGAGTATTGCGTACAGTTTTGGTCTCCAAATCTGAGGAAGGACATTATTGCCATAGAGGGAGTACAGAGAAGGTTCACCAGACTGATTCCTGGGATGTCAGGACTGTCTTATGAAGAAAGACTGGATAGACTTGGTTTATACTCTCTAGAATCTAGAATTTAGGAGATTGAGAGGGGATATTTCTATGTTTCTATGTTTCTATCACGGCTGCCCAGAACGTCCTTCATCAGCTGAACAACAACAATGCGATGCAAAGTCCAGGCTAACACATGATGAATGGCCACTTAGGCAAATTACTGTAGAATGATCAACATCCACGGAATTATTTCTTACTTCAATAGACAATAGACAATAGGTGCAGGAGTAGGCCATTTGGCCCTTCGAGCCAGCACCGCCATTCAATGTGATCATGGCTGATCATCCCCAATCAGTACTCCATTCCTGCCTTCTCCCCATATCCCCTGACTCCGCTATTTTTAAGAGCCCTATCTAGCTCAAATGTCTGCCGCCTCTACCCGCCGCCTGCCCGCTTCATCTCCCGGTGTCTCGGCACGCCACCGCAAACAGTCATGTGATTCCAAAGTAAAGTAATCAGAACCAGGCCCCACAGAGGTTGGACGGGCGTGCAGATTGAAGTCAAGTCAAGTCAAGTCAAGTTTTATTCGTCACATGCACATAAAGTGCAGTGAAATGAATTTGCCAGCAGCGGTACAATAAAAAAAGAACACACAGTACACAATAAAAATTTAACACAAACATCCACCACAACATTCATAACTGTGATGGAAGGCACAAAACTTGGTCAGTCCTCCTCCATTTTCCCCCGTGGTCGGGACCACAACCCTCCACAGTCTCCGCTGCAGGTGTCCATGCAACGTAACGGAGCGGACATTGGCAACATCAACAGGCCAGCCGACCCAGGGCAACGCTGACCCAGTACTGTGCAGTACTTGAACATTGAAGGGCGCGGGTTGGCGCCGGAAATGTGGCGGCTCTTTGTGCAATGCCTCAGTGAACTTTACTATTCTTACACAACAATCGTTGCATTCTTATATTGTAGATGATTGTGCTTGTGTATGGTATGACTTCACTGAATTGTATGCAAAAACAAACATTGAAACTTGAGGGATAAAAGTTGGCGCCACATTGATAAGATCGAAAGATAGACCTGCCATGACTAAATGGTGGAGTAGGCTTGATGGGCCAAATGGCCTAATTCTGCAGCTATAACAAATGTACTTATGAAGTTGTGAATAATCATTGCACTCTTGTACTTGTATATGATAGTGCTTATGTATAGTATGATTTTTCCACTGCATTGTAGAGAAATATAGCTGGACTTTCTCAACGATGTACTGTGCCACGGATTTGGCATCCAGTTCCTGGCATTTTATGAAACACAGGGGAATTTCTACTCTTTGTTTGTTGTTCTCCTTTTCAGTCAAGCCCAGCAGCTATTCTTTATCGCGCTTTTATTCTCCTTTACTTTCTTTTTTTCATGCTCCTGTTCTTTATACTCTCTTTAATTGTATTTCCTCACTTCACGATCAGATCGCAGTGACCTTCTAAATCATGCTTTGCCCATCTATGTTAATTTACACCTTCTGTCTAAAGACTCCCAATGAAAATTAACATAATAGCATGATTTATATTTAATAATTGTACAGGAGTTAAAAATATACTAGAAGACAATTCCTTAAGTGTGACCTAGATGCAGCTGATATATTACATTGGGAAACTGTTATAACTCCCCATCTACTGCAATGCATCTGAATAAATCAATCATTAGCTTTGCTCCTGGAGTATTTAACTTATGTTTCTTTCCATTGGAACCTAGCTGTTGGGGTATTTATGTTGCAAGCATAATATAATACAATACTTTATTAGCCAAGTATGTTTTGCAACATACGTGGAATTTCATTTGCTAAGTCAGCCATACAAATAAAAAACAACACAACACACAAAATACATTTTAACATAAATATCCATCACAGTGACTCCTCCACATTCCTCACTGTGATGGAAGGCGATAAAAAAGTTCAATCTCTTCCCTTCATTGTTCTCCCACGGTTGGGGGCCTCGAGCGTTCCGATGACGGGATGATCTTGAATCCTGTAGCCAGCGGTTGGGCCCTCCATGTCGGGGACATCAGCTGCCGCATTGGGGCGATGTCAGCTCCCCGTGCCAGGCGATCGGACTCCGGGTCGGGGCGTCGAACCTCTGTGTCGTTGAAGCTCCTGACTTGGCCTCTCCCGAGACTGCGAGCTCTCGATGGTAAAGTCCGCAGGCCGCAGTTGAAGCAATCCCAGGCAAGGGATCAACTCCGATGTTAAGTCCACGCCCTGCAGTGGGGCTCAAAGTCATTCCGACGCAGCCGGAGAACAATCACATCTCCGGTAGGGTAAGAGACTGAAAAAAAGTTTCCCCCTCCTGGAGAACTTTACACTAACTTTTTAAACGCACTAAATATAACAAAAAAATACGAAAAAACAGACAGAATGTTGCCAATCGTACGGCGGCCCCTGGTAGTAAACATGCATAACAGTAAAGAAAAGATAATTTTGCAGATTTCATTTGTAAATTATTCTGCTCTGAATTATTAAGTGTCTGAGTAGACAATATATTTTAATCTCTATGGTTTGAGATTGATGAAAAAACATTTTAGACTTCCCAATTCCGGATCTTGTAGCAGTAGGATACTTGTCTGATCAATGGGGGCAATTTGTACATGAAAAATGCAGACACAAGGAACTGCAGATGCTGGAATATTGAGTAAAACATTGAGTGAAACACAAGTTGCTAGAGTAACTCGGCAGGTCAGGCAGCACCTCTGGAGGACATGGATAGGCGACGATTCAGGTCGGGACTCTTCAGACTGAAAAAGAGAGGTCTAGACCTGAAATGTCATTATCCATTTCCTCCAGAGATGCTTATATACAAAGTACACATTTTAAGATAAGGGGGAAATATTTAATAGGAAGCTGAGGGGCAACTTTTTTTACACAAAGAATGGTAAGTATGTGGAGCAAGCTGCCAGTAGAGGTAGTGGAGGCAGGTACTATCAGAAAACATTTGGACAGATACATGAATAAGACAGGTTTAGAGGGATATGGGTCAAATACAGACAGGGGGACTGGTGTAGATGGTACATGTTGGACGGTGTGGCCAAGTTGGGCCGAAGGGGCTGTTTCCACACTGTATGACACTATGACTATGACAAATTATGTAATTTCACTCTTTTGTCAACCTATCTTCCAGATCTGAGCTACATTGCATTCCTTTATATGATGAGGAAGATTGAATCAGACAGTTGATCAAGAAGGTATCCAAGCCTGCCTTTGGTCAAAGACGTTTACAGCATACAGGCTTCACATCTCATACCATGACAGCCTTTGCTATTGATATGACCGGGATGCCCCCATGGTAGAAAGTGGCATCAGCCACCAGTTGGGTTTCTCCCACCCACTCTAGTGCTCATCAACATTAGCTTGCATTAACTTGCTGCATTACCTTTGCACTCTTCTTTATGAGTGGGGGCGCCGTCAAGTATGGCTGCCCTGCCTGCAGCTGTTTGTCCTTTCACCCTTTATTTTATTTTTAGTGTGTTAAAAGTTTTTGTTTTGGAGGTCTAGTCTTTTTATGTGGGGGGAGGGAGAAACTGTATTTCTCAGACCCTACCTGGTCGGAGATGCGTCTTTTGTCCGAGCCGCATCTTCGCCCCTTTCTCGCGGCCTACCAATGGTACTGGAGCGGCGTTACCTGCCGGGACCGGCCAGAACCTCAACTTCGGCGGCAGTACAGCGCTGAAGCACCATCGCGGAGCGGACGATGCCTTACCCGGGTCGCCGTGTGGTAAGCTCCGGAGTGCTGAGACCGCGACTCCTACATCGCGGAGCTGTGGTCAAGGAGCGTCCAGCTGCGGGCGGCGCTGGGTTGAAACACCGTGGAGCATGGGATCTTTCGCCGAGATCGCCAGTGTTGGAACTCCGACCAGCGCGACCTGTGGGGAGGAAGCGGCCGTTCCAGACACTCCAAGCCGCTGAGAGTGTTCTCCCGACGCCGGAGCTCCATCATCCGGCGAGAGGGCCTGTATCATCGGGCCGCCGTCGCGGCGACTGCGGCCTCAATAGGCCCAACCATGGGTGAACAAGAGGAAGAGGACTGAACTTCGTTGCCTTCCCTCACAGTGGGAACCATTGTGGGGGGATGTTTTTATGTTCAATTTTTAATTCTTTAATGTTGTGTTTTATTTTTATTGTTGTGCTGCAAATGGCAACTCAAATTTAATGACACCAATTGGTGTATGTGACAATAAATGTCCTTTGTCCTTTGTCCTTTTGCCATTTTTGGATTAGGCAGGGCATAAGTGCTATCAACAATATCTTTGTTGTCCAGGCCAAGACATATACCCAGGAATGACAGGTTCCATGAGCTGATCATTTTACTTCGGAGTCACGTGAGTGACTACGTGAAGAACCCCGCCAGGATGCATGCGTGTCATATCGCTACACGCATTGCAACGAGTCACAGCAGGGGGAACGATGTTCCCCTTAGCGGCAGAATTTGAAAGCCGAGAACAGCAGGTAAGGAGTCTCTGCGTTCTTCCCACTTACTTCACAGGTGGAGGCATGGACAGATCCACGAAGGCTACGAAAAAGCTGGCGGGGGAGACCCGCGGAGTTGCAGGCAGCCAGCAGCAGCAGCCAACGGCACGCCAAACTCCCAATACGAGTTAAATAGCATTAGGAAGAATGCCATCCAACCGGCTTTAGACCCAAATTTGCAGGCCTGTGCAAACCTGGAACCTCCAAACCACCAATATTACTATTTGGAGGTGACTTATCCAAACAGGTAAAAGAACTTGACAAAGAGGCTAAAACCCTGGGGCTCATTAAAGCAACGTCCAAAAACTACTTTGGCCAGAAACAGCACCCCTACGCACCACCAGTCGGCCAAGACAAACTGGTGAAAGCTCGAAGGCCAGGAACACTCAACATCGGTCTTTTTTTAGGCCATGGCCCAGACTGGCCTTCCTGGGAAATGCGCTAACCCTCAACACCGACCCAACTACAGATCCAGACACCGGCGCCTCAACGTCCACGGAGGATGCCAAAAAAGTAACAAACCTACCGCTAGTAACCATGGAGGTAGGTGGGTCTGGTTCCTTACGAATTAAAGGGAGCATGGAGGTTGGTGGGAGATTACAATTCTATCTGGATGCATGGAATAAGTTAACTACCGACACTTATATTTTAAGCAGTATAGGGTTATACCATAGAATTTATACAAAAACATAACCCTCCAGTTCAGCATGTACCGAACCGAATGTTCGTGCTTACAGGCAAAGACAAATCAAAAGCGCATGCTGATCTACAGCGGCTTTATAAAAAAGGAATAATTGAGAAAACCCAACACGAATCACAGGAATTTGTGTCCAAAATCTTTATCATAAACAAGAAAGATGGTGGTTGCCGCATCATCATAGATTTGACTAAATTGAATACTTTCGTACAATATATTCATTTCAAGATGGAAACCTTTGTTACTGCTAAGCAATTGGTTTCCAAAGGTTACTACATGGCAAGCATCGATTTAAAAGATGCTTACTATACAGTACCCATAAGAGGTGACCACAGATGTTATTTAACACAATGGATTATCTGGGGTTCACCATTAACTCAGTTCACATGTCAGTGACTTTGCCGAAAGAAAAGGTTACAGCCTTAATAGAGGCTTGCAGCAAAATCATTGACATCACTAAACCATCCATCAGACTGGTAGCAAGAATAATTGGCAAGACAGTGGCTGCGTTCCAGCCACACAATTCGGACCTTTACATTATCGAAATTTACAGAGGGCTAAAATACGAGCACTCAAAAATTTATGGTGGTCATTTTGACAGACCAATGAAGCTACCAACAGAGGCCATAATGGAACTAAAATGGTGGAAAGATAACATTAGGCATTGTTCCAATCCAATCATTATCAGCAACCCGTCTATGGTACTACAAACTGATGCCAGTGCACTTGGTTGGGGTGCTACCAATTCCATCTCCAGCTGTGGGGGAGATGGAATGCACAGGAGGCATCATTATTACAAACACTGGGCATAAACTACCTGGAAATGTTAAGTGCATTCCATGGCCTTAAGTCATATTGTTCTGGGTTATATCACCAGCATGTTAGACTACAAATTGACAACACCACCGTGGTAGCATATATCAACCATATGGGTGGAAACAAATCGACATCATGTGACAATCTGGCCAACACAATTTGGCAATAGTGTAGAGAGATATTTGGATATCAGCTACCTACTTACCAGGTAAACTAAATTTAGTGGCAGACACCAGGTCACGCAAATTCAATGAAAACACTGAATGGATGTTGGATAAAAATGTATTTGCTGAAATTACAGCACGGTATGGAACACCAGATATCGACCTATTCGCATCCAGGCTCAATCACCAGTTATCGAATTATGTTTCATGGGAACCAGACCCTGGGGCAGCGGCAACAGATGCATTTTCGCTGCATTGGGGGAAATTGTTTATTTATGCATTCCCTCCTTTCTGCCTCATCAGTCGGGTATTAAGGAAAATACAGCAAGACTCTGCGTCTGGTATTTTGATAGTACCCGGTTGGCCTACTCAACCACGGTTCCCGGTGATACTCGACATGGTATTAGAACCATGCATCACCATCCATCATAGACCTAATTTACTGGTTCATCCCGCAACAAGGGAAAGTTACCCATGTCATAATTTTATAAACCTATTAATTTGTAGTTTGAAAGCACCTCTACTACACCTGGGACTGACGGACCGAACAGTGGATATTATTTCAGCGGCCCACAGACAGTCCACCAAAAAACAGTACTTGGTGTACATCAAGAAATGGGAAATGTACTGTCACAACAATAACATCACCCACAGATCTATGAACATCCCGTCTGTTCTGGAATTCCTGGCAAGCCTCCATTACGATGAGGGGCTCAGTTATAGTGCCATCAACTGCGCCAGAAGTGCTCTGTCAACATACCTGTGGCAAGGAACAGAGCGCATTCTGTTGGGACACTCCCCTGGTAACCAAACTCATGAGGGGCATTTTTAATGTTAATCCCCCAAGAACCAGGTACTCCCAAATATGGGATGTGAGCATAGTACTGACCATGTTAAGAAACTGGTCTCCAGCTACAGCGCTGTCCCTACAGAAACTGACTATGAAAACAGTCATGCTGATGGCCTTGGTCACGGCACAAAGGGTCCAGTCGCTACAGAAACTAAGGCTGGACAACATGACTATTTCATCTGGAAATTTAACTTTTAACATCAATGAATTAGTCAAACAGAACAGACAGGGGTCAGCAGGCCTAAAAACAGAATTCAGGGCCTACCCGACAGATGATCGTCTCTGAATTGTAACACACTTACTATTATATATGGAGTATACTAAGATCATCAGAGGCAAAGAATGTCACTTTTAATCAGCTACAAACAGCCACAGAAAAAAGAGACAGTCCAGACCATCTCGAGATGGCTAAAACAGGACATAATAAAGGCTGGAGTAGACACTAGCATTTTAAATCTCACTCCACCAGGGCTGCAGCTACATCGGCAGCTATGAAGTTGGATGTTCCTATGGACCAAATCCTCAAGACAGCAGGATGGTCAATGGAGAAAACTTTCCAACGATTTTATAACAAACCAGTTATTGAACCTGGAACAT
The DNA here is from genome assembly GCF_010909765.2 of Amblyraja radiata. Taxonomy (NCBI): domain Eukaryota; kingdom Metazoa; phylum Chordata; class Chondrichthyes; order Rajiformes; family Rajidae; genus Amblyraja; species Amblyraja radiata. Next base: position 39,935,269 of record NC_045969.1, on the reverse strand, counting down.
TTGCAGAAACAATTTTAAGTTCTGTAATATAATTTTACCCCATAAATAGGGGCTATAATTTGGTGTTAATATATTTATCGTTGTTTTTTCAATATCGTATTGATGTCTAATGATGTTAACACATTCTCCCCATAATCAAGGCAGATGTGATGCATGGACGCGTTTCCACGGCATGAAATCACAGAGCTTTAAAATCTTCACGTAGTCACTCACGTGACTCCGAAGTAAAATAGTAAGATTAATCGAGAACTTACCAGTTTGAAGTTTGATCGTTATTTTATGAGGAGTAACGTTGAGGGATTAGGTGCCCTCCGCTCCCACCCTTGATCATATACTCAACTGGTATCTCTTCTCTAATCTTACTATGTTTAGTCATTACAGTTATCTGTGATTTCACACCGCTGCTTTCACACCTGGCGGGGTTCTTCACGTAATCCCTCAACGTTACTCCTCATAAAATAACGATCAAACTTCAAACTGGTAAGTTCTCGTTTAATCTTACTATTATGATTGATATTACCTGTCTGAAGAAGGGTCCCAACTTGTAAAGCACCAGTCCATGTCCTCCAGAGATCCTGCCTGACCCATTGAGTTACTCTAGCACTTTATGCTCTACACAAGATTCCAGAAACTGCAGTTCCTTGTGTCTACATTGATATTACCTGCTTTGAAAATCAGTCAAAATCATACTACATCTACAATGGTTTTGATATTCTGTTCAACAATTGCATTGCCTGGAGGAGAATCTGTGCTGTGGATTGTTGTTCTTCTGAAGAAAGCTTCAGTCAGGCAGTATTCGACCATGAACTGTGGCACTTTCTAGTATTGCTGCCCTCAATCACACGGTCAATATGAAGGATCTCTTGGAGAGCAAAATAGGAAATCAATTTTGTCAACTTTTCCAGGCAGCAAATTAAAGATAGGATGTACACTTCGGATTAACGTGGAGGTCTGAACTAATAGATATAGTAAAGAAGACCTAACAAAATTAGAACATAGAACAGTACAGCACATGAACATGCCTTTCGGTTCACAATGTCCATGCCGAACATGATGCCAAGACCATCTTTTATCTAGTTGTGCATGTAACTAGTATGACTCAAACTAGTATAAAGCATGTATAAGGCGGGGCTTCTACTAACATGCACTATGATTGGCTAACATGCAATAGCCGATCTACAGTGCATAACCCATATCCCTTCATAACCTGCATAAATATTTGCCCATCCAAAAGCCTCTTCGATGCCACTATCGTATCTGCCTCTACCATCAACCTCGACAGTGCCCTCTGAGATTTGAGGCACGAGGTCACTGAACAAAATGTCTGCCAACCCTTCTCATCTGTGTCATACCAGCACACTGTAATTGGTACACTAGAAATTCTCTGCAATAGTTCTTCTAACATTTTCTGAAAGCCATTGAGCGCTTTTATTAGACTTCCTCATACACTTTATTCCAGTGAAAAAGAGCCCTGATCTATCTGTTCTGAATTAAACTTGTCAATCCTGATAACCAACGGTTAATCATTTCTGCATCTTCTCAATAGATTTTTCAAAAATAGGGCATACGAAAAAAAAAGAAAGCAAATGAAAATTACCAAGTATTATATAACTAAACTGAGGCCCAGATAGTGGTTTTGTTGTGATGACCTGCTTTTCAGTAACCCCTCTGATGATGGTATTTATGATGTGTGATATAATTAAAATTGTTTAATTAACGTTCATAAATAATTGCAATCTTACTCTATACAAAATTAAAAAAAACAAAACAGTTATAATTGAAATCTTTGTCTTTTCAGGACTTTCGGCATTTTATTTGTTCATCTGGGAAGCCCCATGATGCAGGAAGGTTATTTTTGAGGACCAGAAGGAATAACTCTCTAAATAAATGCTACCAGTTTAATTTGCGTTAGCTTTCGGCTGAATACAAATCAGTGAAACAGAGCTAATTTAATCGTCTAACCATTGCCTGACTCACCCAAGGTGTTAGTAAGGAGAATTATTTCATTTCTCATCCCTCTTCTACTGAGCTTTTTGTTGACTAGACCGCATAGGGATGAAAAATTGCTCACAGCCATGTTGCATAAAGAGATGTTTCTTCTCATCCCTTCTGATTTTTACAAGCTTTCCATCAATTGGGAATATATCTCATACATTCACCTTTCATGTAATTACTGAGGCATGGCTGAATTTGAATTACAGCATCACTGGTAATCTTAAATCCTACTTCAACATCATGAGAACTCCCAGGCCATTTCATATCCTCAGTTGGTGACACACTTACAGATTGCTGCTTGTAGCTTAAAAATGCTTCTTACAGGTAATGGTGCATTTCGAGGAGGCTGACCATTAGAATATACAGTAGGTAACATGCTTCAACCAGACATGGCTCCATCTGAAGTCGAAGAGCAGAATCAGGTCAATAATTGAGGTGACCCACTGGTACCAATTGAGTACCAGTTGAGCACTGGCACAGGAATAGGCACCGTGGCCCATAATGTCTGTGCCGACAACAATGGTGTTAAACCAACTTGCATATGATCCACATCCCTATATTCCCTGCATATCAATGTGCCTATCTAAAAAGCCTCTTAAACACTATTATTGATCTGCCTGGATCCACCACCAGTCCGGGCAGCATGTTCCAGGCACCTACCGCACTCTGTGTAAAAACTGAGACCATAAGTACATAGAGCATAGAAACAGAATTAGGTCATTCAGCCCATCTAGTCTACTCCAACATTCAAGAGAGAGTTAGATAGAACTCTTAAAGATAGCAGAGTCAGGAGATATGGTGAGAAGGCAGGAACGAGGTACTGAATGTGGATGATCAGCCATGATCACAGTAAATGGCGGTGCTGGCTTGAAGGGCAGAATGGCCTACTCCTAAACCTATTGTCTATTGTCAATCATGGCTAGACATAAAAAGCTGGAGTAACTCAGCGGGACATGCAGCATCTCTGGAGAAAAGGAATGGGTGACGTTTCGGGTCGAGACCCTTCAAAGTGAAACGTCACCCATTCCTTCACTCCAGAGATGCTGCCTGCCCTGCTGAGTTACTCCAGATTTTTGTGTCTATCCGGTTTAAACCAGCATCTGCAGTTCCTTCCTACACATTCAATCATGGCTGATCTATTTTCTCCGTCTCAACCCCATTCTCCTTCCTTCTCCTTCCAACCTCATGACACCTTTACTAATCAAGAATCTATCAATCTTTATACCCAAATACCAATGACTTGGCCTCCACAACCGTCTGTGGCAATGAAATCCACAAATTCACCACCCTCTGGCTAAATAACTTCCTCTCATCCGCATTCTGTAGTTACATCCTTTTATTCTGAGGCTGTGCCCTCTGGTTCTAGACTACGATTACCGGAAATATCCTTTCCATGTCCACTCTATCTAAGCCTTTTATTATCCTCTCGGGTTTAATGAGATCAGCACTCATCCTTCTAAACTTCAGCCACACACATCTATCTATCTATATTACTAAAACTCTGTTCTTGACCGCTTTTGGCCATCTGTGCTGCGATTTCCGAGAGAACGCCGCCACCTACGGCCGTCATTTTTGGCCACCTCGCTCAGAGCCCCCCTCTGCCACATGTGTGCCGAGGATTTTTCCCGTCGATGAAATATGACCGAGATATTAATGTTTTTACAACATTCCCCATTCTCTCTACTGCCCCCGCTGACAGCAGGGGGAGGGAGGGGCTATAAAACCCGGAGGTGTCCTGCTTCAATCACTTTCTGCCAGACCACGAAGTGAAAGGGTCACGGCTCTCTGAGCTGCAGCTCTACTCCAAGGTAAGTCCCCTGCATATGCTTTTTCAGCCAATTGATAAGTATGGTGTTCACCATTCACCATGGTCTGAAGTTTCTTGGCATTTTGTTTGAAAGAGTTTGTAAATTTGTCTATCTATATTGTGTTTGAAATGTGTATTGAACATGAAATGCATTTGTATATTTGTCTATCTATATTGTCTTTGAAATGTGTATTGAAAATAAAAAGCATTTGTATATTTGTCTATCTATATTGTCTTTGAAATGTGTATTGAAAATAAAAAGCATTTGTATATTTGTCTATCTATATTGTGTTTGAAATGTGTATTGAACATGAAATGCATTTGTAAATTAGTCTATCTATATTGTGTTTGAAATGTGTATTGAACATGAAAAGCATTTGTAAATTTGTCTATTATATTGTGTTTGAAATGTGTATTGAAAATAAAAAGCATTTGCAAATTTGTCTATATTGTGTTTGAAATGTATATTGAACATGAAATGCATTTGTAAATTAGTCTATCTATATTGTGTTTGAAATGTGTATTGAACATGAAATGCATTTGCATATTTGTCTATCTATTGAACATGAAATGCATTTGTATATTTGTCTATCTATATTGTGTTTGAAATGTGTATTGAACATGAAATGCATTTGCATATTTGTCTATCTATTGAACATGAAATGCATTTGTAAATTTGTCTATCTATAATGTGTTTGAAATGTGTATTGAAAATAAAAAGCATTTGTATATTTGTCTATCTATATTGTGTTTGAAATGTGCATTGAACATGAAATGCAATTGTATATTTGTCTATCTATATTGTGTTTGAAATGTGCATTGAAAATAAAAAGCATTTGTTATTGTTATAAAGCGTTTGCAAATTTGTTTCTCTTGGGTTTTAAAATGGTTGCACCCGTTTTCAGGTGACTAAAGCATGATGTCTTTGAAATGTTCATGTAAATTGAAATGCATTTGTTGCAACGTTTTCAGGCAAGTAATGCACGAATAAAGCTTTATATTTGAACCAGAACTGTGTTTAAATTTAAAATCGGCGCTCATTTTGTGATTTTGGCGGTTGCAAGATGGCGGCGATTATGTCATTTCCGGTGATCGGTAAGCCGACGGCGATGACGTCATTTCCGGTGATCGGTAAGCCGACGGCGATGACGTCATTTCTGGTGATCGGTAACCCAGCGGCGATGCCGTCATTTCCGGTCGGAGGCAAGATGGCGGCGATGACGTCATTTCCGGTGATCGGTAACCCAGCGGCGATGCCGTCATTTCCGGTCGGAGGCAAGATGGCGCTGCCTGCTGAAGACGGAGTGCACGAGGTGTTGAAAATATCTACAGAACTGGTAAATGTTTGTTTGTTGCAGCCACAGCGGCAATTGTGTTTCAGCAAAAGCTGCAATTGTGTGTGTGTGTGTGGTGTGTGAGTGTGTGTGTGTGTGTGTGTGTGTGTGTGTGTGTGTGTGTGTGTGTGTGAATATGTGTGTGGGTATGTGTGTGCGTTTGTGTGTGTGTGTGTGTGTGAATATGTGTGTGTGTGTGTGTGTGAATATATGTGTGTGTGAATATGTGTGTGTGTGTGTGAATATATATGTGTGTGTGTGTGTATGTGTGTGAATATGTGCGTGTCTGTGTGAATGTGTGTGTGTGAATATGTGTGTGGGTATATGTGTGTGTGTGTGAATATGTGTGTGCGAGTGTGTGTGTGTGTGTATGTGTGTGTGTATGTGTGTGTGTGAATATGTGTGTGTGAATATGTGTGTGTGTGCGTGTATTTGTGTGTGTGTGTGTGAATATATGTCTGTGTGCGAATGTGTGTGTGTGAATATGTGATGTGTATATGTGTCGTGTGTGTGAATAATATGTCGTGTGTGTGCATATGTGTGTGAGTGCATGTGAATATATATATGTGTGTGTGTGTGCGTGTGTGTAAAATAATATAGTAGTTCAGAGCTTATTTGATATGTTTAATAGCATGATGGCTGTCAGGAAGAAGCTGTTCCTCAATGTAGATGTTACAGTTTTCAGTTTACAAAAGTCGGACGTGACTCCAGAAGTCGGGCATCAGTCAGTCCACAAGCTGTGAGAGTCAGTCCAAAGGCCATGAGTTAATCCCAAGGCAGTGAGTGAGTCCACAGGTCATGAGTAAATCGCTCACTGCCCCCCTCCTCCACTGACATCCCCCACTTCAAGACGCTGCCCTCCGCCTGGATATAGGATGCACCCCCTACTGAAGCCGTCCACATCCCCTGCATGAGGACACCCCACCCCCTTCTCATCAGTTCACGACAACCCCCGCCTGAAGCTGCCCTTGGCTGCACGACATTTACCACCCATAGGGCAGCGTCTTGAGGTGGGGGATGAGTATGTGTATGTGTGTGTGATTGAGTCTGTGTGTGCGTGTGTGTGAGTGAGTGAGTCCATGTGTGTGTGTGTGTGTATATGGGTGTGTGGGTCTTTGTGTGAATGTGTGTGTCATTGAGTTTGTGTGCGCGTGAATGAGTCTGTGTGTGTGTGTGAGTGTGAATATGTGTATGAGAATGTGTGAATATGTGTGTGTGTGTGTGAATATGTGTGTGTGTGTGAATATGTGCGTGTGAATATGTGTGTGTGTACGTTTGTGTGTCTGAATATGTGTGTGAGTGAATGTGTGTGTGTGTGAATGTGTGTGTGTGTGTGTGTATGATTGTGTGTGTGTGTGTGTGTGTGTGTGTGTGTGTGTGTGTGTGTGTGTGTGTGTGAATATATATATGTGTGTGTGTGTGAAATAATATAGTATTTCGTAGTTCAGAGCTTATTTGTTAAGTTAAATAGCATGATGGCTGTCAGGAAGAAGCTGTTCCTCAATGTAGATGTTACCGTTTTCAGTTTACAAAAGTCGGACGTGACTCCAGAAGTCGGGCATCAGTCAGTCCACAAGCCGTGAGAGTCAGTCAGTCTAAAGGGCATGAGTTAATTCCAAGGCAGTGAGTGAGTCCACAGGTCATGAGTAAATCGCTCACTGCCCCCTCTCCTCCACTGACATGCCGCACTTCCGCCTGGCTGCACCCCCTACTGAAGCCGCCCTCATCCCCTGCATGAGGCCCCCCCCATTTCTCATCAGCTCATGAGAACCCCCATCTGAAGCTGTGCCCCTCCCTTGGCTGCACAATGTTTACCACCCCCTACCCCACCCTGACAGCCCCCACCTCAAAAAAAATGTTTTGCACAAAATCTTCAGTGTTCATTAACAACTGAAATTGTCTTCAGGCTGCTTTTTCAACATCATGTCAGGAAATGTTAGAGGTCAAGGTGATGTGGCTATTGCTGTAGTATCCTCTAGGATAGCAGCTACATTTCTGCCTGGTGGAAGAACTACACATTCTCGATTCAAGATACCCATCCAAGTGGCTGAGGATACATTGTGCAACATCGAGAAGAACTCTAAGACGGCACATTTCACGAGGCAAGTGAAAGTCATTGTTTGGGATGAATGTCCAATGATTAGGAGAGAATGCTTTGAAGTTGTGGACAGAACTCTTCCAGATGTCTTCAGCAACACCAAGCATTTTGGTGCCCCCCCTGCCAGTACAGGCCTCAGTGACTGAGCTGCCACCCCTGAGTGACTGAGCTGCCAGCCCAAAAATCCATTCCGCCCACAAACTCCATACTAGCCCTCTGGAAACCAGTACCTTTTGCCCAACATACTAGCTCAACAGAAATATGAAGGGAAATGTCAAAGGTTTCCTGAAGGATGGAACATCGCCCAAGAATGTTGTCATTAATAGCGTGCTTCGTTGAATGATGACTTCTAAGATATTCTCAGATTTTCCTTCTTAAAATTTGACCGCTGACTTTCTCTATATTAAAATTGTCTCTTTTTATCAACAGGAAATAGTCATCAAGAGGCAGTGAGCAGCAGAACACAACAAGACTCAACAAGACATAACAAGTAAAAACTTAATAAATCTCATCTTTAAAATTTAAATTGTTCTTATATTTTAAGATTCATTCACATTTTAAAGTTTAATAAAACCTTTTTGCACTTTTAATGCCGTGTGTTCTTCATCACAATAGAACCTAATAGGCAGGAATGGCTGCTCTGTGGGAGAGCCACTAAGAGTGCATGGGGGGGGAGGTTGTTTGGAGATGCACTGAATGTGTGGGTGTGAGGGGAATGGCAAGGAGCAGAGTGGGGGGGGGGGTTGAATGTAGGCGGGGTGACTGAGTGAACTGCCAGTGTACCAGGCGTGAGCGACTGCACTGCCAGCCCACGAGCCGTGTGTTAGTGAACTGCCATCGCACCAGCTGTAAATGACTGAACTGCCAGCCCAATAATCTATTCAGTCCACCCTCTTCCCCCTTCTCTCTTACATTCTGTCACCTGTTTTGGGCAGAATTTCTGGCAGTTTCTCAGCCGCCAGCCTGCCAGGTCCGAGTGATTGTACTGCCAGGCCTCAGTGACTGAGCTGCCAGCCCTCAGTGACTGTGCTGTCAGCGCAAAAATCCATTCGGCCCACAAACTCCATACTAGCCCTCTGGAAACCAGTACCCTTGGCCCACAACAATCATACTTGCGCAACAGAAAGCCGCCCCCCCCACCCCCACTGGCCAGCAATATTGGAATTGGTGGAGAGGTGGAATACTGTGTTGGGTGTCCAGCCCTTCTGTGTGATGCTGGGACCCAACGGGTCCCACTTAGTCTAGTATATTACTAAAACTCTCATCTTGTCTGTGTGTGAGCACGCGTGCATGCGTGTCTGTGATTCATGCCTGGAACTATGGCAAAACGGTACACGATAGCGCTATAATTTGTGGACCACCTTACTTACAATTGTCCTGTGGTGTAGTGTATCAAGTTTCATTCAAATGGTAATTCATTCAGTTAGATTTTACAAGTTATTCACATTTTCAACTTTACAAAATCCAGTTTGAGAAAGAATGACTTGAACACTGCAGTGGCAGTTGCTGGTAGTTACAGCTATGACATCACAGATAGTAGGCCCCTCTCTGTCATGACTTACCATGGGTGATGCATCCTGGTCGGATGAAAGCCTGGGCGATGTCATATGGAGGACAGGCTGTTGCCCAAGCAGCACGTCCCCCCTCTCCACGTCGCTGATCGATCCAAAGGAACAGCAGGGCCATTACAGTTTGGCACCAGCGCCGTCGCAGGAGTAGCCAGAGCGAGGTTGTAGACAACGACAAACTGCCTTAGGGGCTCCGACTCCGGATTTTCTTGAGGTTTACTCCTGGAGCCTTTTCCTTGACTGGATATGGCCACAAGGCAGTGGAGATTTTAAATCATAGTTTTCCTTCTCCTAGATGGACTGCCTTCCCAGGCTGACGAGCCCCATCTGCCCGAGACTCGTGGGAGTGGGAGCGTCTACCTTCCCGTGCAGGTCTATAGCACCTGCCCACTGCCACTTGACATCATAATGGGATCTCATTTACATAAACTGCTCGTGAACAATAACAGGCTCTCAACACCAGCAAAACCAAGGAACTGATTGTGGAATTTGGAAGGGGTAGGATAGGGACCCACAATCCCGTTTATATCAACGGGACGATGGTGGAAAGGGTCAAGAACTTCAAATTCCTGGGCGTGCACATTTCCAAAGATCTTTCCTGGTCCCAGCACACTGATGCAATTAGAAAGAAAGTACATCAGCGCCTCCTGGGAAGATTACGGAGAGTCGGTATGTTAAAGAGGACTCTCTCGAACTTCTACAGGTGCACAGTGGAGAGCATGCTGACTGGTTGCATCGTGGCTTGGTTCAGCAACTTGAGCGTCGAGGAGCGGAAAAGAATGCAGAAAGTTGTGACCATTGCCCAGCCCATCATCGGCTCTGATCTCCCCACCATCGAAGGGATCTATCGCAGTCGCTGCCTCAAAAGGCTGCCAACATCATCAAGGACCCACACCATCCTGGCCACGCACTCATCTCTCCGCTACCATCAGGTAGAAGGTACAGGAGCCTGAAATCTGTTATATCCAGGTTCAGGAACAGCTACTTTCCCACAGCCATCAGGCTATTAAACTCGCCAACAAACAGACTCTGAACTGTAACAGCTTATTGCACTTTATCTGTTTATTTATGTGTATATTGGACTGAACTGTTTTGTATTTATGCTTTCAATACTGTTGTGCTGCAGCAAGCAAGAATTTCATTGTCCTATCTGGGACACATGACAATAAACTCTCTTGACTTGACTCTTGACTTAAACAGTGCTCCACCCGACAATGACATCACAATGGGATCTCATTTACATAAACTGCCTATCAACAGTTTTCCACCCAGTGCAATGAGAGATTTGTTACATTGTTGTAAGGAGAGGGAGGAAGTGAGGGAGGGGAGGAGGAAAAATGTTATTTCAACATTATGTTTAGTGGGGGAGTGCAATAGGGGAGAGGTGAGGAGTGGGGGAGCAGGGTGAGAGGAGGGGAGGGGAGCGGAGAGGAGGGAGAGTGAGGAGGGAGGATGAAGATGAGGGGGAGGGAGTGCTGGAGGATGAGGGGAAATGACCCGCGCCTGCGCAGTTGGGGGCTATGGGTGAGTGGTGGAATATTGCATTGGGGGAATGGGGCCCAACAGGTCACACTTAGTCTAGTCTCCTTTAAACTTTCCCCCTCTCACCTTAACACAATGCCCTTTAGCCTTTGACATTTCCACCCTGGGAGAAATGTTCTGATTGTCCACCCGATCTATGCCTCTGCAAGTGGATTCACTTCTTGTTTATTGCTTCACTGGAATGGGTGGTATGGGGATGGGTGGTAGGGGGATCCATGGTTTGTGTTGATGCCATACCAAAATAACAGTGAAAGGGAATTTGGGGAGAGCAATGAGGCTGCAAGAAATATCAAAGCCCATTTCAACTCCAGATAAAACTAAAGTGCCTCATGCCTCATGCCTCATGCATTGTCAATGGTTGAACTACTTTCAACCTTCGCATATCCCGCGCCGCGGACCAGAAACCCGCCCGGAAGGCCTGGCTCACCCGCTCAGAGTGGAAGAGTGACCACGTGGGTTTTCTCTGGGTGCTCCGGTTTCCTCCCACATTCCAAAGACTTACAGGTTTGTAGGTTAATTGTACAATTGTCGCGAGTGTGCGTAGGTTAGTGCACGTAGTGATTGCTGGACGGGACAGACTTGGCCGCTCTCAAGTCTAAAGTCTAAATGTCGCTGTCATATCTGCTTCCATTTCCACCCATCATTCCAGGCATCCTTCACTTCTTCAACTATCCCTTCTTTTATTTGTTTCCACTCTCCATCTTGCTTTCCGATAATATTCCAGAATCTGCAGATTTTTATTTTCCATCCCAGTCTCTGCCACTACCTCCATCGTTCCTCCCCCAACCTGACTACTATCTGACTATCAACTCTAGCTCTTGCCCCACTCCTCCGACTCAGCTCTTTATATTGACCTCTACCCTTTCAGTCCAGATGAAGGGTCTCGACCCGAAATATCGGCTCTTCATTTCCACTCTGCATTGAGTGTGCCTGTAAAACTCGCAGCAAGTAAGAATTTCATTGTTCCTTTCCAGGTACAATTGGCTCTTGACTTGTGAATGTCATGCTTCACGGTGCCTTCAAAGCCTGGTGACTTGTGTACAGTGTACAGTAACATGTCAGTGACTGTCTTTAATTGAGCCAGTCCTAATTCCCATCAGGACAAAGCATGTTTCAGAGCACATTTCAGGTGGAAATCAATGCAGTTACAACCTCTATTTAAGCCAAGTTTACTAATTAGATATTAGCATTTAGAATGTGCTGGAAGTAACTGCAAAATACTGGTTAACACTGAAAATAGGCACAAAATGCTGGAGTAACTCTGTAGGTCAGGCAGAATCTCTGGAGAAAAGAAATAGGTGATGTTCTGGGTCAAGACACTGCTTCAGACTTCATCAGTCTGAAGAAAGGTCTCGACCCATAACGTAATCTTTCCTTTTCTTCTCCGAGGATGCTGCCTAACTCGCTGAGTTACTCCGGCATTTTGTGTCTATCTTACCATTTAGAATGTTGTATTTTAATTAATCAAAAATAGGTGAAATCCAACTTCTAGGCAGTTAGCTCATCATCCTTAACAGTGAAAGGCATATAGGCATTCAGCAGGTCTACATTTTATGTTTTGTTTCAATTACAGTGTTCACTGAATGAAGTTATCACACCTGGGAACGGCTAAAATTGGGTGATGCACTGCAGACTACAGACTACACTCACGTATTAGCTGTATTATTGTGTTTGCTTGGAGGTGATATAACAATTGATGCTCTCTGAAATATATTTTTAAAATCCCCAAGGGCTGCCCAATGATCCATGTCTTCAGTATTTAATGGTTTTTATTTCAGTTTAATCTCATTTTTATTTCCAATCAATGGACTGATGTGTGAAGAGACAATTGAGTTTGTGGTTGAGAATCAGCAGACCCATGGCCTTGATTCCTGTCTAAGTATCTTTGCATTCAATGTGGCAGAAAATTGTTCCAGTAAAGTAAGGTATTGTGGGGTTATTTAGCTGGACAGTTAACTCCTGGAATATCATAGCCCTCAGGCACATGTCTATTCAATTGCTTTGGATAGACATAAAATGCTGGAGCAACTCAGCGGGTCAGGCAGCATCTCTGGAGAAAAGGAATAGGTGACGTTTCTGGGTCGAAACGCTTCGTCAGACTGAAAGACAGAGAAGACTAGAACAAAACAGGGCTGGCAATAGATGACCTCGGGAAGGGTGGAGTCCATAATGATCCATTGTTGGCTGGCGAAGATTTGCTAACCATAGGGATATGAGCAGTGGAAATAATAGAACAACTTGGGGGAGGGAGAGGGGGAGAGGAGGAGAGTGGTGGTGGGGGGGGGGGGGGGCAAGAATTGCAGGAGTTACTTGAAAATAGAGAAATCAATGTTCATACCACTGGGTTGTAAGCTGCCCAAACAAAATAATTCAATTGCCATTGTTGGCCTATTATCAATATATTAAAGAATTTAGTAATAATAAATCCAAAGTAATTCACTTATTTATGTTTCAATACTCTGGTCAAATACTTTTCTGTTGATGAATACATTAGGCTGTCTCTGGAATGGTTTGTCATAAAAGCAGTGAAATCATAGAATCAATAAAGTGCTTGCATTGCCAGCCATATTAGACATCTGTAGCTTGATCATGGCTCAGTTCAATGGAAGGAGGCCATTCGGCCCAACACCCATGCCAACCATGATGCCTCATCCACATCAGTCCCATTTGCCCACGATTTTGCCCATATAAGTTCTAGGAGCAGAATTAGGCAATTTGGCCCATCAAGTCGACTGCCATTCAATCAAGGCTGATCTATCTTTCACTCTCAATCCCATTCTCTGCCTTCTCCCCATAACCCTTACTAACCAAGTATCTGTCAACTCCTCCTCTTTCACCCCCACCTCTATCTTGTCTGTAGCAATTGTACCCTGGAACATTAATCTATCAGTATTGTTCCTCTCTTAGCCAGGTTTCCGTCCCAGTCGCACATGCCTATCCACACCCTGAGTTCATCGCCTTACCCGACAAGCCTCTTGTATCAAACCAACACTCCTTCCTCACTCCCTGCTGAGCTGCAGCCAATCCTGTCTTTCATCGCGTTCCATACTGACTTCCAGCCTATCACCTGCCCTTGGGTAAGTTGGGCCAAATGTCCTGCTTCCATTGAACTGCAGCCATGATCAAGCCACAGATGCCTAACATGGCTGGCAATGCAAGCACTTTATTGATTCAATGATTTCACTGTTTTTAGGGCAACCCATTCCAGAGACAGCCTAATGTATTCATCAACAAAAGTAACTCCTGCATACAGAACTTATACTGTATTGGATCCTGCCGTCCTGCCAATCTAGTTTAAACCCACCCGTGTAACATTAGCAAACCTGCCTGCCAGGATATTGGTTCCCATCCAGCTCAGGTGAAACCCGTCCTTGTTGTACAGGTCACCTCTGCCCCAGAAGAGATCTCAATGGTCCAGAATATGAAACCTTTCCCCTGCACCAACATAGCCATGCATTCATCAGTCCAATGTTCCTGTTCCTACCCTCACTAGCACGTTGCACTGGGAGTAATCCGGAGATCTCTATCCTGGAAGTAACGCTTTTTAGCCTTTTGCATAACTTCCTTTATTCATTTGGCAGGACCTCATCCCTTTTCCTACCCATGTCATTTGTGCCACCATACACCATAGACTCTTGATCACTCATCAGTGCACACACTGTATGTTTCTGACTTACCGAAATGGAATCAAAAAGTCACAGTTTGCAATCTTCATTCTTGACTTCCTGTTAAACAAGGAATACAGCACAGGTTGGGAAATATCTGTGAATTAATACACACCTACTGGAACACTGATTTAATTTTCACTGACACCCCCACGTTGATTTACAAGTGCTGTCCTTTTACAGCACAGACAAAAGTCACAGTGTCTCTTCACTAGTGCTGGGAATGCTCGCTGTGGCAGCAGCCCAGTCATGGCACACAACGCCCCCCTTCCTCTTGGCATGCATTTCATGGGCTGGACGGAGGTTCCACCCCATCCAAGCCCAAACATATTATGTCGAGTTTAGGAACAGCAGCTGGCAGTTGATGCTTATTAGCTGCAAAGCTATTTACCAGGTGTTCCAATGCAACTCTGTTTAATCTGTGAATGCACGGAAGGTGTGTGCCAATTCAATACCTGCATCTTTTGCTATTTATAAAGCCAGATCAGATTGTAGGTCGGCCAAATTTTGCTATAATAGTAGATTTGTAGTTTGCTTTGTTGTTTTTCTTGTTTCGATGTACCGTTTAACTGGCAATAAATCTAACAAAGTAGTTTGCTGAGTGTATGTATTGTTCTGGTGACAGATTATATTTCATTGTCTGAGGCTTTGCTTGTTATTTCTCTACAGGGTTGGAAACATTCCTCAGGAATAAAGAGTACTGTTTTTGAATGGAGTCATGTGTGCATGTGTTTATGTGCATGTTTGTGCATGCATGGACACTGTGCATGTACATAGAGTGATAGAGACAAAGAAACATACAGCATGGAAACAGGCCCTTTGACCCAACTTGCCCATACTGGCCAACATGTCCCATCTACACGTCCCACCTGCCTGCATTTGGCCCATATTCCTCTAAACCTATCCTGTCATTTTTTTAAAATGTTGCAATAGTCTCTGCCTCAACTACATCCACTGGCAGCTCGTCCCATACACCCACCACCCTGTGTGTGAAAAAGTTACCCCTCGATTCCTATTAAATCTTTCCCCCTTCACTTTAAACCTATGTCCTCTGGTTATAAAATATGGAAAATAAATTCTACAGGGAAATGGTAGGTTCCCGGAATGCGTTGCCAGGGATGTTGTTGAAAGCATACATATAATAGTGGTGTTTAAGGGACTTTTGGATGTCACGTGAATATGCATAAGTAATTCCATCTTCTTGTCATTATTTTCAGATAGGGATTAAGTGCCTCGCAACAGATTCAACATTTCAAGAACAAAGAAAGAATTTTGGTAGTGGAAATAAAGGCATAGACTATTTTCTAAATGGGGAGAGAATTCAGAAATTGGAGGTACAAAGGGACTTCGGAGCAGGATTCCCAAAATGTTAATTTGCAAGTCGAATGGGTAGTAAGGAAGACAAATGTAATTCATTTCATGAGGACTAGGATATAAAACCAGGGATGTAATGCTGATGCTTTACAAGGCGTTGGTCAGGCCACATTGGGCCCCATATCTGAGGAAGGATATGCTGGCGTTGGAGAGGGTCCAGAGAAGGTTTACGAGAATTATCCCAGGAATGATTAGGTTAACATATGATGAACGTTTGACAGCACTGGGCTTCTACTCGCTGGAGTTTAAAAGGATGAGTGGGACCTCATTGAGACTGAATAGAGTGGATCCGGAGAGGGTGTTTCCACTCATGGGAAAGTCTGGGAACAGAGGTCATAGCCTCAGAATAAAAGGACGTACCTTTAGAAAGGAGATGAGCAGGAATTTCTTAAGTCAGAGGGTGATGAAGGCTGTGGTAGCCAAACCAGTGGACATTTAAAAGGCAGAGATTGATAAATTCTTGATTAGTATGGGTGTCAGGGGTTATGGGGAGAAGGCAGGCGAATGGGTTGAGAGGGAATAATAGATCAGCCACGACTGAATGGTGGAGTGGACTTGATGGGCTAAGTGGCCTAACACTACTCCAAAAACATATGAACATGTGAATTAAGAAAATCAGATTTGCCAAATGGCTTTAAAAAAGTGAACAGAGAGTAAAGCAATTATCGCAAAACTCCTGGTTGCCCATAAACGATCACTGCTAAGAACAGACACCAAATTAAATCATGCTGCTCCCAAAATGATTGAAGAATAAAAGGAAGTTTGAGCCCTCTGCTCAAGCGGCTTCATTTCAAACAGCTTGAAGACAATCACAGAATACAAAGCTTTCAACCGAACAATCTCCCAGAAATACTAGGGGGCCGAGGATCTAGTGGGAGGGAGGAACTGAAAGGAATCCACATTAATCAGGAAATACTGTTAGATAACTGTTGGGACTGAAGGCAGCTAAATCCCCAGGGCCTGATGGTCTGCATCCCAGATTACTCAAGGAGGTGGCCCGATAAATCGTGGATGCATTGGTGATAATTTTCCAATGTTCTCTCGACTCTGGATCAGTTCCTGTGGACTGGAGGGTAGCCAATATAACCCCACTTTTTAAGAAAGGAGGGAGAGAGAAACCGGGGAATTATAGATTGGTTAGCCTTACATTGGTAGTGGGGAAGATGCTTGAGTCGATTGCTAAAAATGTTACAGCAGCGCATTTGGATAGCAGTGACAGGATCGGTCAAAGTCAGCATGGATTTATGAAGGGGAAATCATGCATGACTAATCTTCTGAAATTTTTTGAGGATGTAACAAGTAGAATGGATAAGGGAGAGCCAGTGGATGTGGTGTATCGGGACTTTCAAAAAAGTCCCACACAAGAGATTGGTGTGCAAAATTAGAGCACATGGTATTGGGAATAGGGTATTGACATGGTTGACAGACAGGAAGCAAAGAGTAGGAATTAACAGGTTCTTTTCAGAATGGCAGGCAGTGACTAGTGAGGTGCCGCAAGGCTCAGTGCTGGGACTCCGGTTATTTACAATATATATTAACAATTTAGACGAGGGACTTGAATGTAAAATCTCTAACTTTGTGATGACACAAAGCTGGGTGGCAGTGTGATTTACGATGAGGATGCTATGAGGCAGCAAGGTGACTTGGATAGGTTGGGTGAGTGAGCAGATGCATGGTAGATGCAGTATAATGTGGATAAATGTGAGATTATCCACTTTGGTGGCAAGAACAGGAAGGCAGATTATTATCTGAACGGTGTCAGATTTGGAAAAGGGGAGGTGCAATGAGACCTGGGTGTGCTTGTGCATCAGTCACTGAAAGTAAGCAAGCAGGTACAGCAGGCAGTGAAGAAAGCTAATGTTGGCCTGTCGTTGCAAAAGGATTTGAGTTTAGGAGCAAGGAGGTCCTACTGCAGTTGTACAGAGCCCTGGTGAAACTGCACCTGGAGTATACTGTGCAATTTTAGTCTCCTAATTTGAGGAAGGCCATTATTTGATTTGATTTGATTTGAATCCTTTATTTGTCATTCAGACCTTTCGGTCTGAACGAAATGTTGTTGCCTGCAGCCATACGTAATAATAACAACACACAATAAACACAAATTAACATCCACCACAATGAGTTCACCAAGCACCTCCTCACTAAGATGGAGGCAAAAGTCTTAGAGTTACTGTCTCTTCCCTCCTCTTCTCCCTCTGCGCTGAGGCGATACCCCACCGGGCGATGGTAAGTCAGTCCCGCGGTTCAAGCTCCGCGACCCGGGGGTGGTCGAAGCTGCCGCCCTCCAGTCCAGCGGACGCAGCTGTTGCCACGGGAGCTCCGGAAAACAGGCACCAGCCTGTGCCCTGCGAGCTCCCGACTATGTCGTCCACTGGCCCGCGGCCAAACCCCGGATTCAGGTCGCTGCCACCAGAACGCCGCCTCAGCCACCGGAGCACCGTCTCCGCCCCGCACCGGGCCGGGGGAGAGCATCTTAGGTTCACCACGTTAATTCCTGGGATGGTAGGACCGGCATATGATGAACGAATGGCTTGCCTGGGCTTGTATTCACTGGAATCTAGAGGATGAGATGGGATCTTATAGAAAAATCTAAAATTATTAAGGGATTGGACAGGCTAGATGCAGAAGAAATGTTTGCGAGGTTAGGGGAATCCAGAACCAGGAGTTAAAGTTTAAGAATAAGGGATGGGCCATGATTTTAAGCCGAAAATCAATCTGTCGCTGAACGCACATGAAGCCGATATGCTAAATAGGTATGAAACACTGAAACACTTTAAAAAATCTATATTTGCTGCAAGAATACACAAACCAATTTATTATTTAACTATTTTAAAATGTAACAAGGTACAACAATTTAACTATTTTAAAATGTAACAAGGTACAACAAAATTATAGGAATAGGAAGAAAATCAATTTTAAAATTGTAAGCCAAGGCTCTTAGGAAAGCCAATCCTTCTTTATTATAAGAATTGCAAATAGATTTTATTATTTCGTTAATGGTAGCATATTTTTTGTTAAGCTTTGAAATGTCAATCCCTGTAGATGCCTGCTTTTTGATGCCTGGTCACTTCTGATCGTTTTAAGTAATTTGGCCACTGTGGGATGAGTTACACTAAGTCTCTGTTTAAAGCCCTTCTGGAGAATTGTTTCTTCTTGGCAAATTATCCTAAATTCAAATGTAGACTGACCATAATTCACAATCGTGAAGTGGTCTCTTTCGTGGTCTCTTTGAACTATTCCTAACCATGTACTTTTGAAATAAACTAAAAAATCACTTAACATTTCTTCAGTTTTGGCATTTAAGGAGTGCACCAATTCATCAAATATTTCTTGAACATCTTCAGGGGGGGACAAAGGCTAGAGCTTGTAATTGCTTAATGAGAAGTGCGTTGTCAGGCTTGGCATACCATTGTGATCCATGAGTTTGAATATTTCGCCATAGACATTGGCCAAAATGAAAGAAGCAACCATAAATTGATGTTTTTGGGAAGTTCTTTTTTATACTATTTTTCAAAGTCAATTGTTATCGAAGTTGGAACCTGAACTCCTTTATCTTTGAAAAACGTAAACATTTTGTCATATGTTTTCTCTTCCTTGTTGCTTGCAACGCAATACACTAATGGCAAGGTTTTGCTCTCTGAAATAATAGCATGTATTCAGTCTGAAGAAGGGTTTCGGCCCGAAACGTCACCTATTTCCTTCGCTCCATAGATGCTGCTGCACCCGCTGAGTTTCTCCAGCATTTTTGTGTACCTTGTATAGTATAGAGTTGCTTTCCTAGGGGAGCAGAGTCAAATGTGCCGTCGCCAAACCATGTTTGCTTTTTGGATACAAGTTCCAAATTCTTCTTTGTCGATAAAATAATTACAGCGGTACTCTCATGCATTCGAAAGTTTTCTCCTCGTGTTGTTGTACTCAAATCTTCACTCCTGCCTACATTTCTTGCTCATCTTACCATTCTTCCTAGTGTTTCTCTCTTAGGCAGTGCTCCAGCAATACTAAGTGGTAGTCCTTCTGTGATATTATTAATTACGCTGCTTGTGACCGCTTCAGTATGCTCAGCTTAAGTTTTCAGACTATCCAAAACTTTCAAAACACAACTATGAGCACCATCAGGAGGGTATGAATGATGAGAAGCATTACCCTACCCAATATTGTTTATAGTTTTAATTCTACCATTACACTCTTTACGTTTCTCACACCTCCAGTATGTGGTTTCATTAACCTTTCTGTCCACAATGTATGTGCAAACCATTGAGAACAAGCTTCCTGCCACCACCTGTTTTAACAAAATCCATGGTCAAACTAAAAGGTTTCTCAGAAAGCAAACAAGTCGATTACCATTTACTCCCTACCTGAGGGATTAAACAAAATTATATTTGTTTCCTTTTCGATATGTAAATTTGTTTTTCAGCTTTTCGATGTCAGTGATTCAAAGAAATTTATATTTGTTTTCTTTTCAATAAGTAAGATTTTGTTTTTCAGCTTTTTGACGTCATGCCCGTTCAGCGACAGATTGTTTTTCGTCCTAAAATCTGACGGGGAATGAACGTTACGTCGAAAAACCTCTGTGGCAATCGCAGCAGCTTGGAGTCACTGCCACCATTTTACAAACGCAGCCTCAAGCTCCCCCCTCCCCACCCTCCCGTCTCCCCCCGGCTAGTTATGTGATGGGTTTGTGTCCTTTCGGCGTTGTGTCTGTTGGTAGCTTGGCTTTTCGGGGTGATGTAGGTTCGGCATCTTGGCTTCGGCTTCTTGGTTTCGGCTTGTTGTCCTTCAACATCCTGTCCGCACATGATTATTATTATTATTAGTATTATTATTATTATTATTATTAAATCATTGAAAACATTAGCGACGCAGTGGTGCTGGTTTCCGACGGGCATAGTTGTGAATGTGTGGAATTCTCTGCCACAGAAGGCAGTGGAGGCCAATTCACTGGATGTTTTCAAAAGGGAGTTGGATTTAGCTCTTCAGGCGAAAGGAATCAAGGGATATGGGGGAGAAAGCAGAAACAGGGTACTGATTTTAGATGATCAGCCATGATCATATTGAATGGCGGTGCTGGCCCGAAGGGCCAAATGCCCTGTACTTATTTTTCTATGTTTCTATATTTCTATGCCCACAATTTCCACCAAACAATTTCTAAGAAAATGTTAATTGAAGAACACACATCACAAGATCTCATGTACACAAAAACGCTGGAGAAACTTACCGGGTGCAGCAGCATCTATGGAGCGAAGGAGATAGGCAATGTTTCGGGCCGAAACCCTTCTTCAGACTGTATGTAACTATTTGACATTGTCTTTGTACTGTATTTACACATTTTACAGAGCTGCATCACAAGGATTTATCTGCAGACGATGCTTTCACCTGGACTGCACCTGCATCATCAAATATCAGTATGAGCTACTATCTACCTCATTGGAGCACCTCAGGCTATCTATGATCAGTCTTTATTGGACTTTAACTTGCACTAAATGTTATTCACATTATTCCCTTTATCATGTATCTGTACACTGTGGATGGCTCGATTGTAAGCATGTATTGTCTTTCCGCTGACTGGTTAGCATGCAACAAAAGCTTTTCACTGTACCTCTTGGCAAGCTGAGCTAGATACCGACCAGCAGCTCCATCAGACCATTTCTCCAAGCAAGTTATCAGATAAACTAATGGTTTAGTCAGTGCCTTACCTTGGCCATAAAGGCCTGTTGTCCTGGCGGCGGCACTGGTAAATCTCATCGTCTTCACTACAATGCTGTAGCTGAACTCCAACATCATGCAAGAGTTACCCTACAAGACAAACGGGAAACTGAGCAACTGTTAGTTCTGGACTTTAGACTTTAGAGATACAGCATGGAAACAGGTCCTTTGGCCCACTGAATCCACGCCGACTAGTAATCACCCCATACACTAGCACTATCCTACACACTGGGAACAATTTACAATTTTACCGAAGCCAATTAACCTGCAAACCTGTACGTCTTTGGAGTGTGGGAGGAAACTAGAGCACCCGGAGGAAAGCTATGTACAGACAGGGAGAACGTACAGGCTCCATACAGACAGCATCAAATAGTCAGGATCGAACCTGGGTCACAGGCACTGTAAGGCAGCAACTCTACTGTTGCGCCACTGTGCAGCCCTAAAATCTAAAGTACAGGATCTGGAGAATGAGTGGAGAATTCAAGATGGCGGTGGCAGAGGAGGAAGAAAAGAACAATACCAGTGAGTGGGCTGAGAAATCTCCTCCCATGCCCTTTGAGGTGCTCAGGGGCGCTCTGGGTTGGCTGTGAGAGGTACCACAGGGGCGAGGAGGCTGAGCGATGACAGTCGGAGGCGAGGGACCGAGGGCGAGTTCATGGGCCAATGTCAAGGATGCGTCATGGTGGGTCAAGCCAGCAGAGTAGGCCAGTGGAGGCCCTGCAGCAGCCTAGGGTCAATTATATCAGGCGCTGCTCTGAGTGGCCGGGCACGGGGAATAGACAGTGCCTGCAGTGTCACGGAGTGGCAGAGCAGCGATGGAGGATATCAACACATCACCTGGCCAGGCCGACCCCTGCAACACCGAGCCAATGTCGACGCCAGGACAACAGGCCTTTATGGCCAAGGTAAGGGACTGGCTAAACCATCACTTTATCTGGTGATCAGTAGCAATAATTTTTGTATTGTATTGTATTCAATTTATTGTCATTGTCTCAATTAGAGTCAACGAAGATCGGAGGGGAGGCTGGCTGGACTATGGTGCCTTCCTCACCTTGGTGTCACTGTGTTATGTTGTGTCGTGGACTTTCTGTGTTTGTGCTTTTTTTTTTTTTTTTTTCAATTTTATTTTTAATATGTTTTATTATTTATTATTTATTTATTTTTATGATACTGCCTGTAAGGGAAATTCATTTCGTGGTGAGGAAAGGTGAGGAAAAGGTGGAATGAAGAGAAGATTGCTGAGTTGGAGATTTGACAATTGGGGTGATTAATGGGAGAAGAATCAGGAGATCTGATGACAGGTTTTGTGATATTTGCAGCAGACTTTACCTTTGTTAGGTAGACCAGAACGCGGCACTAAAAAATGTCTCCATCTTGTAACAAGGTCAAACTGTGTAAGGAGGAACTGCTCTGTAAAATTCAGTGATGTATTATAGAAAAAATCAGATAGAAACCATCAAACACAGTCAATAGAAGAAAAACAAAATATACCAGCACTAAAAGGTGACTGAGATGATGGATGCCTTTGGGTTTAGAATGGCACCCTGTGTTAAGGAATTGAAAGGAAAGCCTTATTTTATACAAACAAGAACTACGTAGTTAATTGCAGCAAAGAGTTATAAAGACAAGGGTCCAATGAGTATTGGCAATCAGGAAAGAGGTCAGACAGGGATTGGCAAACAGGTCAGGTTAATGAAGACAAAGGGAAAGACAAAGTATTCAAGTTTCCAGAGAGACTGAGAGAAAAATGATACCTGCTTCCTTCCAGGGTGATTTCTGTTTTTTTCTCTGGCTGTAAAGATTTCCCTGCAGCCCTTTGTGGCAATAAGGCCACTATGCACTTGAGCAGAGGGTCTTACAATAAAATACATTTGTATTTGTTCTCTCTATTGTAAAATGAAACTTTGCACTGATTTGGCAGGAGTTAAGGTGATCCCTTACTATCATTCATACAGCACCTCCTTTACATTCCAGAACAAGAATTAAAAGCTAGCATAGTATTGTCACCTACATCTCTTCTATTCAAAGATACTTTGATTTAAAGATACTTTATTGTCACATGTACCTAGGTATAGTGAAAATCTTTGTTTTTTAGCATACAATCTGGTAAAATTATACAGCAGACTTCACCTAGGCAGTACACAAAGATTTGCCACATTTCTGGCGTCGACAAAGTTTCAAACATTCTTAGTACAGTTTTATCCTCTCCTAGCGGCGAGCCAGGCCTTCTAGCCTGCTGGGTCCCTCTTAGTTCTTAACGGCCCTCCCACCATGTCCCTCTCAGTGCCCAGCAGCCCCCACCAGGTCCCTCTTTGCTCTCGGTGGCCTCCCCCTGCTGGGTATCTCTCTACCTGGGTACCTGATTCTATAGAAAAAGACCCGTTCGACAATATTTCATTCTACGTAGCATTCCATTCTATTAGATCTCGGCTGGTCTTTCACCTCATATTCCCCATAAAGACACATATTGCTCGACTTACTGAAAATCCATATAGCTGTCGGTCACCCCGTTGAATACTTTCAGCAGCTGAGCCTCCGAAGACACCATGCGAGAGAATTTCAAGTATTCACTATCTTTAGAAACATAGAAACATAGAAATATAGAAATATAGAAACATAGAAAACATAGGATGAAGAAATATATTTTCATCACAGACCTACTGTAAATGGCTACCCCTTTATTTGGAGACTCTGGTCTTCCAGAATCCTTGTGAGGACAAGTAAGTCCATTCAGGACAATGAAGTATCATACATCTTTCAATCCTTTAATTAGTATAGGGCCAGTCTGCTTAATCCACCTCATAAAACCTACCATGCCAGGAATCAATCTAATAAAGCTCTGCTGAACTTTGACCAGTGTAATTATGTTCTTCCTTGGGTAGGGCAACCACTCATTAAATGAAATCGTTCAGACACAATACCATCTGAGTCCTATATAATTCCAGAATTATGTCTTTACTTTTGTTCTCTAGTCCTCTTGTAACAAAGGCTGACAAGCTAATTACCTTCTGAATTGCACATTGACTTTAATTTATAAGGATCTACAGTTTCCTCTTAATACCTTTCAATCTGGTTTTGTAGTTAACCAATCAAAGGGTGAACCACTTCCTCTGGCAGTTTGTTACATAGATGTACTATCTATCCTCTGTGTGAAGAAGTTGCCGCACACATTCCTATTAAATCGTTCCCTTCTCATCGTAAACCGGATAATGAAAGGCCTAGATAGAGTGGAGGATGGAAAGGATCTTTCCAGTAATAGGAGTCGAGAACCAGAGGGCACAGCCTCAGAATTAAAGGACATACTTTTAGAATGGAGTCGAGGAGGAATTTCTGTAGCCAGAAGGTAGTTAATCTGTGGAATCCATTGCCACAGATGGCTGTGGAGGCCAAGACATTGAGTGTTTTTAAAGCAGAGATTGATAGATTCATGATTAGTAAGATGCGACGGCTGTGACAGCTTTGTGTCCGTCGGGAGATGGAGCAGGAGCTGCTGGAGCTGGAGATCAGTGGTAAGTAGCCCCAGCCCCAGCAGCAACCCTAACCCCAGCAGCAACCCTAACCCCAGCCCCAGCCCCACCCCAGCCCCAGCCCCAACCCCAACCCCAGCCCCAGCCCCACCCCAGCCCCAGCTCCAACCCTAACCCCAGCTGCAACCCTAACCCTAACCCCAGCCCCAGCTGCAACCCCAGCCCCAACCCCAACCCCAGCCCCAGCCCCAGCCCTAACCCCAGCCCCAGCCCTAACCCCAGCCCCAGCCCCAGCCCCAGCCCCAGCTGCAACCCCAGCCCCAACCCCAACCCCACCCCCAGCCCCAACCCCAGCCCCAACCCCAGCCCCAACCCCAGCCCCAGCCCCAGCCCCAGCCCCAGCCCCAGCCCCAGCCCCAACCCCAGCCCCAGCCCCATCACCAGACCCAGCCCCAGCCCCAACCCCAGCCCCACCCCAGCCCCAGTTGCAACCCCAGCCCCAACCCCAACCCCAGCCCCAGCACCAGCCCCAACCCCAGCCCCAGACCCAGCCCCAGCCCCAGCTCCACCCCAGCCCCAGCTGCAACCCCAGCCCCAACCCCAGCCCCAGCCCCACCCCCAGCCCCACCCCCAGCCCCAACCCCAACCCCACCCCCAACCCCAGCCCCAGCCCCAATCCCAACCCCAATCCCAACCCCAGCCCCAACCCCAACCCCAGCCCCAACCCCAACCCCAGCCCCAGCCCCAGCCCCAGCCCCAACCCCAGGCCAAACTCCAGCCCCAACACCAGCCCCAACCCCAGCCCCAACCCCAACCCCAGCTTCAACCCCATCCCCAACCCCAGCTCCAACCCCATCTCTAACCCCAGCCCTAGCCCGAACCCAAGCCCTAAAGATAGTTATAGCCATCTCCATCATGCGACACTCCCAAACTTGATCATCTCTACCATGCTGTCAAATCTGTCACATAAGTATTTTATGCTCATAGTGTAAAATAATACAATAATACAATAATGACCATAATTATCAATTGTAATTGATAAATGAACAGTATGGCTCTGCCTATTCATCTGAAGTTAATATTGTTTTAGAGGATGTTGATGAAAGGTTATGTGAAGGTTACCATTTTTGCTGAAAATCACCACTTTTTTCAGCAGTAAACTGTTACGAATGTTTAAAATCAATGCGTTAGACTGAGAAAGTTTGTTTTTGGTGGTTTATTTGAGGAAGATTATAATTGGAAAGACTGCGACAAAAATTTGATTTTATATTCTTAAATCAGTTATATTTTGCAGTGTTGTTCATCATAAAAATATGACGGATATGACTGAATGCAATGGGCAACCTGGAAAAAGAAGAGTAAAAAATAAATTAAATTCTCCAAAAGATTGCGCCAAACATATTTTTCCCATAGTAGAGATGTTCATCTATGTGAAACAACATTCAAAATTGCAAAAATTCTATTTTTGGGTCTCCAGAATCACCCTAGGGCATCAAAGGTTACGGGGAGAAGTCAGGAGAATGGGGTTGAGAAGGAAAAATAGGTCAGCCATGATTGAATTAGACTCATTGAGCCTATGTCTTACTGTATGGTCTTTTAAACCTATACCCTCTAGTTCTTGATTTCCCAACCCTGGGCAAATGACTGTGTGTATTCAATCTGTCTACATCCCTCATGATTTTATACCTCTCTATAAGATTACCACTCAGTCGCCTACGCTTCAAGGAATAAACCTCGCCTGATCAATCTCTCCCTATAATTCTGTTTGCCGAGTCCTAGCAACATCTTCATGAATCTTTTCTACACTCTTTCCAGCTTAATAACCCCTTTCCAATAGCAGAGTAAGCAGAACCAAACACATTCCATTTTCTGCTAGCAAACAAGATGACCTTACATTTTTCCATATTTTGTTCCATTTGGTCTGTCTTCACCCATGTACATAGCCTGTCCATATATTTCTCTTATGGGCTCTGAACATTCTCCTGACAACCCATAGTGGCATCCAGCTTTGTATTTGCAGCAAACTCGGATGTGTTGCATTTGGTCACCGTATCCAAATTGTTTGTGTAGACAGTGAACTACTCCGTGTGGCACTCCACTAATTAAAGGTCCCCAACCCAAAATTGACCCACTTATTTTAATTCTCCAGTTTCTGTTCAGGAATCAATCCTTTATCCATGTCAGAGTATTGGCACAATGCCACTTACTACAATTTTATTTTATAATCTGTTATAGGCCAACTGATCGAAAGCTATCTTAAAGTCCATAAAGACAACATAAACTGATTGCTGCAGAAAACAATGTGCTGGATGAACTCAGCAGGTCAGGCAACATCTTGCAGAGGGAATAGACAGATATCATTGTTGGTTGGGACTCATCTTCAGGCTGAAATTGGTTGCCCCTTGCTGGTTCTGCAACTTAAGATCAGATCAAACAATCTAAGAGACGCGTTGGTATTAATAAATATATAATTTAAAAGTAAGACAGCTTTCTTTTGGAAATTAAGAACTTTCCAGTAGTTCTTATTAAAAAATTATAGTCAAGAAAATGCAGTTATTTCATTTTGCCAAAAGATTCATACAGAATTGCTACCATGGTTACTTACAGTATTTAGTTGCAGACTCAAGTATTCGCCTCTCACTGAATGGAATCTGATGCCATTGTTGTACAAAGCAAGGGCACGGAACAATAGTTCATCTGGATTTGAAATGATAATCGCAAACATTCTTAGATTAATCTGAATATCTATTTCAGTTCCTTTAACAAATTTCTATGATTTAAATGTATGTGTGCGTGTGTGTGTGAGAGAAAGCGAGAGAGAGAGAGAGAGTGAGAGAGAGAGAGAGAGAGAGAGAGAGAGAGAGAGAGAGAGATAAAGAGGGGGAGAGAGAGGAGGGAGAGGGAGAGAAAGAGGGAGAGAAAGGGAGCGGGGGAGGGCAGGAGAGGAGAGAGAGAAGGGAAGAGAGGGAATAGAGAGAGAGAGATAGTATGAGATCCAGGATAAAGAGAATAACATGAATAATGTTTAGTGCAAGTTAAAGTCCAATAAAATTAGATCAAAATAGTCCAAGACTCCAATGAGGTGGGTAGTAGCTCAGGACTGCTCTCTAATTGTTGGTAGGATGGTTCAATTGCCTGATAACAGCTGGAAGCAAACTGCCCCTGAATCTGGAGGTATGCATTTTCACACTTCTGTACATCTTGCCTGATGGGAGATGGGAGAAGAGGGAATGGCCGGGGTGAGACTCATCGTCGATTATGTTAATGGGCTTGTCGAGGCAACCCTGAGGTGTAAATGATCCTGACTACAGGTGTGGAGTGTGCACATTCTCCCTGTGACTACGTGGGTTTCCTCTGGGTGCTCCGGTTTCCATCCACAATTTTGCACCTTCCTTCTCCAAAGTTCACCCGATTAATTAAAACTGACCAACTCCCCCAAAAAGCTTTCTCGTCTGACAAATCTGACTTTCCTCAAATCTTTGCCCTTATAACCATCTCTCAATCCATTTGGTTATCATTACCCATAATTGCCTGTACTTTATCCTTTTCTGTGCTTATTTATGCAATATCTTATCAAATGTATTTTGAAAATCTAATAAACCACAAGCCTCTTATCTGCTTTCTTTGTTATCGCTTCAAGAAATTCCACAACATTTCAGAAATCTCTGCCAACTGGTCCTGAATAGCTAATGGAGCATAATTTATCTTGTGACTTCATTATGTTTTTAGTGCCAGTTTTTTCCACATCTGTGCTCACATGCCAACAATTTTCATTCCATTTATTTACTTTAGTACAGACTAAATAAACAATTCAGTTATGAAATTTACCACCAACTAAAGAATGTTGATAGACTTCAAATCCCTGGCTACTCCCTATATTCTTTACTGGTGAGACATGCTACATTTTCTGGTCCTATTGTGCCAGGTTATTTACAGACCACATGGCAAGTGTCGGAACTACTTTATGGCTGGGCTTAAGACAGAACATTGTTACAGCTCAGGAATCAGGGTAGGTGGAGAATTATGGTGTGACAGAGATTTCTTTCTAATTCAATCATAGCATCTCCGGCAGTGATTCATGCAACATTGCCAAGATGTTTGTTGGTTACTTTGCGATTAAACCCATGACCTGCAATTTGTCTTAATTATACATCTTCTCTTAATCTCTCCCATTCAAATTTGCTCTCAATTTTTGAATTCATCACATCATTGAGTTGAGTCATTTTTTTCATCCATCTCCTCTTTGTCTGCTTCCATGCTTATTTGACTGTCGTTATTCCAATCAGTTCAGTTAACATGGCTTCAGAATTCAGTGAATCTGCTCTTTATCATTCAGGTTTATCAACTTTCTGCACAGCATCTTGCCAGTTTGTTTTTAGGTGCCTGGGGCAAACTGCTCTGCAGTACTCCCCTTACAGATCATCTATATCAGAGCCATTACTTTGATTTTCTACCGCCTAAAAGTAAATTCTGAGATAACTCAGCAGCAAGCAAAGTATAGCATTTAGAGCAAAACACAAAGTGCTGAGTAACTCAACGGGTCAGGGAACATCTGTGGAGAGATGGATGGATGATGTTTTGGACAGGGACCTTTCTTTAGAACCATTTTTCAGATATCAACCCATAACATCGCCTATCCATTCCCTCCACAGGTGCTGCCTGACCCGCTGAGTTCCTCCAGCACTTTGCGTTTTGCTCAAGATTCCAGCATCCAGACAATAGACAATAGACAATATGTGCAGGAGTAGGCCATTCGGCCCTTCGAGCCAGCACCGCCATTCAATGTGATCATGGCTGATCATCACCAATCAGTACCCCGTTCCTGCCTTCTCCCCATATCCCCTGACTCCGCTATCTTTAAGAGCCCTATCTAGCTCTCTCTTGAAAGTATGCAGAGAACCGGCCTCCACCGCCCTCTGAGGCAGAGAATTCCACAGACTTTTTTTTTAGAACATTGAGATAGTATTCAGTTCATTGTGTCTCCAAATATTGAGTTTATGCTAAATCTAGCATTATCCTCATGTCGTGCCAGGTGAGACATTGAAATATATGTTCTTATGTTAGACCAGAATCAAGTCTTGAAGATTTCTCAAGACTACAATCCCACACTAAGCACTGCGTCTAGCAATGTTTATATAAGAGGAGCCACTTCAGTCTTGTATCATGTCTCTTTTCATCAAGCCATACTTTGTGCCTCTTCATTTAGAAGACATATTTTGAACAGATTGAAATTTAACTGAACATGAGTTGCTGATGGATTCATTAGCTCCAAAATAAATAAAAGAATCATAGAACACATTTTGTCAAAAGTTAACAGGTCTATCCAACATAGATGTTCACCTGTCTAGAATCATAGTCATACAACAAGAAAACAGGCCCTTCAGCCCAACATGCCCATGCTGACCAAGATGCCCCAACTACACATCCCACCTCCCCACATGTGACCCATATCCCTCTAAACCTTTGTGTTTAAGAAGGAACTGCAGATGCTGGAAAATCGAAGGCACACAAAAATGCTGGAGAAACTCAGCGGGTGCAGCAGCATCTATGGAGCGAAGGAAATAGGCAACGTTTCGGGTCTGAAGAAGGGTTCCGGTCTTGGACCAAAGTGCTATGTATCAGAGGTGTGGTGAGAATTTATGGCTTTGACATTAAGGCAGCATTTGACTGATTCTGGCATCAAGGAGCACTGTAATAGAAAACTCAATGTGCATCTAGGGTAGTGGCACCAACATGTGCACAAATACTTTGTGCTAACCAAAATGATTGAGGTTGTTCAATGTCAATATGGAGGCTGCACAGAAATTTTCAAATAAACTTTTAGGTTAATCTGTTCAAAGATATTGTAAGACTCGCTGTAATTAAAATGAGAGCATATTTTCCATTAGCTTTCCTGCTGAAATGATCTGAACCTTAAAGTCATTAGTATCTTGGCCTCAGGCTACGTTATTGACTCGAGTTATCGATATTTCCAAGTACTCAGCGCTATCGTTTAAAATAAAACTTATTTGGTCTTTGCAAAAGTTACTTAACGCCATGGGTAAAAGAATGCAAGCAGATAACTTGATTTTGTACACCTCTATAAGATGATTTTGAACACTTCTACAAGATCACGTCTTGTTTCTTGGAGCTCAGGAGGATGAGGGGGTGACCTTACAGAGGTGTGCAAAATCATGAGAAGAATAGATCGGGTAGATGCACAGAGTCTCTTGCCCAGAGTAGGGGAATCGAAAACCAGAGGATATAGGTTTAAGGCGAGAGGGAAAAGATTTAGTAGGAAACTGAGGGGTAATTTTTTCACACAAAGTATGGAACGAGCTGCCAGAGGAGATAGTTGAGGCAGGTACTATTGCACCATTTAAGAAACATTTAGACTACATGGATATCATAAGCAGGTGGGACTAGTATAGATGGGACATGTTGGTCAGCGTGGGCAAGTTGGGCCAAAGGGTCTGTTTCCACGCTGCATGACTCTACGACTCTATGACCATGATCCAAATCCTCATGAAGTGGCAACTCTTTGTTCCCTGTTGAAGTAGACTTTTTTTAATGTTCACCAGCATCTTTAATATTTTCAACGCGGCGGTGGTGGTGAGATTGCATGTTTGTGTCCTGTTTCATATACTTGAACTTTTTGCTTGCCTCCTTCCTTCTTTCCCCACGCCCATTCAATGTTTCAATGCTACAACTGAGAACATATCTTGCATGTCCCCGAGAAAGCCGTATTGTAGGAGAGGGAAACAGAGGGAGAGGGACAGGTAAACATTCTCCTGGTGATCACCAAGAGAGGAGGAAGATGCAACTCTATACATTGTAAGCAGAATGCCCAAAACTAAACTGCAGCCATAAATCAACCCTGGACAAATATCAGAATTGATCAACCTCATATTTTTTTGAGCTCATAAACTTCTCGCTTCTATTTGTGTCACTCATCTCTGAAAACATATATACCTTAGAAAGGATACATTTATCTTAGCTTAAATGCTTTGCCAATCTGGTTTATCTGAATCTGATGTCTGTTTTGCTTAATGTGCTGTCCCACTTGAGCGACCTAATTGGTGAGTTTAGAAGAGTTTGAAAAAATGACATGTTGAAGACCTCCTTCGACTATGAAGAAGACCTCCTTCGACTTCCATCAACTATGTTGAAGACTAGCTTCGACTAGCTTCGACTAGCTACGACTAACTTCGGGACAATTGGACATCTAATAGTGGAGAGTGAAGACAAACTCCTTCGATCTCCTTCGACCTCCCTTCGACCTCCCTTCGACTATGATGAAGACTATCTACGACTACCTTAGACTACCTTCAACTACCCTCGACTACCTACGACTAACATGCCGACCTACTACGACCTACTACGACCTACTACGACTAAACCTACGAGTAAAAAAGTA
Organism: Amblyraja radiata; assembly: GCF_010909765.2. Taxonomy (NCBI): domain Eukaryota; kingdom Metazoa; phylum Chordata; class Chondrichthyes; order Rajiformes; family Rajidae; genus Amblyraja; species Amblyraja radiata. The sequence continues at coordinate 39,903,320 of NC_045969.1, read as the reverse complement.
TCGATTTTTTCCATGGCGACCTTTTTTTACTCGTGGACATATTGAAAAAAACACCGCGACCTAGCTGAGGCCTCGAGTACGCGGAGACCACTCTCGAGCATGAGGGAGAGTTACGAAGACCTCCTACGACCTCGTGTCAACCATGCTGCGAGCATAGGTCGAGGGCAAACTCGCCAGAACTCGCGGATTCGGTCGCCCAAGTGGGACAGGCCCTTTATATAAAAGCAGGAACTTTGAGCTGCTCATCATCAAACTAATATATACATATTGGTCCTCTCTACAGCTGGATTGTGGAAGAGACATTTTTTATGATTTGATTTTGGTTGGGAAATTCGCACAAATGTCTTCTGCCTTATTTTATTGTCAAAAAATAATTTACTGAAATTAAGCTGAAAATGACACAGATTTTCTAAGTGTCATTTTGACTACAGCAACCTGAAAATGTAATTGTAGTCAAGATCCCAATTTACCAGCAATTGCCACTCAGTTTTTTATAGCCTTAGGAGGGAGAAATGGGGTAAAGCAGTACTTATCTCCAAAGAAAATTGAAATCACAGGAAATGCTCACCTTCTATGCAGAGATATAAGTGTTAGCTGCCCAGATCAACGTCCTTCAGCAGAATTTTATTCTCAATATGGCACATTGATGGAATCATAAAGAAAGCCCATCAACGTCTCTACTTCCTTAGAAGATTGAGGTGATTCAACTAATACTCTCTTGAACCTCTGCAGATGCACAATGGAGAGCATATTAACTGGTTGCATCGTGGCCTAGTTCGGCAACTCGAACACCCAGGAACAAAGAAGATTTCAGAAAGTGGTGAACATTGCCCAATCCATCACTGACCTCCACACCATCGAAGGGATTTATTAGAGTCGCTGCTGCAAAAAGGCTTCCAGCATCATCAGAAACCCACACCACCCTGGCCACACCTTCACTTCACTCCTACCATCGGACAGAAGGTGTAGGAGCCTAAAAAACTGTAATGTTCAGGAGCAGCTTCTTCCCAACAACCATCAGGCTATTAATAATTCATTCTCTCCAGAGATGCTGCCTGTCCTGCTGAGTTACTCCAGCTTTTTGTGTCCATCTTAGGCTATTAAACACTACAACCTCCAAATAAGCTTTGAACTCTGGCCGGGCCAGTTCCAGAGCCCTGGCCGCAGGAGGCAAATTCATCCGGCAATTGGCACGGAAGTCCCACTGAGGTTGAGATCGGCCCTCGCACCCAACTTAGGTGCCACATTTTTGGGGAGACTTCCGAGGGAGGATTTTATGTGTGCTTTTGTAATTTTATCCAGATTAAAGGAGGTGCCAGACCACCAGTTGCTGGGAAATCGATGGTGGACCTGTAAAATGTTTACGCCATCTTGAAGAAGTACCCTTTATCCTATCTCTGTGCATTGTAGACGGCTTGATTGTATTCAAGTGTAGTCTTTTATTTGACTGGATAGCAAGCAATAAAATGAGTTGCTTGTGATCTTGCTCTGCTCCTTCAGAAGGGGTTGGCATAGTGGTACAGTGGTACTGCTGCCGTACAGCGCCAGAGACCCAGGTTTGATTCTGGCTATGGGCGCTGTCTCTGTGGAGTTTGTACGTTCTCCCTGTGACCGCGTAGGTTTTCTCTGGGTGGTCAGGTTTTCTCCCACATTCCAAAGACGTGCAGGTTTGAAAGTTAATTAGCCTCTGTAAATTGGCCCTAGTGTGTAGGGTGCAAAACTGGGTTAACATAGAACTAGTGTAATGTGATCGCTGGTCGGTGCAGACACGGTTGACTGAAAGGCATGTTTCCACGATGTATCGTTAAACTAAACTACACTAAAAGCTTTTCATTGTACCTTGGTACATGTTACAATAGTAAACTAAACTAAATTAAACTAAACTAAACAAGGGTGATCAGTTAGATGTTGTCTGAGTTGAAAATATAAATATGGCTTGGAATGATGAGTTTTTTTTGTTGGCTTTCGTGTTATGAATATGAACAGGGGGATGTTGGGGAAAGCAAGATTGAAGGTTGCATTTCAATTGGAAATTGGAATAATGGTCTAAAAATGGAGTCTGATTATTTAATCTCTGACTGACTGGATAGAATGGAGCTCCCATCATTGCCTCCTCATCCCCTACTCATTTATCTCTTCTGACTCTCCTCCTGATCAACAATTGTTATACGCATGAATGCCTGGGATTCAGGACCATCATGAATTTGGAGATCCACTCTGCCACAAAGTACAAAGCTCCCACAGAGTGTCCTGTACAGTAGTGTTGGACTCCTTGCTGAGTTTGCAAGTGACAATAAGGCTCATAATGACAGTACATTCTGCTCTTCCTTAATAATTCCTTCTCTCCAGAGATGCTGCCTGTCCCGCTGAGTTACTCCTGCTTTTTGTGTTCATCTTAGGTTATTAAACACTACAACCTCCAAATAAGCTTTGAACTCTGGCCGGGCCAGTGCCAGAGCCCCGGCTGCAGGGGGCAAATTTGACCGCCAATTGGCGAGGTTACGATCTGTCACCCATATTTTCTTTAGTTTGGATTACTGGCACACTGGACAGCCACACAGTGCCATAGTGGCACAGGGGTAGAGTTGCTGCTTTACAGTGCCAGAGACCCGGGTTCAATCCTGACTACTGGTGCTGCCTGTACGACGTTTACACGTTCTCCCTGGGACTACGTGGGTTTTCCCTGGGAGCTCTGGTTTCCTCCCACACTCCAAAGACATCCACGTTTGTAGATTAATAGGTGTCAATTAAAATAAATTGTAAATTGTCCCTAGTGTGTAGTGTATGGAGTGATCGGTGGGCTGCGCGGACTCAGTGGGCCGAAGGGCCTGTTTCCATGTTGTATTTTTAAAGTCCAAAGTCTAAAGTAAACGATAACCCAGTTGATATATCATTGAGCACAATCCTGGTGCCATTTTATTAATGCGGCTGAAAATGGGGTTATTATTAGTGTGCTAATTGGTGCTAGGTTTCGTTAGCAGATCTGATCAGAACTGTCAGCATTCAACTGATTATACAGCTGTAGGTCCCAGACCTTGCGATTGCTGTGAAATGCAAAAGTCTCAGAATTATTGACATATTCAAGAAGCCGCTGCCTCTGGTCGTTGCATACATTCCACCAAATTTTACAGAATCCCCCGCTTTCTGCTTGAGGCATTTTTTTTTATTTCAAAAAAAAACTTTATTCAGAATAAAAAATACATTCCAAAAAAAAACTGTGCAAACGGTTTTCATATATTTTCTACACATTCAACAGTGTCATACTCAGTAGTGTAAGCACCTAAGATAGACACAAAATGCAGGACAGGCAGCATCTCTGTAGAGGAGAAATGTGTGACGTTTCGGGTCGAGATCCTTCTTCAGATCCAAAATGCCACCCATTCCTTCTCTCCAGTTGTCCCGCTGAGTTACTCCAGAATTTTGTGTTTATCTTCGGTGTAAACCAGCATCCACAGTTCCTTCCTACACAGTGTAAGCACCTATCTTTATCCAAAATACCATTGCCACACATGTAGCCTCCTAGGGTGATATCCCTTCATGCGGTTGAGGGATTTCCCCCACCGATCTCTGTCCAACAATGTCCATCTGCAGAGGCACTTGAACCCTGTACCAGGCCAGATTAAGAATTTTATGAGTCCGTCATTTTATGATTAACCTGCCCTTGAGAGAGTTCGATCTGGCTCTTCGGGCTAAAGGAATCAAGGGATATGGAAAAAAGCAGTAACAAAGTACTGATTTTAGATGATCTGCCATGATCAGATCGAGTGGCGGTGCTGGCTCGAAGGTCCAAATGGCCTACTCCTGCACCTATTTTTCTATGTTTCTATGTAGCCATGTCACCCTTTAGAGAACCAATCCGCACTAAATGTGTCACCTTAAAATTAACAAACTGATTTCTATTTCACGATATTTCTCACAATATTTCTATTTGTCATTTTTTATATTCCATTTGGTGTTTCTAGATGCTTCTTCTTGCTTTCATCATTTGACAATTGAACTTATCTTAAAAACTGTGTAGAAAGGAACTGCAGATGGTGGTTTACACCGAAGATAGACACAAAATACTGGAGTAACTCAGCGGGACAGGCAGCATTTCTGTTCTTTAACAAAGGGATCACATCAGTCTATTCTACTCAAATGGACACAAACACAGTATCTCAGTGAACATGGCTCAGTGATGTTTTGGGTTGGGACCCTTCTTCAGACTGATTGTAGGGGGGGGGGGGGGGGAGAGAAGAAAGCTGGAAGAGAGGAGAGGCAGGACAAAGCGTCACAGATATAGGTGGAAATGGATGAAGCAGAAAGTGTGAGAAAGGACTGAAGGGTTGTAAATTGTGAAGCTAGAGTGAGGAAAGTAGCAGAATCTCCTGATTCTCCTGTAACCTGTTTTCTCTCACATTTCCAGTAACTGCCCTTTGCACTATTTACTACTCGGACACACTGCGAAATGGTTTGCAGCAGCTATTTAACCAACCAGCTCATCTTTGGGATGTGAGAGGATATCAAGCACCTGACAAAATGAGACAGTAACACAAGACTGTGCAAACTAAATTCAGGCAGGACCAGGATGCAACAAAAGCTTTTTACTGTACCTCGGTACACGTGGCAGTAAACTAAACCAAGCTAAACTAAATTAAAGTTGTAAGGTTGTTGCACAAATAGCTGCTGCACCGCATCCCTCTGGACAGTTGGCAACCTAGTAAGGGCAGGTAGGTGGAGGGAAGCCCTGATAGTAGTGTACAAAGTTATGAGAAGCATTAGCCAAGATAGAGCAGACAGTCAGAACATTTTTCCCCAGGGTGGAAATGCCAAAGAGTAGAGCACATAGCTTTAAGATGAGAGTCGCAAAGTTCGAAGGAGTTATGCGAGGCAGGTTTTTTTTACACAGAGAATGGTGAGTGCCTGGAACGTGTTGCCAGGGGTAGTGGTGACGGCAGATACGATAGGGGCATTAAAAAGGTTTTAAATTGAACGTGGTTATGCGCGGAATGGGGGCACGTGAAAATAATAACTTTTAACAATATGTCGCCTTTAAATATATGGCCTGGTTCGGCAACTTGAGCGGAAAAGACTGCAAAAAGTTGTGAACACTGCCCAGTCCATCACCAGCTCTAATCTCCCCACATCGAAGGGAATTATCGGAGTCGCTGTATCAAAAAGGCAGCCAGCATCATCAGAGACCCACCCCACTCTGACCATACACTCATTTCACCCCTGCCATCGGGAAGAGGTACAGCAGCCAGGAAAACTGTAATGTCCAGGAACAGCTTCTTCCCAACAGTCATTAGGTTATTAAACACTACAACCTCAAATAAGCTCTAAACTACAATAGATTATTATTATTAGTATTATTATTATTATTATTATTATTATTATTATTATTATTATTATTATTATTATTATTGCACTAATATTTGTTTTTTGAGTATGTGTGTATGTGTATATATATATATATATATGTGTGTGTGTGTGTGTGTACTTGCGAGTACAGGTGCACAACCTTTTATCCGAAGATCCAAATAACGAAAACCTCCGAATAGCGGACATTTTTTCGGTCCTTGAAGAAAGGTCCTTGAAAACGTTCACCGAGGGCGGCCCGCAGAGGTGACAGCGGAACCTCCGGTCGGTCCTCCAACAAAGGGGAACTAAATCCCCATTCATAAAAGAGAAGGTGAGAGTATATTGGGTGAGTGTATATTGCGCGGGAGGGTAGGAATCATTGTAAATCATTGCTTAAATGTTAGTCAGTTAGTTTGGTGGGCTTTTGGGGGGAACTTTAATTCTTAGTCCCCTACCTGGTCGGAGAAGCGGGGAGCGGGCAATGCCTTACCGGGTCGCCGTGCAGTAAGCTCCGGACCGCTGTGCCGCGGCTCCCAACATCGTGGAGCTGGGGCTGTGGCCGGCTGCGCTGGATTTGGATTTGTAGCGCCGCGCAGCCAGGGGTAGAGTTCGCCGTGGTCGGAGCTACAACCGGCGCCGCCCGTGGCCGGACCACCGCAGCCCCAGCTCCACGATGTTGGGAGCCGCGGCCCACAGCGGTCCGGGCTGCGGTGGTCCAGCCACGGGCGGCGCCGGTTGTAGCTCCGACCACGGCGAACTCTACCCCTGGCTGCGCGGCGCTACAAATCTAAATCCAGCGCAGCCGGCCACAGCCCCAGCTCTGTGATGTGGGAGCCGCGGCACAGTACTGCACGGCGACCCGGAAAGGCATTGCCCGCTCCCCGCCTCTCTGACCAGGTAGGGGACTAAGAATTAAAGTTCCCCCCTTCACCCCCACCACATAAAATCCTTCCAAACTTACTGACTAACATTTAAGCAATGATTTACAATGATTCCCCGGTCTCCTAGGGAGGAGGCAGCCGCTCCAGACTTTCCAAGCCGCCAGCGCTACCTACCTAATCTACGCTAAAAATCTTCCATTCCGAAACCCGAAAATGTCCGATATCCGAAATGTGTCTGGTCCCAAGGCTTTCGGATAAAAGGTTGTGCACCTGTATGTGTATATTCAGTACACACGCTGACCTTTTTTTATTCCCTTGTTTATCATATTGTTTACAGTGTACTACGTGTATATATTCTGTTTTGCTGCAGCATGTAAGAATGTAATTGTTCTATCTGGGACATATGACAATAAAGCACTCTTGACTCTTGATTGTCGAAGCGCAAACTGACAAAAGAGCATCATGGGTTTCCAGGAACCAGGGCCTCACGATCGATCATTTAATACCCAGTTGTTGTTCATGGACTGGTCCACATACTGCGATGGCCATAGCTTTGACAAGCTTGATGTTACCAGTAATGTTAACCGGGGCGGCACAGTGGCGCAGCACCGGAGACCCGGGCTTGATCCTGACTACGGGTGCTGTCTGTTTGGAGTTTGTACGCTCTCCCTGTGAGTGCGGGCGTTTTCTGTAGGTGCTCCGGTTTCCTCCCACGTTCCAAACATGAGTGGGTTCGTTGGTTAATTGGCTTCTATGAATTGTGTAGAATAAAATTGAGGAAGGACATTCTTGCTATTGAGGGAGTGCAGCGTAGGTTTACTCCTGCTTTCCTTCCTCACTTATTTCTTATTTAAAAAAAAAAAAACAGGGAAGTTGTACAGAGAATGTAATATGTTAACATAATTTTGGGAACCTGGATAAAGGTACCACTGTATTGTACTGACTTCTAATAAATAAAAAATAAATAAATAAATAAATAAATTTAAAAAAAAGTTGATTCCCAGGATGGCAGGACTGTCATATGCTGAGAGAATGGAGCGGCTGGGCTTGGATACTCTAGAATTTAGGATGAAAGAGGATCTTATTGAAACATATAAGATTATAAAGGGTTTGGACACTCCAGAGGCAGGAAACGTGTTCCCGATGTTGGAACCAGGGGCCACAGTTTAGAATGGAGGTGAGGAAACACTTTTTCCACACAAAGAGTTGTGAGTCTGTGGAATTCTCTGCCTCAGAGGGCGGTGGAGGCCGGTTCTCTGGATGCTTTCAAGAGAGGGCTAGATGGGGTTCTTAAAGATAGCGGAGTCAGGGGATATGGGGAGAAGGCAGGAACGGGGTACTGTTTGGGGATAATCAGCCATGATCACATTGAATGGCGGTGCTGGCTCGAAGGGCCGAATGGCCTACTCCTGCACCTATTGTCTATTGCCTAAAATTAGTGTACAGTGTGATGCATCTCTAAACTCTAAAAGTTGAGAAATGGAAGTTACTGCAGCCCCGAGATCACATGTGAATGAATTCAATGTGAATACAGAGTACACACAACCAGTTCCCTATCCTCGTTTATCATTTGGGCAGCTTACACCCAAGCAGTATGACCCAACAGTATGACCGTTGATTTCACTAATTTCCAGTAACTCCTGCATTCCCTCCCCTTTGTCCTCCCCTCCCCCGTCCTAGGTGTCCTACCAATTCCACTAGTCGCATCCTTGATTCCCTCTTGTTCTCACACCTTCCCCAGCCAACAATTGACCATTATGGGCTCCACCCTTCTTCAGGTCATCTGTTGCCGGCCCTGATTTACTCTGGCTTTTTCTCGCCTCTAGTTTATTTCCCCCTCCCACCCACCTTCACCTGCAGTCTGAGGATGTTTTCCGACCTGAAATGTCATCTATTCTTTTTCTCCAGAGATGCTGCCTGACCCGCTGAGTTTCTCTGGTATTTTCTGTCTATTTTCCCTATCCACAATAGTCTAGGCAAAGTTCCTGCACTTTAAAAATTCTGGTTTTGTGAAATATTGAAGTAAAACCTTCTTAGTTCTTCAATTGGTAGCACAGATAACTCATTTTCTAAAGATTCGCAGAGTGCCAATGTGAAAGACGAGAGGGCATAGTTTTAAGGTGCGGGGGGAGCGTTTAAAGGAGATTTGGGGGTTCATTTTTTTTACACCGAGGTCCATGTGTGCCTGGAGTGTGCTGTCAGGGGTGATGGTGGAAGCAGATACACCAGTGATGTTTCAGAGGCTTTTTAGTTAAGCATATGGATATGCAGGGAATGCATGGATATGGATCACTTGCAGGCAGATGAGATAGGTTTAGCTTAGCATCATATTTGACTTGGATATTGTGGGCCAAAGGGCATGTCCTGTGCTGTACTGTTCTACATTCTACATTTGTTTTGCTGCATTTGGCACTATAACCTCATATTTAGCTTCACTCTAGACCACCAGCACTCTCTCCTATCTTTGATGAACTGAATCAGAGAAGCCTCAGTTCATGTACATCAGAAAGCAGTTCGTGATTATCTCGGTATATTATTTCCACAATTTATTGCTTCTGCTCCTTGGGGTAGCTTCTGAACTGACCGGCTGATTGTGAGGAATTTAAATTACACATAATCTTTGCACTTTTATTCTCAGCGGCTTCTTTCATAAATGTTGAAATAATTCTATTTTAAATGTCCTTAAGTTGATGGTGCCATCTGTAACACTGGCCTTTTACTAATTTACTTCCTTTAGCTCTCTGAGATCTACTCAAATGGAATCTGCCAGTCTATTGTTAATGATATGTCAACTTGTTCATTGAGGAAATTACAGTTTTTAGACTGTGCCACCACGCATTAGGTCTGTCCCTTGTAAGCATTATAAACCCTTCAGATTATATTTCACATCTCCCTCCTGTTTCCTCTACATTTTACAAATTGCGCCCAAAACATCATAGCTTAGCTGTGTTTACCTTTTCAATTTTCAGCATTTATTTTCCTGTGTGTTCATATCTGTTGTTTTCCTACTTCACCTGCTCCCAATGCTCTGCTCTTTTCAATTTCCTGCTCAATTGACTGCTTGCAATCTCCCAACCATTTCACATCTTTTACGTTCTGCTCCACTAACCCAGTCCTAACTCTGGTGAAATAGGACTCATCTCGTCTAAAACAATTCCATCTTCTCCAAAACCTTCCTGGATATAAATAAAAAAACATGACTTCTTTACTTGTTTTTAGTTTTAGACAAATAGCATGGAAACAGGCCATTTGGCCCACCGAGTCTGCCCCGACCAACAATTGCCCATATACTATTTCCATTTACAATTTACAGAGGCCAATTAACCTACAAACCTGCTTGTCTTTGGAATGTGGGAGGAAGGCAGAGGACCCGTTGAAAACTCACACGGTCATGGGGAGAATGTACAAACTTCATACAGACTGCACCCGTAGTCAGGATTGAACCCGGGACACTAGCGCAGTAAGGCAGCAACTCTACTGCTGCATCTCTTATATTGTATTGGCTGAAATTTATAACCTTCTGAATTTTTTCTATGTTGCCTTTTACTTCATGGGAACACCTTTAGTTTTAATCTGTAGAAAACTCTGCTTACTATGGATGTGACTCTGCCTTTTCCTCAATACTTTTAATAGTCTAACAATAAGGCAATTTATCTTCATTTCCTACCTTTGTCCTTTCAATATTAAATCTGCCCACTCATGTATGTCTTCACCTACACTCATGGTAACATGATACTGATTAAGAATGGATATGCTGATTAAAGTAATTTGCCTCAATTCTTTTAATATTCTAACTGATCTGCAATGCGTCAGACCTTTCGCTCCTAACTCCCACTGCATCAAGATGTTTGGATGGAATCTAATATACGTTGCTCTCAGCATATTTGCTATATAATGGGCATTCACCTTTTTTTCCTTAAGGGGCTGTCCCACTTGGGCGACCTAATTGGCGAGTTTAGAAGAGTTTGAAAAATGACGTTGAAGACCTCCTTCAATTATGTACAAGACCTCCTTCGATTTCCTTCGACTATGTTGAAGACTAGCTTAGACTAGCTACGACTAACTTCGGGAAAATTAGACACCGAATAGTGGAGAGTGAAGATGAACTCCTTCGATCTCCTTCGACCTCCCTTCGACTATGATGAAGACTATCTACGACTACCTTTGACTACCCTCGATTACCTACGACTAACATGCCGGCCTACTACGATCTACTATGACTAAACCTACGAGTAATATGTTTTTACTTTGTTTCTGTGTACTGAATAGGTGCCGTGATTGGTTTGCCTCCCCCCGTGATTGGGTTGCCTCCCCCTGTACGTTCACGCCGTTAGATTTCCCGCCACTGTATAGGGATATATAAGGGTGATCGTTTTGTTGGGGCGTGTCGGTTGTCTTTCCTTCTGTCTGTTTATGCAAGGCTGCTGAGGGCTCAAGTGAGTGGATCCGAGGCCAGCCCCGCGGTGTTGTATACAAATAAAGAAGGGTTTGGACTCCAGTGTTTGACTCAGTGGTTTGCTGAACCAGATTAGGGAGAGAGTATTAGATCCGGAATCAACATACGTTGTCCCCGTGACCTGCGTGGGTTTTCTCCGGGAGCTCCGGTTTCCTCACAAACTCCAAAGGCGTACAGGTTTGTAGGCTAATTGGTTTGGGAAAATTGTAAATTATTTCTAATGTGTGTAGGATAGTGTTAGTGTGTAGGAATCGCTGGTAAAAGGCCTGTTTCCGCACAGTATCTGTAAACTAAACAAAACTATAACAAACCGTAATAGATTTCAGTGAGGCAGGAGAAATAGAGGATTACCAACGGACGAGTCAAAAAGAAGGTACATAGATTTTTATAACCTTTGTCACAACCTTGGCATTTTATGGCCAATAAAGAACATTAGAAATGGAGATACTGTTCATGCACAGTGGTGTCAGAAAAAATTAGTAGATAAATAACTTTAATGATGAAATAAATGACTAGATAAACTATTCTTTGGTGACGTAGAATATGAGATTTAAAAAAAAAGCATAACTCTTTAGCCTTTAGCTTTTATCTTTCATCCCAACTAGTAATCACCCCATGCACTATGCTAGACACTAGGGACAATTTACAATTTTACCAATTCCAATTAACCTACAAACCTGTAGGTCTTTGGGGTGTGGGATGAAACCGTAGCACCCGGGGAAAACCCACGTGGTCACAGGGAGAACATACAAATGCCGTACAGTCAACACCTGTAGTCAGGATCGAACCTGGGTCTCTGGAGCTGTAAGGCAGCAACTCCACTGCTGCACCAATGTGCTGATCCTTTGATCTTCTGCAAAATCTCATGGTTTGGTGATGTCTGGCACCTCTGCTGAGAACTGAGCATACATCCTTATATCATAGTATCTCCCATGTTTTAGGGCTGATCAATGTATGTGTAACAGTTGGCATAAAACAGACCAAAATATTTGCAGGGGAAAGTTTCATAAAATTAAAGTCAAATCACATTCCACAGCACACACATAACAAGTGATGTGGAGAACAATTTCATGACAATTACTTCAATATGATTTAAATCCATGATTTTCAGGAATCAAAGGTCAGAATAACTTTACTATGTTTACTATGTAAACTTTACTATGTTTACTATGTATGTTTACTATGTATGTTTACTATGTTTACTATGTATGTTTACCATGTAAACTTTACTATGACTCCCTTTGCAAGAATTAATGGACAGTGATCGGATGCAGAACCCAAGGCCACATTCTTCTCATCACCAAGTGCTTAGAAAAATTAATATACCATCCACCTGAGGAAATCAGGAAATGTAGATTTGAGATCAAATGTTAAATATATTAACATGTACTCGCTAGAATTTAGAAAATTGAGGGGTATCTTATAGAAACTTACAAAATTCTTAAGGGGTTGGACAGGCTAGATGCAGGAAGATTGTTCCCGATGTTGGGGAAGTCCAGAACAAGGGGTCACAGTTTAAGGATAAGGGGGAAATCTTTTAGGACCGAGATGAGGAAAACATTTTTCACACAGAGTGTGGTGAATCTCTGGAATTCTCTGCCACAGAAGGTAGTTGAGGCCAGTTCATTGGCTATATTTAAGAGGGAGTTAGATGTGGCCCTTGTGGGTAAAGGGATCAGGGGGTATGGAGAGAAGGCAGATTCAGGATACTGAGTTGGATGATCAGCCATGATCATATTGAATGGCGGTGCAGGCTCGAAGGGCCGAATGGCCTACTCCTGCACCTATTTTCTATGTTTCTATGTTTCTATGTTTCTAAAGATAGATACAAAATGCTGGAGTAACTCAATGTGTCAGGCAACATCTTTGGAGAAAATTGATAGGTGACGTTTCGGGTCGGGACTTACCTGTTAGAACAAACGTGTGTAAATTCTGTTTCTATTTTTTCAATCTAGGTAACTTTGAAAAAACAAGTTGCAAGTAAAAAAAAGGCACTTGGGCAGTTACATGGACAGGAAAGATTTAGAGCGATATGTGCCAAAGGCAAGCAAATGGGACAAGTTTTGATTGGGCATCTTAGTCAGCGTGGACGAGTTGGAGCAAAGGGCCTGTGTTCCGTGTTGTTTGACTATGACTCCAAGTAATTATGCAATCATAAATTAATTATCATAATAAAAGATTTCTTTAACCAGATTAAATTGGACATACTGCAGCTCAATTCTACAAAATGCATGAGCATGTAGGAATTATTTCCACGTGTTCAAATGTGATTTTTTTTTAAACCATGCACCATTGTTGTTTAAATCAATGATTTATACATCACTGCATTCAGCCTTAGGAATAGCATATATAGAATTTATCAATTTAGAAAAGTCATAATTCACTCACAAAAATCACGGTGTCTCTGTTAATACAAAAATATAATGAAACACAAGGTAAAGTACATGGCAGTTATCAAAAAAAAGTTTTGAATTTGAAGGCTATCATCTTGTGAAAATTCTTGGCAAAGGGACAGAGTGCATTTTGTGTAATACATTTAAGTAATAAAGCCAATTATGTTTGTGAAAAAGCTTCATTGTCATTGATGTGAATATTGTGAATAATGTCAGCTTATATCTTGTTTTTTTTATTAGAAGATTAAAAATCAAATTATTGTCAATTCTATTGAAAATAAATTGTAATGGCACCAAGGATAAGGGTAATAATGATTGCACTAATGCAATGCATTTAAAGAGATGATAAATTTACCTATTCTTGCAAACAGGATATTTTGTACATAATTTCATATTATCTCCCCTCTTGTATTCTGCAATGTTGTTAGGTCTACTCAACCACAAACAGAAGTAATTTGCTGCATTTTATAATAAAGTATCTGTCTGTCTCGGCGATGTACTATGAATCAATCCCTATCATAAAGATTCAGGATAGTGGTGCTCTAAAGTATATAATTACAATCTATGAAGTGAAAACTATGAGTATCTCCACAGCATCTAATGAAAATAATTACTATATAACATCAAGCATTTAAACAAGACTTCTCCAGTGAGGCAAACTGATAGAAAAAATGTTAATTAATTTTAGTTCACAAGGCAAGGAGATAGGTGGTTTGAGTTATTGGGGAGTATATTTTTAATTAAGCAAAGCTATCTATGCAAAATAGATTTAATTTACATAATGTATTATTAATTAGTCATAATAGCAAAAAAGATTATACTCTCAAAGTTTCATAAAGCTATAGTTTTTATGGTTTGGGAAAGTCTATTATCCTATAAATCAATTCAAATCTAATTAACACAATTAATTAATGTTTTCTTATTAGCATAATTCTCAACAGGATTGCTTAAGATTGGATTAATGATGTTTCCTTCTCTGATAAATATGTGACATCGCGCACACCGACCAAATCAACAACGTTAACATCAACAGTAATTAAGTTTCCCTTTCCTTCTTTTGGATGCCTCAATGATCAATGGAGCAGGATGAAGACCATGGTAAGGCCCTGGGACTTCTGTGATGGCGCAGAGCAACGCTACTGTTTGTACCAGGTCAAGGGAGAATACTGAAGTAAATATTAAACATTATCATCTTGGGTCTCTTCTAGCTCATACACCAATTTCTGAAAGGTTTGATATGATGCGGCAGCTGCCACTGCTCAAGACTTAAATCACCAAACAGCCGTGATCTGTTTCTTATACTATGGTGTTCCACTTGTGTACGTAAAGGTTAAGATCAATGGTATGAACATCAGATTCTCCAATTTCAAGTAATACCACCTATTCCCTCTCTCTTTTCTATGCCCTCCCCACCCAACCTGATAATTGCCTGTTTCTCCCCCCCCACCCCCGAGTCAACTTGCTCCTTTCAACTCCATCGTACACTCATCTCCCAACCCAGAGCTCCTCATTTAGTGTGGCACAGTGGTGTAGCGGCAGAGTTACTGCCTTGAAGCACCGGAGTCACAGATTCGATCCTCACTAAGGGTGCTATCTGTACGGAGTTTCTCCGGGTGCTCCGGTTTCCTCACACTCTCCAAAGATGTACACGTTTGTAGGTTAATTGGCTTCTGTCAATTATCCCACTGGTTTTACATTTCACTCCTCTTCTTATCTGACACCCTTTTGTCTCCTTTTTACCTCCAGTCTTCGTCATGTACTCCACCCTCTTCCAATCAAACCCTCTCACCTGTATCCACATATCACTTTCCATACTTTATCCTACCCCCAACTTCCTTTGCCAGCATTCTCCAACTACTACAATGTCTGAAGATGGGTAGCGACCTGAAATGTTGCTTGCCGTTACCTACTCAGATACTGCCTGACCCGCTGAGTTCCTCCAGCACTTTATGTTTAGGTCAATGGGAACCCAGGTATTCTTCAGGTTTGGAATGCATGGCTTAAGTCCAGTCCATACATACAAACCAGCATTTGGAAGACTGGTAGCATGGAACAAGGATCGTGGTCGCATTTCCGACGTTGGGGAGGACGTGTGTAGCCGAATTACTTCAGTTAAGTAAAACCAAGTAGACTTTAGACTTCAGAGATACAGCGCGGAACCAGGCTCTTCGGCCCACGGAGTCCGGGCCGAACAGCGATCACTGTACACTAGTACTATCCTACACCCTAGAGACAATTTACAATTTACAACTTTGAACAAAGCCAATTAACCTACAAACCTGTATGTCTTTGGAGTGTGGGAAGAATCTGGAGCATCCGGAGAAAAGTAACACAGTCACAGGGAAAACGTAGAAACTCCGTACAGACAGCACCCCTAGTCCGGATCGAGCTCGGGTCTCTGGCACTGTAAGGCAGCAACTCTACCGCTGCACCATTCTGCTGCACCTTCTATTTATCTTACACTCACTTATTTTAATCCAGGTAAAATAAAAATAATTTAAAACCATAATTCATAAAAAGGACAAGTAGCATGTCCTTAAACCTTCAGTACATCCACCAACAAAATTGGTTTTGCACATTCCTTCAAATTAAATATATGCATAATTCATTGCATAATTACATTCTCATTGGTACTTGACGTAAGGGTTTTTTATATGAAGCTGTCACACACTTTCACTCGTGTCAAGGATCATGATAATCAAATTATACTCATATATTAGGTTCTATTTAATGTTTAAATTTGAATATTTGAAACAATTTGTTTCAGTTTCAGGCTTCCTTGGAGTCAATAAGTTTTGACAAATTTTCCACCCCCCCCCCCCCCCACCACACACACCTCTACTTTCAGTCTGACGAAGGATTCCAATCCAAAATATCACCTATTCCTTTTCTCCAGACATGTTGCCTGGCCCGTTGAGTTACTCCAGCATTTTGTGTCTATCTTCCTTGGAGTTAACTCAGTTTTGTCCATTCTTTAGGACATGTTTGCTCATTCTACCTTGGGAAATAAAACATTCCCTTTATGAAGTGCGCATTGCTTGATGACGTCTTGCTCCTTAATCTAGAAGCTAATCTATTGCAAAAAGGCGATTTAGATAATTATACTATTTTGTTTTTAATTATCAATCTGAAAATAAGCTCTGGCTAGAGCTCCCAAGATCCTTGTAAAGAGTATCGACCACATTGGAATTAATTCTGCAGCATGTTGCACTAAAATTCACAAAATTACAGGGTTATCCTTAACCGCTTGGCTTGAAATGCTTGTTCCTTTTAGATCTTAGTTTAGTTTAGTGATACAGCACGGAAACAGGCCAATTGGCCCACCAAATCAGTGATCCCTGTACATTAACACTAGTCTACTCACAAAAGGGACAATTTACAATTATACCAAGCCAATTAACCTACAAACCTGTACATCTTTGGAGTGTGGGAGGAAACCGGCGATCCCGGAGAAAACCTACGTGGTCACGGGGAAAATGCACGAACTCCGTACAGACAACCTGTAGTAAGGGTCGAACCCGGGTCTCAGGCAGCAACTCTACCACTCCACCTTGCTGCCCCTGCATTGGAGAACTGCAGAAATGGCAACTTCATTGGCAATTGCAAGAACTTCTAAATACGGTTCAAAAGCTGATCTTTGAGATACGGTACCCATGACATCCTCACACTTAGCAAGTCAAGCAACAGCAAAGGACATTTGTGGGCAAAATTGTATTAAATGAATAAAATATCGCAATTTATATTGAAACAATATTCTAATGATGGAATCCCAAAAATACATCCTCCAAAATTGTCTTAATCAATTTATCTGTTTTAAAACCCAAATTTGGCATTACATAATTATTAGTAATTGATTTCCCTCATTATCCTTTTCATGCTTTTCAATTCTTGATGGCTTTCTTGAGCCTTCACCATATCTATACAAAAAATGAATTATCCAAAGCTGTAAAATTCTGCTTGTATAAAGCCAACCAGGGAACACCAAAGTAATTAATTTTAACTTCTCAATTTAATGAAAGGCTACTTCACAGAGTGATTGTGGTTGAACTTGTAATCCCACCTTAAAAGCATATTGAGATTTCATTTTAGATTTTCAAATTCTTGATTAGAATGGGTGTCAAGGGTGATTGGGAGGCAAGAAAATGGGATTAGGAGGCACAGATCAGCCATGATTGAATGGCGAAGTAGACTCGATGGGCTGAATGGTCTAATTCAACTCCTATAACTTGTAAATTCAAGCCCTGTGCCAGAAGCTGCCAATGTTTTCCACTCTGTTGGATGTTTGCATTGATTACTCTCATTTTAAAATTAAACATCAACTCACTGCAACATTCATTAAAGAGCAAAGGTATTGGTCATTGTCCTCAAGCTTATGTATAGTAATACTTGTACTGAACTGCATGCAGAAGTATTTTCATGGTACCTCATTACATATGACAATCTCATCCTCATCTGTGTCCACCTATCACTTGCCAGGTTTTGCCCTACTCCTATCTCTCTTCCAGTTTTCTCCCCCACTACCACCGCAATCAATCTGAAAAATGGCCCTGACCTGAAACGTTACCTATCCATGTTAGAACTGCTGACTTACTCAAGCACTTTGTGTTTTTTTTTTTGTAAACCAGCATCTGCAGTTCCTTGTGGCTCCTTTTTAAAATATATTTCTTTGCTTGTTGGATTTTGTAGTTGGCAATATTGGTTGCCTCAGTCAGTGCCGGATTTAGATGAAGAGAGGCCCTAAGCTGTTCCACTTGTGAGGCCCCCAACGACCGGACAGCCATGGCGGCCAAATCTCCCACAATTCAAAGCGAGGGAGAAAGTGCCCAGCGCCGACCAGTTGCCGTTGCAGTGCGCATGCGCAGGGCGGCCGATGATGTGCTGGCCGTGGTTGTGCGCATGTGCAAGGCGGCCTGCCGTGCCGGCGGATGAGGAGCGAGCGGAGCCTGGCGGCCCGGACACGGATAGCGGGGGGAGATGGAGAGAGAGAGATAGAGAGGGGGGCCGCCCAGAGTTGAACGGTAGGTGTTCTGCCTTGGCCGGAGGCCCCCCTAGACCTCGAGGCCCATCAATTTTTTCGGGGGGCCCCCTAGAAAGTGGGGGCCCTAAGCTATAGCTTGTTTAGCTTATACGTAAATCCGGCACTGGCCTCAGTTTCCAAATAGTTATAGATTCTTTATTTAATTGCCAGTGAAGTGTTTCTGGATTTCCTGAGGTCACAAAAGTCTCTTTATTGAACTATCTTTCCTTCTAGCTTTTTATTAAACTATTGTTCCTTCATCCCACCATGGAAAGATAAAACGGTTACAATTTCAAAGAATGATACACCATTCATAACATCACAAGACATGAGCAATAAATAAAGGGGGAAGAGCATACATTTGTGCACGGGACCAAATTCTGGCATATTTTGTGAGCCAATAGCTGATATTGTGAGGGAACAAATTATAAATTCTTCATTTTGACAATAACTGGTAAAAAATATTGCCCTGAATGTTATACTCATTTAGTTTAGTTGAGGTTAGATTAGTTTAATTTAATTTAATTTAGTTTAGTTTAGTTTAGTTTAGTTTAGTTTAGTTTAGCTTAATTTAGTTTTGTTTAGTTTATAAATACAGCGCGGACACAGGCCCTTCAGCCACTGAGTCCACGACGACCAGCGATCCCCGTACACTCGTATGTTTTTGAAGCGTGTTAGGAAACCGGAGCACCCAGAGAAAACCCACGGGGAGAATGTACAAACTCGTACAGACAGCACCCATAGTAGGGATCAAACCCAGGTCTCTGTCACTGTAAGGCAGCATCTCTACTGCAGCATCATCTTTAGCAACATTTGTTAAAAGGGGGTTATTTTTCTACTGATTGCTAAAGGGTACTCTCTAATCTACTGCATCCACCTATTAAACCTCCCTCTACTTGTATCCACCTATTACCTGCCCCTCCTTTCTTCCAGCTTTGTTACCTTCACCACCACCAGCCCCACAATAATTCTGAAGAAGAGTCCCGACCTGAAACATCATGTGTCTTTGTTCTCAAGAGATGTTGTCTGACCTTTGGAGTTTATTCCAGCACTTTGTGTCTTTTTTCAACTGCAGCTGTGCCCAAGAATATCAACAAATGAGTTTAGCTTAGTTTAGTTTAGAGATACAACGCGGAAACTGGCCCTTGGGTCCACCGATTTCGCGCCGATCAGCGATCCCCGCACACTAACGCTATACTACATACACTAGGGACAATTTTCAATTTTTTTGAAAGCCAGTTAACCTACAAACCTGTACGCTTTGGAGTTTGGGGGGAATCTGGAGCACCTAAAGAAAACCCACGCAGGTCACACGGAGAATGTATAAACTCTGTACAGACAACACCCTTAGTCAGGATAGAACCCGGGTCCCGACCTGAGAAGTCATCTGTCCATGTTCTCCGGAGATGCTGCCTGTCCCACTGAGTTACACCAGCACTTTGTGTTTTTGTTTTCCACTGCAACTATTACCTGTAGCTGTGCCCATGAAAAGCAACAAATGAGTTAATAACCCAAAAGCCCTAGAACCAAAACAACCACAAGGTGATGTCCTTTGATTATTAACTTAACTATAATGATTAAGAATACTCTCATTAGAGTTTATTTTTCCTGTGGATGTGTGTAAATTAATATTCCTTACGCACATGAAGTGCTCTGGCATTAACTCTGAAGCACCATCAAGAACATGTTATCCATTGACAGTGATTTTAAATGTAAACCAATGAAATGATGCTACCATCTGCAGCCTAATTAATCTTTGATGGGCTATTGCACAAAACACGCACAAACATTAAGCTCCCATTTAAAAAGATAGGGGTAAAAGAATAATCACATGTGGCATTATAACGATTATATGATAATAATGAACGCATCATTATATCCTCTGTGGAGGTCTGTAGTTGTAGCATTAATTATTAATCATATATTATTTTCCCTTGGGTAACTTACTTTGTTCTCTAATAGAAGACCTGAAGAAGGGGGAGAAAAACTTAATGACACTCTGGAGACAATCAGTAAAAACCGTGTCAAGAGAATTTTTAGATGGCATTGCCTTTTAATTGATTGGAGTTGAATAAAACTCACAGGGGAAAGGTTTTTTAGTTGCTGCCGTCAAATTTGTACTGGAATACTGGACGGCCGTTATACTCACCCCTGCACATTGATTCCATTGACTTCAACGTGGGAGGCAAGTACAGTATGCAATTAAAACTCTTATTAATGAGCACAGAAAAATAATTTCACCAAAGTATCTTTGGTGCATTAGTTCATCTGCAGACATTACTGTAAGGACCAAAGTATTGATTAGTCAGCAGTGAGATTCAAGAGAAGTTGACATTGGTGTCAATAAGAGTAAATTAGGTTTATGGAATGAGGCAGGTATGAAGTAGATAATCCACGCCACATGTAGATGCAGCTGGAGGGGGACTAAATGTGGGTGGTGGGAATTAAGACGCACAATCTATCCCAATTAAAATAATTGATACTGTCAAAAAATGATGTTTCTAAAAGTAAGTACATTTGCATTTAAATTAAATACATCAGACAGTTTGAATTTGTATACTTATTATACTAATAGAATACTTTAGCTCTCAGTACTAGGGTCATACTTAAAGCAAGAAGGCATTTGATTTCATAGAAACATAGAAAATAAGGTGCAGGAGGAGGCCATTCGGCCCTTCGAGCCATTGGCGATTTCACAGCAGCAGCTTTCAGAAATGATGAACAAAAACTTGCAATTAATGAAACTTTGTAATTACAGTGAATATGAGCTTGTGGTGAATCTATAGTCTGTTCAAAAATCCAAACAGCACTACAGATGTGGTAAATTAGACATAAAACCAGAAAATGGTGGGAACAGCCTGCCTGACCTGCTGAGTGCACGTTTGATATTTGGTGCATTAGATGGGTGAACAGTAGCCTACTATTTGGAGAAACAAGGAACTACAAATGCTGGTTTAAATACGATTACATTTCTTCAAGGTTGAAAAAGATGGATTTATAAACTTAAGGGGCTGTCCCACTTGGGCGACCTAATTGGCGAGTTTAGAAGAGTTTGAAAAAATGACATGTTGAAGACCTCCTTCGACTATGTAGAAGACCTCCTTCGACCTCCTTCGACTATGTAGAAGACCTCCTTCGACTAGCTACGACTAGCTACGACTAACTTCGGGAAAATTGGGCACCGAATTGTGGGGAGTGAAGACGACCTCCTTCATCTCCTTCGACCTCCCTTCGACTATGATGAAGACTATCTACGGCTACCTTTGACTACCTTCGACTACCCTCGATTACCTACGACTAACATGACGACCTATTACGACCTACTATGACTAAACCTACGAGTATAAAAAGTATCGATTTTTTCCATGGTGACCTTTTTTTTACTTGCGGGCATTTTTTAACATGTTGAAAAAAACGCCGCAACCTAGTTGAGGCCTCGAGTAGGCAGAGACCACTCTCGAGCATGAAGGTGAGTTACGAAGACCTCCTATGACCTCGTGTCGACCATGCTGCGAGTATGAGTCGAGGGCAAACTCGCCAGAACTCACGGATTAGGTTACACAAGTGGGACAGGTCCTTTAGTGGGAGTCAAGGGTGATGCAATCCAGGAAGCTCAGGTCTGTTATAATCTGCATGAATAGCTTGGGTAGGCTCCTAATGCTTTAGAGATACTGCGTAGACCAGGCTCTTCCACCCAACGGGTTCATGCTGACCATCGATCACCCTGTAAAACTAACCTACACACACTAGGGACAATTTTTACAACTTACCAAAGCCAATTAACCTACAGACCTGTATGTCTTTGGAGTGTGGGAAGAAACCGGAGTACCCAGAAAAACTCATGTGGTCACAGGTAGAACGTACAAACTCCGTACAGACAGCACCTATATTCAGGATCCCGGGTCCCTGGTGCTGTAAGGCAGCAGCTATGCTGCTGCGCCACTTAGCCGCCCAATTCCGTGTGATCTACTCCTGCTGGTGCTCCAATATCATTTGTTCTTACAGTACATGATGCCCAGAACTAGATATAATATCCAACTGTCGACTAAACAATGATTTATAAAGTTTAAGCATGACTTACTTACTTATGTACTCTCTCACTGTATTTATAAAACCCAGGATCACATGAGCTATTTTAATAGCCTTTTCAGTATGTCTTGCCCCCATCAGTTTGTGCACGTGAATCCAAAGAAATCTCAGTTCCTTTTCCAGTTTAACAACTGTGCCATTTAATTTATGTCACTTCTGCTCAGCCATCCTTCACCCTCAAAACATTAAATTTCATCTGTTGCCTGCGTTATATACAGGAATTTAAACTCAAAAGACTGAAAAAGCACATTACACGTATTCTTGATGCATAGATCCCACATGTGCTTTGGGATTATTGGGAGGTTGGGAAGTGTGTGTGTGTGTGTGGGGGAGGGGGGGGGGGGGGAGGGGGGGGAGGGGAGGAGGCTGCAAATCATCACCAACTTGCTTGCGCATTTCTTATTTAGATTATTTTCGAGATACAGCCTGGAAACAGGCCCTTCGGCTCACCAGGCCTGCACTGACCAATGATCACCCGTACACCAGTGCACCCTGAGACAACCCACGTGATCACAGGGAGATGTACAAACTCCATACAGACAGTGCCCGTGGTCAGGATCAAACCCGGGTTTGTGGCACTGTGAGGAAGCAACTCTACCACTGCGCTACTGTACAGTCTTAGTCTACCATGTACTGGTCATTCAGTATGACTATATCCATGTTCCCCTGGTCCAGACCCATTCATTTCACCTTTTCCCGCATATTCAAGTCTTATCTTATTAGTAAACTTTGAAATATGCCTCTTCTGCAAGAGCTAGATACTTATTTTTTGGTCAGTTTCAAAATACACTTGGAAATAAATGTATAAAATTGGGACGAAAAAAATATGTATGAAATTTAAAGAAACACTAAGGCCAGAATACAAAGGTTCAAACTGCTGCCTAACAATGCCAGGGACCCAGGTTCAATCCTAACCTCCGCAGCTGTCTGTGTGGAATTAGTGCATTCTCCCTGTGACCATGATGTTTTTCTCTAGGTGTTCCCATTTCCTCCTACCTCCCAAAGACGGCTAGATTTGTAAGTTAATTGGCCTCTGTAAATTCCTCCTGGCGTGAAAGGAGTGAGTGAGAAAGTGGGATAACAGAACTAGTGTGAACGGATGATTGATGATTGCTGTGGACTCAGTGGGCCGAAGGGCCTGTTCCCAGGCTGTATTTCTAAACAAAGCTCAACATTATCCTGTGGATCATTGCGGTTCCTAGAATCTAAATATGGGCTGGGACCCGTGGAAAAGTCTGCAGGACAATTCAATTATATTCTTGGTAAAATAGCATGGAACTTTACTGATATTTATCGCTAAAGTTTGTGGAAGCAATGTGAACGGTTACTGTCATTTGATTAAATCGTTAGCAATAAACTGAAACCAGTAAAGCACCATTGTTAGTTTGGTGAATAATTGGTTCACTTTTCACATTTTAACATGTTGAACATTACAAATGAATTGCAACTGAGGGGAACATGTTAAAAATTGATTCGGAGGAAATATAATTTATCAAAAGGCAGCCTATTTAAAACATGTTTCATTTTAAATGAAACTATCCACATTTTTAAAAATGCTATTAATTATCTTCCGAATCTTGCTGTTTTTGTCAAATTATTGTATTTATAAATAATACCACTCATAGATTTATTGTGTGATAACAATTATTTTGTCCACAATGATAAGCTGAGAACTGAAATTGTATTCAATGCATTGTGCCCTCACGTCACATACAAATTGATGCTTGCCAGAAAACACCAAGCTGGAGAAAATAGAATTATTGGAGAACTCTATAAAATACAGAACCTCATTGAGGAAGGTATAAAAGTGAGGATAGAAATGAAGATATTTTAAATGAGGCCAGAGTCACAGATAGAGTTATAGAGTGATACAGTGTTGAAACAGGCCCATTGGCCCAACTTGCCCACACCGGCCAACATGGCCCAGCTACACTAGTCCCACCTGCCAGTACTTGGTCCATATCCCTCCAAACCTGTCCTATCCATGTACCTGTGTTCAAAAGGGAACTGCAGATGCTGGAATATCGAAGGTACACAAAATTGCTGGGGAAACTCAGCGGGTGCAGCAGCATCTATGGTCTGAAGAAGGGTTTCGGCCCGAAACGTCGCCTATTTCCTTCGCTCCATAGATGCTGCTGCACCCGCTGAGTTTCCCCAGCAATTTTGTGTACCTATCCATGTACCTGTCTAGCTGCTTCTTAAATGTTGGGATGGTCCCTTCCTCAACTTGTTCCTCTGGCAGTTTGTTCCATACATCCACCACCCTTTGTGTGAAAATGTTACGCCTCAGATTTTTATTAAATCCTTTCCCCTTCACCTTAAATCTCTGTCTTCTGGTCCTCGATTGACCTACTCTGGGCAAGGGACTCTGTGCATCTACCCGATCTATTCCTCTCATGATCTTATACACCTCTATAAGATCACCCCTCATCCTTCTGTGCTCCAAAGAATAGAGTAGTCCCAGCCTACTGCCTACAGCTCAGATCCTTTAGACCAGCCACATCCTCATAAATCTGCTCTGTACCCTTTCTAGCTTGACATGGGGATATTTAGTTTAGTTTAGTATAGAGGTACAGCATAAAAATAGGCCTCTCGGCCAACCAAGTCCACACCAACCAACGATCCCCGCACGCTAACACTATCCTACCCAAACTAGAGACAATTTTACAAATTTACCGAAGCCAATTAACCTACAAACTTGTACATCTTTGGAGTGTGGAAGGAAACCGGAGCACCCAGAGAAAACGCACGCAGGTCACGGGGAGAACGTGCAAACTCTGTACAGACATCACCCGTAGTCAGGATCAAATCCACGTCTCTGGCGCTGTAAGGCAGCAACTCTACCTGTGCGCCACTGCATCCCCTGGGTGGCTGAAAGGCAATGGAAGCTGAGGAGGAATAGCAGAAGCATAAATGTAGGTAATGTGATTTTTTTTTCAGCATGGTTCTCATTCATCCACTGATTATAAACCAACATGAATTAGAAATATTAAATAAATTGCTTGAAATTAATTAGGGATGGTCTGCTGCTTTAGAATTATAAGATAAGAATATTATTGAAAAAATAAATAATGTAATTAAACTTAAAGTTTTATTATAAAAGACATAAAGTGCTGGAGTAACTCAATGGGTCAGGCAGCATCTCTGGAGAACATGGATAGGTGACATTACAGGCCAGAATGACCCAAAATGTCACCTATCCATGTTCTCCAGAGATGCTGCCTGACCTGCTGAGTTACTCTAGTACTTTGGGCCTGTTCTTTTGTAAACCAATTCTGAAGTTCATTGTTTCTGCTTTCAATTTAAATTAAAATTGGGGAACCAAATTTCTGCAATGTCCATGAGTTGTTACATTGGTAATATATTTTGCATGAAATAATAACTGAAATGAGAATTAAAAACCCCAAGTTTTCATAATGATATGCATCAAATGTATTCATATGTCTAAGCCATCATAAAACAATAGTACACTATGCACAATTAAGTCTAATAAATGCAACTTCAGAATCTAAATTATTCATACTGTCAAAATTTAAATACTTTGTTTTGTGATTCTAACATGCTACTTTTGCTGAATAAATGCAGATTAATTTTGCATGGTTGGAGAACTCTGAGAAAGAAATGGTTGGAACCCAGGAAATTGTATAATTTTCAAACTGACTTGGTCAGTATAATCTTACTGAACCCAAATCATAGAAGGCTGGTTCTCTCTAATGTAATTTACATATTGGGTAATTATCTGGGTGAAAATGTATGGGATTCATTACTATAATTGGCATCAACTTGTTTAGTTTAGCTTAATTTAGTTTATTGACATGTGTACCGAGGTACAGTGAAAAGCCAACATCTCTATCAATGAGACACGAGGAACCGCAGATACAGGTTTACAATGGGTCAGGCTCTATCTCTGGGGAACATGAATAGGTGATGCATTGGATCAGAATGGCTCTGGCTAGAAATGCCGCCTATTCATACTTACCAGAGATTCTGCCTGACCTACGAAACAATATAATACGATAGAACTGTATTTATTCCAGGAGGGAAATTGGTCTGCCAACAGTCATAAAACACAACAAGATACATGAAACATTAAATTAAAGTGATGTGTGGAAAGTCCAGGATTGGGGATGTGAAAAGATTTGACAAAGTGGGAGGAGTTAAACAGTTTGATAGTCACTGGGAAAAGGGATTGCCTGTGGCATTCTGTGCTGCATCTTGGTGGAACAAGGTATAATCACCTGTAGTATCTGTCCGAGGAAAACACTTGCGTGCGAGAGACGTGTAGCCTTGGGATCAGTAGGAGGTTGTTCTGCAAGCTGGAAAAGGCTCTAGAAGACCGGTGCCTCCGGCTGGCCTGCCTACTGAAATGGCTAAGTTTCTACACACATGTTGCCTGACTTGCTGAGTTACTCCAGCACTTTAAGTTTCCCACGAGTATCTCATTCAGAGTTTTTAGGGAGTTCTACAAGTTCTACAAATGCCCCACTTGGTGGACCAACATTACTCCATACTGTATTCTTTTTGTATCTCCATAACTGATGTCGACGTTACAATGCTGGGTTTCCACCCGCTACATTGGCAACTCCTTTCCCCTCATGGATGCTGCTCGACGCGCTGAGATCCGCCAGCACATTGAATGTTGCTCTAGATAACACCCACTCATTTTGATAGGCAGGCCGCATGAAAAAACATTGACTTCTAAAATTCTAAAACAGGCTTCCTCCTCTGAGATCCAATACAGCAAGAGACACTCAAATGGACAGAGAACATATTCCAAGGGCTTCTGCAAGGCCAAGTATAAGCTCCTCACTAGCTCAATGGAATCATTGACTACTCAAAATAGTAAAGGGGATTCAAGATGATATTTGATTGTCAGGCAACTAAGAACTAAGTGAGACGCAGCATGGGAGGGCCACAAAGAACTAAGGGGGCCCGGAGTGGGGGGAGGAGGGGGTTAGGAATGAGTAATTTTTGTTTGCACTTTTGAGGCGACTCTTTTGTGTACTTTGTATGCAAAAACAAAGATTTTACTTCGGAGTCACGTGAGTGACTACGTGAAGAGCCCGCTAAGCACGCATGCGCGGCATTACGTTCAGCAGTGCAACAGCGGCCGCATCGGGAGTCAGGCGCTCCCGCTACAGGTGAAAGAACAGACCATCAGGTAAGCTCTGAGGTTGGGTTTTCTTTCACAGGGAGCCTTGTGCTTTCAGGCAGAGAAGAAAGGCTCTTGGACAAACCTGTCCCCCGCTCGATTCCACGGAGGAGCGTTCCATCTGGGGGGGGCAGCAAGAAGGCGGTAGGACCGCTTACCGGGTGCTCCGCTATCCCCGACACCATGCCGAGCCCAGCCCGCTAGCACCTGAGCAGCGGGCTGGATGTAAAACCACGGAAGAGGCGTCTGGCCGGTGGCTTCCGACTTGTCGGACGGGGACGTCTCTCCACCCGCACGGGGAGGGGAGACAGCCGCCTGAGCCGCATGGAGCGGCTCCTGGAGCAGGAGCTCCAGCGGGACGCGCTTCATGAGGGGCGCTCTCGCAGGGGGAGTTCAGGCACTCCCTCCACAGTGTCTTGTGCATTGTCCATTGCTTCCTCCTTACCCGAGGGTAGCTTTGGTGACCAGGACTGGCTGAAGATCTCGGGAGTATGCAAGGGGTGCAGGAACAGGAAGAGCTGCTAGGTGTGGTTGGAATTCGTATCAAATATATTCACTAAACCCAAAAAAGATGGTGGATGTCGCATCATCATTGACTTAACTTCACTAAATATGTTTGTAAGTATATACATTTCAAAATGGAAACGGTTGTCAGTGCCAAACAACTAATTTTCAAAGGATACTTCATGGCAAGCATTGATCTTAAAGATGTTTACTATTTAGTACCA
This sequence comes from Amblyraja radiata, assembly GCF_010909765.2. Classification (NCBI taxonomy): domain Eukaryota; kingdom Metazoa; phylum Chordata; class Chondrichthyes; order Rajiformes; family Rajidae; genus Amblyraja; species Amblyraja radiata. Next base: position 39,875,264 of record NC_045969.1, on the reverse strand, counting down.
TTCACAAGGATCATCGCAGATACCTGAAATTTACCTGGATGGGGCAGCTATAGCAGTTTAAAGCGTTACCCAATGGGTTCACATCAGCCTAAGATTGTTCACCAAGATATTAAAACCAGTTCTGGCAATATTCAGAAGACAAAAACATAATGTCATGGCATATCTTGATGATATCTTAAATGGTAGGCAAGACCATGGAATTGACTATGTTAGCTGTATCAGCTACCAAACAGTTATTCGAAACCCTGGGATTGTCTTACATCCAGATAAATCTAAATTGAAGCCATCCACAATCATGGACTACTTGGGCTTCTCAATTAATTCAGTCTACGTGACTGGAACATTGCCAAGAGACAAAATAGTGAATTGGCACAATCATGCAACAATTTAATGGTCAACGAACTACCAACTATTCGACAAGTAACGGAGTAATTGGGGAAATAGTAGCAGCATTTCCGGCTACATAATTCGGACCTTTGCACTGTCAAAACTTACAAAGAGCAAAGGTACAGGCACCAAAAATGACATACAGGTCATTATGATTGTGTCATGAAGTTACCCACTGAAGCAATATCAGAACTACAGTGGTGGGCAAAAAACGTTTGGCATAGTTTTCAGCCCTATTATCATCACTAACCCTATGTTAGTTATCCAAACAGATGCCAGTGCTCAAGGCTGGGGAGCAACTAACTCTATATCCAGCACAGGTAATAGATGGACTAACCCAGAGTTATCATTACCACTTACACTGGGCATTAATTATCTAGAGATGTTGGGTGACTTTTATGGTTTAAAGCATATGCACAAATATGCATCACTTGCATGTACGGTTACAAATAGATAATACTACTGTGGTGGCCTACATTAACCATATGGGTGGCATAAAATCGGTATCATGCGACAAGTTGGTCAACACAATTTGGCAATGGTGTGTCGAAAGACATGTTTGGCTATCAGCAACTTACCTGCCAGGTAAGCTAAATACAGTGGCAGACACCAGGTCACGTAAATTTAATGACAACATCAAATGGATGTTAAAACCCCAAAACATTTTGCAAAGGTTATCAAGCAATATGGCACGCCAGATATCTATTTATTTGCATCAAGGCTAAATCACCAGGTACCTATGTTTGTCGCTTGGGAACCAGACCCTGAGGCAGCAGCGGTAGATGCGTTCGCTCTGGATTGGGGAAATTCTTCTTCAATGCATTTTCTCCCTTCTGCCTCATCAGTCGGGGACTACGCACAATACAAATGGACTCTGCTTCAGGTATTTTGATAGTACCCGACTGGCCTACACAGCCATGGTTCCCAATACTCCATGACATGGTTGTTGAAACTCCGATGGTATTCCCCAGTGACCCAGAGTTATTAACACCCAGTGTCGGGCACAAGCCACCCGTGCCATGGAAAAAAAAATAAAACAAATCAAACTCCTGGGTTGCAGATTCTGCACAAACCACTTCTGGGACTGGGATTATCAGAACAAACCGTCGACACCATGTCAGCATCCCTCTGAACATCCACTAAAAAACAGCACTTTCCGGCATCAAAAAATGGGAGAAGTACTGCTTGGATACAGGGACCACCTACTCAACCGCTACAGTTACCAACGTACTGGAATTCCTGGCGAACCTTCACCACGATGAAGGACTCAGCTACAGAGCCTTCAACACAGCTAGAAGTGCCCTGTCTGTCTATTTAAAACCAGCTCCAGGACAACAGGCCATGGGGTCCCACCCGCTGGTGGTCAAACTAATGAAGGGTATTTACAACTCTAACCCCCTAGACCAAGGTAAACCCATATATGGGATGTCAGTGTGGTCCTGACATACCACAGGGGATGGCCACCAGCCAGATCCCTCAACCTGGAACAATCTATGCTCAAAACACTCATGTTGATGGCACTTGTATCTACACAGAGGGTCCAGTCACTACACCTATTGTGACTGGACAGCATGCTCACAGCTCCAGACCAGATCTCTGTCGTTATCCAGGGAATGATCAAACAGAGCAGACCAGGAACACCTAATCCAGTCGTGGAATTCCGGGCTTACCCGCCACAACCACGGTTATGTGCCATGACCCACCTACTATCCTACATAGACACAACCAAAAATATTCGAGGGAGATGAAAAGCCTTGTGGGTCAGTCATAAGAAACCTTATGGTCGGGTGACGAGCCAAACCATTTCGAGATGGCTCAAGCAGGTGCTAAAAGCTGCTGGGATAAACACTAACATGTACAAATCTCACTCCACCAGGGCAGCATCCACGTCGACGGCCAAAAGAATGGACGTGCCTATAGACCACATCCTGGCTACAGCAGGATGATCGGGGGAAAGACCGTTCAGAATTTAAAAACATTTTAATATTTTATTTATTAGAAGTGAGTACAATGCATTGATACAAAAATGATGTTAACATATTACATTCTCTGTACAACTTCCCTTTTTTTTTAAAAGAGAGAAGTGAGAAAGGAGAGAAGAAAAAGAGGTTGTGAAAAGTGAAGAATAGATTAGTGAGCGTGGGTGAAAAACCAATAAAGAAAAAGTGAAAGAGAAGGAATAAGTGAAGAAGGAAAGCAGGAGGGAGATTATTCCATTGCCACAGTGAGATGTTTTTTATTAATATTCTAAATCATCTTTCCCCCATACCTGAAACTGTTGGTTTTCATGATACTATGTCACCACATGAATCCAAGAAATCAATAAATGGGGACCAACTCCTTAAGAATAGGTCTTGTTTGTCTATTAGGAGGAGTCTCATTTCTTCCAAATGTGCTGTGTCCAGCATATTACTGATCCACATTTTAAATGTTGGTATATTAGCATTTTTCCAAAATTTAAGTATGTTTTTTTGCTGTTATTAACCCATAATTGAAAAATGAGTTTTGGTGTGTATTTAATTTGTTCCCATCTCCACTTACACCAAATATAATAATTTCAGTGTTAGGTTCCATTTTTGTCTTAAATAGCTTTGAGAATATATCAAATATATCACACCAAAATTTATAAAGTTTTGAACAAGAGACAAATGAGTGCGCAATATTGGCATTTTGAGAAAGACATTTATCACAAATGGGAGAAATATTTGGATAAAATTTATTCAGCCTAGTTTTGGAATAATATAATCTATGTAATATTTTAAATTGAATTAAGTTATGTCTAGCATTGATCGAACATTTATGTATATGTATCAAATATTTTTCCCATGTTTCTTTTGAGATTTTTATCATTAATTATTTTTCCCAGTCTTCTCTAATTGCCTCTGTTGATGGTAATTCTATATTTAAAATACTGTTATACAAGTATGATATTCATTTTGTTGACTCCGCATTGATATTCATTACTTCTTCCAGTGGGTCTAAAATTATACTTTGGAATCTTGGTATATATTTCTTCATAAAGTCACATACCTGTAGGTATTTAAAATATTGATTGTTATTCAATTTAAATTTTGATTTTAGTTGTTGAAATGATAATAAATTTCCCAATTCATACAAATCACCTACCTTTTTAATTCCAACTTTTTCCCATTGTTTATATGTTATATCCATACCAGATGGTTTAAATACTGGGTTATTCACTATTGGTGTTAACACTGATAAATTTCTTAATTTTAAAGTTAATTTTATTTGTTTCCAGATTCGTATTGTATTTTGTATAATTGGATTCTTCTTATATAACATATTATTCAGCTTTATTGGGGAAAAAATGATCGCTCCTAGATCGTAGGGGGCGCAATCCTCTTTCTCCATTCTTATCCATTCCAACTGTTGAGCAGAACTGTCCAACCAATAAATTATATTTTTAATATGTACTGCCCAATAATAGTATAGAAAATTAGGTGCTAAAAGCTGCTGGGATAAACACTAACATGTACAAATCTCACTCCACCAGGGCAGCATCCATGTCGACGGCCAAAAGAATGGACGTGCCTATAGACCACATCCTGGCTACAGCAGGATGGTCGGGGGAAAGACCGTTCAGAAATTTTATAATAAGCCATTGGCAAAACCTGCTTTATTTGCAGAATTTTTTTTTACAGTCTGCAAATATTTAATTTAAGCCCAGGGGAGCAATTTAATTTATTTGTTGTTATTGTTACAAACAGATTCATTAGTTGATTACGATAACACACTTCCTCCCTCAAGGACTTCGGCAGTGCGTGAAGTAATACCTGTTACACGGTTTGAAATCACAGAGCTTTGAAGTCTTCACGTAGTCACTCACGTGACTCCGAAGTAAAATAGTAAGATTAAACGAGAACTTACCAGTTTGAAGTTTGATCTGTATTTTATGAGTTACGATGAGGGATTACGTGCCCTCCGCTCCCACCCTCAATAATATGGGTCAAACTGATAAACTGATGTCTCCTTTTCTTTACTATGTTTACTTCAATAACTGTGTCTATCTGTGATTCCACACCGTTGCTTTGAAGTATGCCGCGCATGCGTGCTGAGCGGGCTCTTCACGTAATCCCTCATCGTAACTCCTCATAAAATACAGATCAAACTTCAAACTGGTAAGTTCTCGTTTAATCTTACTATTTTCACTAAATATAGGTACATGACAATAAAGTACCATTATCATCATCTGATTATAGACACAAGAAACTGCACATGCTGGTTTACTAAATAAAACACAGTGCTGGAGTAACTCAGTTGGTCAGGCAGTGTCTCTGGAGAACACAGAAAGGTGGTGTTTTGGGTACCGTCCTGAAACGTCACCTATCTATGTTCTTCAGAGATGCTGACTGACCCACTGAGTTACTCCAGCACATTGAGTCTTTTTCCCCTTTTGACTGCATCAGCTCCGTCCTGTTTGTTCAACATTTGATGTCCAACCATTCGAACAATAAAAGTGCTTCAATGGAGAAAGGTTCGAGCTCATCAGCAGTCTAAATGGTCAAGAAACATTTCCTGAAAATTGCCTTGCAAATGATGTTGAGAACAGAGCTACACAAACCGCAGAACTACATTGTTATCTCTGCCATGTGTTGTAACCAAGTGACATTGTGGTGTAGCAGGGTTCCAGCGGAGAGGTTAATTTTGCATGAACAAACACTTTGGGATTTCCTTTTCATCTTACAGCCTGTTTAAAAAAATTCTGCACAAACGCTGGATCCCCAACCCCCCACCCCACTTCCCTCAACTAGGTTGGACATTTCTGTCAACTTTTTAGGTCAAATTTGGTTTATCATAAGTTGCACATTCTCGCTGAAGGCATCTGAATAAGGGAAGACGTGGAGAGAGAGATATATGTTTCTGCGATCCGTAGCTTGTAGATCATAATAATAATAATAATAATGGATGGGATTTATATAGCGCCTTTCTAATACTCAAGGCGCTTTACATCGCATTATTCATTCACTCCTCAGTCACACTCGGTGGTGGTAAGCTACTTCTGTAGCCACAGCTGCCCTGGGGCAGACTGACGGAAGCGTGGCTGCCATTCTGCGCCTACGGCCCCTCCGACCACCACCAATCACTCACACACATTCACACACATTCACACACAGGCAAAGGTGGGTGAAGTGTCTTGCCCAAGGACACAACGACAGTATGCACTCCAAGCGGGATTCGAACCGGCTACCTTCCGGTTGCCAGCCGAACACTTAGCCCATTTCACCATCTGTCGTCCCGTAATGATGGTGGAATGTGATAAATGTGATAATGAACTCAGTAGACACTGTCTTAATCATGGCAGTAAAAGGATGAAAACCTGCTTAAATGATGGTGGTTGCACATATACAACACCTAGTATTGTAAGAGGGTTAGAGGTATGATGGTGACTGATGCCTATTTCAGTTAACAAACACACTATAGTTGAGTCAATAGCATTATGTACAAACAGTAGGTTATAAGGTTTACATTTGTGGTTGGCATGTGGAGGTACAATGATATCTGTGAATGTAAAGTACAAATCCTGATTGATCTAGGTTCTTGATGAATGACTGGTGTGGTATAAAATGCATTGGCTGTTTAGTTTAGTTTAGTTTAGTTTGGTTTAGCATAGTTTAGTTTAGTTTAGCTTAGTTTAGCATTGTCACCAGTACCAAGGTACAGTGAAAAACTTTTTGTTACTTGCTTGCTATCCAATCAAAGAAAAGGCTATATATACATGGTTACAATCAAGCTGTCCACAGTGTGCAGATAAAGGATAAAGGGTACAACATTTAGTGCAAGACAAAGTTCAATAAAGCCGATTAAAGATAGTTCAAAGCTCTCCAGTGAGGTCCTTGGGAGGTACATGGGGGGGTTAGAACCGTACTGTAGCTGGTGACAGGACAGTTCTGTTGTCGGATAACAGCTGGGAAGAAACTGTCCCTGAATCTGGAGTTTTCATGAATGCGTTTTCAAACTTCTGAACCTCTTGCCTAATGGAAGAGGGGAGAAGGGGGGAGGAGGGGGAGTGACCGGGGTGAGACTGGTCTACGATGAGGCTCGTGGCCTTGCTGAGACAGCCTATATTGTAAATTGAATCAATGGAAGGGAATAGTGCACTGGGAGAAATATGTCCTTTTTTAGGTGCATAGACCCCTTGTGCTCAGCCCTTAGGTAGATGTTAGACTTTGGAGATAGAGTTCAGAAACAGACCCTTTGGCCGACTGAGTCCGCGCTGACCAGTGATCACCCCTACACCAGCACTAACCTACACACTAAGGATAATTTACAATTCGACCAAAGCCATTTAACGTACAAATCTGCACGCCTTTGGAGTGTGGGAGGAAATCGGAACTCCCGGAGAAAACCCACAATGTCACAGGGAGAATGTCCAAACTCCCACCCCTCCTCATGTCCTCAGTTTGGAATCTGATCTCCGGGGACTTCCGTCGCCCCCCGCTGCAGTGTTAACCACTTGTTGAATAGTGAAGCCCACATTCTTTTTTTAAAGGTATATTTCAAGCTAAAATGTTTTTATGGCAAGATGTAAAGATTGATTATTTGAAAGAAACTAGTTGTAAAGAATTATCTTCACTGGTCTTTTGCACAATTTGAAATGGTCTGAATATGGGCTTTTTGGTTTATATTGCCTGCCTTATTGATCTAGTTGTACTGTAATGTGGCTTCCATTATTAAACTATGGCATCACTATGTGCTGTGTGACATTTCTCGGTGGACTATTGTGAGTATATTTATTATAAACCTGTTAATATTCAAACCCGATCATATTATCATGATTCAGTTGAAAATCTGCCTCTGTATCAGAATAATCTTCAGACTTCTACTCTCTATTCTTCAGGGTGGCACAGCGGTAGAGTTGCTGCCTTACAGCGCTAGAGACCTGGGTTCAATCCTGACTACGGGTTCTGTCCGTACAGAGTTTGTATGTTCTCTCCGTAACCGCATGTGTTTTCCCCAGGCGCTCCAGTTTCCTCCCACACCCCAAAGACGTACATGTTTGAAGGTAAAATAGCTTTGGTAAAAAATTGCAAATTGTCTCTAGTGTGCAAGATAGTGCTAGTGTACGGGGATCGTTTGTTGATGTGGACTCGGTGGGCCGAAGGGGATCTTTCCATGCTGTATCTCTAAACTAAACTAAACTATTGCAACCTAAAACTCCTGTCCCACTTAGGAGACCTAAACAGCAACCACTGGTGACCTTTCCCTCCACCCAAAAAAAAATCAAGGTCGGGGTGACCTGCAACCTCCTAACACCTCCCTCACATATGTTGAAAACCTTCCTCAACTATGAAGAAAACCGGCTTCGACTAGACCTACGACTAAAAAATGATCAATTTTTAAAACGGCAACCTATTTTTAGTCGAGGCCAGTTTTAATCATGATGAAAAAATAGCAGCAACCTACATGAAGCCTCGGCCACGCGGAAATCACTTTCGACCATTAGAGAGAGTGACCAAAACCTCCGGTGACCTCATGGTAACCTTGGGTGGCGGACAAGGTCACTAGAGGTTGCTGGTTAGGTCTCCTAAATGGGACAGGGGCTTTAATGTACAATGTTTGTTCAGAAAAGCCTCTCGTCAATTTTCCATCAATATTACTGAGATCAAACAGCTCTTAGTAAACAGGTTTGCATTCTGACAGATTATTTCCCCAAGGGTTGATTACCAGTCAATGTTTACAGTGGGTGCTACCACACCAACACATTCTGCAGATATAGCTTGCCAGTCAGATCACACAGATACTGGGCAATTGTTTTCTATTCATAATTGATAAGGGATGCCATTTATATTGATATTCTCTCATATACAAATTCATGTTGCATTAAGTTGTAAATATTCCAAGCATTGCAAGGGGATTAGACAGGTAGTTTTAGAACATAGACCAGAGCCCAGTACAGTACAGGAGTATGTATGAAGGAACTGCAGATGCTGGTTTAAACCAAAGATAGACACAAAATGCTGGTGTAACTCAGCGGGAACGGCAGCATCTCTGGACGGGTGACGTTTTGGGTCGAGACCCTTCTTCAGACTGAGTGATCTCGACACAAAATGTCACCCATTCCTTCTCTCCAGAGATGCTGCCTGTCCCGCTGAGTTACACCAGCATGTTGTGTCTATCACAGCACAAAAGTTGGTGCGTTGGCCCACAAAATGTGTACGAGCAACAATCCCAACTTAAACTGCGCATCTGCCTTCTCGTGGTCTATATCCCTAATTTCCCTGTCTGTTCAAGTACCTGTCTAAATGCCTCAAACAACACATTTAAATAACTAATTAGTAAATGAAAAAAGAGCAAATCTTACTCCCAATTCTTTTCAATTGTACTTTTTACAAAAGTCCATAACACGAATAAAAAGAACATAAAATATACTGTCTGAAGAAGGGTCTCGACACGAAACATCGCCTATTCCCTTCGCTCCATAGATGCTGCCTCACCCGCTGAGTTTCTCCAGCATTTTTGTGTACCTTCGATTTTCCAGCTTCTGCAGTTTCTTCTTAAACAGGAAATATTCTTAGCATCTCGCAACCATAGAGCAAATATTTAATTATGGTAAAAGTATTCTTGAAATTCTTTCAATTCCGTCAGCCACGTTTTCTCAATCATCTCTGAGCTGCTTAATCTCTATCCTTTATCAATTTAGTCTTTTGATAGTCTTTTGAGGAAGTTGACAGAACTTGTTACAGTAAGATTGGCAGGGCTCTAACACTCACTGTTATTTAAAGTAAATCTGATAACTACTTTTAGCATTGGAACATGTACAGTTATAGAGTTGTAGAGTCATATAGAGTCATACAGGATGAAAACAGACGCACAGCCCAGCTAGCCCATGCCAATTAAGATGCCCCATCTACACTGGTCCTACCTGCCCGCATATGGCCCTTATCCCTCTAAACATTTCCCATCCATGTGCCTGTCTAAAAACATTTTAAATGTTATTACAATACCTTCCTCAACTGCCTCCTTTGGAAGCTCGTTCTTTGTGCCCACCACCCACTGTATGAAAACTCTGCCCCTCAAGTTCCTATTAAATCTTTTTCCTCTGACCATAATCCTATGTCTGTTGGTTCTTGATTCACATCCTCTGGGTAAAAGACTCTGTTCATTCTCCCTATCTATTTTCCTCATGAATTTATACACATCTATAAGATCACCCCTCATCCTCCTGTACTCCAAGGAATAAAGTCCTAACCTGCCAAACTTCTCCCTATAGCCCAGGTCCTCAAGTTCTGGCAACTTCCTTGTAAATCTCTGCACCGTTTTCCAGCTTAACAACATCCTTCCTATAGCAAGGTGACCTATACTGAAAACAATACTCCAAATGAGGCTTCAACAAAGTCTTATACAACTGTAACGTAACATCCCAAGTCTTTTATTGCTAGACCATAATAATTTCCCAATCCTCTGATCTACCAACAGCCCTTGTCACTTTGTGTGCTCTAATTTGCAATTGAACATTGCCCTCGATCTCCTATGAAAACACTAATTGTGCCTCTTTCTCGTGAAATTCTTCTTTCTAAATGGAATAAATTCCTGCCCTATGTAATGGCCAACTGTTTTGAATATCTGTCACTTTTCACCTACTGACATATATTCTTACTTTCCTATCAATCTCTGACAACTCCACATTTCACACCATGAAACCAGAAGTTAAAGACAGTTGTTTTGGTCCTGTAGTGTTCACGCTCAATATACTTCCAGAATTCTATCATGTTGTGAGAAGAACCACTGAAGGGATCTTCAACCACAAAATGTCTTACTAATCCTTCCTCAGGGTGGCACGGTGGCACAGCTTTAGAGTTGCTGCCTTACAGCACCAGAGAGCTGGGTTCGATCCTGACTACGGGTGCTGTCTGTACAGAGTTTCTACGTTCTCCACGTGACCTGTGTAGGTTTCCGGCTCCGGTTTCCTCCCACACCCCAAAGACGTACAGGTTTGTAGGCTAATTTGCTTAGATAAAATTGTAAATTGTCCCTAGTGTGTATATGATTGTGTTAATGTACAGGGATTTCTGTACATACGGTTGACGAGTATGCAGTGGGCCGTAGGGCCTGTTTCCGCACCGTATCTCTAACCTAAACTAAAATTGTTCATGACAAATCTAATCTAGCCAATTTCCGGTATGGCTCCTTTCATACTGTTCTAAAAAGCCATCCCTGATGCGCCCTATAAATTATTCTTCTACGATCCCCTTGCCTGTTTGGTTCATCAATTCATATATAGATTAAAATCACTCATGACAATTGCAGTTGCCTTTAAATTCCATTCAATATTGCAGTTTAAAATAAAACACATTCTCTTGTTTGTTTCTTTTGCCATAAACTAATCACCAAATTCCTAATTCCTAATCAATAATCGGTTTGATTTGTGTAGGAAGGAACTGCAGATGCTGGTTTCAACCGAAGATTGACACAAAATGCTGGAGTAACTCAGCGGGACAGTTAGCATCTCTGCAGGAAGAAATGGGTGACGTTGCGGGTCGAGACCCATCTTCAGATTTGATTTGGTTTATTTTTAGTCACATGCATAGTGATGCAGTGAAATGCCTGTTCTGCATGCTATCCATCAAATAATTTGCTACATGAGTATAATAGATCCTCTTCTGGAAGAGCAAGCAGAACGTTGCTATGTTCTGGCTCCTTATTCTGGTTTCTGCCAAAGATTCAAATGCAATTTTTATCACTTGATACTTCCCTGTTTGGACACACATTGAGTCTCTATGGCGATCTTTCAGAAATGGCATACAGTTCTCGGCAGCATTGACAGGTACTGCAGCTCTCTTGAAGAGGCTGTTGCATGAAGAAGTTGCTGGATGACTGCCACTTCAAGAAATTCTAACTTACTCGTGCCATTAAATAGATGGGATAATAATAACTTCCTACTGTAATCTGGTTCTGGAGTTCAGAACTGTTGTATTTGGTCCTTTGGTATTGTGCTGCACGCAACTTTGCCACAACACGCTGCCTTTTTGGATTTTATTTATTTAGTTTAGTTTAATTTAGAGATATGGCACGGAAACAGGTCATTCGGCCCACAGAGTCTGTGCCAACCAACGATCCCCACACATGAACACACACTAGGAACAATTTACACTTAACCAGTCCAATTAACCTACAAACCTGTACATCTTTGGAATGTGAGAGGAAACCGAAGATCTCCGAGAAAACCCACGCGGTCACGGGAGAACGTACAAACACCGTACAGACAGCAGCCGTAGTCGGGATCGAACCCGGGTCCCTGAAACTGCAAGTGTCGTAAGGCAAAACAATACCGCTGCGCCACCGTGCCGCCCTTTCTTGAAATTCTTTGTTAATTTTTTTTTTTTTCTATTGAGTACTGTGTTCACAAACCTATTATGCTGCTGCTGCTGCTGCAAGTAAGAATTTCACTGTTCCATTTTGGGACATCTATCTATTATATTATAAAACTCTGATCTTGGATGTTTACATATTTATTTGTTTGCTTGTGTTTTTTTCTGCGATTCACATCTCCTCGAAAACCCGACGCGCTAACGGTGAAATTTTTACATATTCCAGTAGAGATTTACCTCATCATCTCGAAAATCGCCTCATCTGAAAATTTGATTAATTATTTCCCGAGTTATTTCTTCAAATTTTTCATCAATCTGAGATATTTTTTGAAGTTAACGAGCTGAAGCTAACGAGCTGATGATGTCACAATGGCTCTGCTCCTCGTTGGCCAGCTGCGCAGAGATTTCAACGCGCAGCCCGCTGGCCACAGTTTTCCACGAGCTGCGAGTTACGTAACACCCCCCCCCCCCCGCGTAACTCGCACTCGGCTGTCCGTCCGCTGCACCCGCCCGGGCTCTGGATTGAAGCTGCTGAACACGCAATAATTTGGTTGGGCTTCTGAGGGCTTCCGTCCGCGCTGCCTGCTCGACGAGTTCAAGTCCGCCCTCTCCCTCTCTCCCCCCCTCTCCCCCTCCCCCCTCTCCCCCCTCCCCCTCCTCTCCCCCCTCCCCCTCCTCTCCCCCTCCCCCTCCTCTCCCCCTCCCCCTCCTCTCCCCCCTCCCCCTCCTCTCCCCCACGCCCCCTCTTCTCCACCGCCTTCCCCCTCTCTCGTCCCTCTCCCCTCCCCCCTCAACCCCCTTCCCCTCCCTCCCTTCCCCTCCCTCCCCTCCCTCCTCCCCCTCCTCCTCCCTCCTCCTGCCCTCCCACTCCACCCCCGTCCCCCCTTCCCCCTCTCTCCCTCCTTCCCCCCTCTACACCACCCTCCCGCCTCCTTCCCCCACCCTCCTCTCTCCTGTTGCCTGACCATACACGTTCCACATAATAATCATGGACGTGTCATGTGTTTCTTACTTTCTTAACATTAAAATTCTACACTATTTAATTCAGGTTAACTGAGTCAATATTGTCTTTTCTGTTAACTGAAGATAATGAGTAAAATTTACAAGTGTAGGAAGGAACTACAGATACTGGTTTAAACCGAAGATAGACACAAAATGCTGGAGTAACTCAGCGGGACAGGCAGCATCTCTGGAGAGAAGGAATGGTTGACGTTTCGTGTCGAGACCCTTCTACAGACTAGTGTAAGATTTGCATAGAGGGATGGAGGTGATCCTGTCACATTTGTATTCACTTCAAAACAAGGTGTGAGGAACGTGCTTTGTTATTTCTCTAGCAACCTACGTAAAAAGAGAAATAACATTTGGTTTCTGCAGCAGACCAAGATATGTTGTTCTTTTTGACACACTGACCCCCATGGTCTGTGGTACAAGTACTTTATCTAGATCGAGAATCAAGCTAGAAAAAAAACATAAATAGCTTGGGGTTCTCTTCAGCTTTCCCTGGGGAGAGGCATTTTGTGTGCACACAAAATAGAGTGATCAAACTTGACTTACCTATGTAAAAATAGCTCCCCGGCTGGAAAGAAACTCTGCTGCTACTTGCAACATAACAGGAGAAGAAGGAGTAGGGCACTCAACTCCATGGAGATCATTGTGTGTAGGTGGGAACTGCAGGTGCTTACATAAGAAGCTGGAGTAACTCAGCGGGTCAGGCAGCGTCTCTGGAGAAAAGGAATAGATTACATTTCGGGCCGAGACCCTTCTTCAGACTGGGAGTCAGGGGAAAGGGAAATGGCTGTAGATGGTGATAAAGTGAGATATAGAACAAATAAATGAAATATTTGCAAAAATAAATAATCATCAAGGAAAGCTGGTGCTCACAATGCTCCATTATTGACTGCGGTCTAGGTGATCACAAGTTATACTGTGAAACTCAACAGGACGACTGTGAAACTAGTACAATGACTAGGGTGGGCGAGGGATGGAAAATGAGGGGATGCAAGGGTTACTTGAAGTTAGTTGTAAGCTGCCCAAGCGAAAAATGTTGCCTGACCTGCTGAGTTACTCCAGCTTTTTGTGTCTATCCATGGAGAACATTGTTGCTCCGTACCATTTCTCACCAATTTCCCATTTCCCCCGATGCGTTCAGCCAACAAAAACTAGCTAGATCGTCGAAATTCATATTGTCCCGGCATTCACAGGCATCTTGACGAGCTTTGTCCAAATACCCATCGACCTTGTGAATAAAAAGATCACTGCTTCTCAATTTCACTTCGAATGACCTCACTCATTGAAGATTCTACCCCTTTGTCCTTGATTAAGCCCCTACATGGGAAATAGTTTCCCTGTGTGAAAGCTCTCAACCTTTGTAACATTTCCAGCAGGTTGACTGCTCACCTCTCTTCTTACACTTTTCAATATTATGAAGTCAGATGAAATTGCTTTGCCTGTGATTTCAATTGATACCTTAACTCATCCAAAAGCTACCAGAAATATCCAAAAGCTGGTGGATATCAGCGCTTTTACTGAATAAGAAAATTCTGGTATTTTAATTTGGTGTATTTTTTATATTTCGAGTTACAGCGTGGAAAAGCTGGCCCTTCGGCCCACTAAGCCCGTAATTCAATAGTGGGAGATTGTGTACCCTAATGAATCACCATCATCTCTTGCACTAAGACAAAATTACATCATCAGCTAATTCAAATCAAGCAATGTAAATAAGTCATCACAGTAGGATTTCAAATGCTCAAAAATGTCAAACTATCATGTAATTTGTATTAAATAAATCTGAAATAAGAGTAGAATAGAGCATCTTTGCTGTTATGTTCCTTTCAGCAATTTCAGAAACCATTTGCCTTGACCTGTCGGTACAGCACATGTCTTAAATTGGGAAGGTGGAGGTGGCAGTGAATTGGGGGTGAGGGATAGATCTGCCTATCTAGATCTATATGGGCAGCACAGTGGTGCAGTGGAAGAGTTGCTGCCTTACAGCGTCAGGGACCCGGGTTAGATCCTGACTGCAGGTGCTGTCTGTACGGAGTGTGTATGTTCTCCCTGTGACCACATGGGTTTTCTTCGGGTGCTCTGGTTTCTTCCGACACTCCAAAGACGTACAAGTTTGCAGGTCAATTAGCTTCTGTAAATTGTAAATTGTCCTGGGTGTGCAGGGGAGTGCCTGTGCACAGGGTGGTTGCTGGTCGCTGTGAACTATGTGGGCCAAAGGGCCTGTTTCCACTCTGTATTTCTAAAGTCTAAAGATGGAGGTTAAAGTATGGCTGCTTGTGTCTATTAAAAGGAATTGGTGAAAAAAAAATCCACATATTTACACAGAAATGGTGAAACAAATTGCGTAGGAAGGAACTGTAGATGTTTACACCAAAGATAGATACAACATGCTGAATAAAACATAATTCTGATCAGATTAAGGAAATATCATCATATTACTTTTTCACACAATTGTATAGTGGAACTGGTAAGAAGAGAATTATTCCTGCTGGTTCCTCAGAAATAATAAGAGATGCCATGGGCTCAGCTACCCTTCCTCCATCTCTCACTCAGTGGCATAGTGGTTGGCAAAGTTGTCCATGCTCATAGGGTGAGTCACATTGGGATATCGACATGGCATCCACTTTGCTCTGCTTCCAATTGTACACGGCCCAATGTCAAGTACAGCTTGATTGCCAAACCAAAAAATCCATAAATATAACACATTACATATAAATTCAAAAATAACTTTGTAAGCTGCATTTTGAAATATAATTCATGGCAGCCACATCTTTTAATATTAAAGCAAAGCATTTTATTTAAAAAGTAATTGTGCATAAAATGTAGCTATTTTATACCAACATTAAACTTGGCTTGTTTAATTAAATAGGCTTGGCAACATGTAGCGTTTATAATCCATGTTCAGAGTCTAGGTCCACCAGCCCTTTTTGAATACAAAAATATATTATTTCTCATCAGAAATCTCTCAGCAATATTTATAGTACTGTTGTAAGGCATGATATTAATCATCCCACAAATTTACATGCTGATAATTATAAGGAAATATTAGCATGGTCACAGTAACTTAAAACACAAATGTTAGATAGAATAGGAATCATGGCAATTACCAGGTTTAGCCAATATATTATTTTCAAGTTCAAGATCAAGTTACATTTATTGTCACATACACCAATTGGTGCAGTGAAATTTGAGTTACCATACAGCCACACAAATAAAATAAAATGAACACAACACTATAGAATTTAACATGAACATCCCCCATAGCGGGATCAACGTTTCCCACTGTGAGGGAAGGCAATAAAGTTCAGTCATCTTCCTCTTGTCCACCCATGGTCGGGGCCTTTGAGCCCTCCGCAGTCGCCGCTACGGCGGTCCGAAGTTCAGGCCCTCTCGCCGGGATGATCGTAGCACCGGTGTCGGAACGGAAGAACACTCTCAGCGGCTTGGAGTTCCGAATCGGCCACTTCCTACCGGAGACCGCGGCTTCCGAAGTCCACAGGCCGAGCTGGGCGGAGCTCCAACACTGCCGATCCCCGGCAAAGGATCCCAGGATTCCGCGATGCTAAAGTCAGCGCCGCCCGTGGCTGGAAGCTCCGCAGACCACAGCTCCACGGTGTTAAAGTCGGCAGGCCCAACATTCCGGAGCTCCAACACGGCGATCCCCCGTAAGGCACCGCCCGCTCCGTGATGGTAATTCAGTGCTGCGCCGCTGCTGAAGCTCTGGCCGGTCTCCGGCAGGAAAGGCTGCGCCAATCCAGATGCCAGAGGTGGCAAAAAGTGTAAGTTTGATCGGATTATGGAAAATATGTTCCACTCACCCTCTGCATATATATAAATGAACTTCTCCTTGTAATGTTCCTGCACTGAACTAAACCTTTTCATTAAAGTTAATTCTTACTTTGCAAAATGTCAAAATGGAAGCAAAGTAGGTAATTTGTAGAAACAAGAAACAAAGCCGATAATCATGAATAAACTAAGAAGCTGGCTCAATCGGGAAACATTGAGATTGTGACATTTCAGGTCTAACCTTTCTCTGAATGGAAATATATGATAGAAAACTGGTCTTCTAAAACTAGAAAACTAAGTTGGGCTGCATGGCCTGTTTCCATGCTGTATGACTCTAACAACAGTAATGGGAAGAGGATAAAGCGCATGCAAGAACATGAGGACTACATTTTGGCAAGATGGTGCTTGCAATTAATTGGAAATGCTTGAAGGACAGTGATATACATATGAAGATAAAACGGAGGTAATGAGAAAAGATCTTATTCTGTCATATTGTGAAAATGCGAGATAACTACTTGTAATAGGAAATATGAAAATCTGCCAACTTTGAGGATGCTCTAGTGACCCAGAAGTGTGGTGAAAGTAATGATTAGGTTGGCACTGGGTGCCAATGGTTCTGCCAGCACACATCCCATCAATCTCTCATAACATTGTGCATTAGGACTCAAAACTAAACCTGATTTCATATGAAGCAGAATCAAAGCCAGTAAATAATAATTGAAAGTAGAGTTATTTAACACACAGGACAACAAATCAATTAGAATAAAAGAAAATGTACGTCAAACCTCTTTCCAGCTTTATCTGACTATGGTCAGGGATGTTTTAAAAGTGTAATCAAAATGGTTGTTGTCTGATATCAGTCACCCACATCTGGTGAACAAGGCTGCATACACATGACAGGAATGTAGACAGCTGCAGAAAATAGCAAAGGGCATCATGACAATGTTATCAAAATCCAATTTATTCAAGGAGCTTTTTTCTTTGACTGAAGTTTAAACTCGCAGGAATAAGATCCGCCTGGATTTTGAATGAATGGTAAGTCAGCATTTCACTTTACTGTGCAATGAGCAATATGCAATTTGGCATCACGTGAAACACTTAACATAGAAGCAAATGGCATAGTAAAGGTACAATAATATACAAGAATATATTCTGTAGAAACAAAAAACAGCAGATGCTGGTTTATACCAAAGATAGACACAAATTGCTGGAGTAACTCAGCGGGTCATGCAGCATCTCTGGAGAAAAAGGATGGGTGAAGTCTTGGTCAGGACCCTTCTACCATATAACCATATAACCATATAACAATTACAGCACGGAAACAGGCCATCTCGACCCTTCTAGT
This sequence comes from Amblyraja radiata, assembly GCF_010909765.2. Lineage (NCBI taxonomy): Eukaryota > Metazoa > Chordata > Chondrichthyes > Rajiformes > Rajidae > Amblyraja > Amblyraja radiata. The sequence continues at coordinate 39,857,411 of NC_045969.1, read as the reverse complement.
CCGTGCCGAACACATAATCTCCCCTAGTCCCATATACCTGCGCTCAGACCATAACCCTCCATTCCTTTCCCATCCATATAACTATCCAATTTATTTTTAAATGATAAAAACGAACCTGCGTCCACCACCTTCACTGGAAGCTCATTCCACACAGCTACCACTCTCTGAGTAAAGAAGTTCCCCCTCATGTTACCCCTAAACTTCAGTCCCTTAATTCTCAAGTCATGTCCCCTTGTTTGAATCTTCCCTACTCTCAGTGGGAAAAGCTTTTCCACGTCAACTCTATCCCTCTCATCATTTTAAAAACCTCTATCAAGTCCCCCCTTAACCTTCTGCGCTCCAAAGAATAAAGCCCTAACTTGTTCAACCTTTCTCTGTAACTTAGTTGCTGAAACCCAGGCAACATTCTAGTAAATCTCCTCTGTACTCTCTCTATTTTGTTGACATCCTTCCTATAATTAGGCGACCAAAATTGTACACCATACTCCAGAATTGGTATCCCTTCTAAAGACAAAGAAGGGATGGGTGTGGTGGTGGGGGGGGGGGGGGGGGGGGGTGAAGAGCTGGAGGCAAGAATCAGGGCCGGCCACCAATTACCTCAGGCAGGGCGTTGCCCTTGTAGGCCCATTGTTACATTAGTCTTTTCTCACCTCCAACTTCACTCCCCTCTACCCCTTACTTTCACTCTGGAGAAAGTATCTACCTTTACCATAGTATATTGCTTTCTTGCTAGCTTCCTCCATCCTAATAGTTCCCATCCTGCCTTCTACCTTGGTTTTTTTAATTTTAGAGACACATCATGGGACCAGGCGCTTGGCCCACCGATTCCATTCTGACGAGTGAATGACTGTGCACACTAGTTCTATCCTACACCCAAGGGACAATTTCCAGAAGCCAATTAAACTACAAACCTGCACGTCTTTGGAATTTGGGGGGACACCAGAGTACCCGAAGAAAAGCCAGGCACTAACTCACCCACTCTCCTTAGTTTAATTTTGGAGATACAGTGCAGAAACAGCCCTTCTGCCCACCGAGTTTGCATCAACCAGCGATCCCAGCACATTAACACCATCCTACACACACTGACAGTGAATCCCATGGGCAATCACTACCAAAGTGTCTGCCCACACAGTCAGTACACCACTCCTACACTTGTCTCCCGTACTAAGTCACCTCAACCCCCCCCTCCCCCCACTACCCCCCCCCCCCCTCCCCCCCCCCCACACACCTTTCCCTCCCAACTCCAGTCCCGTCCCGACCCCCTGGGAAACTGAAGGGAGCAACAATCAACTGCCACGGATACAAATAATGTCATACACAAGAAAGGGCAGATGCTGGTTGACAAAAAGGAACACACAGTGCTGGAGTAACACAAAGATGCAGCAGAATTTTGGAAACTTCATCCTGTCACCCATTCCTTCTCTCCAGAGATGCTGCCTGTCCCGCTGAGTTAAAGAGTGCCCACGGTAGACTCACAAGTCACTACAGTAAACTCACGGGCTACTACGTTCTTACAACGAGTTTAAGTTTAACATTTTTACTTCAAGAGTAAATTTGACTCGTGGAAATCATCATGTTGAAAGATTTTCACGAGTTAACAAGTTTTCCGAGTACCTGCCGTTAGCGTTACGAGTCGCTAAGTTACGTCCACGAGTTCCGACGTTCCCGCTACGTTAATTCTATGTGATTACCACGAGTTTGATTTGTTTTAAACTCGGGATCACTCGTGGGTGGGCTCGCACCGTGAGACAGGGCCATTATCATGCGCAGTATGTATTTATTTTATTTAATAATCTCATTAGCTAAGTGGACAAAGGATGGAAGATTAAACAGGAATGTTCTGATGTAAGTTAAATGAACCATAAATGTTCTCACTCCATCAAAGCTGCTAAACATTCCCATCAAGCTTGTTAAACATTTTGTATGATTCCTTGAGGTCGACCCGCGTTATTCTATACAGAAATATGCAACAGTGAATGGTTCAATAGTTCAATGGTTCTCTATTGTCACAAATGCACAGCACTGTGAAATTCCTTTGCACAATCCACAAATGCACAGTCAACATATTTTGATGCCAACATATTTTGATTTACAATGAAGCTTTGGGTTAAAGTCAAGTGATCAGTGGCAGAATGACTGAAAGATTGTTCTGGAACTGAGAGTCCTGATACCGTTGGCAATAGGGCCAAGGGTGGTGGGTTGAAGAAGTTAGAGAAGATTAAGTAAACTCCTTTAAAGAGGTGCAGGAAGGAACTGCAGATGTTGGTTTATACTGAAGATAGATGCAGGGTGCTGGAGTAACTCAGCGGGTCAGGCAGCATCTCTGGAGAAAAGGAATAAGCAACAGATCTGAAGAAGGGTTCTGACCCAAAAAGTCACCTATTCCTTTTCTTATGAGATGCTGCCTGACCCCAGTTACTCCAGCACCTTGTGCCTATACTTTAAAAAGGACTTATCGCAAAGACAATCTGCATCTCAGACTTCCTGGTGGGAATCCAAGCACAGTTAGGCCTCTTAAGTGCCAAAGTCCTGGTCAACACTGATATTTAGTTTAATTTAGATTAGTTTAGTTTATCATTGTCACGTGTACCGAGGGACAATGAAAAGGGCTATCCAGTCAGTTGAAAGCTTATGCATGATTACAATCAAGACATCCACAGTGTAGAGATACAGCCTAAAGGGAATTACGTTTAGTGCAGGATAAAGTTCAGTAAAGATGGACCGAGGGTCTTCAATGAGGTAGATAGTAGGTCAGGTCTGCGTTCTAGTTGGCGATAGGATGGTTCAGTTGCCTGATAACAGCTGGGAAGAAACTATCCCTGAACCTAGAGTTATGTAGAGAATCTTATTTAAGTGATATTGATGTATTGTACACTATTGCGCACCAGAACATTAAGGGCTCGGATAGCTCAGTTGGTAGAGCATCAGACTTTTAATCTGTGGGTCCAGGGTTCAAGTCCCTGTTCGGGTGATGCATTTCTAAGGCAGCACAGGGGCGAATTGGTGGCAAAAATGTCTGTGACAGCTGATGGGGTGAACGGTGTCAACTAGGAGGTCTCTGTTGTGATTAGGGGGAGGGGGAGAAAGGGTGGAGCTGCGTGGTACCGAGGAGACATGAGTGAAGGCCTCATCTACGATTGAAGACATCTAGGATGTTTAAGTATGGAAAACCTCATCTTGGGCGCAGATGCGGCCTAGACGGAGGAATTGGGAGTAGGGGATTTGCAGGAGGCAGGGTAGGATGAAGTGTGATCTAGATAGTTGTGGGAGGCTGTAGGTTTATAATATATGTCAGTCGATAGTCTATTACTAGTGTGAATGGGTGATTGATGGTTGGCGTGGGCTCGGTGGGCTGAAGGACCTTTTTCCATGTGGTAACTAAAGTAAGTCTGCAAGCACGTCACAGAGTCATAGAGTCATGCTGTGTGGAAACAGGCCCTTTGGCACAAATTACCCACACCAACCAACATGTCCCATCTATACTATTCCCACCTGTCTGCGTTTGGCCCATATTCCTATCCATGTACCGGTCAAAATGTTTCTTAAGCGTTGCAATAATACCAGCCTCACCTACCTCCCCCAGCAGTTCATTTCATACACCCACCACTCTTTGTGTGAAAAGGTTACCTCTCAGGTTCCTGTTAAATCTTTCACCCCTCACCTTAAACCTATGTCTTCTGGTTCTCGATTCCGCTACTCTGGGTAAGAGACTCCGTGCATTTGCCCAATCTATTCATCTCATGATTTTGTACACCTCTATTAGATCAGTGGGGTGATTGTTTTATGATTGGGTTATTTGATAAAGTACATTTGTGTACCATCCAGAAATGCTCTACATGATGGAATTTATACGCCAACAGTGTTAAATGTGATTTTCTTTTAAGTGGCCTTCTTGAAATAATTCACAACCCGAAGGAATAAATCTCTGCAATTATAATTGTTCATTTTCTAAACAACAGAGGCAGTCATTAACCATTATCAGGTTAAAAAGATACTCATCCTCTTAATCACTGCACAACTTTCTGTGGTGAATTTAATAGGCAATTAGTGTTGAAATGCAGAATCCTCATGAAAATGACAGAGGTGAGAGATGAGATGCCGATTTTGCAGAGCTAAGGGCAGAGTGGCACAAATAACCAGTCTGAAGATGGGTCTCGACCCGAAACATCACGCATTCCTTCTCTCCAGAGATGCTGCCTGACCCGCTGAGTTACTCCAGCATTTTGTGTCTACCTTTGATTTAAACCAGCATCTGCAGTTCTTTCCGGCACAAATAAACGGGTAACTTGCGGGAATGCACGATTCATGGGTTATCACTTCCTCGCTACAAGTTACTGGATGAGTGGAGCATAAATAATAGTGTTTCCTTCAGCAAAATCTGGCCTATTCCACTTTAGAAAGTTCAGAAAACGAAGGGAAAAAAATTCAGCGGATCTGCATTCCGCACACAGTAATTTTGCTTTTACTTCTATCAGTCGGCCACACATTGACAAAGCCTCATTAATATACAGCCAAAGAAAATTTTACCTTAATTAAGCTTTTGAAATTTATCCCCAATTTTCAAGATTACTTGATAAAAGCTACTAAGCAGAAAGTTAAAGAAGCTGAAAATAAATTGCACCAGCACAGTTGACTGAACAATGCTGATACATCCTGGAAAGTTAACAACACTGAACATGTTCAGACTGCACAATGTAAATTCAACTTAAGAGATAGTTCTGAGCAAAAATATCAAGCCTAGCCCAGTTTTAGGAATGACAGGCTATCTGATATAAATTATAATAAAAGCATGATTAAAAGTAAATGCAGTAAGAAACATTTAACCATGTAATTTAAAAGACAAGAAAAACTGCAGGAACTGGAAATCTGAAATAAACACAGAAAAATTCAATTAAGATTGAAGAGGTCAGGAAACATTTATGAAAAAATGTATAATTTAGTTTAGAGATACAGCACAGAAACAGGCCCTTAGGCTCACCGAGTCCGCACCGACCAGCGATCCCCATACACTAATGCTGCCCTACACACAATAGGGACAATTTACAATTATACAGAAGCCAATTAGCTTACAAACCTTTACGTCTTTGGAGTGTGGGAGGAAACCGGAGCACCCACACTCCAAAAACCCATGCAGTTCACAGGGAGAACGTAAAACTCTGTACAGACACCACCCATGGTCAGGATCGAACCCGGGTCTCTGGCACTGTGAGGCAGCAGCTCTACCAGTGAACTACCGTGCACATTAAAATAAACTTTCAATTAATCAATAAGCTTTCATTAGAACTGCAAAATAGTGTGCTTCAGGTTTCGAAGAATAGGGAGAGATGGGCTGAACAAAGGGAGTGTGTGAAAAGGCGGAGGCAGAGAGGATCCAGATAACACAGGCACCAATGGTGCTGACTGAGAAAGGCTGACAAAGACATGTTATTCACATTGATCTGTGAAGAGACAAAAATAGAAGTCGTAGTGAGTCATGGAGTCATACTGCGTGGAAACAGCCTCTTCGGCCCAACTGCACTAGTCCAGTAAATAGTTCGTTCTAAGCTTCCCCCAGTCTAGTTTCAGTCAATAAGATACTGAGTCAAGCACTTGCGCATCTAAACTTTATTTTGGAAAAACACAATAACAGTTCCCCACTACTATACCTAACCACCACGGGTTTGATCCTTGTATCTGCTTGTCCAAGCCCTCCTAGCTTCGTGCAAGCAGAGATACTCCAAAAGGTCACGCAGTCCCAAGCGTTCTCCCAGAAGATCGACACATGACCTCGTGGGAGTGGCCTTTTATAGGTCCCCGAACCTTGAGGGGCCGAACCATATGGGGGTGGTCTCTTTACAGTCCAATAACAGATATCGATTAACACAGTACATGATAGACATTTCCCTAACCCAATAATACAGTAACCAATACATTGTATTCAAACGGAGCTTCTGGAAGGAAGCAAACATAGCAACATTTGCCTAGATATTCAAGAAATCCAGACAAGGCTCAACACTTAACCCAATCAACATCTAGCAAAGTAAAGCTTTGCAACAATATTTACAATGTGTATGTCTGGTTTGCATTCACCCAATCCGTTTCATGCAATTTACACCTAATTGTAAGAAGCTGCAGATGTCCCATTCTCTCCTTGCAACTCTTATCTGGGCTCTAGACAAGCTGGCACCATTCTGCAGCTTGTCCCATTTCTGCAGAAGGCACATTTAAATTGACCAAATGGCCTAGCAGCCCAGAAGCCTTTACTCAATGTTAGTGTCCTGGCATCTTCAATTTGGCCAGAATTAACATTCCTTCCTTTAATCATATATGATAAACAGTCATTTAAGATAACCAAATAATCAGATAATCAGATAACCAGATATACATATGTGGATTTCCATCTATTAACAACAACAAGATGATGATGTTTCTTCTCAGAATCTTATCAAGCTTCCCGAGTTTTTGTGGGCGTAGCTGCACAATTTCCGTCTTATGAGTATTCACCTCCTGAGTTTTCGTGGGCGCGAGTCCCTCCATCTGTGTTGTTGCCCATTCTTCCATCCCTTTCCATAGTTAAACCTATAACCTATAATTTCTGAGTAACTCGGGACAAAGCAAGTCACCATTCATGTACTAATGCTTTCCCATACATTCACTGTAAATCTGTTCTGTCAATACTATCCCTTTTCCATTTCACTATAACTATCTCAACTATATTCTGCTCTGTAATATACTCTTTACTATCCTAGGATCAACACTAATCAGCCTTCTCCGTATTCACATGATGTTCTTTCATGTATATCTAATGATGGTTTCTCATATAAATTTCAGCTGGGTTCAGACCAGATTTCCCTACAGGCGTGACTCTTATTTAAAGCAAACTATGAAGTATGTTTCAATTCAACCAAATTCAGTCTCAGCCTTCAATTTAATATTTTAAATTTCAGGGTCCGTCTTACCCTTCTCATTCCACAGCTTTGTGGCGATAACACTATTCCATTCCAATTCCTGTGGAATTCCCAGCTGTTCAAATGTAAGCAATCAATTTCCATATGTTGTCAATTTTATTATATAGACAATCAAGAATGCCAAATCTAGGGACAATTTCTTTCCACCTTGATAATAGAAGCCGCTTTACTATCAAGGGTTAAACAATTTAGATCCATCGGTTAAATACATCGACTCTGATATCTCAACACCCATTTCCTCATTTCTCTTTCTGATTCAATAGACTTCTCCTCCAGTACTTCTTCCTTAGTATGTTGGCTCGTCTCTCAATCCATAGGGATTCTTTCTCATAACTAATTTCCTTTTGCCTCTTAGTAACTCTTTCAGGATGGTTAGTATTGACCTTCCGAGGGGAACTCATTATTTAAATTTCCAGTCCAACTCTTCATTCTATACCACCACCTTACGTTTCCAGGGTACGTTTTAATTTCTGATATCCGCTAGGGTCTGTCCCTTTCTTGATAGCAACTAAATAGTCCTGTCCCATCTTTGATTATCCTCCTATGGGTGTGTGAATTGCTCGTTCTAAGCTTCCCCCAGTATAGTTTCAGTCAAAAATCACTGTCAAGCACATGCGCATCTAAACTTTATTTTGACAAAACACAATTACAGTTCCCACTATTGTACCTAACCACCGCGGGTTCGATCCTTGTATCTGCCTGATCAAGCCCTCTTGGCCTTGCTCAAACATAGACCCTCCAGAAGGTCACGCAGTCCCAAGCGCTCTCCCAGAAGATCGACACAGGACCTCATGGTAGAGGACATTTATAGGTCCCCGGACCTCGAGGGGCTGAACCACATGTGGGTGGTCTCTTCACAATCCAATAACAAATATCGATTAACCCCATACATGACAGACATTTCCCAAACCCAATAATACAGTGGCTAATACATTGTATTCAAACAGTGTTTCTCAGAGGAAACGAACATGTGCCCTGATATGCAAGAAAACCAGACAAGGCTCAATACTTATTCCAATCAACATCGAGCAAAGTAAAGCTTTGCAACATTATTCACAATGTGTATGTCTGCATTCATCCAATCCATTCTATGCATTTTGCAACTAATAGTCAGGGTCTGCAGATGTTCCCATTTTCCTCCTGCAGCTCTGATCTATGCTCCAGACAAACTGGCACAATTCTGCAGCTTGTCCCATTTCTACAGAGAGCACTTTTAAATTGACCAAATGTCCTAGCAGCCCAGAAGCCTTTACTCAATTTTAATGTCCTAGCCTCTCCAATTTGGCCAGGATTAACTGGTGAGACCAGAGAAGAATGCCAAGTCAACAATCAATTCTCTAGTTATTTTAAAACTATATCCCATAAGCCCTTTTTCAAATCAAATTAACTTTATAACTAAATTTATGTGAAAAGTGAGTATTTTGCCCCAAACCACAGAGGAGTGTCTAGTTTCAAATTTTTATTCAATTCTTCAAATTACAGCTTGCCCCAATATTCATCATAGGTTGTCTGTGTCTTTTAGGAAAATGTTAGATGGTGTTATTTTATTTTTTCTTCACTGGAGTCAAAAGTTAAATGATGTTAAAGTTGGGCCACTAGGGTAGGTATCTCCTTCTTCTTCCTTTATGTTAGTTTCAAAGGAGTAGGGATACTGAGAAGCAGCCTTCTCTATCTGTTGGCCTTCCCAGATGTATCTTAAAGGACAGTATCATTTCTTCCTTTTAGTTGGTCTTTGTTTCTGGGGAGCTACCTTACCTGAGCTGTGTCTTCTGCCCGTTCTCAAGGGTCTACATACTCTTTACCTCACTCCCCAGAGAGTAGTGTGCTGTAGATTATACTGTCCTGCAGGCACAACAACTTAGTAACAAGTTAGTACAATAGCTCCTTTCCCAACTCCTGTACCTCCTGCACAATAAGTTTGTTTCTTCTCTCCCTAATGCCAGTTTAGTTCCCTTTAGCTCTTATTCTCATTGACACAAGTTACTATGTTTCCCTTTTCGTAGTCCTTCCTTTTAATGAGGTTTCTCGATATCAATTAGATTCTTTGTGACTCTCTTCCTGGGATTCGGAAGGGGTGGTGTTCTTTCTTGTTCTTATAATTTATTATTATTTTTGGGCCATGTGAGGATGCCCTCAGATATCATACTTTGTATTAGCTGGCAGATCAGGGCTATCGCAATGGATTTGGCTGCCAGAATGTCCCTGCTGCCTGATCTTCTGGCCAGTGTCCTCTTCCTCAAGTGTCCCTGTAACCTTTAGGGATCCACTGCTTAGACCCCGTGGCTCTCTTCTTTGCCCTCTTCCTTCTCGGTATTCCCTCACAGGGCAAGATTGGCTCCAATGACCTGATTCCCCACAGTTGGAACATTGATCAGGTCGAACAGCTCTATACCATTTCCAACCAAACCGAGGGAATGTCGGCTCTCGGAATGGCATGTCTATCCATGCTTTTATTTCATCCTCCCCCTTATCTTCCTTCGATGTTACTTCCTATTTCTGGATTCCCAATACGGGTCTCTGGAAGGATTTAGCTGCCGTCGAACCAGGTTGCATTGAAACATGGACGTCTGTGGCCCGGGGATAATTTGCACCTACTGCGGGATAGAATTCTAAAGGCAGAGCAGGCAGCTTCCTACTAGGGAATTTCCTACGGGGAATTTGCTCCATATCCATATCGTCGGGAATTTGCTCTGATCTTATAATATTATCGATGTCAGGATCAGCCACTTCATAGCCTCCTGCTGTCTCACCCTCAGAAAAGCTGCTCGTTCTGCTACCGGAATCTCTATACTTTAGGAAGGATTCTTTCACTTTCCCACTTGACTTCCCAATTAATTTTGGCATCCACTTCTGCGGAACCTTCCTTCTAACTCCTTGATCCCCCACAATATCCTCTGCTGGTGAAGCAATCATAGAAACATAGAAACATAGAAACATATAAAATAGGTGCAGGAGTAGGCCATTCGGCCCTTCGAGCCATTCAATATGATCATGGCTGATCATCCAACTCAGTATCCTGTATCTGCCTTCTCTCCATACCCCAATACCACAAGGGCCACATCTAACCCTCTTAAATATAGCCAATGAACAGGCCTCAACTACTTTCTGTGGCAGAGAATTCCACAGATTCACCACTCTCTGTGTGAAAAAAAAAATGTCATCTCGGTCCTAAAATACTACCCCCTTATCCTTAAACTGTGACCCCTTGTTCTGGACTTCCCCAACATCGGGAACAGTCTTCTTGCATCTAGCCTGTCCAACCCCTTAAGAATGTTGTAAGTTTCTATAAGATCCCTCTCAATCTTCTAAATTCCAGCGAGTACAAGCCGAGTATATCCAGTCTTTCTTTATATGAAAGTCCTGCCATCCCAGGAATCAGTCTGGTGAACCTTCTCTGTACTCCCTCTATGGCAAGAATGTATTTCCTCAGATTAGGAGACCAAAACTGTACACAATACTGCAGGTGTGGTCTCACCAAGGCCCTGTACAACTGCAGTAGAATCATCGGAGGTAGAGAGTCCTTTCCCGATTTTCCTACTTTGGATTTGAATTTAGTGGGTGTAGTCGAAGATACCACTGACTCTACCCGGGCGCCCTATTCGCAAGCTGCGCATGGTGTCTCTCAACTCAGAACATGAGAGTGCTGAGAGGAATGCTGCAACTCTGTTCCGAAAAAGTCTGCCCATCCTTGTATATGTTGGGCTTCTCTCCCTTCGAGATCCACGCTAACCACGGCACTCTTACGAAATTTAATAAGTTTGATTTTAGTCGGCACCTCCAGTTTAAGAGCCATCTCAGTCATTTCTCTTTTAAAAGCTGATGTTCTCTCCTGTTCCTGCTCCTGCTGCTGGCTTCCACTACCTTCCTTTCCCTGTTCCGGAATGTCTAGAGAAGGACCAGTTCTCACTCCTTCCATTCTAATCCCTAACTTGAATGCTGCCATTCTTAAAGTAGAAAGCAGAACAGCTTCTTTATTTGCTTTCCTTTCAGTGAAGAACTTTCTCCATATTTCAATAAGCTTGTTCCCTTCTTCACTGTTTCCATTTCGTCTAACAATTGTCTCTATGTAGGTTATTCGTATTATAGACTTTAGCCCACCTATCGGCCAAAGTTCGTTCCTCAAAACTCTATTTAATTTTCCCGATAAACATCTATGTAAAGCCAAAGAAACGGGCGGATTGGCTCTCCCCAATTTCTTAAACTATTATTGGGCAACGAATATTTAAAATGTAATTTACTGGCTGGATAACTCAAGCCAACAGGTAGACTGGTTAATAATGGAGAGAGAGGATTGCTCGCCTTTTAATATAGGCGTGATTCTTCTCTCCCCAACAAAGTTGAAGAACACACTATATGATAAAAATCTGATTTTTCATAGCACTTTACGAATCTGGAGACAAGTAAAATCAACTTTTAAACTAAGAAATTTATATCTTCTCTCACGAATAGCTAATAACCCTTTGTTCAAGCCATCTATTATAGATAAAACGTTTACCTATTGGGAAAGACTAGGAATTAAAAAACTTGGAGATCTCTACGAGATGGGAACTCTTCTCTCATTTCAGGAATTACAGTCGAAATACCACCTGAAAGGTAATCAATATTTCAGATATCTTCAAATTCGAGACCATTTGAAAACATATACCCATGACTATCAAACTCTGCTGCCAGATATACTAGACGAATGTATGAATAGAAATTCAGAGTCAAACAACTTAACATCATATTTGTATAACACCCGTCTAAATATATAAATCCCATCGTCAGATGCAATTAGAAGAGACTGGGAAGAGGAACTAGGCCTAAAAATTCCAAAAGACAGATGGGAAGAAAATCTTTTATATATACACAATTGTTCGATTAATGTTAGACATACTTTAATTCAATTTAAAATAATGCACAGACTCTATATTCAAAGACTAAACTGAATAAGATCTTTTCAAATGTATCTCCTATTTGTGACAAATGTCTCCTTCAAGAAGTAACTATAACACATTCCTTCGCCTCTTGCATAACTTCTGGAAAGGAATTTTTGAAATGTTCTCAAAAACATTAAAAACAAAACTGGACCCCAACACGGAACTGATTATTCTAGGAACGTCAGGCCTGCTCTGAGCTATCAATATTTCAAAGACGTTTCCTCAATTTTGGCCTGATAACAGCGAAAAAACTAATACTTAAATTCTGGAAACATACATCTGCCCCTACTCTTACAAACATGTCTGAGACGCTATATCTTGAAAATATGAAACTTGTCTTAGCAGAAAAACCAGAGCAATTTTCGAAGACATGGACACCATTCATTGATTCATTACAAGGATAGTATGGTGCAACACAATTTTGGAATTAAATCTAATTACGGGTTGGGCGATGGGTGGGGAGAGATACGAAGCAGGTATATCATCACTTTTTGTTTTTCTTTCTGTTTTTGTCTTTTTATTTCGCTACGTTTTTCTTATTTCTTTTACTTACTCACTCTTCGGTGACACCAATTTGGTCGTCTAGGGGTTCTATTCTTGCACATTCACTTTCTCTCTCTCTTGCTTTTTCTCTCTTCTTCTTTCTCATCTTTAGCTAAAAATTAAAATTGAAGCTGTACAATAACTGTATTATGTCATATGCCGCGGTTTATGCTTTTGTGCACTGCTTCTAGTAAATACAAATAAAAAATTAAAAAAATTAAAAAATCCCGATAATTTTCTTAATCTTTCTGCTTCATGTGGAATTTTCTCACAAATTATTCTTATCGCACTTTCAGGAATATTTGATAGGTCCTTCTCTGGTACATTCCCCATCCTCCTGCACAATAGACACAATACAGATAAGATTCAAAGCACTCACACCTATTCAATACTTGCTCTTTCCTTTCAGACTCCAAGGCCACTGCAATCGCTCCCACACAATGACTAACGTCTAGCAGATTCACAACTTCTCACACAATTGTTTTTTCAATCTTTCCCAACCGTTATTCAAGCATTCCACTCAATCGCTCTTATTCAATTGCGCTCTCAACTTTCTTATCAGCTCGATCACAATCACTTCATTCAACTCTCAGCCTGTAAACAAAGAATCTTCGGTTTCCCAAACTAAGGCTCCGGCTCTTAATATTTACATTCTAGCAGCAATCTCTCCCAAGCAACAATCTCTCCCACTCAGACAACTTTAAGTTCACCCAGACAAATAAGCCCATAACTATAATCACACAAGAAATTATTCCCCCGATTACATGTAAACCAAGACACACCCCAATATAAACTACAAGCATTCACTTATTATAACGATGAATTACACTCTAATAAATCCTCCTTGTGGCGTACCGAGACGACTCCTTCCCCGACACAGCGATCGAGAGAATATGAACCCTGATCGAACCACCAGGAATCGGATTCTAACAAAACTACAATCCTGATTTAAACTAATACAAATATTCAATTCAAACACACTTTTACTTCAATTATCTAACACCCAAAAATCCTTAAGCACTCACACAGACAATACAAGTAGCAGTCCGCAATCTTAACACACTCTAAATATTTTTAGAAACACCAAGTATTTATTCAATTCGGAACCGATAAAGATGCTAAAAAAGAAAATGCTGGATTTTTTTACAATTTACAATAATAATTTAACACGCTAGCACACAGATTACAAACACTCGATCTCAATGCCGCGTCATGCTGTTATCAATCAGTGAACCTCTCCTTCTGATACCGAAGATTTTCCCCTTCCTAGGGTACTCTTTGCTGAGGGGCACTTCCTCTGAAATGGACTACTTTTCCTCCTAAATGTTACTTTCCCCTGCTAAGATTGGACTTCGATAGGGGAACCTCTATCCCTCCTCTCTAAGTTCTACAGAATTAGGGGTACCTCTCACATCTGGGTACTTTTCACCAAGTAAACCAGGATCCTGTTTCTCAGTTACTCTTCGCTATCAGGTACTAATCAACAATCGATCAGAGGGTTGCTATTCACTGTTGATCAGCCGCTATTCGAAATCAATCTCAAACATGCACAAACTCCAAAGTTTATTTACACAGAATTCGAATTCTACCATATGGGCAGAACTTCAATGTGAAATTCTGTATTTGGAAATTTGATTCTGCAAATCTAAACTCGTTCTCGGACCAACTGGTTTAAGTGCGTACCACTCCACATAAGCGGGCTCTCAAATTCAAATATAATTGCCCAATGAAATCTCAAATGGACTAGAGTATTCCCAGCCAATCTATACCCTAGCCTCCGATCCCAGTGCCTTGACGAGATTCCTAGTCCGTCACTCTATGGAGGGATTTAGATATCTTCATACATGCGTGACCTCTAACCAACCTAGGTTTTCTTCTTCAAAAGGACTTCCTTTGCACCTGCTTGGCACCGGGTGTCAGCACCTAGCCTCTTCGCGCTGACAGTCGATGCCGATTTTCAGAACGCACCTTTACAATTAGCGCTCCCAGCAACGACAGATTAAATGCTTCACCGCTTAGCACATAAGCCAGGTATTTCAATACCCCACCAATTAGACACCAAATCTGGAACAGGATGCGCATTTGGCTCTCGTTAAGCAGCCAACTACGACCATGTCTGCCAACTATGACCAAGTTTTGGGCCTCAAACCCAGGACAGGGCCTTTAACCAAACCCCAGCAGGGCCTCTGACCCTATCCTGGTTTTATGGGCCCCTAACCGAAAGGAGTGCTATCACCCCCCCCCCCCACCCGCCGTGCTTGCTAGACTCTGTTCTATGATCTCGTTGAGACCCTTTCCCAAGCCCACGAATGATCGATCAGCTCCAACTAGTGAAGTGCCGAAAATAAATGCGAAAACTGCATAGTGGTGCCGATTTCTGCACTCGCGATCGAAACAGCTCAACAACCTTAATCGCAAACTTGTGTTTGGGAGTCTGTTGAGATCCCGGATGAGCTCCCAATGTAAATATCTTATTCTATGCTTCCCCCAGTCTAGTTTCAGTCAATAAGATACTGAGTAAAGCACTTGCGCATCTAAACTTTATTTTGGAAAAACACAATAACAGTTCCCCACTAGTAACCACCGCGGGTTCGATCCTTGGCCAAGCCCTCCTAGCCTCATGCAAGCAGAGACACTCCAAAAGGTCACGCAATCGCAAGTGTTCTCCCAGAATATTGACACAGGACCTTGTGGGAGCGGCCTTTCACAGGTCCCCGAACCTTGAGGGGCCAAACCATATGGGAGTGGTCTCTTTACAGTCCAATAACAGATATCAATTAACACAGTACATGATAGACATTTCCCTAACCCAACGATACAGTAACCAATACATTGTATTCAAATGGAGCTTCTGGAAGGAAGCAAACATAGCAACATTTGCCTAGATATTCAAGAAACCCAGACAAGGCTCAACACTTAACCCAATCAACATCTAGCAAAGTAAAGCTTTGCAACAATATTTACAATATGTATGTCTGGTTTGCATTCACCCAATCCATTTCATGCAATTTACACCTAATTGTAAGAAGCTGCAGCTGTCCCATTCTCTCCCTGCAACTCTTATCTAGGCTCTAGACCAGCTGGCACCATTCTGCAGCTTGCCCCATTTCTGCAGAAGGCACATTTAAATGGACCAAACGGTCTAGCAGCCCAGAAACCTTTACTCAATTTTAGTGTCCTGGCATCTCCAATTTGGCCAGAATTAACAGTCCCACCTACCTGCATTTGGCCCATATCCCTCTAAAGTTTCAGTTTAGTTTATTGTCACGTGTGCAGTGAAAAGCTTTTTGTTGCGTGTTAACCAGTCAGCAGAAAAACAATACATAATTAAAATCAATCCATTTACAGTGTATAGATACATGATAAGGCAATAACCTATAGTGCAAGGTAAAACCAATAAAGTCCGGTCACGGATAGTCCGAGGGACATCAAAGGGGTAGATAATAATTCAGCACTGCTCTCTGGTTGTCTAAACCTATCCTATTCATGTACATGTGCAAATGTTTCTTAAACTCTGTGATAGTTCCTGCCTCAACTACCTTACGCGGCAGCTCGTTCCATACACCCATCACCCTTTGTGTAAAATAGTTAATCCTCAGATTTCTAGAGGATGGATGAGGACAAGGAAACAAAAGCATTGCTGAACTTATTTGATGTAGAGCAAATGTTAGTAAACTGGAACAGAGTGCAGGAAATACTCTGCAGGTCTGATGGCATTTGCACAGTGAAAGATATCTGAGTTAACTAATTGTTTTTTTCTACTCTCTCTTCATTCACCTTGCTCCATTTACATCTATTTCAGACTGATCTATCTTCACCACTCTCGCCAAGAGTATCCATCTTGCCTCGGTTCTCCAGCTCACCACTCTATCACTGACATCCTTTCTGTTCTCTCAATTCCTCCTGCAACTTGAAACACATTTTCCCCACTTTTCCCATTTCTGAAGAAAGGTCATTATCCTGAAAACAAACCTTTATTCCTCACACCACAGAAGTGTCCCGTTCCCTGAAGAATTTGCAGCAATTTCTGTTTCTATTAACCATTATTATTATATTTTTAATGGAGACGTGTTTAAAATGTAACTTTAGAAAATTATCTGTTTAAATTTTTTTTTTAAAGATACAAAGAATTCAGAATGCATTCTGAGCAGTTTATAGGAAGCCAATCGTCTAATTAATGCCTTATCATCCCTCTATTTTTTAATCAAAATTGTATGATTAAAACTACTAAACAGAAAATTAAAAGTAACTGATTGCAAATTGACCACTGCTAATTCTTCCAAGTAAATTAAACACACAATATCCTTCATCCTCGGCAGCAAAAGGAGCCTCGGTGGCGGTGGAGCCTTGCGGTCGATGAGCGTGAGGAGCGAGGGGGCCGCCGTGAAGGATGTGGGAGAACAAAAGGGGACCAGGTGTGGGGGGGTGGGGGTGGGGGAGGGGGGGAGGGCACTCTAGTTTAGATTCCTCTGCCCAGGGGATAAGTCTGCGTTCGTTTGTTTGTTTGTTTATTTGTGACAACTGTGACATCCAGGTTCAGGAACAGCTTCTTATCAGGCTATAGAACACTACGAACACCAACTAAACTTTTCGACTGGAGGAGAACCGGCTAACAGCATCAGTGATTTAACTCCTCATCAGCTAAGGAGGGGTATGTGTTGGATACGGCTGGGAAATCCAGTCCAGATGAACTGCCAGACTTTGGATGCTCCAAAGGTCAGTCTCACCATTTGGGATATCTCAGTGGTAATACGTGGGCAAGAATAAAAATTTCAGCGTATTCAAAGACTATTACCTGATGTCATTTCGGCCTTTGCAAGGGCAGTAGATAGGTTCAGCTCTCGATAGTGCAGAAGATGATTTAGCACTTCTATGTAATACACAGTTGGAGCTAAATTGCCTTCACAAAATGCTACAAGGCCTGAGGTAATTCCCCAAAAAGTTGCTCGTTTATGCAGGGCCAGTAACAAGCAGCTTGCAATGTATCTCTTCGGAGAGGACTGATGTTAGCAAGGTTAAGACTTGCAGGGAGAATTTTAGGCGGCTGCGGGGGTGGTAGAACCATCCTATGTGGGTAGGGCTCCAGTATCTTGGCATATCACCTCTATATATAAACTAACGACTGGAAGCGCTGCTCTGAGGCTGGTTGGAACACCAGGCCTACTCAATTCAGACCTAACCAGAGGCCTTTGTTAGGCCCAGGGCCATCGCGCTCACTTTGGTGTAAATAATGTGTTGTGCTCTCTGGTGACTGAGATAGGTCGTTCCAGGCAGAGGACTGCGGCAGCAATTCCTGCTTCAGGGTTGCATTATGATATTTTCCACTCTGAGGGTGACTCTGACTGTGAGGAGTTGACAGGGAACTCGTGTTCCCACACCAAGCGAATGCTATGCCTCAATTCTAGTCGCATAAGGATCTGATGTATGTTCTGATTCAGTCAGACACTGGAGGTTGTAGGTTAATGCCATCAGTTAAGGCAAAATCTAAGTCAAAAGGCTTTAACCCCAGAAAGGTTTGAGACTTCTCAAGGAAGGATTCATCTTGTACAAGGTCAATAGAGGGTCTTCTGTGTTATACGCAGTCTAAACTCAATTCGGCTAGGATGGTATAGGCTTGAGGACTATCCAATTTATGCTAAGATTTCTTAAGAGTAAGAGGATACCGCTCTACGGAGGCTGGTTGGAGCACCAGGCCTACTCTTCTATCAAAGCCACAGGGCTTTTATCCGCAGGTTCAGCGCTCACCATGGTTGCTGTGCTTTTTTCATACTCAGTACTGTCCCCAGCGGGTCATGGTGTATTTGCAAAAGGGCAGAGCAAAGTCTAGGATCAGCTGACTGTTAGTCTTCTGTCTGAGGCCAAGGATCTTCTTGGTGGATGTTATAGCAAGTACTTTCTCAGAAACTGCCTTGATCTCATCTTCAGTCATCGTCTGTCTTCTCGTGGACAGCAAAGCAACATTGAGCTGGAGGTGGAGCATGCAAATGTTATTACTTTAGTAACATGAGAGCTGCGGTCGATATTTAAGTCGGAGTTTCAACAAACAGGTTGGGACAGACAACTTCTGGAATTTTCCAGTTTACAAATCACAACTGATTATAAGGTTCAATTTCTGGTTGATTATACCTCAGCGGCAAGAGAAGCCGAACTGTCCTTATGGTCAATATAGGAAACTGGTTATCCAAGTGGAAACAGAGACAGCTCACAAAGGATGAGTAGTTTGCCCAAGAACAAGAGGGGTATAGTTCTAATATTTTCTCAAGGTTGAAGAAAAGTGGAGCATGCCAAATCAGGTTAGAATTTGGCTAGTCTGATCATGTGTTTGGTTAACCAATTTAAGATGGATAATTGTCTTTCAGCAAATTAGCGGATTCGGAGGATTTTGGGCTTCAATGGATCTTGAAGATGCATACTTTTCCATATCTATACACGAGAGGCACAGATATATCTGGTGTTTTTAATGACAAGCCAGTGGTAGAAATTTGAGGCTCTACCTATGGGTTGTCTTCCGGCCTAGACTATTTACAAAGATTCTAAAGCTAATACTGCCCTACTCAGATCAAAAGGGCATTGTGTCATGGAGTTTATAGACGACATGCTTTTGTAGCTGATAAGACTCAGAGGTTTTATCAGTGGATGCCTATTACGATATTAAAGATGAGGCGACATTAATTTTAATAGTGCCAATTTGGCCTACTCATTCAGGGTGTCCATTGTAAAATGCGGCTGAAAGAAGCTCCTACTTACTCGAAGTCACGAGTGATGGCTAGTTTAGCCTATTTCTCGTGCAGCTAGCTCTGCACGGTTGTATGGAAAGTTTGTGAAGATGACACAGGTGAGCTACTTTTAAACAGAAGTAGCAGAGGTTTGTGTTTTTTTCAGTTTGGGCTTAGAGAAGCGACTATAGCACAAGTGACACTGCTCGTGTTGTTTTGTCCTTCTCTCGAGGACTGTGGGATAATAAATGATTGGTTTATTCACCCACTGTTGACTAACGTTATGCAAGGTGTGTTTTATATGAACACTCTAAATCCTAGACTCATAATAGTGTGGAATGTGTATCAGTAAAAATGATTGTGCAGATATTCATCTACTGTATTCCTAATGGGAGCAGTATCTTTTAAGTTAATTATGCTATTAGCAACTGATTTCAGCACAAAGAACACAGTATTTACTCAATCTCCACTTGGTCTCTGGATCAGAACTAACATGAGGGTAGCTTGTTATGGGAATTATCTCATAAAGCAAAACGGGCACGTTTGGGTCCAATTTGGATTTGACAGCATACCAACCAGATCGGAAGCTGGGGATGTTATTATATATACAGGTACACTGTGCTTACTAGTACCTATGAGATGAATGATAGTTTCTTCATTGTTATTTAATAGTTTTCTCAAGAGATTGCTGGTGCAGACTATCCCAGCATGAATAGAGTGTAAGCAGCTAATAGTGGGTGTGAATTCAAATAATTTAAAGTCTCACTCTTCCAAGGGGGCTTGCTCATTAGAAGCCAATAGAATGGATATTCCAATTTGGTCATCTTCTGGCAACAGCAGGAGGCTTACATAGTGCACTTTCAGAAGTTATACATTTGGTTGAATATGGCTGGATGATTGCAGATAGAATTCTGAACAGTGTTGCATGAGTTATTGTCTAACTCCAATTGGGACTGTGGTCCGATTAAGGGCAAGGGACGTGTATGTAAGTTAGCATCATGTTGTTAATAACCCATGTCTTTTCTACCATTTATGGTGTATCTGTTTAAGTGTTTCACACACAGAGTGGTTTAGTGCATGAAACCACAGAACTTTGAATGCGTCACGTAGTCACTCACGTGATTTCGATATAAAATAGAAAGATTAAAAGAGAACTTACCGTTTGAAGTTTGATCTTTATTTTATGAGAAGTTGAAGTGAGGGACTACGTGCCCTCCACTCCCACCCCTGATTCTCATAAAGATCATTCAGTAAATCAAGGGTTATAAATCTTTCTATAGTTTAAGTTCGTGCAAGTGGTCTGTGGTTTCAAACAGTTGCTCTGAAGATTGACGCGCATGCGGGCTGGCGGGCTCTTCACGTAGTCCCTCACTTCAACTTCTCATAAAATAAAGATCACACTTCAAACGGTATGTTCACATTTAATCTTTCTATTTTACTGTGATAACTATTGAACGTAAAAAAAATCCAAAGTATTAAAAGAAGATCTACTCATTGTTCAATGATTAGTTTTTTCAAAGGAATGGGAAATAAGAATCACTCAGGAATGTCATTCTTGTGAAACACGTGTTTAAAGGGAAACAAGATAGTTAAAACCATCAAAACCGTCCCTTAAGCAGATCCTATTTTCATCACATGAAGCTTACACTTTCCATGAAGTATTTGAGTTGCCTTTGCTCTCATCCCCTTGGGTTTTATGAGTTATATATTAATATATGCTAACGATTCAAATGGCACAACATTTCAACTGTTCTTTTTCCACGGCATATCCACAATTCCTAGAGTTGCCAGTCAGCACAAAGTGAGAACACAGTGGGAGCTGGTTGGCCTGAATATGTCTGAAGGAAATAGTGCGATAAATACTCAATACCTAATCTTCTCCCCCTCCCCTTATCTAACAATCAAGATAAATTCTGCACAAATAACCTCCAACAGACACTCACACGTAACATGTATAAGCTAGTTAGTGCTTGTTTTGGCCATAAAGTATATCCTGGATGCTTTCTTTTGCCTAAACCAAAATGGTGCTGCAATAATGCGCAGATGCTTCTTGCCCATCATGGTGAATGCTTATTCAAATTGCGTGTTGTTTTATTTTTTGAAAACTAGCATGACTAAATACAGTGAAGGGCACTGAAGAATGAACAATCGGTTGCTAAATGTTGCATTCTTTCTTCTGGCTTATTGGCATGAAAGGCAAGGACTAAAACAGAAGCAGTGTATTTTTTTAAATAAACATTAGGAGGCATTTTCTAGCTGATATGATTGCACAAACTAATGGATACTTGGGAATTATAATGAGACAGTAATCAAGGAGTTCAAATGGCATTATAAACTGTAGCAGTGTAACTTGAGAGTTTTATTACTACCATCTGAGACATAAGATAAAATTACAGGCTTGAAATAATTCACTGATATCCATCATCCTTTAATATGCCACTAATTTTACAGGATGATTTTACAGGGCAGCAATATTGCACATTTTATTTTGAAGTGCGGCAGTTTTTACATCACTTTGATAAAAGGGCAGGATATCAGTCTTTTGCCAAATGGTCAATGCAAGGTAGATGGGAGAAATGCAATACATCCAAAACAAAGGATGGTGCAGAGATAGAGTAGCTGCCTTACAGCGTCAGAGACCTGGGATCGATCCCGACTATGGGTGCTGCCTGTATGGAGTTTGTACGTCCTCCCCATGACCGCGTGGGTTTTCGTCAGGCTATCCGGTTTCCTCCCACACTCCAAAGATGTACAGGTTTGTAGGTTAATTGGCTTGGTAAAATTGTAAATTGTCCCTAGTGTGTAAGAGAGTGTTATTGTGTGATGATCGCTGGTCGTCGCGAACTCGGTGGGCCGAGGGGGCCTGTTTCTGTGCTCTATCTCTAAACTAAACAAAATTAAACAAAGATTTAAAGATTAGTGAGAATTTTGCCTCTGTTTTAATCTTAAGAATATCAGTTAGAGATCACCATTCCTCAGTATAGACTGTACAGAAATAGAAAAGAGAATGTTGGCAATGCTTATGAGGACAGGTGGTAATGGTGAAGAAAAAAAGCCAGTGAACACCAGGACATTTCATGTCAACGATCTTTCATCAGAGTTCTGTTCTGTTGATACAGTTCAGATGAAAATTAATTGACCCAAAACATTTTTTCTCTCTCCATACTTGTTGCCGAAGCTGCTGAGTATTCTGGAATTTTATCTTAATGTTCCAGATTTACAGAGGCAAGGAAACAAATCCTTATTTTATTTCAGAGGCAATTGACATGGATCTCAAGGTTAGACAGCCTATCCTTTGCTGAATTTGTTACTTAAGTCTACTAATAAATGCTTGTTTGGAATATTCAATGGATGCCTCAAGGAACTGCAGATGCTGCAATCCTAACCAAAACAGAAACTGTACAAAATCATGAGAGAAATAAATTGGGTGAACACACAGATTCTCTTGCCCATTGTAGAGGAATGGTGAACTAGAGGACATTGATTTAAGGTGAGGGAGGAAAGATTTAATAATAAACTGAGGGGGAACCTTTTAACACAAAGTATCAAGGTGGGTGTATGGAACGAGCTGCCGGAGGAGGAACTTGAGGCAGTTACTATTGCAACATTTAAGAAACATTTAGACAGGTACATGGATAGGATAGGCTTAGAGGGATACGAGTCAAATGCAGGCAGGTGGGTCTAGATGAGACGTGTTGATCGGTGTGGGCAAGTTGGGCCAAAGGGTGTGTTTCCACACTGATGACTCGGCGATTCGATGACAAAGTGCTGGAGGTACTCAGCAGGTCATTCAGCATCTTTGGAGGGAATGGAAAGATTATGTCTCAGGTCTTGGCCCTTCTTCAGACCCCCTTGGATAGTCAGTGAACACCAGCAGTGACATTTCGTATGGAATTGGTAATAAAAAATAGGTCTCTTCCCAAAATCACTATTGTACCTTAAATTCAGGCATGAGCAAGAACAACTTCTCCTTCAAAATATATATTTACTGAAGGACTGAAGTTGCCACCTGATTCCACTTTGAAACCATTTCAATATGGATGGTCTCACATGGCTTTGACCCTGCTTTGACTGCTGTGTAAATGCAATTGCTGAGCACTGAACTTTAAAAATTGGCTTGGCCGGATACTTATTCTAATTTAATTTTGAATTGTTTGATTTTGCCATTTGAAAGGCATTAATAATTTAATCTGTGGCTTAATATCAGCATCTGAATGATGGTCGACAGAGCACTGCAGTCAATATTACATTAGCTCCACATTTCCCGGGGCAGGTTTTGTTCTCAATAGTGTGTATAAAATGCAGTGACACCAATATTCATAAAATGAATTCATTTTTGAGTTGGCAGTGGGCATCACCACAGACACTGAAGGGCAAGGTACCCACTTTATGAATATGCACTGATATTTATGCCTGGTGATTTTAGGCTGGTGCTTCCATTTCTGAAAATTTGTTGTAAAATTAATATCCTAAATTCTTTTGCAAATTGCGTGAATTATATACATGATAATACAAAACATTTTTATTGATTGAAATGATTGGAAGTTCAGCATGGAAACAGTGCCTTTGGGGCACCAAATTCACGCCGTCCATCGATCACCCGTATACTAGTTATATAATACCCACTTTTGCAAGCCAAGGGTAATTTACAGGAGCCAATTAACCTACAAGCCTGCACAACTTTGGGATGTGGAAGGACACCAGAGCACCCGGAGTAAAACCGTGTGGTCACAGAGAGAACGTACAAACTCTGCACAGACAGCACCCGTTGTCAGGATCAAACCTGGGTCTCTGGTGCTGTGAAGCAGCAGGTCTACCACTGCACCATTGTGCCACCCTTAGTTTAGAGATATAGTGTGGAAACATGCTGTCCATTGATTACAAGTTCTATGCTATCCCATTTTCGCATCCTGCGCACTAGTGGCAATGTACATAAGCCAGTTAATCTACAAACCTGCAGGTCTTTCGAATATGGGAGAGCATACTAGTTCTATGTTATCTCACATTCGCGTCCATACTGCACACAAAAAGCAATTTACAGAGGTCCATTCACCTACAATCCCCCACACCTTTGGGATGTGGGTAGGAAACTGGAGCACCTGGAAGAAACCTCAAGCAATCACAGGGAATCTCCAACCAGACAGCACCTGAGGTCAGGATCGAACCAGCGACTCTGGCATCGCTCACCGTTTTGAAGCTTAATAAGTAAAACAAGATAATCTGTGGTAACAACATAAAAACATCAGACATTATTTGTGTGAAATTCATGGAAGCTTTGAAGTTACCTAATTTTGCAGGATCATAATTTTGAAGGAGTATATTAAAACAAATATAAATAACAAACTCATTGGATTAATTATTATAAATGGATGTACTTGCTTCTTCCTCCATTCTCATCCCAACTTTCCATTGCATGCACCCCTGAATTTATATGTTTAGTTTTGTTTAGTCTAGAGATACAGCACAGAAAGACACCCATCGTCCATGCTGTCCATTGATCACCTATTCACACAAGTTCTATAATACCCTCTTTCACATCCACTCCCTACACACTCGGGACGATTTTACAGAAGCCAATTAACTGGCAAACCCGGATGTTTTCGGGATGTGGGAAAAATCCTATACACTCAGAGGAAGTCCATGCAGTCACAGGGAGAACGTGCAAATTCCAACCAGATAACACCTAAAATCAGGATCGAACCTATGGTCTCTGGCGCTGTGAGGCAGCAGCTCTACCAGCTGCGCCACTATGTTCTATGCCGCCCATATGTTCTAAATATATATATTGGTCTAATATATATATACTAGACCAAGTGGGACCCATTGGGTCTCGTCACCTCAATGCGCGGTTGCGGGGGGGACGGGGGGCGGCCTTCGGCGTCACACACACACACTAACCACCCCATGATATTATATTAATATTATTCATTCGCTCCTTTTACTCCATCCCCCGCCTTATCCACTCACGCATAACCCCCAACTACGCAGGTGCGGCTAGAGGGGGGGGGGGGGTGGAGAGGGAGAGGGAGGGGGGTAGAGAGGGAGAGGGAGGGGGGAGTGGCATCACAGGGGAGGGCTGATTCCTGAACGCAATACTCCACCACTCACCCATAGGTCCCAATATTCACCACTCCCTCGAGAGGGAGGAGGGCAGAGAGGGAGGGGGGCAGAGAGGGAGGGAGGGGCAGAGAGGAAGAGGGGGCAGAAAGGGAGGGGACACAGAGGAAGGGGGTTGAGGCAGCACCTACCCAGGTCTTAGAGCAGCAGCCTCCCCATCAGGCGCTGGGCCCGAGCGAGGCTGCGGGTGGGCGTGTACCTGAGCGAGGCTCCTCCCCTCTCCTTCCCCCTTTCCATCCCGCACAGCACGACCTGAGCAGCAGTTTTAAAACGCTAAGTGACAAATTTAAAGAAGCCAAGAAGTACAGAAGACGGAACAGGGGTGACGTCACTCACAACGCATGCAGAGGCAGGCAGTCATATCCACTGTGATGTCATTAGCAAGACCATCTTGTTTATTTTCTAAGTTATTTGAGATTTGTGAACATTTTCATGAATAACTCAAGAAATAATGCATTAAATTTTCAGATAAGGTGATTTTTGATTTCACGGGATAAATCTAGACAGGAATATGTAAATTTTTTACCATTAGCGCATCGTTTCTTCGAGTAGATGTGATGACACACACACACACACACACACACACAGACACACACACGATCAGAGTTTTATAGTTATAAGGATATATACATATACATCTCCTTATATATACATACAGTTGATGAAAATAGCCAAATAATAAGAGGTGCTGTGAAAGTTAAAGGTATCTGCAATTATCATTGCCTTCAAAAAGCCCAATCAAGTTCTGCATTAATTTCTTACAATCAGTACACACCTAATAGTCTTTTGCCCTATTTTCCAGGCTTGAGTACAGAGACCATATCTGGACCAGAGGCAATTTAATCAAAGGTGTGTAGCAATAAGATATTATTAATTATGTCAGAGAGTACATGAATCGCAGTGAATAGATTTTCAAGTTCATTGTAGCAGAAACAGGTATCTTTGAATAACAGAGGAAAGAAATAGCTTTGCCTCAGTAGTTGGCAATTCCCCAAAAGAACAGGCATTTTTCTAAACAATAAGGCGATACAAATGGTTCACGTTATGATTCACATGCTGTTAGTAGGGTAGGATCATGAAGAAATGATAAGAGTGGTATTGGATGGAACACATGACAGGGAATTGATTCACCATGGCACAGAAGAGTTTCTGATTCAACAGTGAGTACAAATGAAAAAGATCTGGCACGATCATTTTGACAAATCTTCAGCCTTAAAGACAGCTGCCAGGAGAATCGCTTGTCAAAAGAACGGAATAAAAGAAGCCTCAGTATCGCGTGCAAGTGTTACTTCAGGTGTGAGATTTTTCATGAAATGCAAATCAAGTCAGAAGCTCGGTACTTATCATACATTCTTGCCTGAATTTAATTAATATCTCCATACATTTGAATGTCTCATGCTGATACTTATTTTCCAGCTACTGAAATACTACATTTGTGTAGGAAGGATCAGCAGATGCTGGTTTAAACTGAAAACCGACACAAAAAGCTAGAGTAACTCAGCAGGCCAGACAGCACCTCTGGAGAGAAGGAATGAGTGACATTTAGGGTCAAGACCCTTCTTCAGACTGGTTAGGGATAAGGGAAACGCGAGATATAGACGATGATGTAAAATTATAAAGAACAATGAATAAAATATATGCAAAAATAGAGAAATGCTGAATTGTTTGTCCGAGCAGGATTGGCGTCTCCCTACCCTCGGTACAAGAACTGTTCCAGAGCCGCTGCCTGAAAAAAGCACTGAGCATAGCAAAGGACAGACTGCACCCACTCCACACGCATCTGGATCTCCTACCATCAGGCAAGAGATACTGTAGCATCAAAGCCCGGACAACCAGTGCTAAACAGCTTCCTTCCACAGGCTGTGAGGCTGCTAAACAGTCACTCCACCTGATTCTGCTGCTTTTTGCACTGACAATTTAATAACTCTGGCACTGGCCACTTAAATCAGCTGCCCTGGACAATTTATGACTGTTTTTACTTGTATTTTAATGTTGCTGTTTTTAACCTTTTTAACTATTCATACTGTTTTATCAGGGACTGGATTGTTTTTATTTATGTGTGAAATGTTAGGTTTTATGTGCGATGGTCCGGTATTCCCTGGGAAACGTCTTCTCATTTTGCACTGTACAACGGTCGGTCGGTCGGTCGGTCGGTTGCGAAGGGCCTTAGTTTATGGGCAGGACTAGAGATGACGAGATTGTCCATCTTCAGAGTTCTCTATCCTTGAAGATTGTGAGCACACCGTCAGAATATGGGCAGGGTGAAGAAGAGTGCAGACTCGAAAGGTCACCTATCCATTTTCTCCAGAGATGCTGCCTGACCCGCTGGGTTACTCCAACAATTTGTGTCTGTCTTTGGTATAAACCAGAGTCTGCAGTTCTTTTTTATAGTGGAGTATGATCAAAATTGGGATTAATGGACTTTTACACACAAAATAATCCAGGATTGGGACAGTAAAATTGCATCAAGACCAAAATATATTTGCCATTACAAAGAGACTATATAAATTGCTCCTGATTATTTACTATGTTTACATATTCTGTTGTGGTGCAGCAAGTAAGAATTTCATTGTTCAATCTGGGACATATGACAATCAAACGCTCTTGACTCCTGACTCTTGATTCTACTTCTTTTGACTTTATTGGAAAAGATATGAATAATTGAACCGGGTGATCCTCTACGAAAGAATGCATCAATTGTACTCAAAAGACAGTTTGGCTGTTCAGACTTTACACTTTGACATTGGACATACAGTGCGGAAACAGGCCCCACCGAGTCTGCGCCGATCAGTGATCCACATACACTAGCAATATCCTACACACTAGGGACAATTTATAATTTTACCAAAGCCAATTATCCTACAAACCTGTATGTATTTAGGGTGTGGAGACTGGGGCATCCATGCCGGACAACTGCACCAGTCTACACAGACATTTTCAATCAGTCCCTGAAAACCAGCAGCGTCCCTGCCTGCTTCAAAGTCTCCACTATTGTTCCTGCGCCCAAAAAGCCAAGGATTACTGGTCCTAATGACAACAGGCCTGTCGCACTGACCTCTATAATCATGAAAACCCTTGAAAGACGTGGTGGCCCACCTGAAACATATCACAAACCCCTTGATGGACCCCCTGCAGTTTGCATACCAGGTCAATAGTTCAGTGGATAACGCAGTCAACCTAGGCCTGCACTTCATCCTCCAGCACCTAGACTGCCAGGGGACCTATGCAAGGATATTGTTTGTGGATTTTAGCTCTGCATTCAACACCATTGTGCCAGAGCTACTACACTCCAAACTCTCCCAGTTGACTCTGCCTGAACCCCTCTGTTAATGGATCACCAACTTCCTGACAGACAGAAAGCTGTATGTGAGGCTGGGAAAGTACATCTCGGACCCGCAAACCCTCAGCATAGGAGCACCGCAAGGCTGCATACTCTCTCCTCTCTCCTTTACTCTCTCTACTCCAACAACTGCACCTCCACCGACTCCTCCGGCAAGCTTTTCAAGTTTGCGGATGATACAACCCTGATTGTACTGATCCAGGATAGGGAGGAATCTGCCTACTGACAGGAAGTGTCACAGCTGGCGTCCTAGTGCCATTGCAACAACCTGAAGCTCTATGCTCTTAAGACAGTGGAATTTATTGTAGACATTAGGAGAGCTCCCCATCCCCTCCCCTCCCCCCAATCACCATCAACAACACCACAGTCACATCTGTGGAGTCATTTAAGTTCCTTGGAACCATCATCTCCAGGGACCTAAAATGGGAGGTCATCATCGACTCCAGTCAAAAAGGCCCAACAGAGGATGTACTTGCTGTGGCAGCTGAGAAAACACAATCTGCCACAGGCAATGATGGTCCAGTTTTATACTGCCATCATAGAGTCTGTCCTCACCTTCTCCATCATGGTCTGGTTTGGCTCAGCCACCAAGCACGACATTCGGAGGCTGCAGGGAATCGTCCGATCAGCTGAGAAGGTTGTTGGCTGCAACCTTCCCCCCATTGACGAACTGTACACTGCAAGGGCCAGGAAGCGAGCGGGTAAGATCATCTCTGACCCCTCTCACCGTGGCCACATACTCTTTGATGTACTTTCCTCTGGGAGGTGACTCCGGTCTGTCAAAGTCTTCACAGCCAGACATAAACACAGCTTTTTTCCCCATGAGCAGTAGCCTCCTTTTGCTCTGGTATTTTATTTTATTCTTCACATGTTTAAATTATGTTTATTTTTAATTGTTTACTGTATATCGTGTTGTTACTTGCGAGCTAAGCACCAAGGCAAAATCCTTGTATGTATACATACTTGGCTAATAAAATGTATTCAATTCAATTCACTCCATTCCAGAGAAAACCCACGTGGTCACAGGGAGAACGCACATGTGAGCAGGCTTGAATATCAGGCATGAATGAAGGCAGGGAAAAAGCAAGGTGATAGATTCGATTTGTGCTGTCCCATTTACTTTTTATCATTAAAATTGACTGCCCTGAGTGCAAGAGAGGACCATATATAAAATCTCTATATTTCACATTAAAATTTGTGCAATGGACAAACAAGAACTTTTTGATAAAATATGGGCTCCATTCATTAATTATCTGACGGGATAGATTGGCCCAGCACGAAAACCCAACTGAAACTTGAACTCAGGATTAGATGAAAAGTCATACTTTATAATCTACGAACCTATCTCAAATGACGTATTATAAGTAATCCATACCACCTTTTTTGTTTTTTTTGATATTTGTAACTTTTCTCTCTCTTTTTCTATATTAAATAAAACACTAGAAGCAGAAGTAATCGACAATTGAAAATTTTAATAATGTATAACTGATGTATATGACATTTTTTTTTACTATAATATGCAACTATACTTTATAATATGTCTACTTCTAATAAAAAATATTATTAAAAAAAAAAAATTTGTGCAAAAAGCACGAGTACAAATGTGGAACTTACTTCAAGTCTAGTTACAGCATGGAATGAAACAGGGTGGCACAGAGTTGCTGCCTTACAGTGCCAGAGACCCAGGTTCGATCCTAACTATGGGTGCTGTCTGCATGGAGTTTGCACTTTCTCTGTGACCGGGTGGGCTTTTTCTGGGTGCCCCTGTTTCCTCCCTCACTCCAAAGACGTACAGTTTTGTAGGTTAAAACGGCTTTGGTAAAAATAATTGAAAATTTTCCCTCCCGTGTAGTGCTAGTGTACGGGGTGATCACTGGTCGGAATGGGCCGAAGGGCCTGTTTCCACGCTGTATGTTTAAAATCTAAAAATATGGAACTTCTTCAAATCTAGTTACAGACTGGATCAAAACAGGAACAAAGAACTAACAGACTGACTTAATATGCATTGCATATCCTCGAGTCTGATGATCACCATAGGATTTAACAACCAGATCCTTCCAATTTACCATCAGAGCATTTGCCACATCAGCCAGTCTTTAGTCCATGGCTATAAAAATAAGTGACAGGAGTCTTGTTTGTTGGAACAAATGCTTTCTTACTTTGCCCATGGGAAATCATGCTATTACAATTTAATAGAATTTTCTTTTTTTTTGTTGAGTAAAGTAACAATGTAGACAAGAAGAAGAATACAACTGGAGTGTACTCTGCGTCAATAAAAGCCATTTCACATGGCTGACAGAGACTCATGCACAAAATCAGTTGACATGGCTGTCATGGATTTTTATTTTGACTTGGGATATTCCGCACACACGCAGACCTCAGTCGACTCCCACACATTCTCTGCCTGCAGGGCCCAAGGCCACGAAGGCTACTGTAACATCCTTTTTGTACTTTGAACATATTTCTCAGGTTTGGTCTCACCGAACAATCCCAGTCAGTTGTCATTGTAGCACTGCGTTATACTACCTGCCTACAATCTATGTGCTTTCTGGAGAGTCTGGGAATAAAATAAACAGCCCTCGTTAAAACAAATTGACTTCTCGTTTCATCACGCGCCATTTTGATTTCCATTGCCTTCACATTAGCAGTGTGTTCTTCTACTTGCCTACCATCTACACACTTTCAAGAGAGGCTAAGAGTAAAATAAACAACCTCGTTAAAGAACGGTCCTGATCCAAAATGCCAACTGTCCATGGTCTCCAGAGACGCTGCCAGACCCACTGAGTTACTCCAGCACTTTGCGCCCTCATCAAAGCAAATTGACGTAGTTCTATCACCCACCATCCTGATTTACAGTCCTTCACATGACTAATGCTTAATTTTTTCAAGTAGCAACTCGGCAAATTATATCTAACAAGCCAAATGGAATTGAACAGAAGCATTGTTATATTGAAGTTTTATAGTAATTAGAGGCTTTAGCACCCCTCCTTTCCTTGCTCTACACAGAGAAGCAAATGATACCCTTCTGAAATTTCCCAGTTAAGACTTTGCAGCCTTAGTTGCAAAGCGGCAGATGAGAGGTGAAGAGCTGGAGGCGAGAATAGATCTGGATCCCCCATCCCCTGCTTTCAGTCTGAAGAAAAACATCACCCACCCTTTTCCTCCAGAGATGGTGCCTGACCTGCTGAATTAATCCAGCACTTTGTGTCTCTCTTTGGAGACCATTATACTGGTGTGATGTTTTCATTTATCAAACTGTACAATTCCTCCCCCTTCTGTCCTGAGGTAGACTGAGACTGACCCCACCCCCCTCTCCCCAAACTTTGCACATCCCCAATCCTTTCCACTAGCCATTTCATGTTTCATGTGTTATGTGTTTTTTTGTTTTTATGACTGTTGGCAGATCAATTTCCCTCCTGGGATAAATAAAGTTTATTGTATCGTATTGTGTCGGTCAGAAGGCTCAGAAATGGAAAGGAATCGAATGCAGGCTCACCGTGAAGTACTGAAGAAAACACAAAATAAAAACGTGAATAGAACCAAAAGATATGGACCTGGAACCAACAGAACTCAGAACTGCTATCAAACCGACAGAATGCAGAATTGATTAGTCAGCACCGAATTGGTGATGATCTCAGGTATTTATACCAAGTGATAGATTAGGGGAGCAGATTAAATGCTGGTATAACTCCTAATAGCTCAGGAGAGGAGTTTGGAAAGAGTCTCAAGTGTCTGGAGGCGTGGCCAGTGTGACAGTATCGTCTCTTATCATATCTATCAGTTTTGTGCTCATTCTGCATCTGTGTTTTCAACAAAGGACAAAGGACATTTATTGTCACATACACCAATTGGTGTAGTGAAATTGCCGTTTGCAGCACACAAATAAAATAAACACAACATTATAGAATTTAACCTTAAACATAAAAAACATCCCCCCCACTGCGGGATCAACGTTTCCCACTGTGAGGGAAGGCAGCAAAGTTCAGTCCACTTCCCCCATGTTCACCCGTGGTTGGGGCCTATTTGAGGTCTCTGCAGTCGCCGCTACGGCAGCCCAATGTTTCAGGCCCTCTTGCCGGGATGATGGAACTCCGGCGTCGGAAGAACACTCTCAGCGGCTTGGAGCTCCGAAACGGTCTCTTGTTTCTGGAGACCGTGGCTCCCGAAGTCCACAGGCCGCGCTGGGCGGAGCTCTAACACTGGCGATCTCGGCGAAAGATCCCAGGTTCCGCAGTGTTTAAAGTCAGCACCGCCGAGGCTGGAAGGCCCGCAACCACAGATCCACGATGTTGAAGTCGGCACTCAGGAGTTCCAACACGGCGACCCGGGTAAGGCATCGCCCCGCTTCGCGATGGTACCTCAGTGCTGCGCCACCGCTGAAGCTGCAGCTCGAAGCTCCGGCCAGTCTCCGGCAGGAAAGGCCACGCCAATCCAGTTGGAAGGCCACGAGGAGGGGGCGAAGATGCGGCTTGTAGGAAAGACGCATCCTCGACCGGGTAGGGACTGGAAAAAACGTTTTCCCCCTTTCCCCCCCCCCCCACCCCCCACATAAAAAGAATAAAAGGCCTCCATGACAAAACGTTTTAACAAACTAACAATAAAAAAAGGGTGAAAAACGAACAGGCGAGGCTGCCACACTCTATGGCGCAACCACTTTAACTTTAATTCAGAGTTTTGCTTTTTTTTAACACTATGCCTTAGGTTTTAAAAGGTACCTTTTTTATTTCATTAACTTCTGTTATCTCAATGAACTCGTTAAGTTCCATAACATTGCCAAATGTCCCATAATATCTAATACCCAAAGGTCTTAAATAGTGGGGAAAGATGGGGGACTGAATTTTGATTGCCCTGGTCACCCATTGTCACTTCCACATGCAGTAGGAGAGGAGTCAGCCGTTAACTCCCATGCTCTCGAGGATTGCTCAGTCATGTTTATTCGCTGATATGGTAACCGGAGCAGAGGTGACAAGTAAAAATATTGAAAACTTGTCAAAACCACACAGAGCTGGGAATTTCTGACAACCCTGTTTAGGTTGTTTGAGTAGATTTTACTGTCAATAAAATTGCCTTTTCCTGCCAATTGAATTTGAGTGGCTTGTGTATCGCTTAAAAATTCTGGTACGATTTATAAAAGAAAAATGTACATTTCATACAATTTTCCAGAAGAGGAGATACGAGGCGTTTCGGGAGAATGATGGCACTCTGTGTTCTGAATGACTCACCTCATATATTAACCAACAGCACAATGCATTAACTGTTGAATATTTATGCACACCATAACTTTATGGATCCTAATCATTTGCTAAAACTGGTAAATTCTGCCTTGTTAAATTGAAAGTCTAAAATAGCACCATTACTAATTAAGTATTAATTTATTTTCAAGTTGTCTCATTAGGCCAGATGACAGCATTTCCCACAAATCGATGCAGATGTGTAGATGCCCTTTAGGGCTTTTTGTTTCATATTTAACATTCCATCGTAAGCTTGCTGTCAATCCTCAATCATTAAATTGTGGATTAAAAGATGCAGAAGAAAAATCTCTCGCACTGCTAATTGGAGTTCAAGGGAACAATCTATTTCACTTGGACACCATTAGTTATTTCAAATCTTTCTTTAAAATCTGGCTAAGTTAAGCAGCACTATGCCTTACGTTAATTCCTCGTGAGTAGCCTTTACTGTGAGGAGTCTATTTGGAAGCCATTCAATCTCCATTACATTTTGAGTCAGAGAGTCATACAGCGTGGAAACAAGTCCTTCAGCCCAATTTGTCCACACCAACCAACTTTTTCCCCATCTACACTAGTCCCACCTGCCCGAGTTCGTCCCATTTCCCTCCAAACCTGTCCTATCTATGTACCTGTCTAATTATTTGCAATAGTTCCTGCCTCAATTACATCATCTGGCAGCTCGTTCCATATACCCACCGCCTTGTGTGTGAAAAAGTTAATCCCCCGATTTCTATTAAATCTTTACCCCTTCACCTTAAACCTATGTCCTCTGGTTGTTGATTCCCCTACTCTGGGCAAGAGACTTTGCCTCTACCCAATCTAATTCTCGCATGATTTTGTACACCTCTATAAGATCACCCCTCATCCTCCTGCGCTGCAAGGAATAGAGTCCCAGCCTGCTCAACATCTCTCAATAGCTCAGACCCTCGAATCCTGGCACACATCCTTGTGAATCTTCTCTGCACCCTTTCCAACTTGGCATTTTTCGTGTAACATGGTGCCCAGTACTGAACACAGTACTCGAAATGCAGCCATACCAATGTCTTATATAACTGCAACATGCCCTCCCAACTTCTATACTCAATCCTCTGCCTGATGAAGGTCAATGTGTCAAAAACATTTTTGACCACCTTATCTACCTGTGATGCCACCTTCAAGGAACTATGTACCTGCAATCGTTGATCCCTCTGCTCTACAACACTCCCCAGAGCACTACCGTTCAATGTGTAGGTCCTGCCCATGTTAGACTTTCCAAAATGCAACATAGAAAATAGATGCAGGAGTGGGCCATTCAGCCCTTCGGGCCTGCACCACCATTCAATATGATCATGGCTGATCATCCAACTCAGTATCCTGTACCTGCCTTCTCTCCATACCCCCTGATCCCTTTAGCCACAAGGGCCACATCTAACTCCCTCTTAAATATAGCCAATGAACTGGCCTCAACTACTTTCTATGGCAGAGAATTCCACAGATTCACCACTCTCTGTGTGGAAAAAGAAAATTCTCATCTCGGTCCTAAAAGACTTCCCGCGGCACATCCACTAGTTCTCCCTTATCCACTCTACTAGTTATATCCTCAAAAAATTCTATAAGATTCGTCAGACATGATTTACCTTTCATAAATCCATGCTGACTTTGTCCAATGATTTCACCACATTCCAAATGTGCTGCTATCCCATCTTTAATAACTGACTCTAGCATTTTCCCTACTACCATTGTTAGGCTAACTGGTCTGTAATTCCCTGTTTTCTCTCAACCTCCCTTTTTAAAAAGTGGGGTTACATTAGCTACCCTCCAATCCTCAGGAACTACTCCAGAATCTAAAGAGTTTTGAAAAATTATCACGAATGCATCACTATTTCTGGGGCTACTTCCTTAAGCACTCTGGGATGCAGCCTATCTGGCCCTGGCGATTTATCGGCCTTTAATTCATTCAATTTACCTAACACCACTTCCCAACTAACCTGGATTTCACTCAGCTCCTCCATCTAATTTTACCCCCGGTCCCCTGCTATTTCCGGCAAATTATTTATGTCTTCCTTAGTGAAGACAGAACCAAAGTAGTTATTCAATTGGTCTGCCATGTCCTTGTTCCCCATGATCAATTCACCTGTTTCTGACTGCAAGGGACCCATATTTGTTTTAACTAATCTTTTTCTCTTCACATATCTATAAAAGCTTTTGCAGTCAGTTTTTATGTTCCCTGCCAGTTTTCTTTCATAATCTATTTTCTCTTTCCTAATTAAGCCCTTTGTCCTCCTCTGCTGGACTCTGAATTTCCCCCAGTCCTCTGGTAGGCTGCTTTTTCTGGCTAATTTGTATGCTTCATCTTTTACATAGAAACATAGAAAATAGGTGCAGGAGTAGGCCATTCGGCCCTTCGAGCCTGCACCGTCATTCAATATGATCATGACTGATCATCCAACTCGGTATCCTGTACCTGCCTTCTCTCCATACCCCCTGATCCCTTTAGCCACAAGGGCCACATCTAACTCCCTCTTAAATATAGCCAATGAACTGTCCTCAACTACCTTCTGTGGCAGAGAATTCCACAGATTCACCACTCCGTGTGAAAAATGTTTTTCTCATCTTGGTCCTAAAAGACTTCCCCCTTATCCTTAAACTGTGACCCTTGTTCAGTCTTTTGTCTTGATACTATCCCTGATTTCCCTTATTATTCACGGATGCACTACCTTCCCTGATTTATTCTTTTGCCAAACTGGGATGAACAATTGTTGTAGTTCATCCATGCGGTCTTTAAATGCCATCCATTGCATATCCACCGTCAACCCTTTAAGAATCAATTGCCAGTCTATATTGGCCAATTCACATCTCATACCCTCAAAGTTACCTTTCATTAAGTTCAGAACCCTTGTTTCTGAATTAACTATGCCACTCTCCATCCTAATGAAGAACTCAACAATATTATGGTCACTCTTGCCCAAGGGGCCATGCACAACAAGATTGCTAACTAACCCTTCCTCATTACTCAATACCCAGTCTAGAATAGCCTGCTCTCTCGTTGGTTCATCAACATGTTGGTTTAGAAAACTATCCCACATACATTCCAAGAAATCCACTTCCTCGGCACCCCTGCTTATTTGATTCACCCAATCTATATGTAGATTGAAGTCACCCATTATAACTGTTTTGCCTTTGTTGCACGCATTTCTAATTTCCTGTTTGATGCCATCCTCAACTCCACTACTACTGTTAGGTGGCCTGTATACAACTCTCACTAGCATTTTCTGCCCCTTAGTGTTTCGCAGCTCTACCCATATCGATTCCACATTCTCCAAGCTAATGACCTTCCTTTCTATTGCATGAATCTCCTCTCTAACCAGCAACGCTACCCCACCTCCTTTTCCTTTCTGTCTATCCCTCCTCAATATTGAATATCCCTGGATGTTCAGCTCCCAGCCTTGGTCACCCTGGAGCCATGTCTCCGTGATCCCAACTATATCATATTCATTAATAACTATCTGCACATTCAACTCATCCACCTTATTACAAATGTTCCATGCATTGAGAAACAAAGCCTTCAGGCTTGTTTTTACAAAACTCTTACCCCTTATACAACTATGTTGTAAAGTGGCCATTTTTGATTTTTGCCCTGGATTTGTCTGCCTGCCACTTTTACTTTTCACCTTGCTACCTATTGCTTCTACCCTCATTTTACACCCCTCTGTCTCTCTGCTCATGCTCCCATCCCCCTGTCACATTAGTTTAATTCCTCCCCAACAGCACTAGTCTCCCCAACACTCCCCCAAGGACATTGGTTCCATTCCAGCCCAGGTGCAGACCATCCTGTTTGAACTGGTCCCACCTCCTCCAGAACTGGTTCCAACGCCCTTGAAATTTGAATCCCTCCCCCTTGCACCATTTTTCAAGCCACGTATTCATCTGAAATATCTTCTTATTTTTACTCAGACTAGCACGTGGCACTGGTAGTAATCCAGAGATTATTACCTTTGAGGTCCTACTTTTAAGTTTATCCCCTAGCTCCCTAAATTCACCTTGTAGGACCTCATCACGTTTTTTACCTATATCGTTGGTGCCAATGTGTACCACGACAATTGGCTGTTCACCCTCTCCCTCCAGAATGTTCTGCAGCCGCTCAGAGACATCCCTGACCCTTGCACCAGGGAGGCAACATACCATCCTGGAGTCTCGTTTGTGGCAGCAGAAACGCCTATCTATTGCCCTTACAATTTAATCCCCTATTACTATAGCCCTTGCACTCTTTTTCCTCCCCTCCTGTGCTGCAGAGCCACCCACGGTGCCATGAACTTGGCTGCTGCTGCCTTCCCCTGATGAGCCATCACCCCCAACAGTATCCCCAAAACAGAAAGGAAAGTATGGAAATGGGATGTTGAGTGTGACCAACTTACTGTACGTGCTATTCACCACTTTCTCAGCATCGTGGATATTCCAGTATGAATCCAACTGCAGCTCCAACCGTCCAATGCAGTCTGCCAGGAGCTGCAGCTGGACACACTTCCTGCACACGTAGTCACCAGGGACACTGACAATATCCCTGATCTCCCGCATGTTGAAGGATGAGCAATGCACGGGGCTGATCTCAACTGACATGGCTTACCCCCAAATTAAATCAACTCACTCCCACTATAAAAATCTTAATCCTTTAAACTGTACCTTTACTAAAAAGCATTGTACCCTCAACTCACTGAACCCTCAACTCACTGAACCATCAACTCACTGAACCCTCAACTCACTGAACCCTCAACTCACTGTACCCTCAACTCACTGTACCCTCAACTCACTGAACCGTTAACTAAAAAGTACCTTTACTAAAAAGCATTGTACCCTTAATTCACTGAACCCTTAACTCACTGAACCCTTAACTCACTGAACCCTTAACTCACTGAACCCTTAACTCACTGAACCCTTAACTCACTGAACCCTTAACTCACTGAATCCTTAACTCACTGAACCCGTAACTAAAAAGTACGAACGGAAAGCAGAAAACCAAACCTGGGGTTACTCCCAATCAGCTGCTTCCTGTAGTCCGCTTCCACCAATCAGCGGCTTCCTCCAGACTACTTCTTTTGAAGTGTGATGGAACATTGCAGAGTGGGCAACGCTGCACCAGCCGTTCCCACCGCTCCTGGGCCTCTGTGGAACAAAGCCCTGCGCTCGGTTTTTAAACTTACCGCCCGGACTCTGCACCAGCCGCTCCTGGGCCTCTCACACTTCTCTGTATAAAATCCCTCCATTACATTTGTTAGTAAACTCTTGTTTTCGAAGACATCAAGCTGCAACTGTTACCGCAATAGGTATTGGAAGTCTGATAAAGGGACCTGATCCAAATGTCACCTATCCACGTTCTCCAGGAATGCTGCCTGTCTCACTGAGTTACTCAAGTATTTTGTATCTATTTTTCTAACGGTGTTGTTTAATATCCTAATCAGCTCATCTTCAAACATTAGAACATTTTCATAGGTCAACTAAAACAGGAACAACTGCTGAGAAAATATGCCATGTGTTAACTGCAAATTAGTTTCAAACATGGATTAAGAAGCACAGCTTCCATCCAATTTATCATTATCAGCAACGATGTGTCAATATACGTCATAATCCAGGCTGACATATGTGAAGCATCAAGGGAGTGCCGTGGGTCTTTAAAGTGAAACATTAATCTAAGACCATGTCTTCCCTTTCAGTGTTGTAAAAGATCCTTTAATCAAATGATGGATGAAGCTTTGTCAGTTAAACTGTTGAAGATAAATCTGAGATAGGAGGAATAAGTGGTTCAAACTTACAGTTCAGGTATTGATCATCATGCAATCGATTCCCTTCTCCCCAACCAGGCAATTGGTAAGACTTGGCTGATGTCCCTACAATGGGATCTCTTCCTCTGAATTCAGAATCCAATCCTACATCCAAACCCTCCACGCACATGGTGACCATTTCCACCTCAGCTCCTCTCACATCTTCAATGCTCTGAACCAGGTCCTCCTTCAGTGAGGACCCTCTC
The DNA here is from genome assembly GCF_010909765.2 of Amblyraja radiata. NCBI lineage: Eukaryota > Metazoa > Chordata > Chondrichthyes > Rajiformes > Rajidae > Amblyraja > Amblyraja radiata. The sequence goes on along the minus strand of NC_045969.1, from coordinate 39,817,600 downwards.
GCCGCTTGGCTGTTTGTCGGACCCCCAAGGAAAGTCATTAGACTGATTCCTGGAAAGAAGAGGTGGTCTCGTGAGGAAAAGCTGATCAGGATGGGCCTACATTCATTGAAATACATTAGAATGAGAGGTCATGTTATACACCTCTAATGAAGATTGGCAGGGTAGATAAGTGGAGAGGATGTTTTTCTCACAGCAGAAGACAGAACGAGTGGGATTGTTTCAGATTAAGGAGTCACTCACTTAAGAGATGGAGGAACTTCCTGGCTCAGAGGCTTATGAATCTTTAGATTCATTTACACCAAAGGATCTTAGTTTAGTTTAGCCCGCGGAAACAGGCCCTCCGGTCCACCGAGCCCGCTCCGACCACTGATCATCTCCTACACTAACACTACCCTACACACTATGGACAATTTACAATTTACAGAAGCCAACTAACCTACAAACGTGTACATCTTTGGAATGTGTGAGGAAATTGGATATCCCGGAGAAAACCCACGTGGTCACAGGGAGAATGTTCAAACACCATACAGACGGCACCTGTAGTCAGGATTTGAACCCGGGTCTCTTGTGCTATAAAGGCAGCAACTCTGCCGTTGTGCCACCGTGCCGTCCAGGTCGTGGAAACCGAGTCACTGAATGTATTCAAGGCTGAGGTAAATTTATGGTGTGTCAAGACTATGGAATCAATCAGAAATGTGAGGCTAAAACTAAGATCACACGAGCCAAGATGTTACTGAAGGGAGGATTGGGGACACAGCATGCTGGATCACATGACCTGCTCCTGATCCTGCTTTTATGTTCATATATTCCTAGGCAAGGGGAAACAAAAGATACTGATGTAAGGAATACAATTTTGTTTTGTTTCTGGTTAAGTACTTTGAGTCTTTGACTTGAACCAATAGAGCCAGTAGCCCATTTCACACATGATCTGATTCCATTGAAGCTGACTTCAATAGACAAGATAATGGAGCATGATCTAAAAGGGATAGTCAATTTGCTACGAGTGCTTTTCACTTGATTGGAAAAAGCAATGTTATCTCCTTATGGCCCATGAAATTAAATATGATATAAGCAAACACGTGTCCAAAGTCAGTATTTAGGCTGTTATCGGGCAACTGAACTATCCTATCAACATCCAGAGAGCGGTCCTGAGCTATCATCTACCTGATTGGAGACCCTCGGACTATCTTGAATTGGACTTTACTGGACTTTATTCTGCACTAAACATTATTCCTTTCATCCTGCATCGGAACTCTGTGGTCTGCTTGATTGTCATCATTAATTGTCTTTCCGCTGACTGCTTTTCACTGCACCTTGGAACACTTGACACTAAGTAAGACAAAACTAAATTTCTTTGTCATCTTTCGAAGTTTTACTCACTGGAAAATTCAAACAATGTAGGTTCCTCTTTCCCAGTGTTGGTCCAGTAAATGTCTTCCACACCTTGCCTCAGGCCTGAACATACTTCCTGAAGTAAGGTGTCTAGAATTGGATTCACTTTAGCTGATTTATTAAGTTTTACTTTCTTTGCAATTTTATTACTTTTGAAATGTATACCTTTTATAATGCCAAGGCTCAGACATGCCTTCTATTTGAAAAAAAAAATCCCTCTCTATTCCACCTATCAATAACATGGCATGCACATGAACACGTCTGAAGAAGGGCCTTGACCCGAAACGTCACCTATTCCTTTTTTCCAGGGTCTGAAGGGTCTCGACATGAAACATCACCTATTCCTTTTCTCCAGAGATGTTGTCTGACCCGCTGAGTTATTCCAGCTTTTTGTATCTATCTTCGGTTTAAACCAGTATCTGTAGTTCCTTCCTACACTTGTAAATTTTACTCATTATCTTCAGTTAACAGAAAAGACAATATTGACTCAGTTAACCTGAATTAAATAGTGTAGAATTTTAATGTTAAGAAAGTAAGAAACACATGATACGTCCATGATTATTATGTGGAACGTGTAGGTGATGTTAATGGAAGAAAATGATTCTGTTAGTAAAGTACAATTCTTTAATCCTTGGATTCTCCTCTCAAATAAATCACTCAATTTGAATGTAATTTTAGGCTAAGTTTTGCTCAGAGCACAAAGCAATAGCATTTGCCATTTACATTTAAAATAGCATCTGCAGTTCCTTCGTACGCTGCTTTTTGTATACCCGGTACAACATATTAGGATAAGGTTTGCCTCCAAACCTGGCTATTTTGTATTTTTGCTTGTATTGGATAATTACTGCCACCTGTACCAATGTACAGTAAAAAGCTTTTGATTGTTTAATATCCAATTAAATCAGATCACACTATAAATGAGCACATTCAAGCCATGCATGAGTAAAACAGAGAAAGGAGAGAAGAGAAAAATACCAGAGAATGCAATATGGTAGTGTCACAGTCCCAGAGAAAAAGTGTGACCTCCGCAATGAGGTAGGTTGAAAGATCGGGATTATTCCTTAGCTTACTGGAGGACTGTTCAGCAGTCTGATAACAGAGAGGAAGAAGCTGTTCCTGAGTGTGGTGATACGTGCTTTCAAGCTTTGGTATCTTCTGCCCAACGAGAGATTGCAAATGCCAGGCATGTCACATGCAGACATTTGTCATGAACTTTAAGTTCACTTGCATTATAAGTGCTGCTTTTCCCTTACAACCGTAGCATACAATGTGGTTATATAATTACTTCCATGTTATTTGGGCGAAAATTACATATATGAAACATTTGACTTTATTGGGCAATTGCTAAATTTTAGTTGGCACACATCAAAGGCATAGCGAACTATGAGGCAGAAATGGACTTTGAGATACATGGGCAGGCTGCTGGAATGGACGGATGAATGACATGAAATTTAATGCTGAAGAACAGGAAAAAACAATATTAACTGGATGACGCAACTCTAAATGAGGTACAATAACAGTGATTTGGTGCTGTATGCTCATAGTTTGTTGAAAGGGCAGGTTGGGAAAGTGTCACAACAATAGGGAATCCTTAGCTTTAGACAATAGACAATATGTGCAGGAGTAGGCCATTCGGCCCTTCAAGCCAGCACCGCCATTCAATGTGATCATGGCTGATCATCCATAATCAGTACCCCGTTCCTGCCTTCTCCCCATATCCCCTGACTCCGCTATCTTCAAGACCCCTATCTAGCTCTCTCTTGAAAGTATCCAGAGAACCGGCCTCCACCGCCCTCTGAGGCAGAAAATTCCACAGACTTACAACTCTGTGTGAAAAAGTGGTTCCTAATCTCCGTATTAAATGGCCTACCCCTTATTCTTAAACTGTGGCCCTTGGTTCTGAATTTATAAATTGAAGCAGAGTAAAGAAGCCAGGAAGACTCGAAGAACCTTTTTATCTGGCCACAACTATTACATTCTGCTCAACACTTCACATTAGAAAACATGTTAAGGCTCTGAAGCGAGGCGGAAGAAATTGACCAAAATGATTCCTGGGAAGGTGAATTGAAAAAAGTATTTTTAAGTAAGAGAGTACTCGTGAAAAATGACGCCTCAAGCAAGGTAGTTTCATATTTTATTGATCAGATTGAATTGTTTCAAGCTGATTGAAATACATTGTCTCTGCTGCTGCCTAGTTATGCTCCATTGTATAGATCATGAAATAATCAATTGTTGTAAGGACTTTAAAAGTACCTCAGCTTGCGTACTAGGAGTTATCTCTCATTGTTGGTGATTGTGGGACTCACCGGTTTGAAATGTTAACTTTGCAGAGAATCTTTCTACCCACTGAAGGTCAAAGTAAAGAATTATGTTGGAAATGCATAGGCACTGAATAAAATAAGGCACCATGACTATTCTATAAAGAGAGATAGGTCTCAGAGCCCACTGTATATTTACTAATCTGGTAGATCCTGAAAAGGCCAAAGATGTTATATTTGGAAAAATACTTTAAGGGTTATTTCAATCCACAGCTATTTGAAATGACAGACTTACAAATCTGCAGCGGGAGTCAAATAGCAGGTGAAACAGTCAGCTCCATGTTGTGCAGTGGAAACATTTATCCAAACATTGTAACTTTGATGAATTCTGCAGCGGTGCTTTGTGAGTTTGATTTATGTAGGGCTTAAATGACAAACAGAGCCAGTCCAAATCGTTAAGCATACTGAGGAGTTTTACATTTGACCTGGTTTGCAGAGTTGCAACTTCAATGGAAATGGTGGGGAAAATGCCAAAGAATTTCATCCTTCACCAATTACAACTATGATTGTGGATTAAAGTCAGCTGCAGCAGCTAAAACTCCATACTTGCTGCAAGGTCAGCACAGTGCAAGTGACAAAGAAAAAAACATATAGAAACTGCACGTAAACACTAGATCAGTGTCACTCATGTTATGAGTCATACTGTAGCTCCGCCCACATGTTTAATAGAAAGCCCTTTTCCCTTTCTTCCCCAGTCTTGAGCCAAGTGTTAAGATGACCTTACCTCTGCTGTATTGCTAATAAGAGTCTTTGAACCGTAATCACTGTTCATGAGTTAAGTCATTAGAACAATAGGTTCCAACAACATGGTGTCAGAAGTGAGATGCGAACCCATGCCTCCAATCGGAGACCAGAATAGTTTGTCCAGCAACGCGGATATTATCCACTACAATGGAGCAAATGTTTGCAGGTTACCCATGCTCCATTGTAGTGGATGATACCCTCGTTGTTGGATGAACTATTGAAGAATACGATGCTAATCTGACAAAGATCCTGGACCGCGCCAATGCCATCAACCTCGTTAAACCCTCAAAATTGCAAATTCAGGGTAGGTGAGGTGAAATATGTAGGCCATGTGTTCACTAAGGATGGCCTAAACACTGATCCGGCAAAAACCAGTGCCATCAATGAGCTCTCAGCACCCACAGACATGCTCAGTCTGCAGAGAATCCTTGGCATGATTAACTACCTGAGCAAATTTATTCCGAACTTCAGTGAAATATCAGCCCCACTGCGCCAGCTTACCCACAAGGCACGAACAACAGCAGAGGGCGTTCGACACTCTTAAGCAGCAGATGTTGTGCTCCTACTCTCCCTTATTTTGATCCTAAGCGACCGGTCACACTGACTTGTGACGCTTCACAACATGGACTTGGCGCAGTAGGTCTTCAAAATGACGGTAGCGGCAACAAGCCTGTCACCTATGCCTCGCGCACCATGACTGACACAGAACAACGCTACGCCCAAATTGGAAAGGAGCTGCTAGCGGTCATTTTTCCCTGCAAGAAATTTGACGACTTTATCTTCGGACATAAGATCACAATTGAAACTGACCACCAACCTCTGGTCAGCATCTTTAACAAACCGATTCATGCCTCTCCAGGACGCTTGAAGCGGATGTTGCTGCAACTTCAAAAATATGACATTGTTCTTGGTTCTTGGTTCTTGGTTCCTCCAAACTATTCCAACTGGAATTTAAACTGGAGGTGGTGAAGGGAGGGATTAAGCCAGAAAGGGTATAAAGAACACACTATAGAATTTAACATAAAACATCCCCACACAGCAGAATCAAAGTTTCCCACTGTGTGGGAAGGCACCAAAGTCAGTCTCTTCCTCCACTGTTCCTCATGGTCAAGGCCTCCCCAAGCCCTCCACAGTTGCAGCTACAGGCGGCCCGCTGTCCAGGACCGCTCGCCGGGGTGATACAAGTCCGATGTCGGGGCTGCGGGAAGTCCTCAGCGGCGTGGACACCAGAGTCGGCCCCCTCCTACCGGAGTCTGCGGCTTCCAAAGTCCACAGGCCGGGCCGGGTGGAGACTGCTGCTGGAGACCCTCTGCAAGGCGCCCCAGGACTCCACAATGTTGTTCAGCGCCACCCGCGTTGGAAGCTCTCCGCACCAGAGCTCCACGATGTTGGAGCAGCGGCCCAACGCTCCAGAGTCCCAAACGGCGACCCAGGTAGGCATCGCCCGCTCCGCGGTGACTCCAGCGCTGCGCCGCCGCTGTAGCAGCCTTGGTCCGGTTCCCGGTCCCCGGCAGGAAAGGCCGCTCCGATCAAGCTGGTAGGCCGCGAGGTGGGGGACGAGGACGCGACTCGGAGAAATAGTCGCGTCCCCGCCAGGAAGAGACTGGGAAACGGTTTTCCCCCTTACCCTGTCCCCCTCCCCCACATAGAAAAGTTAAAGTTTCCCCCAACACAAAACTTTAGACTAACTAAAAATAAAAAAAAGATTGAAATAAGACTGGCTGAAGGCAGAGGCTGCTGCAGTGCAGCGCCCCCTCTCTCCAACAAACATGGTAAGGATATGCACCTGGCTGACACTCTCTCGTGCACCCTGAAAGACCTGCGAGGGTCCGCCCTCACTGGATGACGACTTTATCATAATGACTGTGTCTTTTATTCCCTCGTCTTGTGTGGAGGACCTGGTTGCCCACACTGCTGCTGACAGTACCTTAGGGTCGCTTGCCTCCGTCATTAAGCATGGCTGGCCAGACAAGCACTGCAATGTACCACTGCCTGTTCGGCCCTTCTTTGCCTTCCGCGCAGAACTAGTACTGCAGGATGGCATTATTGTAAAAGGCCACAAGGCTGTAGTCCGTGCTTCGTTGCACAGCAAGTATTTTAAAGCTGTCCATGCAGGGCACCCAGGTGCAGAAGCCACTGTCTTACGAGCAACAAAACATGTTTTACTGGCCTGGTATGGCTGAATACATCCTCGATAATGTGACATCCTGTGCAGTGTGTAACGGCTTGGCACCTCATCAACAAAAGCAACCACTTCTCTCACACCCGCAAAAGCAACCACTTCTCTCACATACAAGCAGACCGCTGCCACCATTAACCGAGGGGCAGGTGGTTCGTTTGCAAACTGACAAAAGTCATGACCTTATCGGTGTAATTTCAGGAACTGCCTCTGAGCCATGTTCATATTTGGTCAGTGTTGATGGTGGCACCTAATAAAACGTAACAGACAACATATCCTGCCTGTGAATGAGCCAGCTCCACCTCCATATTATCCAGACCGTACAAGTGTACTTCCATCCACGTCCAGCGGCATCGGTCCACCTGTACCAGCACAACAAACCACTTCTGAAATGGCTGCTCTGCCAATGGCGACACCTCCTGCGCCTGTGCCAAAGTCCCCTGTTTCATCACCGGGAATGCTGTTTCAATCTCCGCCACCAGTCATGCCACCGACTCTGTCCCCGGTGGCGAAGAACGGAGATAGTTTATATCGCACACGTGCTGGTCGTGTTTGCAAGCCCACCTTGAAGTACCCGGGCTATGTTTGACTTTCCTCCAGCTTATTATCAATTGCTATGCATGCCTTATTTAGTCAATGGTTTTGTACTGACATTTAATTCTTTAAGAGGCAGGATGTAGATTAGTGTCACTCATGTTATGAGTCATAATGTAGCTCCGCCCACAGGTTTAATAGAAACCTGTTTTCCCTTTCTTCCCCAGTCTTGAGCCATGTGTTAAGATTAAATATTGCTCTGCTGTTTTGCTGATAAAAGTCTTTGAACCTTAATCACTGTTCGTGAGTTAAGTCATTAGAACAACTGGTTCCAACAACAAACACTAACCAAGAACAACAACAACAGCAGTTTAGTTTAGTTTAGTTTATCTCTGGAATTCTCTGCCACAGAAGGTAGTTGAGGTCAGTTCATTGGCTATATTTAAGAGGGAGTTAGATGTGGCCCTTGTGGCTAAAGGGATCAGGGGGTATGGAGAGAAGGCAGGTACGGGATACTGAGTTGGATGATCAGCCATGATCATATTGAATGGCGGTGCAGGCTCGAAGGGCCGAATGGCCTACTCCTGCACCTATTTTCTATGTTTCTATGAGATACAGCGCAGAAACAGGTCCTTTGGCTCACCGGATCTGTGCCGATCAGCGATCCCTGCATATTAACACTATCCTACACACACTAGGACAATTTACACTAATTTCAAGCCAATTTATTTACATACCTGTCCGTCTTTGTAGTGTGGAAGGAAACCGATGATCTCTGAGAAAACCCACGAGGTCACGGGGAGAATGTACAAACTCCACACAGACAGCACGTCGGGATCGAACCCGGGTCTCCGGTGCCCTAAGGCAGCAACTCTACCGCTGCGCCACTGTGCCGCCCAATGCAAACTTTTGGCAGAAGGGAAGTTTGTCCAACAAGCAATGTTTAAGAAACATTTAGATAGGTGCCTGGATAGGATAGTTTTAGAGGGATATGGTCAATGGTTTAGAGGGATATGGGTCAATGGGACTAGTGTAGACGGGGCATGTTGGTCAGTGTCGGTGTGAGAAGTTAAGTGACTCTAAAGTTTCCAAATCCACGATAAACAAGACCCTGCAACGCATAGACTACCTTATGTCTAATCAAGATAATTTACATATTGACTCTCCCAAGCAGGGAAAGACAATCTTTGTATTTTACAAGAGCTTCTATAATGACTGCATCATCACAATATTGGTATCAACAGACAATAGACAATAGGTGCAGGAGTAGGCCACTCGGCCCCTCGAGCCAGCACCGCCATTCAATGTGATCATGGCAGATCATGCACAACCACAATTCCTGCCTTCTCCCCATATCCCTTGACTCCGCTATAATTAAGAGCTCTGTCTAGCTCTCTCTTGAAAGCATCCAGACAACCAGCCTCCCTGCCCTCTGAGGCAGAAAATTCCACAGATTCACAACGCTCTGTGGGAAAAAGTTTTTCCTCATCTCCGTTCTAAATGGCCTACGCCTTATTCTTAAACTGTTGCCCCTGGTTTCTATAAGATCCCCTCTTATCCTTCTAAATTCCAGTGAATATAACGGAACCAAGGGATATACGAGGAGAAAGCGGGAACGGGGTACTGATTTTGGATGATCAGCCATGATCGTATTGAATGTCGGTGCTGGCTCGAAGGGCCGAAAGGTCTACTCCTGCACCTATTTTCTATGTTTCAATGTTTCTATCTAAAATTTGGTGTCCATGAAACTTAAATAAAGAAAATGTCCAACCAGAAGTTGATTTCCTGAGCCTGAAGGTGCATGCAAATGGTTTGCAATCCATCAAGGATAAAGCTGAAGGTATTGTGAAAGCAAGGCAATCGGAAAATGTGGTGGAACTCTGATTTTCTGCTGGTAGAGTTTAATATTGAAGGAGATTTGGGGATTTTGCAATGATACTTACATTGCTGCATTAGTTGTTGAAAAAAATTAAATATGAAGGTGGAGGTGAGGATCAGAGAGTATATGACTAATGCAAAAAGAGTGTAAGCAGCAGGTCCTTATTGGTACATATGACATAAGTAGCACATTATCATCATCTGTAGCTCTTGACTATATAGTGGGAAGACACAAAATGCTGGCATAACTCAACGGTTCAGGCAGCATCTCTGGAGAAAAGGAATATGTGACATTTCGGATCGAGAACCTTCTTCAGGGTACAAGTTGTTGTCAGTCATGCATGGATGAAGCTGGATGCAGCTGGAGAGTTTCACACCTTGAGAACTGGAATGGAATCACATCTCACACCTTGAGTAACTCGAATGGAATTATTTACAGATACACAAAGAAGCACTGACCACCATTTTAAGCTATTGGTGTTTTATCATTTTTTGGGGTGACTTCTTTCGTTTTAGTGATGGATCATCAACCTGTTTAACTATTCCAGGTTATCATTCACAACTACAATCTTGGCAGCTTCTAGATTATATTACACCACTGAACATCCATCTTCTACACAGACACAGCTATAAGTGCTTTATCCAGAGAAAAAATGGTGTCAAGTACAGGCAATGGGCCTTGATTCAAATGCTTTGTGTGGAGCAACAGTGCAATTGATTCACTAATTTCTCATCACAATCCTGCCCCCAATGGTGCGGCCACTAGATCTGTGAACATTCTTAAGGGTGGCACAGACACACAGCTGTAGTGCCACTGCCTCACAGCAAAAGAACCACAGGTTCAATCCTGACCTTGAGTGCTGAATTCACACATTTTCCCTGTTAGCACATGGTTTTCCTTTGCATGCTCCTGTTTCCGCCCACATCCCATGTGCGTGTGCGTTGAAAGATTAATTAGCTACCAGGAATTGTCTCTAGGTGAGTAGTAGAATCTAAGGGAGTTAATCAGGATGTAGTGAGAATGGGATTGATGTAGAATTAGCATGAATTGGTGGTTGAGGGTCGGTATGAAAGCTGAAGGGGCCATTTCCAGGCTGTGCGTCTCTATGGCGCTGTGAAACCTTCAAGAGACAGGTTTTCCAAACTTGCTCAAGTTTAACAATGGATCATCATCTTTGCTAACTTCTTGCTCAAATATTGTATAGCTCATTCATATACATAGGATTCACCCTAGCAAAGATTCTGTAGAATCACAGGCATCAAATGCAGAGTTTATTACAGCCTCGGTTGGAGGAGAAAATAGTGACAATATTTGAAATGAAAGTAAAATTGTGATTTGATCATAACAACCCATTGGGAAGAGACAAAGAAAAGCGATTCAGACAAGGTGAGAGAGTGAGAGTGTTAGAGCTGAAGAATAGTGTGGCATACTGGGATAACTGTGCGACAATTCTAGTCTGCAGTACTGAACCACATCTTGTGCAAAATAGAAAAGTCTGAGTGTCCATGTTGACCAAATCATTGCAATGTGGGATTCAGGTCAGGTTGGGGGGAGTTTCCCCCCCCGCCACGGGTACCATGTAATCCCGTGCTACCTGCTCCATGGTCGGATAGTCGACGGCTAAACCATCTTCCCCACCTGTATGGATTTACCAAAACAAGACAAATATCAACAGCAAACTGAGTCTTGCAGGTTGCCACCTACTTGTCAAATCAAGTAATATTTACAGTGCCAGCTACCCCAAACAGTTGACAATGTCTACGTATCTGAGCAGACCAAGTCAAACCTGTACTTTAAACTTTAGAGATATAACATGGAAACAGGCCCTTCGGCCCACCTGGTCAGTGCCGACCAACATTCCCTCCCATGAACTAGCACCACACTACATACCAAGGACAACTTGCAATTTTACCGAAGCCAAATAACCTACAAACCTGTAAGTCTTTGGAGTGCGGGATGAAACCAGAGCACCCGGAGAATGTCTAAGTGGTTACGGGGAGAATGTACCCATAGTCAGGATTGAACCCGGGTCTCCGGCACTGCAAGGCAGCAACTCTATCGCTGCGCCACCGTGCCTTAAAAAAATGTAATCAATGACCGCCTGCCCACGTGATGCTACTGCGCTTCTTCCAGTACCATATCCAGGGCACAGGGCTTGATTCCTGGCAACAAGCACAAAGGCTATCTACCCCTGCTGCTTTCTGGCCACATGCCTGGAAGGCCTCCAGGCCCCTGTGGAGACAGAACATCTCGTCTGGCTTCCATCTATTCCACTAAGGCCTACAGCAGTGTCCAAACACATGGAGCCAGCTCACTGATAATTATATGGCATAATTCTTCAACATTCCTGCTCAATTCTTGGCACCTGCTCTAATAACAATACAATTCCCTCCTTACGATACAAAGGACAGCTTTAATTAGTAGCAAAAGCTGGCAAACTGCTAATGGGTCAATCACGCATCACAATCTCTGCTCCAGTTTCCATGGGTTATTGAGTTTAGTCCCTGTTGTCAACCTTGTTGCACCTTGGGTAGTTTCAATTTGACATTCATATGACCCTGTACATAAATACAACTGCAGAGATTGTTGTGCAGAGTTTTTTGACAATTTGTTTTTGTTTTTCTTTCACCCTAAAAGCTTTTGGTCCATTGCTTTATTTTATAAGATAATACCTGCACTTGATAGTTGTTCCACACATCTTTCACTGATCCTATCTGGTGATTGTGCAGTGATCAACCTAAGCCTTTTAACTTATTTTATAAGGAATAAGAAAAAGAACTGTCAATTAAGTACAACTTTTTATAGTGCCACTGCTCAGTTATTTGATTTTGAACTGATCAGCACATTTTACAGTCCATGACATTACCTGAACTCTCCACTGATTCCATTTAAATCTTTCAACATGCCATTGATTTTGCTGCCATTCATGGTTTTATTGAATTGATGTAACCGGAGTATGAGACAAAGCTTAGCTTTAGGCTGAATGGTGGGTATCATCTCTCAGGTCAACATCCTCTACAATGAGACTCTAATTACTCTCACTCTTCAGACATTAAACTTTAGAGATACAGAGCGGAAACAGGCCCTTCGTCTCACCGAGTCCAGCGGACCAGCGATCACCCAGTACACTGGCACTGTCCTACACACACACACTAGGTATAATTTACAATCCCCAGAAGCCAATTTATCTACAAACCTGTACATGTAGGGGGAAACCAGAGCACTCGGAGAAATACCCACGTGGTCACAGGGTTACCAACTCCGTACAGGCAGCACCCGTAGTCAGGATCGAACCCGGGCCTCTGGTGCTCTGTGGCACCAACTCTACTGCTGCACACTGTGGCGCCCCAGTCGACTACATTGCGCTGACCACATTGCTGCAAGGCATCGCCAGACATCTAAATCAGATGCTCTATTTTGAGCTCTGACATGGAGGATGATTGCCAAGCAGAAGGAGAAAAAGATTCAAGGGTGTGGTTGCTTGAAGAAGGGCAAAATTCCCACCGACTCCTGGGAACCACTAAATGGACAAGGATCATTTGGGATGGTATTGTGAACCTCCAGCCATGCATCAGGACCACTTCCAAGCAAAGAATGCCATCTTACCGATCTGCCCGATCTATCAGCCATCTCCATCCACATGCATTGAAGACCTGATGGTTCCCACATTGGCCTCATTTGCCAGCTCTGAACCCATCAAGCCTAAATGGAAGCAAGACATGCCGAATCCTTCGACTCAAACCCTAGTTAATCCCCAAATCATGCTTAAGCTATGGAAATATTTTGATGGTTTAGTTTAGTTTAGTTCTATTAAGTTTAGTTTAGTTTAACGATACAACACAGCAACAGGTCACTTGGCCCAGCGTGTTTGCGCCGACCAGCAATCCCCGTACACTAGCATTATCCTACACATTTGGGACAACTCACAATCTTTACCAAAGCCAATTAGCCTACCAATCGGCACGTCTTTGGAGTGTGGGAGGAAACTGGAGCACCCGAGGAAAACCCACATGAAAACGTACAAACGTACACATAGCACCCGTAGTCAGAATCAAACTCGCATCTTGGGTGCTGTAAAGCAACATCTCTACCGCTGCTCCACCGTGCCGCCCACTAGCAATGTCATTACTAATATACAGCGTCATTGTAGCTTGGCGCCCTCACAATGCCCTGATTATTGACGTAACATGTCTAATTTATTTACAAAACTGTTCCCCAATACCACTTTTTTCCTGGAGAAATTTCCTTGCTCACATGGTGACACGTTGTGATAGTCTGTTTCTACTGGTCTTTTCACTGAGTGAATTGATTTTGGTTGCTGTAAAATGGACTTCTTATATAAATCATACCAACTGATAAAGATTAACAATAAATGTTATTAATGTGAATGTATTAAAACACAAAAATACATTCCAGTTCGATGTTTTTCTTCAACTAGCTCGATGTTTACGGTTCTCTATCACTATCTGTAACTACCCTTCTTTATGCACAATGGTTTCATTCTTTGGTGAACTGATTTACTAAATGGCTGAGAACATATATTAAGACCTGCACACTGTACACGAGTGGATTTACATTGAAGGGAAAATGCTTTATGGTTATGCTCATAACTCAGTCAATATTTTCAGTGAGCCATGCAGGAGGATGATAATGATGTCCAGTCTGTGGTTAATTAGTCCATCTCAGCCAACATGTTCTTTTTCATTAATATGGACACTGTTATATTTCAATGCCTCGAAAAGGGATGTGCAATCCACTTGTGAATTGTGCCAAGTGTTATTTATTAAAAGCAGATCTGTATGGATTTTTGGTAAAGCTGTAAGACCCCATTTGTCATAAAGGCTCATATATCAATACTGCCAGTATGATTAAGATAACTGATAACAACGGAAAGTTGTAAATACTTCCCCAAAATATGCTAACTCTATTTCTTAGGCGGAGTGGAGCGAAAATAGTGAAAGTAAAATATATTGCCATGTAATTGTAAATGGAGATATTAGCACCTGCATCGAAATGTTTTAATTCATCCATTCTACACAGTCCCTCAAAGCGCCAGAGACCCGGATTCGATCCTGACTGCAGGTGCCGTCTATAAGGAGTTTATACGTTCTCCCCGTGATTACGTGGGTTTTCTCCGGGTGCTCTGGTTTCCTCCTGCAGTCCAAAGACGTGCAGGTTTGTAGGTGAATTGGATTCTGTAAATTGTCCCTAGTGTGTAGGATAGAACTAGTGTATGGGTGATTGCTGGTCGGCACAAACTCGGTGGGCCGAAGGGCCTGTTTCTACGCCCTAAACTAAAATTAAAATTAAAGAAGCTAAGCTGGCTCTCGCCAATTTAGTATTTGGGTGGCCTGGCCTGGCCTGCGGGTGTCAGGTAGAGTTTTTCTGGAGAGATCTGAATGAGTATCCTTTGTGATGCAAAACATGTTGCAGCATCCGATGTTCCCCAGTGATGGCAGGAGCCTTAGGGATGACTTTGAAGTGCAAATGGAGAGAGGAAAAATGTAAAATGGAAGAGGACACAATCTCCATGACAGGTTAAAGCGTGGCAAGAATGTGATCTACTCGTTACATGTCTTGTGCCTCAGCCTTGAACCCAGATAAATCCTACAATGGGAGCTGCACTGCATTGTGCCCTGGACTGTGGTGAACCTGGTTCATTGCTCACGTTCATCTCTCACAGAATGACCACGGCTGCACTGATATAATGGGGCAAAAGGCTTCCAATACCCTCTCATTCTCACTGCTGCGTTGGGGTTGTCTGTAGATCCACCATTAAGGACCACACAGGCAAGCCTTCAAGCAACGGGTTGACGGCACAGAGGCGTAGCGGTAACACTGCTGCCTCACAGTGCCAGAGACCCAGGTTCGATCCTGACCATGGATGCTATCTCTACAGAGTTTGAACGTTCTCCCCATGACCATGTGGATTTTCTCTAGGTGCTCCGATTTATTCCCACATTTCAAAGATGTACAGGTTTGTAGGTTAATTGACTTCTGTAAACTGCCGCTGGTGTGTGGGTTGGAACTAGTGTAAGGGCAATCGTTGTTCAGCGTGGACACGGTGGGTCGAAGGAACTGTTTCCATACTGTGTCTAAAACTAAAACTATAAACTGAAACAATTATTCTGCTGCCTAGGATGAGGCCTCGAGCCAACAACTGGGCAATTAACAAGATTTATGCTGGTACCTTGCAAGGCACTGCAAAAGAGTCAATCTATACCATCACTCAAGAGAAAAGTAGCTAGAGTTGAACAGCAAAGATAATGCAGAGAAGACTGAGGAGGTAGCTTCATGTAATACAATGCCAGTAACTTTATCCAGACTCTTACCCATCATAAAACTGTCCCTGCCTCTGATCATTACATGTGTAAGAAGGAACTGCAGATGCTGGTTTAAAATGAAGATAGGCACAAAAAGCTGGAGTAACTCAGCGGGACAGGCAGCATCTCTGTAAGAAGGAATGGGTGACGTTTCGGGTCGAGACCCTTCTTCATCATTACATGATGATTTTATTTTGGAAATACTGGTCCACCACCGATTGTCTGGCACTGGTGGTCTGCCCCCTCCCCTCCCCCTTTAATCCAGACAAATTCCTCCTGGAAGTCCCCCCCGAAAATGTGGCGCCTCGGCCGGGGGAGACAGCCGATCTTGACCAAATCGGGACTTCCACACCGATCGGCTCTGGAGCTCCGGCCCGGCCAAAGCCGGTAGATCCGCTCCCACATCCAACGTCCAGTGCCGACTTTGCTCGTCATTCTCTGGAAATAACATGAGTTGCTTGCCTTCCTCCAGTGCTATACTATCACCTCCTACAACAAAGAGGGAAGTATTTCAGTGAACCAGAAAAGTCATTGGATAATGAGACGGGCGTGACTGAATAGCTGCTAGTATATGTGTGTGTGACCTGTAACTGCAAGGACTGCAATTATAGAGCCTATCATTGAAGCAATACAAAACAATTGGAGAAGCTGGTAAGTATGTTTGGGGCAGCACGGTGGCACAGCGGTAGAGTTGCTGCTTTACAGCACCAGAGCAACACTTATGGAGATTGCACTATAGGTTCCCCCCCGTGACCTCGTGGGTTTACCCCAGCTTCTCAGGTTTCCTCCCAGACTCCAAAGATTTATAGGTTTGCAGGTTTATTGGCTTCGCTAAAATTGTAAATTGTTTGTCAGGATAGTGTTACTGTACGTGGATCGTTGGTCGGTGCGGACTTGGTGGGCCGAAGGGCCTGTTCGCATGCTGTTTCTCTCAACTAAACTAAACTAAACTAAAATGTGCTGGTGTGGTGTGGTGACTTGTGCAGTGGACATGGCCACTGATGCAGTTGGGAGGATGCACTTGAGGTCAAATCTCACCTTGACAATTTAATTGGAATCATTAAACATCCTGAACTGCATTCACATTCCTTCAAACATGAACGGCTTTGGCTCAATTGCTATGTGTTCTCACTGCCTCCTGGGCGGAGGTCCAATAAAGTTCCTGTCTCCGGATACAAGATGTCTCTGCTCGCTTGCACTAAGAACTCCACTGTTAACATAAGATCTTATGATGTCCTCTCTCACACTTCCAGCCATTGCGCAAGGAATCACAGCACGGATTTAGTTTTTTAAATGATACCCACAATTTTCGAGGTATCTCCTCTTTTAATTGTATAGATAACACCGATGTAGTGTTTTGAGTTTACAGTGGAGATACAGCGTGGAAACATGTCCTTCATTCCCCCGAGTCCACGCCAACCAGCGATCCCCGTACACAAGCACTACCCTTCACACTAAGGATGATTCACAATCTTTACCAAAGCCAATTAACTTGCATGTCTTTGGAGTGTAAGAGGAAACCGGGGACCTAGTGAAAACCCACGCGATCACGGTGAGAACGTACCAACTCCGTACAGACAGCACCCTTAGTCAGGATTGAACCCGGGTCTCTGGCACGATAAGACGGCAACTGTACTGCAACTCTACCGCTGCACCGACATGCTGACCAGTCGTGTTAGCAATGCTTTTGTTGATGTCTGCAACCAAGCAGCAACACTTTTAGTTTTCTGCAGCATAGCAGCAGGTAGCAGAAATGCAGCACTTTGCCTGCAACAGAGATGATGGTTGCAGATTAATCATCCATCACAGTCTTCACATCCATTTTTAGGGTCTGACCAATTGGATTCTCATAGGCTTTAAACTTTTTTTCCTTTTAATGCTTCATTAACATTGAGAGAGGAGAAAAATGCTCGTGACGGCAGGGAACAGAAAATATTCTTAAACCAGCATATTTTACCTTCATTCTGCACTCAGTGCATTTAAATTGGAAGGATCAACAGATATTATTTTGACAGAATTGTTGATACATAGTCATCACAACTCTTCGGCATTTACATGTCTGTGACAAGGTCTGCATGTAAGAATGCATCACACTGTGCACTAAAAAGCACAAAGAATATTTTCAGTTACTTTAGTTAAAGTAGGGCGGCTCAGTGTCGCAGCGGTAGAGTTGCTGCCTTACATCGCCAGAGACACTGGTTCATTCCTGACAAAGGGTGCTGCCTGTACGGAGTTTGTACGTTCTCCCTGTGACCGTGTGGGTTTCCCCCTGGATTCTCCGGTTTCTTCCCACATCCTAAAGGTGTGCAGGTTTGTAGATTGTAAAATTGTAAATTGTCCCTAGTGTATAGGATGATGTTTAATGTACAGGGATCGCTGGTCGACATCGCTGGTCGAGGGACCTGTTTCTGCACTGCATCTCTAAAGTCTAAAGTTATTCTGCTACTTCTTAGGCCCTGTGCTTTAATTATGGAAGGAAAAGTCATTTTGCATGTGATCTTGATTCTCATCTATAATTTTCTAAAGGCTACACTCATGTCTGACCTTTCTTTATGGCCACCAGAAGTAAAAAGCACTTCCTGCTTCCTCATAAATCATCTTTATAATAATCAATGAGGCATTGTAGCAATCGATGGCTACATTGATAGCATATTAGGATAGACTCTGGGTTTATCTTACAGCTGTAAAATTGAATTGAAGAAAGTAATAAAGCTAGTTCAGTGCTCACTTTCTGGTCATATAAGGTTAATCTTTCGTAATAAAATTATATGAGGCTGATATTTTGTCTAATGGTAAATCTCAGTTCCAAATGGTTAAGAATGAGTATAAATCTTCATAGAACATTAAAGAGAAAAAATTAACTCTCCAGAGGCTACCACTGAAATCAAGCCTGCTTGTCCAGGAGGCGAATTGAAACCATTTTAGTGCTTCCCTTTACATAAATGGAGGAAGTGAGATGTTCACATCCAATGGAAAATATCACTCAACCAGGTTTAGTTTAGTTTAGATTAGTCTAGAAATACAGCATGGAAACAGGTGCTTCCACCCATCGAGTTCACAATTCCGATACACTAGCACTATCTTACACACCAGGAACAATTTATATCTTCACTGAAGCCAATTAACCTACAAACCTCTACATCTTTGAAGTGTGGGAGGAAAACAGAGAACCAGGGGAAAACCCATGCAGTCAAAGGGAGAAAGTACAAACTCCATAAAGACAGTACGCGCAGTCAGGATTTAACCCAAGTCTGTAAAGCAGCAAGTCTACCACTGCACCACTGTGTCGCCCCATGTTTGTGTAAGTTTGTGTACTATCACTCAGTCTGGAGGCTATCAGTCTGATCAACTGCATCGAGTCATTCATTTACAGGATACCAGAGAGGTGATTATTGTGTGGGAGAGTACAGGACAATTTAGGATGAGGATCAATTTAAAATAAGAATCAGAAACCTTGTACAAGCAATTTTGTTTAGTGTGATGTATTTAAGTTTCCATGCTCTTCCAAGCCCTACAGCATAGTAAACAATCTTCAGCTACATATATCATCTATTGTCTCGTCCACAACATGTCAAAAATGGCAATTTTTGTTCCATGACTGACAAGAATGTTCACGTCCACTGTCAGTGGCTCAGATAACGTAGGGGTCTTTGTGTACATCCATCAAGACTTTGTCCATATTCAGATATGGGGCAGCACGGTGGCACAGCAGTAGAGTTGCTGCCTTTCAGGACCAGAGACCCGGGTTCGATCCTAACTACGGGAGCTGACTGTATGGAGATTGTACGTTCTCCCCATGACCTACATGGGTTTTCTCCAGGTGCTCCAGTTTCCTCCCACATCACAAAGACATAGAGGTTTGTAGGTTAATTGGCTTTGGTAAAATTGTAAATTGTGTTAGTATGTGGGGATCGCTGGTCGGCACGGAATCGGTGGGCCAAAGGGCCTGTTTCTGCATTGAGTCTCTAAACTAAACAGAGAAAAGTCTCCTCTTCATTTTGGGCATGTAACTTTGAGGGATAATCTGCTGAAACATCACAACAGTGTGGGAGCTGGAATCCCAATTTGTATGTATCTACTTGAAGTTTCTTTGTTAAAGAGTTGCAAGGAACTGTGCTGATATCCACAGGAAAGGTGTGTTTGAACTTGCAAATAATGCTCAGTTAGGTTTTATTAAACCTGGTTCTGTAGTGAATAAAATGCAATGGCTATGACAGACACATTTCACCAAGAATAAATTATGGATATTGCACAAAGGTTGCTATCATTTGGAAAGCATGGTGCCAGTAAAACAAAATTAGGCTACATAAAATTCTCATACAAAAGAGTCCATGCTCTACTCATGCCTGGCATTAACTCACACAGAAACGTTGCACAATAAGTTCATAAATTAGGCCAGTCGGACCATCAAGTCTACTCCGCCATTCAATTATGGCTGATCTATCTGTATCTCTCAAACTCATTCTCCTGCCTTCTCCACATAACCCATGATACCCTTACTAATCAAGAATCTGTCAATCTCCATTTTAAAAATACCCAATGACTTAACCTCCACAGCCGTCTATGGCAATGAATTCCACAGATTCTATACCCTCTGACTAAAGTATTTCCTCCTCATTTCCTTTCAAAAATGCCAGATCCTGACATTTTGCAGGAGAGTTTTCCTTGAGATTAATTTCCAGGCCAGAGAATAGCAAATGCATTGAGATATTTGAAAGCCAAAATGAGAAGTTTTAATGAAGGGTGTTGCCTAACTAGGAGTACCCATGAACCCAACAAGCACGGGGGTGATGTGTGAGCAAATTTGATGCAGTGTAGCACAGGGAATGCTAAGTTTTAGATGATACTAGACCAAGTGGGACCCATTGGGTCCCAGCATCACACGGGAGGGCTGGTCCCCCAACGCAATATTCCACCTCTCCATCAATTCCAATATTGGTGGCAAGTGGGGTGCTTTCTGGAGCACTAGTATGGGTGTTGTCAGCTGAAGGGACTGGTTTCCAGAGGGCTAGTATGGACATTGTGGGCCGAACAGATTCTTGGGCTGGTGGCTCAGTCACTCAAGCCTGTTGTGTTGGCAGCTCACTCACTCACGGCTGGTGGGCAGGCAGTTGACTCACGGCTATTCCTTGAAATGCCATTTCAAGCAGGGTGCAAGGCCACCAAATTCAAGTGCAGTTTCTTACCAGTTCAAGCAGGGTGCAAGGCCACCAAGTCCAAGTGCAAGTGCAGTTTCATATCATTTCAAGCAGAGTGCAAGGCCACTGAAGACAGCACGTCATGACCTCTCCCTCCTCCATCTTGCAGAGACTAAGCCATGCCCTCACTTCTGGGTTTTATAGTCCCTCCCACTCCCACCAGAAGGGGCGTGGCCTTCATGGCATGATTGACAATCTCAACATTTTTTAAACACTAACAACTCTTTTATTTTTCATCGATGGGAAAAATCATCGGCACCTGATGAGCAGAGGGGGACTTTGAGTAAGATGGCCAAAATGTACAGCCGTACGTGGTAGCATTTTGGTTAAAATCAATATAAAGCACAAACAGGAAGTGGTCAAGAATAGACTTTTAATTATATAGAAGGCAAGACAACTTTAATTAGGAAAGGCAACTTTAATTAGGCAAGGCACCTTTAATTAGGCAAGGCACGTTTAATTGGACAACACATCCAGTTGTCCCTGAGGTATGCAACTGTAGTTGATCCTTATGCAACACTGTCTGATTTTTGTCACAATGCACTGCATGGGGAAAAGTGCTGTCCTGCCAGCGAATGTTACAGAAAATGCATCAGGCTTGCAGGTGGATCACTCTGGGGAGCCCCAGTCAAAATTCTTCTTGAGTGCAAAACAACCTAGTAAGGGTCATTATTGTATTTCCTCCAGTTAGGACGCTTTCAGTCGTATAAAATGACAACATGCAATTGCATTTTTGGATCATTCATGTTTTCTGTGTTTTATTCATTTATTTAAATTATGTGAGGTAAAACAGCAGGAAAATCTGGCAAGATAATGACTATAAAGTGGAAGTCATGCACAATGAGGGTATTGTGGGCCGCCATCGACTCCACTATCAAAAATGCACAACAGAGGATGTACTTCCTGCGGCAGCTGAGGAAGCACAATCTGCCACAGGCAATGATGGTCCAATTCTATATGGCCATTGTAGAGTATGTCCTCACCTTCTCCATCATGGTCCGGTTTGGCTCGGCCACCAAGCACGACATCTGGAGGCTGCAGCGAACTGTCCGATCAGCTGAGAAGATTATTGGCTGCAACTTTCCCTCCATTGACGAACTGTACACTGCACAGACCAGGAAGCGAGCGGGTAAGATCATCTCTGACCCCTCTCACCCTGGCCACAAACTCTTTTAATCACTTCCCTCTGGAAGGCGACTCCAGAATGTCAAAGCTGCCACAGCCAGATAAAAACAGCTTTTATTCCACGAGTAGTAGCCCTACTCAATAACCAAAAATTGGTAGCCTCCTTTTGCTCTGGTATTTTATTTAATTTGCATGTTTAATCGATAATGTTTTATTATTTTGGTTTATACTCACTAGAATTTAGGAGATTGAGAGGGGATCTTATAGAAACGTATAAAAATTCTTAAGGGGTTGGACAGGCTAGATGCAGGAAGATTGCTCCCGATGTTGGGGGAAGTCCAGGACGAGGGGTCACAGCTTAAGGATAAGGGGGAAATCCTTTAAAACCGAGATGAGAAGAACTTTTTTCACACAGAGAGTGGTGAATCTCTGGAACTCTCTGCCACAGAGGGTAGTCGAGGCCAGTTCATTGGCTATATTTAAGAGGGAGTTAGATGTGGCCCTTGTGGCTAAGGGGATCAGAGGGTATGGAGAGAAGGCAGGTACGGGATACTGAGTTGGATGATCAGCCATGATCACATTGAATGGCAGTGCAGGCTCGAAGGGCCGAATGGCCTACTCCTGCACCTAATTTCTATGTTTCTATGTTTCTATTAATGTTTAATGTTTAATGTGTCATTCCAAACTGTCACTGTTTGTCATGTTGTCACTTGCGGGCGGAGCACCAGGACAAATTCCTTGCATGTGAACACTTGGCCAATAAACTTATTCATTCATTCGTTATGCATATTTAGTCGAAAGAAATAGGGTAAAAATGAAGGAAATTTACATGTTTGTTGACGTATGAGAACATGTTGGAGGCATACGATGATGATCCGTAATTTGGAGCAATGGTCATCACCTTACATTAAATATTTAATCAACAAATTCACAATGTCACCATTTGTGCCAATGAATTGAGTGATATAATTTGAACAAATGTATAACACGCCTACATATTGTTGCAAGTGTAATTCTCCTTGTGAAAGGAAGACCTGCACAGTTTATGTTCCTAGTTAAATTCAAGGCATTGTATAATATATTGAGTACATGGGATAAATGAGTTGATTGTGTCTCGGTTAGATATATGTGATGTGTCTACAACACTGAGACTCCAAAGCAGCCAGCTACAGGAATTAACTGGTACCATGTTACGTTAGCTTGGGAAAGAAGACGATTTCTGAGAAAGTTATTTTGGTCCAGCTCTAGACTATACATTTTTTTTCCAAAGGAAATATGTTCCATAATATGTCAACTCGGATAGCTGTCGGGGATAGTTTCGGTATTAGGACAAATGAGCAGGCTGCCAGCTGCTTGCAGCATTCTTTTAAACCACCTTCCCTTGGGAACTAAATGTAGAGCCGACTGGTGAATTTCTTATTACTTCCAGGCAACTGAGAAAAAATGTAAACTTGAAGAGAAAACAAGCAGAAGGAAGAGACATGGCGTTGGGGTTAAGGACCATAGTGAGGGACAAAATTTGGCTTTCCATGCTCAAGCTGAATCAAACAAATTGTTTTGGGTAATAAAAAGGAACTGGAGATGCTGGTTTAGTTTAGAGATACAGCGCGGAAACAGGCCCTTCGGCCCACCAAGTCTGCGCCGGCCAGCGATCCCCGCACACTAACATGATCCTAGGGACAATTTACAATCTTTACTGAAACCAATTAACCTACAAACCTGCAAGTCTTTGGAGTGTGGGAGGAAACCGGAGCACCCGGAGAAAACCCACGCTGGTCACGGGGAGAACATACAAACTCTATACACGCAGCGCTCGTGGTAAGGATGGAACCCGGGTCTCTGGCGCTGTGAGGCAGCAACTCTACCCGCTCTGTCACCGTGCCGGGTATACCAAAGATAGACACAAATGCTGGAGTAACTCAGCAGGTCAGGCAGCATCTCTGGAGAAAATGGATAGGTGCCATTTTGGGTCTGGACCCTTCTTCGGTCCCGACCCAAAATGTCACCTTTCCATTTTCTCCAGTGATGCTGCCTGGCCCGTTGAGTTACACCAGCACTTTGAGTCTATAAATTGATTTGGGTGCCGGTTACATTCAGCACCACATATTCAGTTCACTGGAGACGGTGAAAGTAAATGTGTGGCAGTAACAATCAAAAACACATTTCTCTCCCCCAAAAGGGAATTACAGTTTATCCTCGATGTACAACATGATATCAGGGTCTCACCAACAGCCACCCTACTGAAAAGCTACATAATTTACATGATCCTTTGATGCTCATTACTGTTTTTGGTCTGTCACATGTTGTCACATGTACTGAGGTACAGCGATATGCGTGCAAACCAATCAAATCAGACAATATAATAGGTGAATACAATGAAGTCAAATGCAAATACAAAAGGTAGAACGCCATGGTGCGGCACGGTGACGCAGCGGTAGAGTTGCTGCCTGACAGCGCTTGCAGCGCCAGAGACCCGGGTTCGATACTGACTGCGTTTGATGTCTGTACGGAGTTTGTGCGTTCACCCCGTGACCTGCGTAGGTTTTCTACGAGACTTCGGTTTCTTCCCACACTCCAAAGATGTACGAGTTTTTAGGTAATTGGCTTGATGTAAATGTAAAAATTGTCCCTAGTGTGTGGAGGATAGTGCTAATATGCAGGGATCGCTGGTCAGCGCGGATCCAGTGGGCTGAAGGGCCTGTTTCCGGGCTGTATCTCTAAACTAAACTCTAAACTAAAGAGTGCAGAAAATAGTTCTCAGATTCTTAATACAGCTAGAAATAGTGATAGATTTACAAGTGGGAAAGAGATCTGAAATAATGAGGTGATTGTTTCAGAGGATAGTGGATCCTCCTCTGGGACCAGTATATACAGTGTTGCCACGTTCCAGCGCCATCTTGTATAGCTGCCATTTTATTCCTGTTCTTTTAGAGTGCTGGATTGCTGGTGGCACTCCTTCTACATACTTAGGCTGATGTATAGATCATTTAGTTTGAGTTTTAGAGATACTCAAAGCTCTGGAAACAAGCTTTTCGGCCCACCGAGTCCGCACCGACCAGAGATCACCTGTATGTTAGTTCTATCCTACACACTTGGGCCAATTAACGTACAAACCTGCGTGTCTTTGGAATGTGGGAGGAAACCGGAGCTCCTGGAGGAAACCTACACGGTCACAGGGAGAACGTACAAATTCCGTACAGACAGCACCTGCAGTCCGGATCAAACCCAAGTCCCTGGCGCTGTAAGGAAGCAACTCTACCACTGTGCCACCCCGTACTGATTTTGAGAGTTGGTTGGACTGATAGAACATAGAATAGTACAGGAATAGCCCCGTCAGCCCACAATGCCTATGCTGAACATGTAAAAGTAAGCTAATCTCTGCATGCATGTTCCACATCCCTCAATTCCCTGTGTATCCATGCGCCTATCTAAAGGCCTCTTAAATGCCACTATCATAACTGCTTCCCTTATCACCCCAGCAGCGTGTTCCAGGCACCCACCGCTCTTTGTGTGAATAAATTGCCCTGCAAAAAAATACCTCCGTTAAACTTTCCCTCTCTGACTTGGATCTGTCTTCACTAAGGCAGACACACACAATCTCCCAGAAGGACAGAGGATCTAAGGGGGTCGAGGAACTGAAATAAATTTTCATTAGGCAAGAAATAGTATTGGGTAGGCTAATGGGACAAAAGGATGATAAATTCCGTGGGCCTGATGGATTGCATCCCAGGGTCCTCAGGGAGGTGCCTCTGGGTGCATTGGTGATCATTTTCCAATGTTCAATAGATTCAGGATCAGTTCCTGTGCATTGGAGGGTAGCTAATGTTATCCCACTTTTCAAGAAAAGAGCGAGCGAGAAAATGGGGAATTACAGACCAGTTAGCCTGACTTCGGTGGTGGGAAAGATGCTGGAGTCAATTATTAAAGAGGTAATAATGGAGCATTTGGATAGCAGTAAAAGGATTAGTCCGAGTCAGCATGGATTTATGAAAGGGAAATCATGCTTGACTAATCTTCTGGAATTTTTTGAGGATGTGACAAGTAAAATGGATGAAATGGAGCCAGTGGATGTAGTGTATCTAGACTTTCAGAAAGCCTTTGATAAGGTCCCGCACGGGAGACTGGTGAAAAAAATTAGAGCACATGGTATTGGGGGTAGGGTGTTGACGTAGACAGAAAATTGGTTGACAGACAGGAAGCAAAGAGTAGGAGTGAACGGGACCTTTCCAGAATGACAAGCAGTGGCGAGTGGAGTGCCGCAAGGCTCGGTGTTAGGGCCGCAACTGTTTACCATATATATTAATGATTTGGAAGAGGGAATTAGGAGCAACACGAGCAAGTTTGCCGATGACACAAAGCTGGGTGGCAGTGTGAACTGTGAAGAGGATGTTAGGAGGTTGCAGGGTGACCTGGACAGGTTGAGTGAGTGGGCAGATGCGTGGCAGATGCAGTATAATATAGATACATTTGAGGTTATCCACTTTGGTGGCAAAAACAAGGAGGCAGATTATTATCTCAATGGGGTTAGGTTAGGTAAGGGGGAGGTATAGCGAGACCTGGGTGTCCTTGT
This sequence comes from Amblyraja radiata, assembly GCF_010909765.2. Taxonomy (NCBI): domain Eukaryota; kingdom Metazoa; phylum Chordata; class Chondrichthyes; order Rajiformes; family Rajidae; genus Amblyraja; species Amblyraja radiata. The sequence goes on along the minus strand of NC_045969.1, from coordinate 39,791,338 downwards.
ACACCAGTCACTGAATGTTGGCGTGCCGGTACAGCAGGCAATGAAGAAAGCTAATGGAATGTTGGCCTTCATAACAAGAGGATTTCAGTATAGGAGTAGAGAGGTTCTTCTGCAGTTGTATAGGGCTCTGGTAAGACCACATCTGGAGGATTGCGTACAGTTTTTGTCTCCAAAATTGAGGAAGGACATCCTTGTGATTGAGGCAGTGCAGCGTAGGTTCATGAGATTGATCCCTGGGAATGCGGGGCTGTCATATGAGGAAAGATTGAAAAGACTAGGCTTGTATTCACTGGAGTTCAGAAGGATGAGGGGATCTTATAGAAACATATCAAATTATAAATGGACTGGACAAGCTAGATGCAGGAAAAATGTTCCCAATGTTGGGCGAGTCCAGAACCAGGGGCCACAGTCTTAGAATAAAGGGGAGGCCATTTAAGACTGAGGTGAGAAAAAAACTTTTTCACCCAGTGAGCTGTGAATTTGTGGAATTCCCTGCCACAGAGGGAAGTGGAGGCCAAATCACTGGATGGATTTAAGATAGGGTTAGATAGAGCTCTAGGGGCTAGTGGAATCAAGGGATATGGGGAGAAGGCAGGCACGGGTTATTGATTGGGAACGATCAGCCATGATCACAATGAATGGCGGTGCTGGCTCGAAGGGCTAAATGGCCTCCTCCTGCACCTATTTTCTATGTTTCTATGACTTAAATTATGCCTTTTAGTGTTTAATATTTCCACCCTGTGAGAAAGATTCTGACTGCTTACCTCTCAAAATTTGATATATTTCTCAGGATTCCATCAACGTCTGATGTTCCAGAGAAACGTGTGGCACGGTGGCACAGCGGTAGAGTTGCTACCTTACAGCGCTTGCAGTGCCAGAGACCCGGGTTCGATCCCGACTACGGGTGCTGTCTGTACGCTGTTTGTATGTTCTCCCCGTGACCCTGTGGGTTTTTTCCGAGATCTTCGGTTTCCTCCCACACTCCAAAGGCAAACATGTTTGTAGGTTAATTGGCTTGGTATAAGTGTAAATTTCCCTAGTGTGTGCACGATAGTGTTTGTGTGCGGTGGTCGCTGGTCGGTACAGACTCGGTGGGCCGAAGGGCCTGGTTCCACACTGTATCTCTGAAACTAAACCAACCCATATTTGTCCAAATTCTTCTTATAGCGAACGCCCTCAATCCAGGGAACATCTCCAAAGCCTCAATTTTCTTCCTGTAATTCGGCGAGCAGTACTGCACACAATATTTTGCTTTGCTATTTCCTGTACTCTTAAAATGCAATACATTGCAAGCTGCTTTATTTTATTCAACTTCTATGATCCATGTTTTCACTGCAATCAATTCAAATTAAGGTGTTAAATCAGAAACAGCTGGAACAAGTAGAGATTGCAGGACAAGATGTATGCTGTGAGAATACTTACATCCTTGGGCAAGACCATTGTAATAGCTGTTTCTCAAAACATGAGATAACATCACTTCAATAAGTGACAATTATTGCTCATGATAAAAATCTTTACCTGGTGCATTGTCATTTTCTACCCAATGCTGTTGAGCAACAATGTACAAATATTTTACCAAGTTGATTTTCGACAACAAATTAGGAGGATGAGGGGTGATCCATCAGGGATGAGGGGTGATCTTATAGAGATGTACAAAATCATGAGAGGAATAGATCAGGTAAACACACAGAATCTTTTACCCAGGGGATTTAGGTTTAAGATGAGGGGGAAAAAATTTAATGGGAACCTGAGTGACAACTCTTTTTACACAAAGGGTGGTGGGTATATTGAACAATCTGCTGAAGGAGGTACTATTGCAATGCTTAAGAAACATTTAGGATGGGCTTAGAGGGATATGGGCCAAAAACAGGCGGATGGGACTAGTGTGGATAGTGCATGTTGCTCGGCGTGGGAAAGTTAGGCCGAAGGGCCTGTTTTCACGCTGTATGACTCTGACCCCATGATGCTAAATATAGCTTAATTTTTACTGCTCCTCAAATGTCTCCACTGACCCTTGCCCCACCCCACACTACCCCCACATGGAAACCAGACATGGTAAAAAGAAAAGAAAATGCGGGAGGAAACCAGAGCACCGGGAGAAAACCCACGTGGTCACAGAGAGAACGTACAAACTCCATAGTGAGCACCCGTAGTCAGGATCGAACCCGGGTCTCTGGCGCTGTAAGGCAACAACTCTATCACTGTGCTATTCTGCTGAAGAGCACCTTGAATGCGATTCAGATTTTAATCTGTGATGCTGCACTCTCAACCGTGTGCAGAACTAGCTCTTTGTTCCTTGTCTTTGCTCCTCCAGATGATTAAAGTGCAGGCTATCAGATGTGGCAACAGCACAGGTGTGAAAAATACGTGGAGCATTAGCGGCTCAGAAAAACAGCTTTAGCTATTATTCAGCTGCAACATTTAACCCACCCACAAGCATTGTGATGACTGATGGGAATTTGGATTTTGTCTCACGTGCCAGAAATGAGGGTCTAAGTTATTTTTATAGGTTCAGTTGGCAAATGAGATTTGTTGAACTGGGAGGATCAGCGATTCATACACACACATTTTAATTAACTACCAAGTGACATTACAAAGCAGCTATAATTACTCACAAGCACACAAGCACATGGAAAGTTGTGACAGACCTGCCTTTAAGGGAGCTATTGTTCCTCCAATGGACCTACCACTGGTAATATAGACCTGAATAATTGCAGATTCACCAGGGCTGACACTTATGTTTCACAAATACAAGGTTATGCTGAAGCCAGGGAGGTTTGTCGCCCCACCGCCCAGAAAGACAAAGTTCATCCTCTACGGGGCCGCACATTTATCGACGTGATTTCCAGTGCCACTTTGAAACTTCTTAAAAGTCACATCTTCACACCGACATCGTTAACGTCCTCCAGCATTGGCACAGTTCTTGACGAATATAGGCTTGGGGCTTCAAAGTAGCATTAATCAATTAATCAATTCCTTTGCTCTGAACCTGTTGGGTGCTCATTAAAAGTGAGGGATGACAGTGGTAGGGAGCTGTGGCTTCTAGCAACACCACCAAACAATTCCAGCGCAGACGTACTTAGGAGCAGAAAGAGTTTTGGACACCCATGGCGATAGTACAGAAGGTGATATTCCTATTTGTCATAACTTCAGTCCTGGATACACTTTAGGTCGACTTGTTTTCATTACAGATATCTATCTCTTTGAATTATATTCTGATAGAAATTAATCTTCTGCCATTTGGGATCTTTAATGCCTGCGAATGAAACACCACACGTCTAACCTGGAAAGCTAAAGTTGTCAAAGATAATCCTTCTGGAGCTTAGTGGGATATTTCAAAAAATCATCTTCCATTGTTAAGCATGAAGAGTTCTCACATGTTTTAATCAGCAACCAGTTTTATGACATTTGGCAATTACAAATAATCTAAGATGATTAAAAATAAAACCAAACCAAGCTATGCTGCAACGCTTTCCTCACAGAACAGAACTGAACCTTATTTAATCGCAAAGAGTTCAGTTACTTGATAACAGTATTTAACAGGAAATTCTATATTTTTAGAAAGGCAAGTGCAGAGCTGCCCTTAAACAAGTCAAGAGTGTTTTATTGTCATATGTCCCAAACCAGAACAATGACATTCTTATTTGCAGCAGCACAACAGAAATGTAAGCATAGTACTCTGTAAACATCTTAATAAACAACAACAAAAAGTTCAGTATATATATATAATATATACGTGACATTATAGAAACATATATAACAAGCGTGGAAACAGGCCCTTCGGCCCAACTTGCCCATGCTGACCAAGATGCCCCATCTACACTAGACCTATTTGGCTGCGTTTGGCCCATATTCTTTTAAACCTTTCCTATCTATGTAGCTGTCCAAATGTATTTTAGTACCTGCATTAAGTACCTCTTCTGGCAGTTCATTCCATACACCCACCACTCCAGACAGTGCATAAAACTATGGCCAATTGAAACAACCTTGGAGGCATAGATCAACTCCACTCTTCCTCCCCCTCCTCACTCCTAAATATCTTAATTTGTGTAAGGAAAACACATCACATTCACATAATTAATTATTAAGCTACCACTAGCAATTAGAGTACCCAAAGGTTATGAAATTTGAATTTATATATTTTACATTGTAGGCCAGGCCTATTGCAGAACATTTAATTTAGGTCTGATTATCATAATTCCTTAATAGGTTGTTGGGTCATTTGTAATTAGCTTAACAATTATATTCTCCACATTTCACCGAGATTGAACTTATGAGCCTTGAGATGTGGGTAGAAAGCTTATGGTTTAACCCACCCATCTTGCATATTAATATTGCTGTAGTTGGCAGAATTATTTAATTTAAATAGTATCCTCCAGGTTCTTTGAGGTATCTGATTTTGTCCTCTTAATTATGGAATGTACACTTTTGCTAAAATGCCACGTATTACATCCCATTACAACAACAAAGTTAGTGTGACAGGCAGTAAATAAAGTATTAAAGTGAAATAGCAGGAAGGTATGTCATATTTCAGAATGCCTTTGTGATGCTATTTTTATGTAATTATTTGGAAAGATGCTACTTTCAAATTCCAGGTTATTTTATTGTCATATACACTAGGGTGCGATGAAATGACTTGTTCACGTGAGATTTAGAGTAAGGTGGAAACATACAGTAATGATAAATACAGCAATAAATACAATGATGAGGGCAAAGCAGCAGAAGGGTGCTAGATTATGGTGCAATCTGACACAGTACAATACATATTGAAGTACAACAATAGAACAGCCAAACATTATAGAGGTATGAGTTAAGAGTACAGGGCAGCACTTTCAGGAAGATGCTGGTATGTATTGTAGTAAGATATAGCTTAGTATGTTTAATGCTACACATAGGAAGATACATTCATGCACATGCCTCAATAAAGGATTCTCCTAATTCCATTTATGAACAGCACTCAGAAGACTGCATCTGACAAAGAAATGGCTGCAAATGGCTGAATGTGTGCAATTGTGCACACATTCAGATATGTAGCTTTAACTTGCACGCCAATTATATTCATTACATCCAACAGAAAATAGAAAAGTACAGCACAGGACAAGCCCTTTGGCCACCATGTCTGTGCTGAACTTGATGCCAAGATAAACTAATCTCATCAGCCTGCACATGATCCACATCCCTCCATATCCATGTGTTTATCTAAAAGCATTGCCCTGCACATCAACAGATACAAGCCTGGACACTAGGGCTCCATAACTTCCTTCAATTTGTCAGGAAAACACTGTTCTGTCCAAGATGAGTAGAAACCTATATGCATTCTGTTAGCCAAGGCCTTAAATGTATTTTGCGTATGTACACTTTTACCTGTACCCCAAGGAAACATTTGCATATTTAGACTTTAGGCTTTAGGGATACAGTGTGGAATCAGGCCCTTCAGCCAATTTAACTACAAATTTGTATGTGTTTGGAGTGAGGGAGGAAACCATAGTATCCAGAGAAAACTCACGGTCACAGGGAGAACGTACAAACTTCGTACAGACAGCACATGTAGTAAGGATCAAACCCGGGTCTCCGGCACATGCAACTCTACCGCTGCGCCACTGCGCCGCCCTAGTGAGGGTGTAAAGATAAAACAAAGATGTTGCATGTTTTCTACACTTTATGCATTTAGTCATAAGATTATAATTATTATTCAACAAAGATCTGCATGTAACTTCTTTATCAAACACCACTGAAACACACACACGAGCATGTGTTGTATTTAATAACCTTGGCTTCTGCAGGACATACACTTTTGCAAGAGTTTCTGGCCAATAAATTTCAATACCCATTATTGCTACAGATGGATACTTTTGAATAGAATATGCCACCATCTATTCCAGTACATTGCTCAGTGTTGAATGCCACCTTGTCTTAAAAATTGATAAATCATTCTCAAGCACATAATAATGCACAGATTTATTTTTATATAAACCAAATTATACCCACACTACATTGATAAAATATACTGCATTGTTCCAATTGGTATGTCTAATGCTACACATAGGAAATATTAATCCAAACAATAATTGTCTTTCAGCCTCTTCAAGGTACAGGGAACAGTGGCCAAGATTGTTTGTTTCTCTTCCCCATTTGCCCCAAGTACAACCAGAGAATGGAACAAGAGCCACAGTTGGCCAGGCCAGACCACCCGAGTCGCACTAGCTTCCCGTTTTCACCCAACAAAGCTAACAATGGGATGTTTCCTTTATCATTGTTACCTTTTTGCATATCTTTCATTCATTGTTCTTTATCTCTCTACATCATCATCTGTATCTCTCATTTCCCTTATCTCTAAACAGTCTGAAGAAGGGTATTTAGTTGGAGTTGGAGTTAAGGGCCTGTCCCACTTACGTGTCCTTGGCACGCAAATTACGTGACCTCGTCGTCGTGTTGAGGCGCATGGGCATCGTATGGCCACGCAGAGCCGGCCCCACTGAGAAGCGCGGAGGGGTATGGCGGGGCTCTGAAATGTTTGTAGTGAACGAAATCTTCGCGCGCCAACGGCCTGTCACGTAACTGACGGCCAAAGTGGGACAGGCCCAAGACCCTGGCGCGACGCAACGTCTCACCTCCAACAGCAGCAGAAGCAAGCAAACGTTCGCCGAACTCGGCCTGGGGCTCACGGCCGTTGCGGTCCGGATCCGCCCCCACTTCTACTCCAAGAACGGGGCCAAGAAAATTGAAGATAGACACAAAATGCAGGAGTAACTCAGCGGGACCGGCAGCATCTCTGGAGAGAAGCAATGGGTGACGTTTCGGGTCAAGACCCTTCTTTCAGTCTGAAGAAGAGTCTCGACTCGAAGAGTCACCCATGCCTCAAAACGACCACGAGGTCGCGTAAGTGGGACAGGGGCTTTACTCAAAAGGTCAATCAGTCTGAAGAAAAGTCCCGATCCAAAATGTCATCCATTCCTTCTCTGCAGATATGCTGCCTGTCCCGCTGAGTTACTCCAGCTTTTTGTATCTATCTTCGGTTTAAACCAGCAGGTCCTTCCTGCACATAAGTACTGTAAGATTATCCCCAGCGTCTAAGTAGAACTACTGAATACAGTATTGGTCAGCGCAACTCTGTAGGTCGAAGGGCCTGTTTCCATGCTGTATCTCTAAAACTAAATATCCTTTAGTATCACCGTACAAACAGCACCCATAGTTAGGATATGTCGCCCATCCCTTTTCTCCAGAGATACATTTGAAAGTCTCTACGCTATAAGACAGCAGCTCGACCTCTGCACCACTGTGCTGCCCCTCCAGCACTTAGTGTTTTCTTATACTTTATGTGTAATGCGTACAGCAAGTATGATCAGGAAAAAAGGACATAAAGTGCTGGAGGTGACGTTTTGGGTCTGGACCCTTCTTCAGACTGATTGACCCTCCAATAATTAATGTCAACTTTTGTAAACCAGCATCTGCAGTTCCTTTGTTACTACAAGTATAATCAGGAAATGTCTTTCTGTATGTTCAGTGTACCACTAATGTCACTCAGGTTTCCTCTGTAAACCATGCAGCTCTGGCTGAACAATTTCTAATCTTGTGATGAGGACACGATAAGGAGAATTAAACAAGAGTTCCATTTCAATAGGTTTCTGTTTCATCTTCACGCTTGGACATTACATGAGTTTTCTGGGTGACATCTTTACAATGAGTAGCCCTTGGTTCTTGTACATTCTGAAAAGTTGCTGTTGTTACAGTGTTTACAAGGTCTACCAAAGTCTGGTCTGTAAACTCCATACTCTGAGGATTAAAAACAAAACGCTGGAGGAACTCAACAGGTCAGGCTGGATCTGTGTGGGGATGGACAGAAAACGTTTTGGAACGAGACTACATTAAAAAAAAAACATAAAAAAGCTGGAGAAACTCACTCAGCGGGTGCAGCAGCATCTATGGAGTGAAGGAAAAAGGCAACGTCTTGGCCCGAAACCTTTCTTCAGACTTTAGTGTCAGACTTTAGACTGAGTTGGTCCAGCTTTTTTTGTGTGCCTTCGATTTTCCACCATCTGCACTTCCTTCTTAAGCGCTTTGGGGTGTGTGTGTGTGCGTGTGTGTGCGCGTGTGTGCGCGTGTGTGCGCGTGCGTGTGCGCGTGCGTGCGTGTGCGCGTGCGTGCGTGTGTGCGTGCGTGCGTGTGTGTGTGTGTGTGTGTGGCTGATTGGCAGATGGGTGGATTATTGACAAAGGCAAGAGGTCAAAAGGAGATAAAAGAAAGTCAAGGAAAGTATCAGAAGAGGAGTGAAATGTAAAGTCGTAGGGATTTGGGTGGAAGAGTACCAGGGGGTAGGGGAAAGGAAATTGGTGAAATTGGGATGGGAGATAAGTATGCGGAGGAGGGGAAAGGAGCAAGGTGGTGGGAGATGGTTGGAGAAATTAGTGCACACGGGGTTGGGGAGGGGAGGGGGGGGGGTTCCTTTTACATTATTCATAAGATATCTGAATCACTAGAAAGTGTAAAACAGCTAACATAATTAAATGAATCTGTCAAAGCAAAGCTACATTGGCAAGGCAGGAGTGAGGATCTGACATTCAGAATTTAGCTATAAATTAACATAACGTGTGATCATAGATGCAATGGAGAAGGAAAATATGGCTAATTCAATGGACTGGTTTCCATATCTAAATACAAAATGTGTGCTTTCACAAAGTATTTATTTCCAGCTACCCGGAGTTTCTTAACTAGAAATTACATGTGCTGCTAAAAATATCCTAAAGTTAAATTAAAAAGGTATTGGCAGTGAAAACAAAGAAGTGGAAATAACCACACAAGGAACTGCAAAGGCTGGAATCGTGAGCAAAACACTAAGTGCTGGTAGAATCAATGGGTCGGGCAGCATCTAAGGACCCTTCCTTAGACTCCAGATTCTGATCCAACCCAAAACATCATCTGTTAATTCTCTCCACAGATGCTGCCTAATCCACTGTGTTCTTCCAGCACTTCCTGTTTTGCTAGTTGTAGAAATGTCTGCACCATTCACTTATTTCAAGGTTGCTACAGTAGAGAGCAGTGAGCTGACCAGTGATGTAGGAATGGCAGGCACAAGGATCACAAACTTGCCTGCAAAAATTGTCTGAAGGGGGGTCCCAACATGATATGTCGCCCATCCCCTTTCTCCAGGGATACATTTACAATACAATATAAAATATTTATTACATGTCCGTTTCCACAGCCTTACAAACAAAGACAATTTCCTACAAGACATACACACAATTCAATTTACAGAAACATCCATCACAGTGAATCTCCTCCTCACTGTGATGGAAGGCAAAGTCTTTTCTCTCCCCTGCACCATTTCTCTCCTGATCTCGAAGCCCCAGGCAGGCGATGTTAAGTCCCACGGCCATTTAAGGCCACGCCGGGCGATGTACGGCCCCGCTCCAGGTTTAAATATCCCAAAGTTGGAGTCCCGGGGGGCGCTGGAATGTCCCGCGACCATTAAAGCCGCGCCGGGCGATGTACGGCCCCGCTCGCTTCGAACCCCGCGACAAGGGCTGGAGAAGTTGCGTTGCGGGAGCTCCGAAAAGCGGTCGCCACCTGGACCCTGCGAGCTCCCGATATCCTGACAGTTCACAGGTCTGCAGCTGGAGCTTCCGAGCTCCGTGGTCGGGCCGCAGCAGCGAGCCACCACTGCTCCCCACGCTCCGATGCCAGCCAGCCCCACGATGGTGAGTCTGCAGCACCGCAGGCTCAGCGACTGAAGCCCCTAGGTCGTTCCGGCTAGAGGCCGCTCCACGGTGCTAGGCCCCAACGACAACGGAGACCCGACAGGAAAAAGGTCGGGTCTCCCGTGCAGGGAAGAGATATTTAAACGTTTCCCCCCTCCCCACCGCCCCCTACATATACACAGTTAAAAACAGTATTAAAAAATACAAACAACTACATTTAACTAGACAATTTGAAAGTGAAACAACATTCGTGAAGGTGAAATTCATTGAAAGTGGCATCACAGGGCAGTCAAGAAGGTTTTTAGCACTTTGGCCTTCATCAGTCAGGGCATTGAGTAAAGCAACTCAGCGGGACAGGCAGCATCTCTGGGGAGAAGGAAAGCATGACATTTTGGGTAGAGACCTTACCTGACGTCACCCTTTCATTCTCTCCAGAGATGTTGCCTGTCCCAATGAATTAACATAAAAAATAGGTGCAGGAGGCCAGTTTGGCCCTTTGAGCCTGCACCACAGTTACTCCAGCAGTTGTAAATAAGCTCTTCTAAGCTTCCCCCCAGTCTAGTTCAGTCAATGAAACACTGATTCAAGCACTGGAAACAACTAATCTTTATTTTCAGATAGAACAACAAACTCCCCTATACAATACCGAAACCACCACAGGTTCAATCCTTGTATCTGCCTGACCAAGCCCTTCAGCCTCGTACAAGCAGAGACACTCCAAAAGGTCACGCAGTCCCAAGCGCTTTTCCAGAAGATCGACAAAGGACCTTGTGGGGGCTTCCTTTTATAGGTCCCCGAACCTTGAGGGGCCGAACTACAGAGGAGCGGTCTATTTACAATCCAATCAAACATATTAATTACAACAATACATTATTGACAGTTACACAGAACACTAACAGAATCTCCCTTGCATTTTTGCAGGAGAAGCTTCCAGAAGAAGCTAACTTAACTGAAGAATTTATCCTGAAATCCAAACAAACCTGCCAGGGGCTCAACATTTTAACCTATCAACAAACAGCAGGGTAACTGTCTGGCAACATTATTTACAATATGTACACTTAGTTTGCATTTATCCAATCAACTTCATGCATTTTACACTTCCTTGGAGGTCCTCTACAGAAATCCCATTCATTCTGTCAATTGAATATGCAACACTGATCTGGGCCCTAGTCTTACTGGCACCATTCAGATGCTTGTCTTTATTTCTGCAGAGCACATTCTGCAGAGTCATTATTAAATTTTGGTGCTCTGGCTGCTCTGTTTTAGCCAGGATTAACACAGTTACTCCAGCTTTTTGTGTCTACATTCAGTTTAAACCAGCATCTGCAGTTCCTTCTTACACATTGAGTATAGAAGTTGTGAGGTCATGTTGCAGTTGTATAAAATCAGGGCAGCCGACATTGGGTGAGAGTTTGGAAGTGAGAAATTGCGAGAGACCAAGCCTGAGGGAGCATAGCGATCGAGGGGGGGGGAGGATATGGGAGGTGGGTTCCCCCCCTCCCATGGTATGGAGCTTTTGGATTTATCAGCTTGAAATTGTGCAATCTGGTGCATATTGTAGCAAGTCTTTTAACTTACTTGAATGCAATATTTATGCTTTAAATTGGATTAGCTATGAATAAGGTTAGGCTAAATAACGTCCATAATTACAAATCAGACAAATAATAACCTCCTCACACATTCCCCGGCAAGTATCTCTGTCACTCCTTTAAAATATGCCCCTTCTTTGAACAAGCTCTTAAACATTGCATCTGAATCAGTTTCCATCTGATTACACTCCTTGAGAATGTTCATCTACGTGTTCAATTAATAAAACAACGAGATTGGGGACATTTCTATTCAACCTGTCAAAGGAATTTGGGGGGGGGAGGGTTGAGAAATAGTCAGTGAGGTAAACAAACATAATAGTTGAGTGGCAAATGACAATAGTGCTACCTTCCTAATATTTAACTGAAGGAAAGAATGGGTTATCGGGGCTGTATGTTGTGACAGACAGCTTGACACCTTGCATGTCATTTTAATATTACACTTATCCCATGCCCCTGGATATTCCAGATTAATAAATTAAGGTTTTGTCAACTAATTACAAATCAGGCTAATTACAAATCAATAACATTAGCCAACTCCGAAACACGAAGCGCTGATCATTGGGATCCAGACATCACGGACAACTGGCCTCAGTTTCCCGCTCACATCTGGCAGTCATCTTCGTCTGAACCGGGGGCCGCGGAGCGTTTTTGAAAGTGGGGGGGCTGAGCGATCACTATTCACTGGCCTTGGGCGTACCCGGCGAGTGAGTGAAGCAACCAAGTGGGGGCAGGGTGTGGGAGGGGAGTGCCCGCCCTCGCACGGCAGGGACTTTTTGAAATTTGATGTATTAACATCATGTTTTACTGCATTGTAGGTATGATTTCAATGTTTTTTGTTAGAAGCTCTCCAACACCCACGACCAGGTTGTTCAGAGCACAGCAGCGCCTCGCCCAAGGCCGGAGACATTGAAACATGTCTAGCCAAAAAAGTGAGGGGGGCTGCAGCCCTCCCGGTTCTGCGGCCCATGAACCGCTCTACTGCCGCTCGCCGGCCGAGCTCATGTCAGCCGTTTCCCGTAAATCTTTAAATTCCGACTGCCGCCAGGAGAAGGACATGGCCTTACTTGCTGCGCTGGGTAACACTCATTCACTGCCCGCTCCGTGTCTTTCAATGTAAATTTGCATGGGGACATGGTTTGGAGGTGTGTGACAATTCGGTCAAGTGAGAATAACAGAATTAGAATGCTGCTGTCTTGTCAACAGACGCACACACAAGCAGTTGATATTAGTTTTGAAATTCTCGTTGATTACAGAATTTCTCATGACAGCGTGACAGCGTGCGAATTGGGCGAAATGCGTGAGTCTCACGCTCAATGCGGGAGAGTTGGCAGTTCTGATAAGATGTTGGTGAGGCCGCTTTTTAGAGTTCAATTTTGGGCACCATGTTATAGGAAAGATGTTGTCAAGCTGGAAAGGGTGTAGAGAAGTTTACGAGAATCAAGAACCAGAGGACATAGTTTTAAGGTGAGGGGGGAATGATTTAAAAGGAATCCGAGGGGTAAATGTATCACATAATGGGTGGTGGGTTTATGAAGCGAGCTGCCGGAGGAGGTAGTTGAGGTAGGCAGTATTGCAATGTTTAAGAAACATTGAGACTGGTATATGGATAGGACAGGTTTAGAGGGATATTGGGCAAATGCAGGCAGGCGGGACTAGTGTAGATGGGACATGTTGGCCAGCGTATGCAAGTTGGGCCTGTTTTCAAGCTGTAAGGCTCTATGCCTGACCCATTGAGTTGCTCCACCACTTTGTGTCAATCTTTGGTATAAACTAGCATTTGCAGTTCTTTATTTCTACTTCTCCTTCGACGTCTCCTTCAGTCAGCAAGGGCAGCACTCTGCTGCAGGTCAGATTACGTAGTATTCAGCTGACCAAGGCAAACCTTAAGATCCTTTATGAGAATGCATTAGTGTTGTCTGGTTAGCAGAATCTCACCTTGAGAACGGAAAGATATCCTATAAAATTTAACTGGGTCAATGAATGCAATTGTAATTGTTCTCTGCAGCATGATCAGAAATCTGGCCTGAAGTGAAACATTGCAGCTGAAATACATGGATTGATCCCACCTTGTGCTGTGCAAGTGGACACGGTCGGCACAAAGGAGCAACTGTTGAAAAATCACATTTAAGTATAGGAGGGTCACCATTGTATTCCTTGGAAGCTTGCATAAAAATATCAATTGCATTATTTTTAAAAATCAAGTGCGATGCACTGAATTTCAAAGCCATTGATTCATCTGGACTGCTGGATATCAGTTTATTTTGGAACTGTTGCAATTCAATGCCATGAGTTCCAATCATTCCCAAGAAATGGTTTACGCAGAACATACATAGAACATCACAGCACAGGAACATAAGGCCTACAGTGGTGGAGCAGCGGCAGAGGACACCAACGGCTATGCTTGGCCAAGCCGACCCTGCAATGCTGCCAGGACAACAGGTATTCATGGTCAGGTTAAGAACCCTACACTTACAACAGCTGGGACTTGAAAATGATGCTACTGCTATAAATTTGCATTGTATCTGAAATACTTATCTAAGATGTATCAGAGTGCTTATGTAAAGTGATCATTGTACATAAACTGTATACAAAAATGAATTTCACCATACCTCAGTACATGTGACAAATAAAGTGCCATACCATAGTTAATTTCCTCTGCCTGATCGTGATCCATATCCCTTCATTCCCTGCCTATATCAAAGTCTTTAAATACCTCCATCTTATCTGCTTCCACCCTGACAGTATGTTCCAGGTACATACCTACCACCCTCTGTCTAAAGAATTTGCCCTTCATATCTCCCTTAATTTTTTTCCCCTCTGACCACTAGCTATGCTCGCTAGTGTTTGACTGGGAGTAAGATTCTGACTGTCTACCCCATCCATGTCTCTCATAATGTTATACTGTATACTTTTGTCAGGTCCTCCCTCAACCTCCGACAGTCAAAATGTCACTTGCGGAAAATGGTGGTCTGACACCTCCATTAATCCAGACAAAATTATGAAAGCTACTTGAAATAATTATGAATTATGAAAGCGTGCTTATTGTTCCGCAGGAAATAATTACTACTAGTTACTACTAGTTTAAGGCCTGATACAGAGTTATGGTCAGTTAGTCAGCGGACAGTGTATTTTATAGAACTGATGGTGCCTTAGGGGAACTTAGTGGATGCGGCTTATGAAATGAAAAGGCTTAGATATGTAGAATTGGCAGCAGAAGTTGAGCCTCGAGGATGGAGAGCGAGTACATCCTGTAGAGGTGGGTTGTAGAGGTTTCATAGCGAAATTGACCATGCCGCTATTTGGAGATTGTGGACTGAGTGTGGACAATAACAAGCTACAAGATGGCGCCTGCTTGCGGCGACTTTTGCGGAGCTCCGGAAAATAAAAGGCTCAACTACAACTTCCAACAACTTACCTGGATCAGAAACACGGCAGAAATCGGTGCTGTTTCGGACAAGCTGCTTGAGCACCTCAAGGCTCTCGCAATTTAGCGATCTCCTGCAGCTGCGGGAACCCCGGACTTTAAATTTTCCCACGCTGGCTGTGGAACTCCCGACCCGACTGAGGATCCCAGGCACGGCGCCTTGAAACCCCGGGATGACCCCCAGAGCCGACGGGCTGGATCTTCCAGCAACAACGGAGCTGCAGCTGCCGACTTTGAGGGAACCCCTGTTCGTTACGGAGCTGGAGCTGCCGTCTGTGAGGGAATCCCCGTTCCAGCACAGGTCCGCAGAAACAGCAGGTACAGCAAGTATAGTACCTGGAAACAAAGGGGAAGCCTCCATTGTGTCCATGGCTCACCCCCAGCTCCCCAGACTCAGCGGTCCAGCCTGAAGGGTTCTCCATCCACCGCATGGACCGTACCCTGGCATCTGGGAAAGGGAGAGGAGGGGGCGTCTGCCTCATGGTCAACTCTGCGTGGTGTTCCGACGTGGCAGTCCTGTCCAACTCCTGCTCTCCACACCTCGAACATCTGGCGGTGAAGTGCCGTCCCTTCTACCTCCCGAGAGAATTCACCTCCGTTATCCTGACCGTGGTCTACATCCCACCCCAGGCAGATGTCCGTCTGGCACTGGAGGAGCTGCAGGCCGTGGTCAACAAACACCAGACGTCTTACCCCGAGGCATTTACCACCATTGCTGGGGACTTCAATAAGGCGAACCTCAAGAAATCACTCCCCAACTTCCACCAACATGTCTCCTGCTGTACCAGAGGACCTAACACCCTCGACCACTGCTACACCACCATCAAGAATGCCTATCGTTCTATCCCTCGCCCTCACTTCGGTAAGTCCGACCATACCGCGGTGCTGCTTCTTCCTGCCTACAAGCAGCAATTAAAGAGCACACCCCCAGAAGTGAGGACAGCACAGAGCTGGTCGGGGGGGGGGGGGGGGGGGGGGGGGGGCAGAAGAACAACTCCAGGACTGTTTGGAGTCTGTAGACTGGGCAATGTTCAAGGACTCGGCAACGGACTTGAACGAATATGCCACAGTCGTTACAGACTTCATAAAGAAATGTGTGGAGGACTGCATCCCTACAAAAACCTTCCGAGTGTTTCCCAATCAGAAACCTTGGATGAACTTTGAGATCCGCACTCTCCTGAAGTCCAGACACAGGGCATTCACCTCCAATGATACAGTGCCCTACATGAAGACCAGATACGACCTTGGTAAGGCCATCAAAAAGGCCAAAAGGGACTTCTGCTCCAAACTGGAGGACGAGACAGATGTTCGGCAGCTGTGGCAGGGTCTGAATGCAATCACCTCCTACAAGGCAAAACCAGGAGGCAGCTTGAATGCCGGTGTAACATCACTCCCTGACGAGCTCAATGCGTTTTACGCACGCTTTGACAGGGAGAATACTGATGTGCCTTCACGATCCCCCATTCGCTGCGATGGCATTTCAGTCTCAGTCACAGAGGCCGATGTCAGGAAATCCTTCAGAGGGGTGAACCCCCGAAAAGCACCTGGTCCTGATGGTATACCCGGTCATGTTCTAAAAACCTGTGTGGACCAACTGGCGGGAGTTTTTACGGACATTTTCAACCTCTCACTTCTGAGGTCTGAGGTCCCCACCTGCTTTAAAAGGGCATCAATTATACCGGTGCCAAGAAGAGTAAGGCGATATGCCTCAATGACTATCGACCAGTGGCACTAACGCCGGTGGTGATGAAGTGCTTTGAGAGGTTGATCATGGAGCAAATCAACTCCTACATCGACAAAAACCTGGACCCACTGCAGTTCGCGTACCGCCACAACAGATCAACGGTGGATGCGATCTCGCTGGCCCTCCACTCCGCACTGGACCACTTAGACAACAAAAACTCACATGTCAGGCTGTTATTCATTGATAACAGCTCGGCATTTAACACAATCATCCCCTCCAAACTGGTTACCAAACTCGCAGAACTGGGTCTCTGCGCATCCCTCTGCAACTGGATCCTCGACTTCCTCGTCCACAGACCACAGTCTGTTCGTATTGGTTGAAATGTGTCAGCCTCAATAACAATCAGCACGGGAGCACCTCAAGGCTGCGTGTTCAGCCCCCTGCTGTACTCACTCTATACCCATGACTGCGTAGCGAACCACGGTGCGAACTCCATCATCAAGTTCGCTGATGACACCACTATTGTGGGGCGTATCACTGATGGGGATAAGTCAGAGTACAGAAGAGAGATCGAGCAACTGTCCATATGGTGCCAGCGCAATAACCTGGCCCTCAACACCAGCAAAACCAAGGAACTGATTGTGGACTTTGGAAGGAGTAGGAGGGGGACCCACAGCCCCATTTATATCAACAGGTCGATGGTTGAAAGGGTCAAGAACTTCAAATTCCTGGGCGTGCACATCTCTGAAGATCTTTCCTGGTCCGAGAACACTAACGCAATTATCAAAAAAGCTCATCAGCGCCTCTACTTCCTGAGAAGATTATGGAGAGTCGGATTGTCAAGGAAGACTCTCTCTAACTTCTACAGGTGCACAGTCGAGAGCATGCTGACCGGTTGCATCGTGGCTTGGTTCGGCAATTTGAGCGCCCTGGAGAGGAAAAGACTACAAAAAGTAGTAAACACTGCCCAGTCCATCATCTGCTCTGACCTTCCTTCCATCGAGGGGATTTATCGCAGTCGCTGCCTCAAAAAGGCTGGCAGTATCATCAAAGACCCACACCATCCTGGCCACACACTCATCTCCCTGCTACCTTCAGGTAGAAGGTACAGGAGCCTGAAGACTGCAACAACCAGGTTCAAGAATAGCTACTTCCCCTCAGCCATCAGGCTATTAAACCTGGCTCGGACAAAACTCTGATTATTAGCAACCACTTTCTGTTATTTGCACTACCAGTTTATTTATTCATGTGTGTATATATTTATATCATGGTATATGGACACATTTATCTGTTTTGTAGTAAATGCCTACTATTTTCTGTGTGCTTAAGCAAAGCAAGAATTTCATTGTCCTATACAGGGACACATGACAATAAACTCACTTGAACTTGACTTGAGTTTGCGTCAGGCTGTAAAACAAATGTCAGAGGCAGCAGAGCAAGGCAGTAGGTGAATTTGTCAGTTGGGGGCAGAAAGGAAACGTATGATATGCAGTATACTTCCTTGCAAGTTTTCTAAGTGCACTCTTCTGACCTTCATTTCATTTCGATTCTACTATGAAAAAAACAGCTGAGATGCAACTAGCTCACTAGTTGAAAGGTACAAATGACTGATTCATCCATATCATATTTTAACAATCTGTATATATTTCTTGTCAACCTTTTCCATTGTAAATTCTTATGTCCACAATTATAATGGAAGCTGCCTGGGGAAACTTGCAGCTGTGTCACCACTGGCAGAGCAGTAATTACACTGTGACAACTTTACAAAGGCACTTTCAGTATAAACGTAGACAGAGGGATTTATAACTGCAATAAAAATTAAGGACAAAAGGATGATTTTAAAGAGGAGGGACTGAACCACCCAAACCCAATTATCTCATGTAATTTAGCTTGAATTTGCATGATGATTTAATTTAGTTTTGACTCCTGAAATGTAAAATAAGGAAGTCAACATTTTAAGAAAATAAAGTTTTGATTAATAATGTTGCGAGGATGAAGAAGCGTGTCAGGCAGGTGGATGAATATTTCATGAGGGAAACATAACTCACCAACTGACACTAAGAAGGAGGGCTTCAGCCGTATCTTCAAACAAGCAAATTCAGGGTTGTCAAAGGGAGACATTATGGAAATCATTCACATTGTACCAAGCCCGGATGAATCACGTAAATGGGTGCAATAAGCAGGCAAGAAATCAAAAGCATTTTCCAAATGTTAAGACAGATTTATTGATGACTAGCTGACATAGGGACGGAGCGATAAATAGGATCAGCTTCTATATGGATCACAAATACGGGGTGGCACAGTGGCGCAGCGGAAGAGTTGCAGTTTACAGCGCCAGAGACACGGGTTCGATCCTGACCTTGTGTGCTATCTGTACGGAGTTTGTACTTTCTCCCCGTGACCGCGTGGGTTTTCTCTGGGTATTTTGGTTTCCTCCCATACTCCAAAGATGTACAGGTTTGAAGGTTAATTGGCTTCTGTAAATTATAAATATGATACGGTACGATACGGTACAATAGAACTTTATTCATCCATGGAGGGATATCGATCTGCCAACAGTCATAAAAATACAGGATACATGAAACATGAATTGTCCCTGGTGTGTAGGATAGTGCTAGTGTACAGAGTGATCGCAGGTTGGCACTGACCCAGTGGGCCTGTTTCCCCACTGTATCTCTAAAGTCTAAAATCTAAACAAAAGCAATGGGTATAAATATCAATTTTTTTGATTGCTTTTCCATTTGGCGTGAGAGTAAAAGACTCTAAAAAAGTTGATATGTTGTTCTGGACTCCAATGGCGAATTCCTACAGGAAAACAATGTTTCTGCGTCTGTGGGATAACACTCACGCTGATGTTTGTTGTCAATACTACAGACGACCTGCCGTTTTCCTGTTGATATCAAATCTGCGACGATGTTGTCAGTTCAATCTCCTTGCAGTGTGTCTCAAGGAGTGCAACAAGAATAATGGCAGATGAAATGATTGCAATGCTGGAGAAAGCACTCACGGTGAACAGTCCCTCAGCATGAAAATGTTTCCAATTTATACATTGCACATGTTGTTCTGCAAAAGTTGTCTTTGATTCTGCATCAACAGCTCACGTTAAAATCACAAAAGAATTCTACTTTACCCCGTAGAATAATTTCACCGGTCATCCGTTTAGGCCTCTTCTGTGAGTCTTTTGATTAGCAAAGGTGTCAAAGTTTATAGGGAGAAGACGGAAGAATGGGGTTGAGTGGGAAAATCAGCCATGATTGAATGGTGGAGTAGACTCGCTGGGCCGAATGGCTTAATTCTGCTCCTCTGTCTTATGGTCTCATATTTCTACCGAGCAGAGTATTCAATAGAAAGTTGAAATACCCACAGAATCCAATGTGCATCATGGTGCATGAATGATCAGTTTAGAAGGCACTTGCTTAGTTTAGACAGAGACCTCACCCAGCTGAGGACGTACCTGTGGGAAGAGTGAAGAGTCAAGAGTGTTTCATTGTCATATGTCCCCAAACAGAACAATGAAGTTCTTACTTGCAGCAGCAGCAGCAGCATAACAGATATGTAAACATAGTATGCTGTAAACATAAATATACACACATGTATATAAAAACATATGTATTATGTGGGCATGTATGGAAGGATATTTAGTTTGCTTTAGCTTATAGATACAGAGCGAAAACAGGCCCTTTGGCCCACTGTGCCCGTGCCGACAAGCAATCCCCGTACACCAGCACTATCCTACACACTAGGGACAATTTACAATCTTTATTGAAGCCAATTAACCTACAAACCTGTACGTCTTTGGAGTGAGGAAGGAAACCGGAGCCCACGATCGCAGAGAGAGTAGGAAAGAACTGCAGATGCTGGTTTAAATTGATGATAGACACAAAATGCTGGAGTAACTCAGCGGGACAGGCAGCATCTCTGGAGAGAAGGAATGGGTGACGTTTCGTGTCGAGACAGAGAGAACATACAAACTCCATAAAGACAGCACCCGTAGTCAGGATCGAACCCGTGTCTCTGGCGCTGTGAGGCAACAACTGTACCACTGCACCACCATGGATATATGTAGTATGTATATAGCAATGTTACAAAATTTTGAGATTTTAAAAATCAAGTCTGTAATTTATCCCATCAGATAAAGCATAAAAATAAGTTTAATTTGACACCTAATTCACTTTCATATCTCAAGTATTTAAAAAGTTATGGCCATTTTTATACTCGGAAATGAGCATCTTGTTCCCTATTGATTTTCTATGGACATAACAAAAAAGTTGTGATCGTGAACAGTCAAAAGCCCATAACTTTCTTAAAAATTAAGAGAACTGAATGAAATTTTCAGTTATCATAGATTGAAGCATTCTGAAACAAATATAAAATAATCTTACTTGGATGACCTGAAATTAAAGCATATAATTAGTTAGTTACCTAATTGTAGCTAATTTCAGACTTCAATTACTAGATCTAAACATCTATCCATTTCTTAATAAATGATTAACATTTTTAAATAGCCTAAATGTCCAAATAATATTCACAAATAATTCACAATAAAACATGATTTTTAAATCTCATTTACATTAATTTATAGGCCAAATGGAAGGAATTTAGTGTTCAATTGCTGTAAATAAATGCCCATTTAAATCAGCTTTCCAGTGGGTTCCTGTGGAACGCGCTGGTTTAGAACGTTCACATTGCGGTAGATTTGTGCCCCAAATGCCCAGAAAAATACTGCGCGATATAATGGGCCCAAATTGAGCTACTCGCAATATTAAACTTTGTATAAAGGGATCTTTAGAAGCCCTTTTTAATGTAAAAATATACAACCTACCTTCAGCTGTCTGCTTTATAAGACCCTGCGGTTGCTGACGGTCGCGGGTTTAGAGATTGATTTTTAAACTACTATAACTATTATTCAAGGCCTTTAAACCTAATAATAGCTTTTGCGACGGGGTCTTCCAGCGATTTTTCGTTAATAATTAACTAGGCTGAACATCTTCGATTTGAACAGCCTAGAGAAAATCGCGTTTTAAACCCGCCCCCTCTAAACGGCGCCAAAATCGCGCACACCCGCAGCGGAAGATTTTCAAAGACGCTTCAGGTAGGCTTTGCAACATACCTAATGTATATGTAGATATATGTATGTATGTATGTATATGTATGTATATAGCATGGCAGGAAGTCCAAGTCTTTGGTTTTAATTCTATAACTTCCTGGTTTCTCGTGGGGAGAAGGAGTTGAAATCGATCCTTTGGATGTAAATATACAACTAACGAGGAATTCAGAAGATGGATATCCAGCTGCTACTACAGTTGGAATCGTGGATTGTGTGTCTCTCCTGAGCATTGCACTGGACACATGATTAAGGTGATGGAGGGTGTATTTAGTAATGTCACTGATCTGTATAATACCTGACCCCTGAGGATTTAATCTTGGTGTTACCGAACAAAGGTTTTACTTTAAAAATAGAAGGAATTTCATTTTCCACATTAAGAGTGAGCAACATTTTTTATTTTATATCACGCGGTAATTTTAGATCAGACCTAAAAGCAATTCCAAACTCGGAATAGTGGCATCATGAGTTTTCATTAAAAATAAAGGCATAAAATACTTTACCTATCTTGATGTTCATGCAAATTTCCAATGTACTATTTTTTTTGCTTTCATGGAAATAAATCAACCATATTGCAAAACTAAAATCTGATCAGATCTTCCATTTGTCTTCTCATTATTTTATGTTCAAGTTTAATTCATCATGCTTTAATCTCTGGTGCACTGAGTGCTAAGGGGCTTCTGTAAGGTTTGATTGGTATTCCAATTAGCTTTCAGGAAGTGTCTCTGATGCATAGTGGTTGTGAGTTTATTATAGTCGGCAAAATATGTTGCATGCCCTCTGAGAGAGAAATGCAGAGTGCAGATAAGTTTTTTATTTCTTTTCTAGCATATTTTTAAACTCCGACGGCATATTAGTTTGCCCTACAAGTGAGAAAGGAACTGTTGTCAATGATTTCCCCCACCTTATTAGCTACTAGACTAAGTGCAGACCCATTGGGTCTGCTTCCCCAATGCAATATTCCACCACTCACCCGTTCCCCAACGCAACCCGTTCCCCCAATGCAATATTCCACCACTCACCCATAGCCCCCAACTGCGCAGGCGCTGTTCATTTCCCCTCATCCCTAGCGCTGCCTCCCCCTCCTCTTCACCCTCCCTCTTCTTTCCCCTCTCCTCCTCACCTCCCCCCAAACCCTTCCTCACCTCTCCCTCCATCTCCTTTTCCCTACCCTCAGTAACTCCCTCCCTCCATAAATTCTCTCCCCTCCCTACCCCCTTCTTAGCCCTTCATCGCCCACCTCGCCACTCATCACCTCCTCCTAACCTCCTCTATTATTCCTCCTCACCTCCCCTGACCCCTCTCCCTCTATTCCCCACTCCCTACCTCCCCCACAGCCTCCTACTCCCCCTCTATTCCCCCCCCCTCCCCCACTCTCCCTTCTCACCTCTCCCACTTTCCCCCTTCTTCCACCCTACCCCCTGCTCTCCCTCAATCCCCCCATTCTTAATTCCTCACCTCCCCAGGATCTCGAGGGTGCCGCTCCTTTTCCTCCTTGCGTGCCCGGAGCAAGAGCGCCGCTGCCCTCAGAGCCAGGCTCAGCACCCAGGCCTCGGATCCTCGGCACAGCCTCTAACCCGCCCCCGGAGCCTGCCGCATGGGCTCAGAGCAGCAGCAGCAGCAGCCGTCGGCCTCAGAGCCATCTTCAGCGCCCAGGCCCCAGATCATTGGTGTGGCATCTCCCCACCACTGGAGCCGGCCGCCGCCACCTGCAGACGCAGCCTCAGCCTCAGCGCCAAGGCGGCGGATCCCCACAGGCCCGCGGTGGCAGATATTAAAATGGAAGTTATTTTACCCGTTTCGACGTTCTGAAAAAAAGATCGCAATCTGAATTCTGGAAAGGCCTCAATTGCGCAGGCGCGGCTGAGGACCCTTTGGGTGCCTTTTGCGATGGCAGTAAAGATGCACATGAAAACTCTCCCCCAACTGCGCATGCGCAGATGGGGGCGCTGCTTACATTTTTTTTAAACGTTAATAACTTTTGAAAAATATCATAGAACTGAACAAAACTTGTTTCATTTACAGAACAGGACAATGGTGAGTAAGGTGGCCCAAAAATCGCAGCGCTATATTGTACTGTTTTCACGCAAATAGAGATACAACGCAAACCTGCAGATAACAAGATGAGAGTTTTAATTATTGAGAGATAGATAGATGCCTCATTGTTACCATTTACACAGCAATCTTCTACTTCAAATCTGTGGGCATTTTTATTAGTTTGGTTTAGTTTAATTTATTGTCACGTGCACTGAGGTACAGTGAAAAGCTTTTGTTGCATGCTTTCCAGGCAGCTGAAAGACTATCCGTGATTACAATCACCCTGCCCTCAGTATACAGATACATGATAAAGGGAATAACGTTTAGTGCAAGATAAATTCCAGTAAAGTCCGATTAAAGATAGTCCGATGGTCTCCAATGAGGTACATGATCGCTCAGGAATGCTCTCTAGTTGGTGATAGGATGGTTCAGTTGCTTGATAACAGCTGGGAAGAAACTGTCCCTGAATCTGGAGATGTGCATTTTCATACTTTACCACATGCCTGATGGGAGAGATGAGCAGAGGAAGTCTGCGGAGTGTGACTCGTCTTTGATTATGTTGATGGCCTTGCCGAAGCAGCAGAAAGTGTAGATGGATTTAATAGAAGCGAGGTTAGTTTGCGTGGTGGTCTGGATGGCGTCCACATTTCGTGCGGTCTTGGATGGAGCTGTGCCCAAAAACACGCTGTGATGCATCCTGATAAAATGCTTTCCACGGCGCATCCATAGAAGTTGGTGAGAGTTACAAAAGTATTTAATTGAATGAGAATTCAGGACATTTCAGCGCAGGCTGAAGTGAACCTTCCATTCTATCAAACCGCTGGCCCTGAGCACCTGCACATTCTTTAGGGAACGGGGATTCCCCTCTTCTACTATAGATGCGGCTCTCACCAGGGTCTCTTCTATACCCCGTAACACTGCCCTCACTCCCCACCTTCCCCAACTCATAACAAGGGCAAAATCCCCCTTGTCCTCACCTTCCACCCTACCAGCTGTGACATACAACAAATAATCCTCCAACATTTTTGCCACCTCCAACGGGATCCCACCACTGGCCACATCTTCCCGTCTCCTCTCCTGTGTGCTTTCCACGGAGACCGCTCCATCAGTAACTCCCTGGTCAATTTGTCCCTTCCCACCCAAACCACCCCTTCTCCTGGCACTTTCCCTTGCAATCGCAGGAAATGCTACCTCCCCCCTTGACTCCATCCAAGGACCCAAGCAGTCTTTCCAGATGGGGCAGAGGATCACCTGCACCTCTTCCAACCTCATCTATTGCATCTGCTGCTCTGGTTGTCCGCTGCTCTACATCGGTGAGACCAAGCGTCGGCTTGGCGATCGCTTCGCCCAACACCTCCGCTCGGTTCACAATAACCAACCTGATCTCCCGTTGGCTCAGCACTTCAACTCCCCCTCACATCAGTCTGAAGAAGAGTCTCGACCCGAAACGTCGCCTATTTCCTTCGCTCCATAGATGCTGCCTCACCCGCTGAGCTTCTCCAGCATTTTTGTCTATCTATTCAGGGTATATCTCAGGAAAGATGGACAAAGAATGCTGTCGTAACTCAGCAGGTCAGGCAGCATCTCTGGAGAAACGGAATAGAAGACGTTTTCGGGTCGAGACCATTCTTCAGACCCTCAAGAAAGTCAGAAAAGAATGTCAGAATTTTGATCACATTCAAATCCAACCAGCAGAGATTCACGGTTCATTTCCACCATTCTAGCATGATTTATATCTCTTGTGTAAGTTGTGTTGGCCCAGCAGGTCTTTTCTAAGCCGTTATTGGTCTTTCCTTCAATGTAGTGGAAGCATTCAGATTCAATAGGTCACTTTGACTTTGGCAGAAAGCACCACTGGTACGGATAATGCTTCAGCGATGCTGTGAATCGACTATTTATATCTGACAAACTGACCAAACTATTCTTCCAGCTGGAAGCCAGGCCTTCGGCAATGAATCAGAATAATGATGACCATAACAGAGCTGTCGTTCATATAATTTTTACTGCAGCTTGCTTTAAAAAAAAAAAAATATTTGACAGTGGGGCCAGCAGAGTCTTAAGTACATAAGTTTCATCTTTTCTTTACCCATGAAGCAGTCCATGGCACATCAAATATAATTACATTAGTGCAGAGAGGCAATGTTCTATTTGCAAGTTTAACACACATATAATTAAATATTCCATACAGTACACCGAACATTAACCTGTTCGCAGCAGATGTCTGCTCAGAATGATGCGGTGCTGTACTGGTGAGTGGACTGGACAAGTCACCATGGCCACTCTGGAATTTAAATTCAGTACACAGAACACATATAAAAACATATAATAAAATGCCAGCATTCATAACACTAAAACAAATTGGAATCACATATTTGTAAATAAATTTTAGAAAAAACGCTACCCTATATCGCTATGATTTTTTCGCCATCTTATTCAAGGCAAGTCAAGAGATTTTATTGTCATGTGTCCCAGATAGGACAATGAAATTCTTGCTTGCTGCAGCACAACAGAATATTGTAGGCATAAATACAGAACAGATCAGTGTGTCTATATACCATAGACCATATATATACACAGAAATAAATAGATAAAGTGCAATAGGCTGTTATAGTTCAGAATTTGTTTGAAGTTGTGTTTAATAGTCTGATGGCTGTGGGGAAGTGGCTGTTCCTGAAACTGGATGTTGCAGATTTCAGGCTCTTGTACCTTCTACCTGATGGCAGCAGAGAGATGAGTGCATAGAGACAATGTTCTCACCGTCCTCTTCTCCTCCAACCGCCCCAAGGTTTTTTCCGATCGGTGAAATAATAAAAAAGTTAAGAATGTTTAAAAAATCATGAGATCAGCAGATTGGTCTTCTCGCCTGTCAGTCACCATGATGAAGATAATGCCCCTACCGAGGGGCCAGGAGAATAAAGCCTCGGAGGCTGGACGTGAGTCAGTCACCCCGGAAGCCGTGAGTGAGAGTTGAGTCCAGAACTGTGAGTCTACGCCATAAGTAAACTGAACTGTGAGTCTGCACTGTGCTGCTTGAACAGAATTGAATGGTTGGTCTGCACTGTGCTGCTTGAACTGAATTGAATGGTTGGTCAGATTACTATCTAAATGGCGTCAAGTTGGGAAAAGGGGATGTACAACCGGATCTGGGGGTCCAGAACCAGGGGCCACAGTTTAAGAATAAGGAGTAAGCCATTTAGAATGGAGACGAGCAAACATTTTTTCTCACAGAGAGTGGCGAGTCTGTGGAATTCTCTGCCTTAGAGGACGGTGGAGGCCGGTTCTCTGGATACTTTCAAGAGAGAGCTAGATAGGGCTCTTAAAAATAGCGTAGCCATGGGGATATGGGGAGAAGGCAGGAACGGGGTACTGATTGGGGATGATCAGCCATGATCACATTGAATGGCGGTGCTGGCTCGAAGGGCCGAAATGCCTACTCCTGCACCTATTGTCTATTGTCTATTGGTCTGCACTGTGCTGCTTGAACTGAATTGAAGAGTTGGTCTGCACTGTGCTGCTTGAACTGAATTGAAGGGTTGGTCTGCACTGTGCTGCTTGAACTGAATGTCGCGCTCACTGCGGAAGTCCCGCTCAGGGGAGAGGCCGCGCTCAACCGTATGAGTAGATTCAAGAGAGTTTTACTGTCATGTATATGTTGTGTGTGTGTGTGTGTGATGGATAGTGTGAGTGTGTGTGTAAGAGATGGTGTGTGTGTGAGATGGAGGGTGTGTGTATGTGTGTGAGATGGAGTATGTGTGTCTGAGTGTGTGAGAGATGGAGTGTGTGAGAGATGGAGTGCGTGTGTGATGGAGGGTCTGTGTGTGTGTGATGGAGGTTGTGTGTGTGTGTGTGTGTGATGGAGGGTGTGTGTGTGATGTAGGGGTGTGTGTGTGTGTGATGGAGTGTGTGTGTGTGATGGAGGGGTGTGTGTGATGGGGTGTGTGTGTGTGTGAGCCCACCATCCGTGATTGAATCAACTGCCAGCCCACCAGCCGTGAGTGAGTCGGCTGCCAGCCCACCAGCCGTGAGTCGGCGGCCAGCCCACCAGCCATAAGTGACTGAGCTGCCAGCCCACCAGGCCTGAGTGACTGAGCTGCCACCCACCAGGCCTGAGCTGCCAGCGCACCAGACCCGAGTGACTGAGCTGCCAGCCCATGAATCCATTCGGCCCACAATGTCCATACTAGCCCTCTGGAAACCAGTCCCTTCAGCCCACAACACCCATACTAGCGCTCCAGAACACCCCCCCCAAAAAAAACCTGTCCTGTCCAATTGCTTCTTAAATGTTGCGATAGTCCATGCCTCACCTACCTCCTCTGACAGCTCGTTCCAAACACTCACTGCCCTTTGTGTGAATCTTACCCCTCAGATTCTTATTAAATCTTTCCCCTTCACCTTCAACCTATGTAAATTGCTCGTTCTAAGCTCCCCCCTTGTCTAGTTTCAGTCAAAAACGACAGAATTAAGCCCTCGATTAACTAATCTTTATTTTGACAAAACACAATTACAGTTCCCACCACTGTACCCAACCACCGCGGGTTTGACCCTCGTATCTGCCTGTTCAAGCGCTCTAGGCCTCGCTCAAACAGAGACACTCCAGAAGGTCACACAGTCCTAAGCGCTCTCCCAGAAGATCGACGCAGGACCTCGTGGCCGCGGACTTTTATAGGTCCCGGGACCTTGAGGGGCAGAACCACATGAGGGTGGTCTCTTTACAATCCAATTACAGATATCGTTTAACCCCATACATAACAGGCATTTCCCTAACCCAATAATACAGCAGCTAACACATTGTATTTAAACAGGGCTTCTCAGGGAAGCAGACATAGGAACATTTACCCTGATCTGCAAGAAAACCAGACAAGGCTCAAAACCTCATCCAATCGACATTTGACAAAGTGAAACTCTGCAAAATTATTTATAATTATTTACAAGGTGTATGTCTGGTTTGCATTCATCCAATCTATTCTATGCATTTTGCACCTAATTGTCAGGGTCTGCAGACGTTCTTATTCTTTTCCTGCAGCTTGGACCTAGGCTCTAGACAAACTGGCACCACTCTGCAGCTTGTCCCAGTTCCACAGAGAGCACTTTCAAATTGACCAAATCTCCCAGCCGCCCTGAAGCTTTTACCCAATTTTATAGTCCGAGCCTCACCAATCTAGCCAGGATTAATATTTATTCCCTTTGATTCTAGTGATTTCTGGGGAGGAAATCTGCCACGTGTTTCTAGTTTGGCAATATCAGTGATTCAGGCCCTCATCGTTATGCATAGTTTAGTAACACAGTGTGGAAACAGGTCCTTTGGCTCACTCATTCCATGCTAATCAGCAATAACCTATACACTTATTCCATGCTACATACTACGGACATGTTTACTGATACTAATTAACCTACAAACCTGCACGTCTGGAACGTGGGAGAAATCTGGAGAAAACCCACGCAGTCACAGAACGGACATATAAATACCGTACAAATAGCACCCGTAGTCAGGATCGAACCCAACTCTACTGCTGCGCCATTGTGCTACTCCCCCAAGTTCTTAATTACCATCTGAAAATTTGCACTCCATATGTATTTTCACTCGAACCAACCTGTTCCAGTAAAGGCTGGCAGCTGCCTGCCAGCGTACAAAATTGCACAAGCATAGTCAAATATATTCCAGCCTGTTAGTACCCACCCAATTTCCTATCAGTCATCAACAAAGTGATGGAGACCACTATCAACAGTCTATTAGGGGGCACTTAATCACAATGGCATCCTCACTACTGCCCAGTTATGCTTCAAGAAGATATCTTAGCATCTCCTGTTCATGGCAATAAGGGACATGCCATAAATAATGGCCTTTCCAGTGAGACCCGTGAATATGAATGAAAAGAATGCCTTAGTGGCTTCTTATTTTAGTTGGAGTTGAGCAATGTATGGTGGACTTTCCATCCATAATCAAATCCTATGAGATATGTTATAGCTGCAATGAAATTGAGATCTCATACCTATCTCGTGACCCCATAAGAGCAATCACATTGCAATAATTGGCTTTCTGCAATGCCTTTCACATTAAAAACTAGGCTCTTCACTAACAAAAATAGAACTGCATTGGCTGTAGTGCGGGTGGGGGGGGGGGCGACACAGTGGGGGTGGGGGGGGCGACACAGTGCGGGGGGGGGGGGGCGACACAGTGGGGGTGGGGGGGCGACACAGTGCGGGGGGGGGGCGACACAGTGCGGGTGGGGGGGGGACAGTTTGGGAGGGGGAGAGTGATAACAGGGATGTAAATAAATCCTCATAAATCATAGGTTTACGAAGAGCTTTTAGAGATGTAAGTGAAGGGAAGGTAGTGCTCCACTATAAGGGAATGCTCTACTGTTAATCATTAATAATTCCTCCCACGTTCCCATCAATCCCCCTGAGATTTAACATATTTTCTCAACGTTCGCATATCAATCACCAATACACAATTTCTATGCTATCCCATCCTACACACTAGGGGCAATTTACAGAAGCCATTTAACCTACAAACCTGCATATCAGTGAAATGTGAGAGGAAACCGGAGCACCCGGAGGAAACACAATTGGTCATAGTGAGAATGTACAACATTTGCACAGACAGCACCCATAGTCAGGATCGAACCTCGGTCTCTGGCACTGTGAGGCAACAGTGCTACTGCTGTGCCACCGTGCCGTCCTCCCATTGCTTGAGGGCTGGCCGGTGTGCCCCTTAGTGGTGGATCTACAGACAACTGTAGAAAATTCTTAAGGGGTTGGACAGGCTAGATGCAGGAAGATTGCTCCCGATGTTGGGGAAGTCCAGGACAAGGGGTCACAGCTTAAGGATAAGGGGGAAATCCTTTAAAACCGAGATGAGAAGAACTTTTTTCACACAGAGAGTGGTGCATCTCTGGAACTCTCTGCCACAGAGGGTAGTCGAGGCCAGTTCATTGGCTATATTTAAGAGGGAGTTAGATGTGGCCCTTGTGGCTAAGGGGATCAGAGGGTATGGAGAGAAGGCAGGTACGGGATACTGAGTTGGATGATCAGCCATGATCATATTGAATGGCGGTGCAGGCTCGAAGGGCCGAATGGCCTACTCCTGCACCTAATTTCTATGTTTCTATGTTTCTATGTTTCTAACTCTGGTGCAACAGCGAGCATGGAAGATTTTTGCCCCATT
This sequence comes from Amblyraja radiata, assembly GCF_010909765.2. NCBI lineage: Eukaryota > Metazoa > Chordata > Chondrichthyes > Rajiformes > Rajidae > Amblyraja > Amblyraja radiata. The sequence goes on along the minus strand of NC_045969.1, from coordinate 39,760,637 downwards.
ATATCAGTGCCGCCATCGTCATTCTGTGAGAGATGAACATGAGCAATGAACCAGGTTCACCACAGTCCAGGCCACAATGCAGTGCAGCTCCCATTGTAGGATTTACCTGGGTTCAAGGCTGAGGCACAAGACATGTAACGAGTGGATCACATTCTTCATCATCATCGTTGAAAACATCAACGGGCACGGTGCCTTACAATGCTATGTACGACAGTAATCACAACTTCTACTGAAATGTGGATGGCCGTTGGCTCACTAGGAGGAGCTCATCCACCCTTTGACAGGTCTTGTTTTTGATCCTTCTGGGGATCCACAGCCCCCTCCTCACTTGGCAAACCAGGTGGGGGAGACGGTTTAGTTGGCGACTATCCGACCATGGAGCTGGTAGCACGGGATTATATGGTACCCGTGGCGGGGGGAATTCCCCCCGACCTGACCTGACTGAGACATCACATTCTTGCTACCCTTTAACTTGTCATGGAGATTGTGTCCTCTTCCATGTTACATGTTTCCCCTCTCCGTTTGCACTTCAAAGTCAATGTTGTCCCCATTGGTTGTCCATCCCCTCCCCAGATGCTGCCTGACCCGTTGAGTTCCTCCAACACTTAGTTTAGTTTAGTTTAGTTTAGTTTGGAGGCCTGCCAGCCTCTGTCACATCCTTCCCTCATATTGTGATCTACCCACAATCTTTCCTCTTCTTTCGATCCCAAATGTCGACCCTTTACCTCCACAGATGTGGCTTAACCTACTGAGTTATTCTAGATTTTTGCTTTTTCATTTAAGATTGGTAATAAGTTGATACAATGATTGTAATAAGATTGGAAGTCAGATACCTTGTTGCCTTGTCATGCATGTTTGAACCTATGCAGGAATTAGTTGTAAAACAAATGGCGATATCACCCTGGGGAAGACAAAGAGTAGATATGTTTATTATTACATTATTGCAAGATAAACATATCTTAATTACACTCACCAAATCTAAGTGCCAAAATTTTAGTCATCTCAACGGAAAATCTGTGAATCAATTCCAGCTGCAAATAATTCATTGAAGCATAAATGATAAACATCTGTTTTTTTACATCAAAAGTTGACATGTCATTTGGTGTTGTCAGCTTGTCTGTGTTTCTGAGTGAAAATTCTCCTAGGTGACTGCTGATTCTGTTTGATGTTTCTGCCAACCAATCAGTCATGAGGGGAATTTGAAAACAATTATTAATTAAAGTATGCAACAAAATTAAAATGAATAGAAAAGAAAAACCAGTGGAGAGCAATGAAAGCTATTGACATTGACATTGAAGAATCAGATATTTTTATTCAACACTTGCAAATAATGTTAAAGATGCATCAAAGCCCATGGAAATCTGGAACTACATTAGTTTCTGGCCTCTGCCACTTTTCATTCCAATCTCCAACGCCACTCCCTAGCAGCTTCTTCCTCACTGACATTCCTGCCCTGAAATGTTTTCTACCTTCTGCCATCTGACTGGTTACGTCACGGCATGGTTCGGAAACGCAAACGCCCAGGAATGAAGGCGACTACAGAGGTTGTTATACACTACCCGGCCCATCACACGTACTGACCTCCCCAATACTGCAAGGACCTATAGGAGCTGCCACCTTAAAAAGGCAGACAATATCTTCAAGGATCCATACCACACTGGCCGGGATCATAGGGAGGAAGGTACAGGAGCCTGAAAACCGTGACACCAAGTTCAGGAATAGCTTCTTCCCAGCAACTATCAGGCTTTTGAACACAACACAACACTAACCTCAGCAACTATGATTTGTTATGGACTGTATTTTTGGTTGCTCTTTTTTTGCATTATTATGGTTACCCCCTATTAAGTGTATTAATTTATGTATTTTTGAATATTATCTCTATGAATAATTGAATTTACAGGCTTATTAAGCTGCAACAAGGAAGAATTTTATTCTTCTGTTGTCGGTACATATGACAATTAAACACTCTTGGCTCGTGATCTACTGATCTGGAAACATGAAATTATTCAGTTTTCCCTGTATTAATACACATCTATCAAACTCCTACTATGTTACTAAAATTAAAATAGTGTGTTGATTGTTAAATATTACAATGACATTTTAGTGATCAATTGAGCAAGCGTGCAGTGGAAGAAGGAAGGAGGAGCAGTAAATCTAGGTCTCTTCTCCCCCTCCCCCCCTCCCCCCCCCCCTCCCCCCCCCCCTCCCCCCCCCCCCCCCCCTCCCCCCCCCCCCCCCCCCCCTCCCATGCACCTTCTCACTGGTGGTCAGTTCTCATGGAAGTTGGACCACTGTCCAAACGAATGTAAATGATATACTGGACTGAAAATAGTGTTCACCTCAACCCTCACCACAATCTCTAAGCAACCCTCACTGTATGCCCAAAACCATGCCCCAATTCAAACCCACCATATCTCAATCACCTTCTGAGCATTGTGGGCATTTATCTGAATAGAGAAGTTCTTAATCATTGTGAGTCATAATCACTTTAATCTTTGCACTAGAAGTTGTACTCGTTATCCTTTATCTCTGCACTGTGGATGGCTTGATTGTATCCTGTTAATGTATTTTGTCTGTCTGGACAGCACACAAACAACATCTTTTCATTGTACCTCGGTGCATGTGACAATAATGAATTGAACTAAACTAGAGAATTATCTAGTGTGTAGAAAGGAACTGCAGAGGCTGGTATAGACCGAAGGTGGACAAAAAATGCGAGAGTAATTCAGCGGGTTAGGCAGCATCTCTCGAGAAAAATGATGGGTGACGTTTCGGGTGGGGACCCTTATTCTGACTCATCTGTCTATCTAGCGAATAAATTAAACTTTAATAGAGAGCATTGGGGATTTTCACAGAGTAAAGCAAGAGATTTGTTTCACATTGGCCAGATAAAAATAACGGGGACAGATGCAGCTCATAATGTATGAGATAGTGGTGAGAGCAGAGTGCCAGATATGTTAGACGCAGAGTGGCCTGTCTACATTGGACAGGTTTTCATTCAGTCAATGGACCCTTGAGACCTCAGAGGTTCAGCAGACCATGGTCCTGTGCCAAATTCAGTGCACACAGACATCATAAGAAGGGTGCCAGATAGGCATGCGAAGAGCCTTTTCAAAAGTGAGGGGAAGTGATCTGACAAAAACGAAGCACTTTTATTACGACGGATTATTTATAGCATTCTTCCTAGCTGATGACAATGCTCGCAGGAATAAAATAGGTTACAGAGAACTATCTCTGCAGAAAATACGCATTGCAGTCTAAGATGCCAAAGGCCTTGATATGAGTGGATTAATTGCTGCCATGTGCTTGGACGGCAAAGGGAAAGAAAGCATATCTCAAGGGTAAGTTTAATATTAAAAGTTAAGTGCTGAAAAGTAAATGTATTGTTGTGTACAATTCAAGATTATTAAAGTGCTTAATTTATAGAAACTGACTGGCCCTGAAAATCTACAAGCCAGAAATACGTTGTGTGTGCATCAAGAATCTTTGTGGACGAACATAGTTGGAGTCATCAGAGGACACCCATGCCACAAGTGAAGCCTTGAATGTTTCAAGGTTCACCTGAGAAACAGCATTGTGTTGGGCTCATCAGGAATTAATGGACAGCTTCATCACCTGCAACAAAATAATACAATGCTGTGATTTTTCTTTTGTGTTTTGTTCTTTGGTTCTGAGCGATACCAGCAAGCTTGCATTTATTGGCCGATTCCTGCTTTCCCACGAGGCATATCAAAATCTAGAGCATGATGTAAGCTGGAACCTCGTGCTGATTTGAATTAGGTAAAGGTGAGAGTTTTCCTCACTGAAAGAGATTAGTGGATCCACTGGGGGTTTTATTTACATTGATCCAACTGTTCTGAGTGATAATTTTCTGATTTATTGAATTTCAATTCACTACTTTCCTTTGTGCAACTGGAATTTATAACCACTGCACCAGTGGCTGCAGATGAAACATATGAGACTGTCCCTCCACAACATGAGGCAGGGTTCCTGCCAGGATTCGCCCAACATTTCTCAAATGATGAGATTGGTGAGGAATGCTAATCTATCCCAAAATAATTAATTATCTAAAAAATACCACTGTGAGTTGATTTACAGACATTCCTAATGTTTCGTCACTTTTTCCACTCCTTTGAAGACCCCCAATTCGCTCCATTGGAACGCTAATGTGTCATTTTGAATTACTGCTGGGAGTCTGTGGAGGAAGGTTTCTCAAAATACTCTAAAATACCTTGCCCGCAAGACTTAAAAATAATCCAAAGGCAAATTGATTGATTGATTGAAAGATAGATGCGGCATGGAAATAGACCTTTTGGCCCACCAAGTCCTCTCCAACCATCGATCACGTGTTCACACTAATTCCATGTTATCCCACTTTCACATCTACTCCCTACGCACTATGGGCAATTTACAGTGGCCAAATAACCTCAAACACATGGGTCTTTGGGATGTGGAAGGAAACCTGGGCACATGGAGAAAACCCACATGGTCAGAGGGAGAATGTGCAAACACTACACAGGCAGCCACTGCAAAATCTTTCATCATACTCCTTCTAGATAGTGGAAAAACTCTGGGTGTAAGGGGTGAGTTTCAATAAGTTGCTGATCCTCAATTTTACCAGGGCTTGGCCAAATATTGCCAGCACTTGGCCAAAATTCAGCACTTGGCCAAATATTGTCTTGCAAAACAAAACTTGCTGCATCTCAAACTAAATTAAACGAAACTAAATCAAGAATTTCCAGAGCTACTCCATCCCATCTACGTAACAGTGTACCATCATCTCTGGTGAGCCTGTCCTACCATTGGGACAGAATGTACCTAAGGGTTGTGATAGAGCATCTTGGGATGTTATGATACTGTATGTGAGGCTATGTCTACCTGTGGCATGACCAGCCTGTGGGACAGACCTCCAAATTTAGAATCAAGTTGCCAGATGTTTCTGCGGAAGACTTTCCAATGCTGACTAGGCCAGGAGCCATTTTGAGGTGTCCACAATTCTGTGTCTAATTCAATGCCAAGTGTTTTGTCAAAATATAGTCTTCATCCTTTCAATTTAATGGTAATGGTATCGCTTTGTGTCTCGCTATATCTCTTCACACAGCCAATTGTTGGTTCTTGATGTTATATAGAGGCCACACTGGTTAGGGACAGTAGTTTAAAAAATAAGCGAACCAGATCATAAGATCACAAGAGCTAGGAGCAGAATTAGGCTATTCAGCCCATCAAGTCAGCTCCACCTTTTGATCATGGATGACCTATTTTTCCCTCTCAACCCAATTCTCATACCCGACGTTTTTTTAATAACAGCCAGCTGTTTTGTTGTCATCATTAATCACAAAGTTAATAGTTCGGGTTGATGATTTTTTTCATCAGGACCACTGGTATAAATAAAGTCATTGATCTGAAACATGGTTCTTTTTTTCTCTCCACAAATGTTGTTTAATCTGCTGAGTTATTTTAGAATTTTCTGTTTCTTCAGTATTTCATATTTCCACGATCTGTAGTATTTTTTTGCTCTTTACTCCAAAGTCTGACCACTTTGAACAAATGATTGTCTGTTTATTGCTCTTTTGGATTTATTGCTATCTTTTATTAATGGAACTGGGTTCAAAATTCTTCCACAAATGGAAACATTTGGTCCATTCATAACATTAAATAGCTCTAAAAAGACACTACTAAAGTAAAAAGCCCCAGCATGCTAAATGTGAAATATTTCATGATAGCTATAATCTCTCAGTTTTGAGATTACCTTTGAAAATCCTTTATGCAATTCTGCCTTTACCTCTTTGTTATTTTGACAGTGTGGGGTCCAGAACTGTGCATAATGCATTTATGTTGCCTTGACCAGAATCCCATTCAGGTTTAAGATAACCACAATATATTTCTATTTAATGGCTCTGGAAATATATTGCCTTGCTATGTTAGGATTTGTATTTGTTTTCAGACCCGTTATGCTGCTTTATGCATGCATATTCTCCTTTCAGTTTCCTATTTTCGAAAGTGAAGGTGATATTACTATTTTTCAAATGCATCACTTTCAGATAATTCTGAAATTATTTCTGCCAACTGATGTAAATAACATTTGCCATGCTTTTGTCAATAACAAGCCTATTGCTTGCTTTCATTTTTAATTACTGAAATAGTTGGAAATTAGATTTAGAGAAATAAGTTTTGCTGACAAGAACTGAAACTGAACAAGTTTCTAAAAGTTACCAAGTCATTTCATAGAAACATAGAAACATAGAGGAGGAGTGCAGGAGTAGGCCATTCGGCCCTTCGAGCCTGCACCGCCATTTGATATGATCATGGCTGATCATCCAACTCAGTATCCCATCCCTGCCTTCTCTCCATACCCCCTGATCCCTTTAGCCACAATGGCCACATCTAACTCCCTCTTAAATATAGCCAATGAACTGGCCTCAACTACCTTCTGTGGCAGAGAATTCCACAGATTCACCACTCTCTGTGTAAAAAATGATTTCCTCATCTCGGTCCTAAAAGTCTTCCCTCTTATCCTTAAACTGTGACCCCTCATTCTGGACTTCCCCAACATCGGGAATAATCTTCCTGCATCTAGCCTGTCCAACCCCTTAAGAATTTTGTGAGTTTCTATAAGATCCCCCCTCAGTCTTCTGAATTCCTAACGTGTACAAGCCGAGTCTATCCAGTCTTTCCTCATATGAAAGTCCTGCCATCCCAAGAATCAGTCTGGTGAACTTTCTCTGTACTCCCTCTATGGCAAGAATGTCTTTCCTCAGATTAGGAGACCAAAACTGTACGCAATACTCCAGGTGTGGTCTCACCAAGACCCTGTACAACTGCAGTAGAACCTCCCTGCTCTTATACTCAAATCCTTTTGCTATGAATGCTAACATACCATTTGCTTTCTTCACTGCCTGCTGCACCTGCATTCCTACTTTCAATGACTGGTGTACCATGACACCCAGGTCTCGTTGCATCTCCCCTTTTCCTAATTGGCCACCATTCAGATAATAATTGCATAATTATTAAACGTTGATTAAGAAGGCTTCAGGATGTGCAAATAATATCAAGGGTGGAGGCACAAGAAACTGCAGATGCCTTTGTCTTGAGCAAAACACAATGCGCTGAACAAAACTCAGTGGGTCAGGCAGTAATTGGAGGGAATGGACAGATAATGTTTCGAACCGACTCGATTGCGGCCACAAACGTTTGCCGCTGCGACAAGATAAGACTGTTCGATGAACCTTTTGTAACTTTGTCAGTGCCAGAAAGATGGCGACTCTTTGTGTACTGCCTAGGTGAGGTCTGTTGTATGATTTTAAGGGACTGCACGGAAAAACAAAGAATTTAATTGACCCTAAATACATGTGACAATAATGTCTAATTGAATTAAATCCAGGGATGCTGCCTGACTGGCTGGGTTCCTCCAACAGTTTGTCTTTTGCTTAGACTGTGGTGCTAGGTGGCAGAACATGGTGCCACGTGGCAGGCAATGGTGCCACGAGTATCCTCCGGCAGCATGCCTGGCTCGCCCGCTGTCCCCATGAGGTGAGCCATCAAGCACTGCCCTACTCATCCCTGAGGCCTGGAGAGGTGGGAGAAGATATCCAAGATGGCTTCTTCTTCTTCTGTCGTGTGGCGTGCACAGCCTAAAGTTGTTGGGCAACTATTTGATCTTCCGTTGGTGCACGTCGAGTTGATTGCATGAGTCGAAACAGGGTAGACCACGTAAAGGTTGCAATCTTCCACCCCACAGGGGTGGCAGTCACAAGGAACAAAGGGCAGGTAAGCGGACCAGCTACAGAGGGTAGTGCAATGAACCTCGATGGTGGAGTGGGCCACTGGAGGCACTGCAGCAGCTCGGGGCTTGGCTGGATCAGGTGCCGCTACAAGAGGCCGAAAACGTGGACTGGACGTGACCTGCAGTTGCACAGAGCAATGGAGCAGTGGTGGAGGACACCCATGGCTATGGTTGACCAGGCCAACCCTGCCACAGCGCCATGGCAATGGACCTTCATGATCAGTTTAACAATTCTGCACTAAACAACTGGGACTTGAAAATGGCACCACAACCTGGAGACTCTTGGAAGCTGTCTCTGTGTACTATTCCCATACACTCGTACTAAATGCTTAGGTATAGTAATGCTTTTACTGAACTGTTTTCAAAAAAGAATTACACAGTACCACGGTACATGTGACAATAAAGTACCACTGAATCATTCATTTTATATCAAGGATAGTTTGTGCCTATAAAGGGAAACAATATTGAGTGACCATTAATTAAATTATTTAATTTTAATTTAATCTTAGTTAAATTATGTTTTCGACATCGGAGGCCAATAATTAAGTGTGTAATGAAGATAATACAACAATTTATCACAATGTGCCCACATTGTCCAACACCTCCAGAGCCCTGCCAGGTGATGTGGAAGATGTTTCTGACCAATTGAAAATCTCACTGACAATTAGGCAGTGACCATGCAGGACTTATGAGGATGGAAGAAAACTGTACTGGTTAAAAATAATCTATTGACGTAGTGAAATGTTAGCAAGGTCATTCAATTTAAGTGAAATGAGGTAAAATGTTGAAAATTGCATTGTATATCTTACGTTGACAATGAAAATGTCATGCACAAAGAAGTTTGCACAGCAATATATTAGTCAGATGTATGTGTTTGTCCCACAAGTGTTCTTCATAGAACAAAGAGAACCCAATGGCCTGTGAAACTATCTGAAGGGTACTGCTTGCTACATCACCGATAATTGTGGTCCCATTTGTATCGCTGAAGTTGTCCGATCCATGGGTAAAAAAGTTGGTCGTTGATTGGGAGACATATAAAGTGGTGTTGTGGCAAGGGTGAAATGCTGATGAAAAGATCGTAGTGAGAGTAATCAGTGTGTCCAAGGCGGATGTCAAGCATGTTGAGTATCATTCTTGATTGTTGTCATTCTTCATCCACTTAACTTCACGTACACGATGTGGGAGGTGATAAAGCAGGTATTGACCAATAATGGTCAGAAATACAATCCACAAAGGCACACGGGCAAGCAACTCATTTATTTGAATTTTGAAACAAACCCAGGCATCCATTCCACATTTGTTACATCCTGCAACTAGAAACAATCCCATTTTTGTCTACTCTGCTTTTTGTTCGCCAACTAATCTTTTAATCAGAAGATAGAGTAGTATTGGAGAGGATGATTCCACTGATGGGTAAGTCTAGGACTAGAGGTCATAGCCTCAGAATTAAAGGATGTCTTTTAGGAAGGAGATGAGGAGGAATTTCTTTTGTCAGAAGGTGATGAATCTGTGGAGTTCTTAGCCTCAGAAAGCAGTGGAGGCCATGTCAGTGGATATTTTTAAAGCAGAGATAGATATATTTTTGATTAGTACGGGTGTCAGAGGTTATGAGCAGATCGCAGGAGTATGGGGCTAGGACGGAGAGATAGATCAGCCATGATTGAATGGCGGAGTAGACTTGATGGGTCGAATGGTCTAATTCTGCTCCCATCACTTATCATCTTTTGATCTTATAGACATAAAATGCTGGAGTAACGTAGCGGGTCAGGCAGCATTACTGGAGAAAAGGAATAGGTGACATTTCAGGTCGAAACTATTCTTCAGACTGAGATTCAGGGGAGAGGGATATTAGAGGCACACAGCATATCAGAACCAGCACTGATGTCCAAGAAAAGGTGGAGCCCACTGTGGTCCATTGTTAACTGTGGAAGAGGTGATAAAAAAAGGACACATGGATGTGAACAGTGGAACAGGTAGGACAACTGGGTGTCCTACAAAATGTTTATTTCTTACAGTAACTTTTGATGCCTTTATTACTTTAATCGCCTTGCCTTTAATAATCTGGAATGGGAATGAACCAAGTACCTCAGAAAAAAATTCTTCTATTTTAATTTTCTTGGTTCAATGCCAATTTGTTGGCATTGGAATTACTGAAACTGAACTCAACATTTATCATAAAAAGGACACAAAGTGCTGGAGTAACTCAGCGGGTCAGGCAGCATCGCCAGAGAACATGGATAGGTAACCTTTCGGCTCAGGACCTGCCTTCAGTCTCTCAACTGTTATCATCATAGTATTCAGTATTTAGCTACAATATAAAGGAAACTGTGATGAGAGCTCGCATTTAAAATGCCTTAGTGAACACAGTTACTGTGTATCCCATAAAACCACTCCTCCAACCATCATATCTATACATAAAATAATTTAAATGACACGTGTGAACTCTCCTGACTAAATTGTACAGAAGAACTTTCAATATCTAGAAATATTGTATGTATTTTGTTTTGAAGTACTTGATCATGTCAGCATACTTAATTAATTTGCCATAACTTGAAATTAGGTAAAATAATGAAAATTGCATTGAACACCTTATTTGTTTTTATAGTTTAGAGATACACTGTGAAAACAGGTATGTCAGCCACTAAGTCTATGCTGAGAAACGATCACCCCAACACTAGTTCTAGGTTATCCCATTTTTGCACCCCACACGCTATGGACAATTCACCCTACAAACCTGCACGCCTTTGGAATGTGGGAGGAAATCAGAGAACACAGATAAAATCCATGCAGTCAAGGGAGAACGTACAAACTCCATACAGAGAGCATCCATAGACAGGAGCGAACCCGGGTCTCTGGCGCTGTGAGGCAGCAACTTACCCACTGCACTACCACTCATGAAACCAATGATAAGGTTGTGCGCAAAGGAATTTTGAAGAGGCTAACGAGAGGAAACGCGCAAAGTACCTGGAACTGGTGGAGATGTGCCAGGACAATGGATGGAAGACATACTATGAGCCCATAGAGGTGGGCTGTAGAGGCGTTGCAGGGCACTCACTCTGCAAAGTCCTCAACTAGTTGGGCATTATGGGGCTGGCAAGGAAGAGGGCCATTCAATCCGCAAGCGAAGCTGCAGAGAAAGCCACTAGGTGGCTTTGGATTAAGAGGGCTGATCCGTGGGCGGTTGCTGCTGGGACGCAAGTCGGGGCTTGATCAACCCCGGCTGGGTCGCCTGGGCGAGGGTGTCTGATGTTGTGAGACCCGAAACACCCGATGACCCAAGGTCACATCACTGAGGATGCAGCCCAGTGCATCCAGAAGATGTATCTTTCACACTACAACAATGTACAGCCAGATGCATAAGTATTTGTCCCACAAGATTTCTTCAAGGAACAAAGAGAAACCAATAATCTGTGAAAATATCTGAAGTAATTGAAAGTCACTCAAAAAATAATGGTTTCTTGGTTAAGTGTTTAACAGTTTGGAAACAAATGAATAATGGAGTAGAGTAACGATTTCCCATTCTGCTGATGAGAAATGTTGGGTTTGTAAGTTGTGGAGAAGACCTAAAGAGGTTACAAAGAGGTGGATGGTGACACCGGGAGCTCGCGGGACCCCGGTGGGAGACTGCTTTGCAGGGCACCGGCAACGGCGACTTCTCCCGCCCGAATTGCGGGGTTGAAAGTGACCTGGAGCAGGGCCTTACATCGCCCAGCGCAGCTTTAAATGGCCGCAGACTTGCTAGCGCCCGCCGGGGCCTCCAACATCAAGACCCGGGGCAGGGCCTTACATCGCCCGGCACAGCTTTAAATGGCCGTGGGACTTGCTAGCACCCGCCGGGGGCTTTGACTTTGACTTCGGGAGAGGAATGGAGAGCAGGGGAGAGACAAGACTTTGCCTTCCATCACAGTGAGGAGGAGACTCACTATGATGGATGTTTGTGTAAATTGTGTTGGTGTGTGTCTTGGTTCTTTTCTTGTATGGCTGCAGAAACCAAATTTCGTTTGAACATCATGTGAGGTTCAAATGACAAATAAATGGTATTGTATTGTATTGTATTGTATTGTATGGGATAAGGATAGGGTAAGTGAGTTGCAAAGATCTGGGAAATGGGGTATAATGCTCAGGTCATAAGGTCATAAGTGAAAGGAGCAGAATTAGGCCATTTGGCCCATCAAGTCTTCTCCATCATTCAATCATGGCTGATCTATCTCTCCATCCTAACCCCATTCTCCTGTATTCTCCCCATAACCCCTGACACCCATGCTAATCAAGAAACTACCTATCTCTACCGTGAAAATATCCATTAAGGCCTCCACAGCCTTCTGTGGCAAAGAATTCCACACATTCACCACTCTCTGACTAAAGAAATTCCTCCTCAACTCCTTCCTAAAGGAATATCCTTTAAATCTGAGGCTATGACTAGTGCTGGACTCTCCCACTAGTGGAAACATCCTCTCCACATCCACTCTATCCAAGCCTTTCACTATTCAGTAGGTTTCAATGAGGTCGCCCGTCATTCTTCTAAACTCCAGCGAGTACAGGCCCAGTGTTATCAAACGCTCATCATATGTTAACCTACTCATTCCTGGGATCACTCTTGTAAACCTCCTCTCAACACTCTCCAGGGCCAGCACATCCTCAGTTATGGTGCCCAAAATTGCTCACAATACTCCAAATGCGGCCTGACCAGATCGAGCAACTGTCCATATGGTGCCAGCGCAATAACCTGGCCCTCAACACCAGCAAAACCAAGGAACTGATTGTGGACTTTGGAAGGAGTAGGAAGGGGACCCACAGCCCCATTTATAGCAACGGGTCGATGGTTGAAAGGGTCAAGAGCTTCAAATTCCTGGGCGTGCACATCTCTGAAGATCTTTCCTGGTCCGAGAACACTAACGCAATTATCAAAAAAGCTCATCAGCGCCTCTACTTCCTGAGAAGATTACGGAGAGTCGGATTGTCAAGGAAGACTCTCTCTAACTTCTACAGGTGCACAGTCGAGAGCATACTGACCGCATCGTGGCTTGGTTCGGCTATTTGAGCGCCCTGGAGAGGAAAAGACTACAAAAAGTAGTAAACACTGCCCAGTCCATCATCGGCTCTGACCTTCCTTCCATCGAGGGGATTTATCGCAGTCGCTGCCTCAAAAAGGCTGGCAGTATCATCAAAGACCCACACCATCCTGGCCACACACTCATCTCCCTGCTACCTTCAGGTAGAAGGTACAGGAGCCTGAAGACTGCAACAACCAGGTTCAGGAATAGCTACTTCCCCACAGCCATCAGGCTATTAAACCTGGCTCGGACAAAACTCTGATTATTAATAACCACTTTCTGTTATTTGCACTTTACCAGTTTATTTATTCATGTGTGTATATATTTATATCATGGTATATGGACACATTTATCTGTTTTGTAGTAAATGCCTACTATTTTCTGTGTGCTTAAGCAAAGCAAGAATTTCATTGTCCTATACAGGGACACATGGCAATAAACTCACTTGAACTTGAACTTATAGAGCCTCAGCAATACATCCCTGTTTTTGTATTCTAGCCCTCTTGTAATAAATACTAGCATTGCATTTGCCTTCTTTACAACCGATTCGACTTGCAGATTAACTTTTTGGGAATCCTGCGCCAGCACTCCCAAGTCCCTTTGCACCTTTGTTTTCTGGATTCTCTCCCATTTAGAAAGTAGTCTACGTCTTTATTCCAACTACCAAAATGCATGACTGCACACTTTGCTGCACTATATTCCATCTGCCACTTCTCTGCCCACTCTCCCAACCTGTCCAAGTCCTTCTGCAGTCCCTGCTTTCTCTATCTGCCCCTCCACCTATTTCCGTATCATCTGCAAACTAGGCCACAAAGCCTTCAATTCCCTTATTCAAATAATTAATATACAACGTGAAGAGTAGCGGCCCCAGCACCAACCCCTGCGGAACTCCACAAGTCACAAGCAGCCAACCAGAAAAAGCCCCATTTATTGTCACTCTTTGCCTGCTGCCATCAGCCATCCTGCTATTCATGCTGGTATCCGTGGGCTCTCATCTTCCTTAGCAGCCTCATGTGTTGCACCTTATCAAAGGCTCTCTGAAAATCTAGGTAAACACCATCCACTGACTCTCCTTTGGCTGTCCTGCTATTTACTTCTTCAAAGAATTCCAGCAGATTCATCAGGCAAGACCTATCCTTCACAAAACCATGCTGACTTTGGACTATATATCATGGACTTCCAAGTTCTCTGTAACCTCATCCTTTATAATGGACTCTAAAATCTTACCAACCACTGAAGTCAGTTAACCAGCCTATAGTTCCCACTATTCTGCTTTGTTCCCTTCTTGTACAGCGGGGTAATATTGGCAATTTTCCAATCATCTGAAACCACTCCTGACTCTAGTGGTTCTTGAAACACCACTGTCAATGCCTCCACATTCTCTAAAGACACCACTTTCGGAACCCTAGGGTGCAGTCCATCCAGTCCAGGAGACTTATACACCTTCAGCCCTTTCAGCTTCCCAAGCGCCTTCTCCTTAGTAATAGCCAATCCATCAACTTCCAACCCCTGACTCTCTTGAATTTCAGGCACATTGTTGGTGTCTTCCACTGTGAAGATTGATGCAAAAAAGTTATTCAACTCCTCTGCTATGACTTTATTCCCCATAATCGCTTCTCCTGCATCATTTTCCAGCGGTCTAACGTCTACTCTTGCCTCTTTCTTACTCTTTATATAACTGAACAAACTCTTGCTATCATCTTTTATATTATTAGCTAGCTTACCTTTGTATTTCATCTTTTCTCCCTGTATTGCCTTTTTAGTTACCTTCGGCTGTTTTTTAAAAGCTTCACAATTCTTTTGGCTTCCCACTAATCTTTGTATAATAATGGGGTTGAAGGTGAGAGGGGGAAAATTTAATAAGAACCCAAGGGACAACATTTTTACTAAGAGGGTGGTAGGTGTATGGAACGAGCTGCCTGCGGAGGTAATTGAGGCAGGTACTATAACAACATTTAAAAAACATTTGGACAGGTACATGGATAGGAAAAGTTTAGAAGGAAATGGGCCATATGCAGACAGTTAGGACTAGTGTAGATGGAGCATTTGGTCAGCATGGGCAATTTGGACTGAAGTGCCTGTTTCCATATGGTACGACTGTATGATTGGAAAAAGAAATATTATATTACCGAAATGGTGAGAAACTACCAAGCGTTGAGGTACAAGGGGATGTAACAGTGTAGGATTCACAAGAAGCTCAACACAGGGAAGTGAGAGGGAGAGGGACACTGAGACAGTTAAGGAAAAGAAGATATTGGTAAGGAGATGGAAGGAGAGGGACTGAAGCAGGCAGGGCATTGGATTAATGGGTGGTGTAGGATTGAGGATGGAATAAGAAAATAAAATGTGCCAGATCATTGGAATTTGTTTGTGCGTGTGGTTGGATGTGTTTTTGTGTGTGTATGTCTGTCCATGCGTATGCGTGCATTGAGTCTGTAGAACAGGGGTCTGATAGCCATTCATCTTGGCCCCACT
This sequence comes from Amblyraja radiata, assembly GCF_010909765.2. Classification (NCBI taxonomy): domain Eukaryota; kingdom Metazoa; phylum Chordata; class Chondrichthyes; order Rajiformes; family Rajidae; genus Amblyraja; species Amblyraja radiata. The sequence goes on along the minus strand of NC_045969.1, from coordinate 39,745,325 downwards.
TGCTCTTAGACTATGGTTTCCCTCAGTCACGTCGGTGTGCAAGCATTACCCGATATTAAGAGAATTCATGCCTATGTATCTTTCACTTTTGAACTCGGGAGTGGAAGTAAGTCAGTCTCCATCTTGATTGACTACCTATGAAAAGAAAAGGGCTGGCAAATCCTGCAGAACCAGTTTCAGCAAGTCCAAGCTGCAAAATGTTATGAATGTGTTTTCAACCAACTTGCACAATGGCTCTCTGACAGATCAATTGGTTGAGAGACGATGGGTTGTCCAGGTGTGGTGCACATGGATTAGCTGAAGAGAAATTGTTTGGAACCCAAATCAGCAGCACTTCTGTGGCACTCCACTGAGGTTGTCTCTGAAACCAAGAAACACTTTCCTCTGCTTTGATATACATTGAAATACATTTCTAATTATGAAGTCTCGTTATGGGAATGTCTCACATTGCACACACCACGAGGAGAACTATAATCACTATCCTGTCTGAAAATATCGGTGGAATAAGGGTCTCCCACCTTTTTTGGGTTCCTTCCCATCCTCCACTTTTTAGAGTTTGGACACCCAATTCTGAATTTTACAAGATCTTTATGCTGCGGCATTAAGATTATAATCATAATGATTCTGCATATTAATGAATGTGAAGATATTTCAGAGGAAAGATATCCTCAAAAAAATATTTAACAGTCTTCTAATACGTTATTGATATCGCACTAGTTCTTTTTATACATTGATTGATTCATAGCCGGCTTTTTGAAGGTATAATGGGGCTTGAAAGTGTACAAAATAAAATTAATAATATAAATTAAGCATTAAAAGGATTAATTATTGTCAGATGAAGTAAAAGCAACGTTGAATCTTTTTTCCCCATTTGATTAAAATTGCTTTGTTTTTCTTTAGCAACAATAAATTCCATGGCATTTATGGTAGAGTTCAAGTTAGTCATAATCACGTTGAAACTTTCTTTAAACACTAAATCAATTGGGGAGTTACTGCAAGGCTTGCAAATTTCTGAAGAAAGACAGCACACTTTTGAAGGCACTCAATAAAACATTATGACTTCCTAGTGCCCTGAATGCATTCCCTCTAAAAGCAATGGCCTGAGACTAATGCAGTTTGTTGTGAGTACAAAGCCTGAACTGTTCCAATAACCACTTTCCACAAAGACCTTGAGAATTGGATAAGGGCAAAGAGAGCTTTGATCTGCCAAAGAAAGTATTCTGGTTAGATTCAGTTAATTTGAAAATAATTACATTCTCACACGCGTTTCCAGCGAAGTGACGAATTATGTAATGCGGTTATCATTAAAAAATATTTTCTGCCCTATTTAGTTAACTGAAACCCAACCCTACGTCAAGCAACACAATGGTTCCACACAGAAGATAATGATAATTATCTGAAGAAACACTATACCCACAATATACCATTTTGGTCACAAATTTATACCACCTCACAGATTGCTTCCTACAATGCAATAATTACGGCCACTCATTTTTACATGCTCCACTTCCATATCCCTTTTATCTATCTTCCTCTCTCACCCCTCCCTCTGAGCCCTCTCTCCCCTCCCCCATCCAGGTATTTCCCTCCCCCACTTCCTACCTTCTTCATTTGTTTCTCACCTTTGACCCTCTCTGTCCATGCTCATCCCACTTCTTCAAAATGTTGGCTCCCATGGAAATATGACAACTTAATGCCATGAGCATCCATTGATCAATTTTCAATATTACTGCTCACGTGAAAGAAGATCATTCAGGTCTGATAAGAATCAGTTCCTTTCTAAAGTTAATAAAAGGTAGGATGTAAAATTCAGTCTCTTTAATTCACCATCCCACTCCCATTCCATTGCACATTTCCGTGGCATCTTGCAGTTCGTGAGACCCAAAATAGGCTTAAGGTTAAGGAACACAATTCATCTTCTGCCGTGACGCATTAGAAAGTAGCACATTACAGCACAGGAACAGCCCCTTTGGTCCATAATGTCTGAGCCAAACATGATGCCAAGATAAATTAATCTCATCTGCTTGCACATGACCCATATCCCTCCCTTGTCTGCATATCCATGTGCCTACCTAAAAGACAATTAAACATCACTATAGTATCTGTCTCCACCACCACCCCTAGACACCCACTATACTCTGTGATGTTTTTTCCCCTCACATCTCCTTTAAAGTTTGTCCTTCTCAACTTAAAGCTTTGGCATCTAGTGTTTGACATTTCCACCCAGGGAAAAAAGTTCTGACTGTCTACCTTATCTATTGCCATCTTCTGGACTCAACATCAAATCCAATTTTTTTGCAGAATTGGTCAGTTCTGCTGTAGGATGTACTCTGTAACATTGACTCCGTTTTTTCCTGTCCACTAGCAGTGCAACATCTACACCCTCTGCATTTTATATGTGTAACATGTTCTCTGTCTCGTTTTTTTTCCGTCACTCTTTTTCCAATGGCAATCAGGTGGCTTCACCTACAGCAATGCTGTTCCCACTCTCTCAGAGAGGTTCTCTTCTTTGACGTTGATCAAAGAAAATGCACGGCTTTCACCTTTTTCAAATTGTAATCGAATCAAATTTTTTAAGAAGGGGAATGAACCTGATTGGAGTGTGACAGAAATACGAAGCAAATGAACAGGGTAGACAGTGAGGAAGAGAAATAACTGGGAGAAAAAAGGTGAGAGAGAGATCTGAGGGAGGGAAGAGGGGAAGAAGAAAGGGAAAAGAAAGATGAGCATGGAAAAAAGAATGGACCTAATCATCGATTAATCAGAAGAGTTTTGTGAACAACTGCAACCCTTCCCCACTACACTGAAGGGCAAGGAAAACAGATACATGGAAAAATGATCACCATTATTTTCCATCCACGTAATATCCAAATTTTAACTGAGAGACACAGCGTAGCCCAGGGATCACCAGTACACTAGTTACAGTATAATCATACACATTAGAGACAATCAACGGAAGCCAATGATCCTACAAAACTGCATGTCTTTGGAATGTGGAAGGAAACTGGAGCACCCAACGGAAATCCACGCGGTCACAGGGAGAACGTACAAACTCCGTACAGACAGTGTCTGTAGTCAGGATCAAACCCAGGTCTCTGGAGCTGCAAGATGGTAACTCTACTGCTGCGTCACTGTGCCGCCTACTTGGCTCACTTTTTCTGGAAAACAATCTGAAATCTTCAGCTTAATGTCCTTCATCATTAGAATTGCAGAAGATAAAACTTAAAGTTCATTGCTTGAGGAAGAGACCAGACCCAAAATGTAATTTATCCATATTCCCCAGAGATGCTCCCTGACCCAGCTGAGTTACTCCAGCACTTTGCATATTTATTTGTAAGCCACCACTTGCAATTCCTTGTTTCTAAAGCCCATTGTTTGTCACCTTCTCAAAGGTATATTGGGTCAGGTTACAACTAGACACAAAGTGCTGGAGTAACTCAGTGGGTCCGGCAGCATCTCTGGAGAAAAGGAATAGGTGACGCTTTGGGTCAGAACCCTTCTTCAGACTTACGAATTAAAACTATTTCCCCATTAATGGTGTCAGTGTTTCTTCATTTTAAAATAATATCCTATTGAACTATTGTATTTAACTAACAAGAGGCTTGCATTAATAGCTTGTTCAAAATTAATAAACAATCAATTATATGATTATAGTTATAATAATTTGCAGTTTCATAATATTCAAAACACACTGTCAGCATTGTTGTTGTCTCTTAACCTTGGAAAAACATACTGGTAATATGAAAACTCCTCAACTGTGCTTCAATAAAATGCTTGAATGTTTTGAAGTAAAGTATCTCCAAGGAATAAAGCATTTAAACATAACTTCTTCAGCCAAAATGTTCTGTGAAAAAAAAAGCTCATTTCATTGAAGTTCAAGACAAAAGGCTCAATCAGAGATCTCGATGGAACTATAGGCAGTGAACTTTACTGAGGAACTCGTCCCAAGTTGCCTCTGATATTCATACTAATTGGCCTTAATTGCAAAGAAAAACTGGGATTAGCAGCAAAAGGTAAATGGTAGCGATAATATACATTTATAGCTTTTTTCAAAGGGAATTCATTGCCAGCTTGACTTTTTCCATGGCAGCTGTTTTATTGGCTTTGAGATATGCGATACTTTGATCAAAAATACAAGCATCTTTGGTATTTATGATTTATTATGAAGTTAGATTCATAAGTCACATAGCACAGTGAAGCTATGAACATAGGTTTTTAATTAGCTATTTGACGGCCGAGATGAGTTTCACTTTTAGTCCTTGTGTTTAGGGCTCAGAGTTCTAATAAATATATTGTGTCTCTTTCTGTCGAGTAGAGAATGTCTGTGAGTTTCATGAAGAATTGCACCATCAGTTAGATTACTTTTGATATAAAGCTTTTCGACGAGAACATGGAATCAGAAAGTAGTAATGCAAGACGTACCAGACAAGAAGGATTGTCAATAGATGCGGCACTTTCATATAGTTTTTTTTTTCTTTTAATGTTGGTATCTTAACAGTAAACTCTATGCAGTGAGAAAATGAAGGGACATTAGATTACATTGGGAAACCTACAAAGTGCCTGTTGAGTGCAGGCCTGCATATAAATCTTAAGCTCACACATCGTAATTGTAATCATAGGGTCAGTCACTGCTGCCTGCAAGCATAAAATTGCAGATGCTTGAAATTTAAAATATTAACTAAAATACGGAGGATAATCTGGCAGCATCTTTAGAGAGAGACACACAGAGACAATGTTTCAAATCAATTAACCTTCAGATTGGAAAAAGTGAGTAAAAAGACATGTTTTATGTTCGCAAATGGAGGAAGGGGAGGGGGAGAGAGGGGAGAGGGAGAGAGGGAGAGGGAGAGGGAGAGGGGGAGAGGGAGAGGGGGAGAGGGAGAGGGAGAGGGAGAGGGAGAGGGAGAGGGAGAGGGAGAGGGAGAGGGAGAGGGAGAGGGAGAGGGAGAGGGAGAGGGAGAGGGAGAGGGAGAGGGAGAGGGAGAGGGAGAGGGAGAGGGAGAGGGAGAGGGAGAGGGAGAGGGAGAGGGAGAGGGAGAGGGAGAGGGAGAGGGAGAGGGAGAGGGAGAGGGAGAGGGAGAGGGAGAGGGAGAGGGAGAGGGAGAGGGAGAGGGAGAGGGAGAGGGAGAGGGAGAAATTGACGGATGTAAGCCTTTCCCACGTCCCATTACTGCCTAAGGGAAGGGAACCCCCTCTGCCTCTCTATCACCCAAAACCGACTGAATGACTTCCGGAAACGATGATCCTCCAGCAGCCAGTTATTAAAGTGCCAGTATGCGGACCCAGCCCATGTGCATGCTGGGACAGTGGTCCGAGCCCAGCACCAGCTGCATAGAGGCCACCGAGACACAGAGACATGCGCTCCAGAAATGTACGTGCGATCGATACAGGAACTACCCCCCTCAGCCCTTTGCGAAAAAGCATTGAAATCAGTGTGGAGGTTTCACTACGCATCAACCAACTCAAAGGAGAATCAGTCTGGTGAACTTTCTCTGTACTCCCTCTATGGCAAGAATGTCTTTCCTCAGATGAGGAAACCAAAACTGTACGCAATAATCCAGGTGTGGTCTCAACTGCTGTAGAACCTTCCTGCTCTTATACTCAAATCCTTGTAAATAACTGGGGTCCCAGCACATGATCTTGCGGCACTCCACTAGTCACTGCCTGTTTGAAGAAAACAAATACACATTATGTGATTTTTTTCTCCAGAACACCTCTCTACCATCTGACAATAATAACCCTGAGCTGCCAATTGCCAGTTACTTTAATTACCCCCCACCCCCCCCCACCACCACTCTGATCTCTGTCCTAGGACTTCGACAATGAAATTCCAGCTATGTTGAAATAATCAGACCTCATTTTCCACCTGAGCAAGTTGCAGTGCTCAATACTCAGATAAACAACCTTTTCTACTTGTGTCAGAACTGACCAGTTGCAAAGGAAGACCATGCCCCCAGTAATATTAACATTCACTGAATATTTTCAGAAATTGTCCTTCATTTCAAATTTCTGGTGACTTACGATTTCAGCAGCACACAGTTCCAACTAGTTTCCACTCTTTGTCTACTGCCCTCATGCTTCTTCCTCTAATTACAGTTCCTCCAGACAAATCAAATATGATCAATAAACTTCCATCTCCCTCTTAGATTAGATCAAATAATCCTGCAATCAGGGTGACTGTCTCCACCTAATGAGAGGCATTCCGTCTCCTCTCACCACCCCACGCCTCCCACTACAATTTAAAACACGCGTTTTCATGTTTAACTGGCTCTCAAGGAAATGTCATCATTAAAAACGTTAACTCTCTCTTCCTTCTACAGAAGCTGCCAAGCCGTACTACACTGCTTATTGCTGTAATATTTATCTAGGATCACCTATTTCATGAGTAGCAAGCACTGCCTGAATCCAGCAAGCGCAGATTGGAGCCTGCATCACTTAAAGGAGTGGAGTTCCTTGTTTCACACAAGCCACAATTGGAGTAAGCCATAGGAAGACATATTTTTCAAGTTGGCTCTGTTACCACGGAGCAGGAGAGGAGGATAGAGTGGTCTATCTGTATGAATCTAGGAGGCTACCTGGATATATTCTCGTGGCAGCAAGAGATGGCTGCACACTGGGTGAATGGCGGAACTGAGGCACCCAGATTATAAATACAGTGCCGTGAAAACTTAAATGACTTCACATATATGGATCATTGCAGACGCACTACATTTTTCAATAGCTGCACCAATCTCCATTCACACTCCCCATGCAAAACATCGGCATCAAAAATCAGCTTTCAAAAATCTTTCATTCTGAATTCCTTCCCAAACATTCATTTGTTCTACAGCACTCTCAAACATTTGCAATTGCTTGGCATGAACAACGAGACGTTTTTCTTTGTAATTTGCACCAAAATATGGTGACTGTGCATCTGAGGGTTGTGCAACATAATTCCTCAATGCTGTGCACACGTGACAATATTGAACCATTGAATCATTGAGACATTGACATGACTATCTGAATGCATTTGTCAGCAGATTAAAAGGATTCAAGTGAAAGTTAAGAGTAACACCACAAGTCAGGCAGCATCTCTGGAGGGCATGAACAGGTGATGTTTCGATTCGGGTCTGAATATCTACTTCCATCCTTGAATATAGCTTTGTATGAAGCCTGGAGTCCAGGATTTTCAGCATGAGACTGATGGCTTGGTCTATTTCCATATTTGTCTATCTACCCATGATTCGATATAGAAACATAGAAACATAGAAACATTGAAAATAGGTGCAGAAGTAGGCCATTGGCCTTCGAGCCAGTTTCAATATGATCATGGCTGATCATCCAAAATCAGTACACCGTTCCTGCTTTCTCCCCATATGCCTTGATTCCGTTAGCCCTAAGAGCTAGATCTAACTCTCTCTTGAATACATGTATCTAATTATGTCATCATATCTAATTCATTCCTCTGCAACACAAGCTGAATAAGTCCGATGTCCAAGGTGTGTGCTAGTTTCCATCGAGATAGCTCATGTAAAGGCTGCCATGGCTCTGTGTTTCTGTGCTTACAGGTCCTTATACCAGTCACAGCACTCCTGCATTTGGTCGATGAGACTTGCTGCTGCTTCACCTCGGGGATGTGGAAATGGCTTAGTGAAGCACAATCTTCTGTGTTTTCTCAGGATTATGTTCATGATCACTCCACTGCCACTTCACAAAGCCAAACAAATATTAGGATCTAAAAGACTCCAAGTGCTAGAGTAACTCAGTGGGTCAGGCAGCAACTCTGGAGAACATGGATAGGAGATGTTTCGGGTCTTCCCATAGTGGTGATGGAGGGGGGAAGAAGGCTTGAAGAGAAGAGGGGCAGAACAAAGTCTGGAGAATGAAAGGTAGATACAGGTGAGAGGGAGGGAGGGTGGGGGGGTTAGATAGGCAGATGGTTGGACAAAGGCCAGTGATGAAAAGACAAATTCAAATCACTAATATGTTGTTCTACAATGTACCTATTTATGCGGTTCTTTGCTGTGCTCGGAATGTGTAGTCTACTGAACACACTCACACTGCTCGACATTAAGAGAGATTTGAAATGTCAGTGAAGTACAATTTCTACATCAGCTGAGTCTTAAGGAGAAGCCATGAATTCACCTATCCTTGAGTTGAGAGCACCTTTTACGCCCCCCCCCCCCTTCCCCCCCATGTAACAATGGGCAACAACCAAAAGATATTGCCTATGGCTCAGTGCCAGTCCAGGAGCCAAAAAAGAACTAAAGGTGTCTGTAACCGTTGAAGCTATGATGAGAGAAGCTCTGGCATTTTTATGGCTTTGCCTGAAAGGTGGGGATCCCCATTCCCACCTAATTCGCTGCAGATGTTGCTCCTCTGAGATGTGTAATTGGATCACTGCTCCCTCAACTCTCCAGCTTCTTGGCTAGACTCAAGCTCCCAATCTTCCTCTTGCCTCTTCAGGCAGCGGCGCCAGCTCCAGGCCTTCTCCTTATGCTGGAGGTCCAAAGGTGCGGTTGCCGAAGTCACTAACGTTGGCAGAGGACGGATCACTGGAGATGTGTAGTATACAGAATTGCACATTTTTTTATCATCAGACAAAACTTGCTTCTGTCACTTACTGTGATTTTCTCGTCAATCACGAACAAACCTACCAGTCACTAAGTATAAGTGTAAACATCAATACTGATGCAGTTCAGGGCAGTATTCTTCCTTCAGCTAAAAGTTGAATTCACCTCCATGTGATGGTAGCAGGACTACATGCACCTAATCTACAGGGCTAATGCCGTGTTGCCCAGTGATTAATGTCATGAAGTAACCATGTTGTATACCTCTGGCACCCCACGCATGTGAATCAGTCGGTATCATACCTCCGGCGCTGTGCACAAAATACGCTACGTATGAATTAGGATTAGAACTGAAACATCTGTACTAAAATTGCTGAAAAAACTCCAATGTGACCGTTTAAGATGTCATTCATATTACAAAACTTGTTATTGTCGGTTTCACTTCTTATCTCCATATATATGAAATAATATTGAATAATGATTTATTAAGGACATTTTAGACTGGCCCTAATGATAATTCTTAATCATAAGAAAAGGCCTAATTATTATGTGACTTATATTTATGACTAATGTCATAATTATTCCAACATAACTATAGTCATAGCCAGGATACACATTAAAAATTATCTCAATTTTAATGATTCTGCCTTAGACATCAGAGAAATCTAAATTTACTTTCTTGTAATAATTACTGGGAAAAGTCAGTTATAATCAATCAAAAGCAGTGAATAATGGAAAATTATTTGAAATAATTGTTCCTAAGACTTTACATATTCTAACATTTTAATTGCAAATCTTTAATATATATTTTGTTTGATCTTTTTAAGTTTGCGTTGCGCATTTTTCTGCTCCCCCATACATAAATAAGCACCAGCTTCAAAATACAAACACTAATTACGTCTCATTTTTAGACATGTTTAGAGAACTTTGGGCCAAATGCAGGCAGGTGGGATTAGTGAAGAAGGTTGGTGTTGGTCAGTGTGGGCAAGTTGGGCTGAAGGGCCTGTTTCCACACTGCATGACTCTCCGTGACTCTATGACTCTTAAAAATGTATATTTCTCATGTCTAGTGGAATATGCCAGTAACCAACTGATGTACAGAATCATAATAAGTGGCCCTTCCAGAACACACAATAGTCATTGTGCGTTAAAGTTACCAAACATTCGTTCAGAGGCCAGATTTCAACCATCCAAAATAGCTTCTGCAAGTCTACACATATGTAACACGACAAACAATTTAACGTACGATAAAAGATCTCGTCAAAGAAAGGACCAACATGTCAGAGCAGTCATCATAACTGCAGTGTAAAATTAACCATGCCCCACAACATGTTGAAAGACAATTTGCATTCAAGGTTATACCCGAGTGCTGAAGCTTTGATCAATTTTATTTTATTCATCTATTCTCGGGGGTTGGTGACCATTACACTTAACATGGTGACTGTCAGACAATTTGCAAGTGGAGGTGGGAATCTGGTTGGATCCCTAGGTTCTCAACAGAAATTCAAGTGGTGGAGTACTGATGGCCATTGGTATCATAGGATTAAAAACAGACACAAAGTGCTGGAAGAACTGAGCGGGTCAGGCAGCATCTCTGGAGAACATGGATAGATGACGTTCAAGGTCTGGACCCTCCTTCCGATTGATTGACTGATCCCTATACCTGTACCTATACCTCCTTCCTTGTCTCCATTCAGGGACCACAACAGTCTTTCCAGGTAAGACAGAGGTTCATGTGCACCTTCTCTATCCTCACCTACTCTATCCAGTGTTGTCGATATAGCCTCCTGTACACCGGCAAGACCAAGCGCACACTCAGTGATCGTTTCGCCGAGCATTTGCACTTGGTCGGCCAAGGCTACCATATCTCCTTGTTGCTGACCATTTTAACTCCCCTTCCCTTTCAGATACTGACCTGGGTCTCCACCAGAGTGAGGCCACACACAAACTAGAGGAACAGCACCATATATTCCGCTGGGATTTGTACCTATTTCACCCATCCCGTTCTTCCTCTAGATTCACAACACAACTCTTCATTCCTTTTGTCTCACACTTTCTGTGTTTTTTTTTGTCCCTGGCCTTTGTCTAACCATCTACCTTGGGGCAATTTATAGGAGCCAATTAACAATCAAACCTGCACGTCTTGGGAATGTGGGAAAAAAAACAGAGCACCTGGAGAAAACCCACGGGGTCACAGGAGAAACATACAATCTCCACACAGACAGCACCCTTATTCAGGATCGAACCCGGTCTCTGGCGCTGTGAGGCAGCAGCTCTACTGCTGCAGTACTGTGCTATTCAAATGTAGCAAGTTCTAAATGTTTGCGGTGCATTGTTACAGACGGCTTAACATCTGCAAACCAAGTTGAGACCAGAACAGTCAGCATCATCATCTAATTAACAAAGTCAATTAAAACAAAAATTAGAGCTTGCAGCAATATTTCCCCTAAGGTAAAATTACACCTGCTGATGCTATGGTGCTTCTTGGCCTTAAGGTATCAATGCTTAGCGCAAGGTCAGAGAACATCAAAGGCTCAGAAATTGGCTGCTGCTGTATACTGGTGTGTGTCATACACTGAGAAATGATTCTGTCAGGCAGTAACTTATTCAACAAATTAAATTAGTTGAACTATTGTGAGAGGTTGTAGTACAATGGAAGTTGCAATGGTTTGGACACATTTAGACTTTACTTTAGACTTTAGAGACTTTAGTGCAGAAACAGGCCCTTTGACCCAACAAGTCCACGCCGAACAGTGATCATCCCGTACACTAACTTACACACAGTCAGGACAATTTTCAAACTTACTGAAGCTAATTAATGTACAAACCTGTACATCTTTGGAGTGTGGGAAGAAACCGGAGCACCCGGAGAAAACCCACGTGGCCACAGGGTGTACGTACAAATTCCATACCGAGAGCACCCAGAGTCAGGATCGTACCCTGATCTCTGATGCTGTAAGGTAGCAACTCTACCGTTGCACCACTGCGCCACCCACAATCACACATCCTCTCAACATCATACAAGGAGTCTCGGCAATCCCACCAATAGCATAATGCAAGGCACTAGGAAGACAAAGAAACATATCCGAGTAGAGTACTGGACAGTGCTCCAACTGACAGACTACTCAAAGCTACCCAGACACAGGGTGGAATAAGGTTGTTGCAGGATCCAGTGTCTCGGCGGTTGCTGAGGCCTCAGGACTACTTGTATAGGGAGGAACTGCAGATGCCAATTTACACTGAAGATGGACACAAAATGCTGGAGTAACTCAGTGGGACAGGCAGCATCTGCAGCATTCTATGGAAAGAAGGAATGGGTGACATTTCAGGTTGAGATCCTTCCTCAGGACTACTTAACGACTTGTCTTGAGCTTCCCCCAATCCTCACCCCTTTGTTACAAATTAATCTATTGATTTTTCATCCCTGATTCTCTGAACTAAATTTTCAACCTTCAGTTTTGACAAGGGACACGAAAGATTCACACCTAAAATTATAAGTCATTTAAGTTCTATGGATATTGACTAAACAATTGCATATTTATTAAAAGATAGACATAAAGTGCTGGAGTAACTCAACGGGTCAGGCAGCATCTCTGGAGAAAATGAATAGGTGATGTTTTGGGTGGGATTGGTGCAAACCTGAAATGTCATCTATCCATTTTCTTAAGTTCGTAAGTTATAGGAGCAGAATTAGACCATTCGGCCCATCGAGTCTACTCTGCCATTCAATCATGGCTGAACTATCTTTCCCTTTCAACCCATTCTCCTGCCATCTTCCCATAACCCCTCACACCCATACTAATCAAAAATTTGTCAATCTCCGCCTTAAAAGTATCCATTGACTTCTGCGGAAATGAAATCCACAGATTCACCACCCTCTGACTAAAGAAATTCTTCCTTTTCTCCTTTCTAAATGTACGTCCTTTTATTCTGAGGCTATGATCTCTAGTCCTACACTCTCCCATTAGTGGAAACATCCTCTCCACATCTACTCTATCCAGGCCTTTCTCTATTCGATACATTTCAATGAGGTCTCCCCTCATCCAACAGCGAGTACAGGCCCAATGCCGTCAAACGCCAGAGATGCTGCCTAACCCGCTGAGTAACTCTAGCATTTTGTGTCTATCTTTGGTCTAAGCCGGCATCTACAGTTCCTTTTTTTGCGAACTGTAAATTTAGATATTTTTTTCTTTGTATTTCACAGTATCTATCTCAAATTGCCAATCGTTTACTTCTGTTTCATATCTTGTCGTAAGAACTAATTTAATTGAGGTATGGCATTAAAAGCTTTGCTGAAATCTACCACATCAGCTGAATTCCTGTTATCAACAAGGTCTGTTGTTTCAAAAAAGTGTGCCAATAAATGTATTAGGCAAGACACCTTCAAATAATTCCTTCAAACTAAGTGTTTCATTACCAGTGCTGGATTGCTTTCAAATTGCTCATGATAGATAATAGACTCAAAGACCTGTACATTCATGAGGCATCCTTTGCTAAGATTAAACTCAGGTTTTATATCAGCACAAAAAGGCCATTCGCATTTGTTTTCATGGTGTCCTGTGAACGCAGATCAGCAGATATTAGGGACAGGTTGGATGAGCAGGGACAGCAGGCTTGGGTTGTATCTGAACTGGAGGGAAACCAATACCCTTGCAGACAGGTTTGCTAGTGCTCCTTTGGAGGGGTTAAACTAGAGTGGTTACAGCATAGGGGATCAACAACTGGAGGGACAGATGGAGAGGTAGTCATAGAGTCATACAGCATGGAAACAGGCTCTTCAGCCCAACTTGCCGACGCCGACAAACATGCCCCATCTACACTAGTCCCACCTGCCTGCATTTGGCCCACATCCCTCTAAACCTGGACTATCCATGTACCTGTCCAAATGTTTTTTAAATGTTACAATAGTACCTGCCTCAGCTACCTCTTCCGGCAACACCCACCACCCTTTTTGTGAAAAAGTTACCCATCAGGTTCCTATTAAATCTTTCCCGCTTACCTTAAACCTATGTCCTCTGTTTCTGGGGCTACTCTGGGCAAGAGACTCTGTGCGTTTACCTTGATCTATTCCTCTTATAATTTTGTACATCTCGATAAGATCACCCCTCATCCTCCTGCGCTCCAAGGAATAGAGTCGTAGCTTGCTCGACTCGTTAGCATGCAACAAAAGCTTTTCACTGTACCTCGGTATAATAAACTAAACTAAGTTAGCATTCCTGAGGAAAAATAGAGATGAGCAATATATTTCCAAATCAGGATGATGGGTGACTTTGAGGGGAACCTGTAGGTGGTGGAGTTCCCCTCCATCTGTAGCCTGATGGTACAGGTCCCAGATTTAAGAGGTGCTTTTAGAGCAGTCAAGCTGAGTTACAACTGTGTCCACTGTAGTTGGTACACACTGCAGTGACTGTGTGCAGGTAGAGGCGGGGACAAGCGTTCGGGCAAGTTAATGGGGTATCTATCAAGCAGGTTGCATTGACCTGCATGGTGTTAAATTCCTTGAGAGTCCTTGGAGACGTGCTCATTCAGTCAAATGGAAAATACTTCATCACACTTTTGATTTATCCTTGTAGTTGATGGAAAGACTTCAGGACATTAAGAGGGATGTCACCAGCAGATACATTTATTCAGCATTTATATCTGTCTAGAAATGCACTCTCTGCCATTTTGGGCAAACATAAAATGAATCATCCATCACCTCCACTCGAAGCTGATGTTATTCAGTTTTCTGCTACATATAAAGGGCACAACAATTGTTTTTGGATAATTTTATTTGATTGGTGACCACCGATGGGTGTTTTGAATTTCTGGACTTGAGCACTCTGTTGGCAATGGTGTTTATTTAATCAACAGGAAAATGTCATTTTATTACTCAATAATTAAAGAGGAATGTATGTTTCAGAATAAAATTGATCACTAAACACGTTCACCTTTTTTAATTATACAGATCACACACTGAAGCCGCATTTGAGTGTTTCCATGTGTGTAATATGCATAGGCAAAAAGGATATTATTCACAGAGGAATGGAATCAATTATTGAGCAATCCAATTTGATAACACCCGGAATTCATAAGATTGCCTGTACATTGCAAAGAAACATTTTAAGAGTGGCACGGTGGTGCAACAATAGAGTTGCTGCCGTACAGCGCCAGAGAACCAGGTTCTATCCTGACTATGGGTGCTGTCTGAACAGTGTTTGGACATTCTCCCTGTGAACGTGTGGATTTTGCCCTGGTGCTACAAAGATGTACAGGTTTGTAGGTTAATTGGCTTCAGTAAAAATTGTAAGCTGTCCCTAGTATGTTGGATAGTGCTAGTGTTCGGGTGATTGCTGGTCGGCGTGGACTCGGTGGGCCGAAGGACCTGTTCTGCACTGTATCTCTAAACTAAACTAAACTAAACTAAACAGTGAGGGCCGCTGAGATCCTAACATTACAATAGCTTGGTGAATATGTTACAGACCACAGTTCAACGCCCTCGGTGAATGATCCATGGACTCGAGTATGATTTCTTTCATAGCAACTGAA
Source organism: Amblyraja radiata (assembly GCF_010909765.2). Classification (NCBI taxonomy): domain Eukaryota; kingdom Metazoa; phylum Chordata; class Chondrichthyes; order Rajiformes; family Rajidae; genus Amblyraja; species Amblyraja radiata. The sequence goes on along the minus strand of NC_045969.1, from coordinate 39,730,248 downwards.
TAACATTCAAATAATTATATAAACTAAAATCTGATATTAATAAAATACTGTAAAATTATAAGACTTCATGAAAGAAATCATCCTGTCTACCTCTGCCCCTCAGAGGAAAATATCATCCATCTTTCTGGTCTAGCTTGTACGTGAGTTCAGATCTATTGCCATATAGTTTAGTCATACCTGCTCTCTGAAAAAGCCTTGCAAACCATTCATTCTAAGGGTAATTGAGACTGTGCATTGAACACAAACTATGCCAGCATCACCTCTAACCATGCCTGATGTGCCTTCCCGATCCCCCATTCGCTGCGATGGCATTTCAGTCTCAGTCACAGAGGCCGATGTCAGGAAATCCTTCAGAGGGGTGAACCCCCGAAAAGCACCTGGTCCTGATGGTATACCCGGCCGTGTTCTAAAAACCTGTGCGGACCAACTGGCGGGTGTTTTTACGGACATTTTCAATCTCTCACTTCTGAGGTCTGAGGTCCCCACCTGCTTTAAAAGGGCATCAATTATACCAGTGCCCAAGAAGAGTAAGGTGACATGCCTCAATGACTATCGACCAGTGGCACTAACGCCGGTGGTGATGAAGTGCTTTGAGAGGTTGATCATGGAGCAAATCAACTCCTACATCGACAAAAACCTGGACCCACTGCAGTTCGCGTACCGCCACAACAGATCAACGGTGGATGCGATCTCGCTGGCCCTCCACTCCGCACTGGACCACTTGGACAACAAAAACTCATATGTCAGGCTGTTATTCATTGATTACAGCTCGGCATTTAACACAATCATCCCCTCCAAACTGGTTACCAAACTCGCAGAACTGGGTCTCTGCGCATCCCTCTGCAACTGGATCCTCGACTTCCTCGTCCATAGACCACAGTCTGTTCGTATTGGTGGAAATGTGTCAGCCTCAATAACAATCAGCACGGGAGCACCTCAAGGCTGCGTGCTCAGCCCCCTGCTGTACTCACTCTATACCCATGACTGCGTAGCGAACCACAGTGCGAACTCCATCATCAAGTTCGCTGACGACACCACTATTGTGGGGCGTATCACTGATGGGGATGAGTCAGAGTACAGAAGAGAGATCGAGCAACTGTCCATATGGTGCCAGCGCAATAACCTGGCCCTCAACACCAGCAAAACCAAGGAACTGATTGTGGACTTTGGAAGGAGTAGGAGGGGGACCCACAGCCCCATTTATATCAACGGGTCGATGGTTGAAAGGGTCAAGAGCTTCAAATTCCTGGGCGTGCACATCTCTGAAGATCTTTCCTGGTCCGAGAACACTAATGCAATCATCAAAAAAGCACATCAGCGCCTCTACTTCCTGAGAAGATTACGGAGAGTCGGATTGTCAAGGAAGACTCTCTCTAACTTCTACAGGTGCACAGTCGAGAGCATGCTGACCGGTTGCATCGTGGCTTGGTTCGGCAATTTGAGCGCCCTGGAAAGGAAAAGACTACAAAAAGTAGTAAACACTGCCCAGTCCATCATCGGCTCTGACCTTCCTTCCATCGAGGGGATCTATCGCAGTCGCTGCCTCAAAAAGGCTGGCAGTATCATGAAAGACCCACACCATCCTGGCCACACACTCATCTCCCTGCTACCTTCAGGTAGAAGGTACAGGAGCCTGAAGACTGCAACAACCAGGTTCAGGAATAGTTACTTCCCCTCAGCCATCAGGCTATTAAACCTGGCTCGGACAAAACTCTGATTATTACCAACCACTTTCTGTTATTTGCACTATCAGTTTATTTATTCATGTGTGTATATATCTATATCATGGTATATGGACACATTTATCTGTTTTGTAGTAAATGCCTACTATTTTCTGTGTGCTTAAGCAAAGCAAGAATTTCATTGTCCTATACAGGGACACATGACAATAAACTAACTTGAACTTGAACTTGAACTTGAACTTGAATAATAACAAGCAGGAGGAAGCAAAACATCGGATGCATTGATTACTCTTTGTTGAATCCATTATAGAAGTATCATGTAGCACTAGGTAAGACTAGCTGTAGCACTATGACAGCACAGTGGCACAGCAGTAGAATTTCTGTCTGACAGTGCCAGAGACCCGGGTTCAATCTTAACCATGGGTGCTGTCTATACGATGTTTGCACGTTCTCCCTGTGACCCCATGGATCTTCTCCGGCTGCTCCGGTTTCCTCCCACATTCCAAAGACGTACAGGTTAATTTGCTTCAGTAAAATTGTAAAATTGTCTCTAGTATGTAGGATAGTGTTAGTGTATGGGGGGGGGGGGGGGGGGTGATCATTGGTCGGTGCGGACCTGCCGTGTCGAAGGGCCTGTTTCCTCACTGTATTTCTAAAGTCTAAAATACAGTAAAGCCCATTCAGGTTTGTTATTCATGTGGCATCGTACATATTTGTTTTGGGACCAGGTGATTGGGTTTCCCTTGAGGACTCTGATTTTTGATTGTTCCCATAACCTCCAAACCAGCAGAGAGCTGGGCTGCCAATTCCCATATCCATCATAGCCATCTTTATAGCAGTTCACTGCAAACCACCTCATAACTCTTAACAGTGGTCACTGTTAAAGATTGTCCCTTTATAGGTTACAGCCTGGATGACACACTGCAGGTTTGTACACATTACATGTCCGCTTCTAAAAATGCATCTATTATCGTGCGCTACTGTACAAAATATTAAAATCACTGTACTTACATTCATGCATATGCACTAATGAAAACTATTCCCTTGCAACATCAAACAGACTGTCAAAATACCATATGCAATACTATTTGAGCATGTTTCAAGTCAATGTGAATGTCTTTTTCAATGTATATTGCAGTGCTAAAAAGCAAATTGAACAGAGGTGCAGAGGGAAGCTATGGAGCACAGAAGGCACAGGAGGAACACAATGCAGAGAAGCTGTATTCCTCCTCAATTCTCTGTTTCATTATCTATATCACAGACAGCATTGTACTGCTGTCTTTGTAACATTACCATCAAGTTACTGTAATATTAGATTCTGCCATCTCAACGGCCATCTTTGCAATGTATAGCCAATGTTATGAATTTCCAGTGGTATCAAATTGCACCAGTAGTTCCAATGTAGGTACTATCGCAATGTTCAAGAAACATTTAAACAGGTACATGGATAGATTAGGTTTAGGGGGATATGCGTCAAACATAGACCAGTGGGACTAGTGTAGATGTGGCATGTTAGTCGGCGTGGGCAAGTTGGGCCAAAGGACCTGTTCCCAGGTAGTATGATCTGTGACTCTATGACTCTAAGAAACACTGTGTGTTTCGAGTTTGACACTTTATACCTGAGATTGGGATAACAGTGAATAAGGAGGATATGGTTCACCAAATAAGCAATATAAGATGCATCATACAATTAAGATTCCCTGAGGCATTTAGACATCGAAAATGAATGACCAATGATATCGAGTTTGTAAAGTGGTGACGAATTGGTAAATCAAAATGCAAAATGTTGAAGATGCAGGAAAACTGAACAAAATTCCAGAAAGCACCAGTAGTACATAATGGCACAGGCTGTGGGGAAACAGGAATAACATTGCGGGGAAGTGGCCTTTCATCAGAATTGGTGAATCAAGTCCATTCCTTCTTGGGCATTCGCCACCGGGAATGGCAAAAGATCATTGAAGAGTACACAACCACAGCAGGCTGAAGTAGGGCGACTTCTGATCTTTCCTACTTTGTGCAGACTACTATCTATCTTTTATCCCAAGTCACGGTAATTTTACTTGCATTCATTATTATTTATAGACTGTAACCATCAATCACTGGTGTGGCCTTGGAGGTGACTTCCTAACTGTTTAAATTTCCCAAGATGACAAACACAGTACATCAAAAGCTGATCACTGATAAAAACAGAGACAAATAATTGAATTGCCAGATTACTTCTGTCACATGATTGCCTCCAGTATCCTCAGAAGCTGATGAGCCTTGGCTTTCAGCTACTTCATTGTCAGAGCATTATAAGCGAAGCAGACAGATGTCTTCAGGGACATCTCCCTGGCCACATATGATTTACACAGGGTGACATTTACATTAGAGATTGTAACATCCTTTGCTGCATTAGGGTAGTCTACGAGAGGAGTGACATTCTCTATGTTGAAGGCTACGACCAAGTCAATTGGATGCATTACCTTCTGGAGTTGATCATTTTAAAAACTGATTTAACTATTAATGGTGCAACATTATTGTTTAGTTTAATTTACTTTATTGTCATGTGTACCGAGATACAGTGACAAGCTTTTTGTTGCATGCAATCCATTCAGTGGAAAGACATCAGGTAGCACAGTGATGCAGCAGTAGAGTTGCTGCCTTACAGTGCCAGAGACCTGGGTTCAATCCTGACCATGGGAGCTGTCTGTATGGAGTTTGAATGTTCTCCCCGTGACACATTGATTTTCCCCAGGTGCTCTGGTTTCGTCCCACATTCCAAAGACCCTTTGTAGGTTTGTAGGTTATTTGGCTTCAGTAAAGATTCTAAATCGCCCCAAGTGTGAAAGGGCTGTTGTACCTGGTTCGCTGATAGGTGTTGATTTGGTGGGCCAAAGGGCCTGTTTCCATTTTGTATCTCTAAACTAAACTAAACCATATGTGATTACAATCAAGCCGTCCACACTGTGCGGACACAGGTTAATGGGAATAAGGTACAGTGGAAGTCCAATAAATTCTGATTAAAGATAATTTGAGGGTTTCCGATGAGGTAGATGGTAGCTCAGGACCGTTGTCTAGTTGATAGGATGGTTCGTTTGCCTGATGACAGCTGGGAAGAAACTGTTCCATCTGTATTGGCGCAGTGTCAGCTATATTACAACTGGTTCTCGAGGGTGTGGATTCAGTAACCTAAATTCTCACCTCCTTAACATCAAAATATGTTCTGAAGTGAAGTTTTCCAGCTCATTAATGCTATCAATACGATTATGTCCAATTTAGTTCTTTCTACAGATTCAGGGAATATTATTCTCATAGTTGAATGGGCTAAGAAAAGATGAATATTATGCCATGTAGCACCAACATCCACCGTCTTAGACACAAAGTGCTGGAGTAATTCAGCAGTAAAGGTAGCATCTCTGGAGAACATGGATAGACGATGTTTCGGGTTCTGACCTTAAAGTTGCCTATCCATGTTTTCCAGAGATGTTACTGAGTTATTCCAGCACTTTATGTCTTTTTTTGTAAACCAGTTGCAGTTCCTTGTTTCTACATTTTTAATGGGAGTTAATGGCATTGATGCAGGTTTACCGAGGAGCAGTATGCATTCTCCACGTTCGTTCTGAACTGAAATCATCAATATTTTTATGAGGATGTTGCCAGCACATGTGGACTTGAGCTAATGGTCCCCTCTACTCTCTCTCCTCTCTCCCCCCTCCCTCCCTCCCTCCCATTCCCTCCTCCCATCCTCCCCTCTCCCCCTCCTCTCTCCCTCACCTGCCTCCCTCCCCACTACCTTCCCCCCCATCTCCTCACTGCCCTGTTCCCCCCTTCTTCTCTCCCCCCTCCCCCTCCCTCCACCCTTTCCCCCCTCCCCTCCCCCTCCACACCTCTGCCCTCCCTCCACCCACCCCCTCTCCCCTCATTCCTCCCCCATCATCTCCCGCCTTCCTCTCCCCCTCCCCCTCTACCTCCCCTCCCTCCTTCCCCCCCTCCCTCCCCCCCTCTCCATCCACTAGCCCCCTCTCCCCCCCACCCCCCTCCCCTCTCACGCCCCCTCCCCCCTCTGTGTGTGTGGGGGTTGTTTAGTGTGTGTGTGACAACTGCGCGTTGAGGGGATGGGACCCAACGTGTCTCCCTTGGTCTAGTAATATTTAAAACACATGTTGACAGGTATATGGACAGGAAATGTTTTGAGGGATATGGGCCAAACTCATGCAGGTGGGACTAGCATATATGGGGTTTCTTGGTCGACAAGGACCAAGTTGTGCATCCGTGCCGTGTGACTCTATGACTCTACATATCCCTATGATGCATGGTGAGGTTAATAAAAACTAGGCAAGACATTTTAAAGAAGCTGGGATAGCCTTTCAAAAGCAAGTATATTAAAAGAAGGGGCATGTTTTAACTGTGTGTGTCCAGCATACACCGTGTTCTTTCAGTTTAAAAATAACTTGTGTGATTTATCATGTCAATTCAACACCTGGAAGCTGCCACCTTGGTCTTTGGCTTCAGTGGATGCCCACCAATTTTGGGCATGAGGCTAGTTTTGGTTGAACGTCAAATGTATATATTGACCAGTTCAAGTTCCTGCACCAGGCAAATAAAAGCAAGGTTGCGACATTCAAATTATTACAGTGACGAGTTTGATATTACAATACAATACAATACAATTCAATTTATAGTCATTTGGACCCCTTGAGGTCCAAACGAAATGTCGTTTCTGCAGCCATACATTACAAACAAATAGACCCAAGACAGAACATAATTTACATAAACATCCATCACATTGCTGTGATGGAAGGCCAAAAAAACTTCTCTCTCCACTGCACTCTCCCCCCCGATGTCAGAGTCAAAGTCAAAGTCAAAGCCCCTGGCGGGCGATGGCGATTGTCCCGCGGCCATTAAAGCCACACCGAGTGATGCAAGGTCGCACACCGGGTTCTTGATGTTAGAGCCCCCGGCGTGCGCTCGCAGAGTCCCGTGGCCATTCCAAGCCGCGCAGGGCGATGATGTAAGGCCCCGCTCCAGGAGCTCTTCAACCCCGCAACTCGGGCGGGAGAAGTCGCCGTTGCGGGAGCCCTGAAAAGCGGTCTCCCCCCAGGGACCCGTGGGCTCCCGGTGCCGCCGTCCGCCAGACCCGCAGTTGCAGCCACCGAATCTCCGGGGGTCGGGCCGCAGCAGCGTCCACCACAGCTCCACACGCTCTGGACTCGGCCAGCTCCGCGACGGTGAGGTGAGTAGTCGGCACCAGAGCCCCCGCTCTTCCTGTTGGAGGCCGCTCCTCATTGCAGCCCCAACGACAACGGAGACCCGACAAAGAAAAGGTCGGGTCTCCCGTGCAGGGAGAGATTTAAAAGTTACCCCCTCCCCCCCACACCACCCCCACCCCCCCACACACATACCCCAACAAAAAATAACAAAAACTACATAAAAACATAGACATAAATAATAAAAACGCAGAAGGACTGCAGAGGCCGCTGCTGATGAGAGTCGCGCCGCCCACTTAAGAAGTTAGAAAGACTCAGGGTATTCTTGAGTTTAGCTGTGTATCGGACCATATCACATTCCAAGTAATTCCAAAAGAGTTGAAAAAGGTAAGGAGTTAAAAATGTTGTAATATTTTACATCAGACAATCTTTGGTAATTTAATTTAGGACACTTTGTCATTTTAGTTATAGTATGTGTATTTCTGTTTTCTACTTTGTGACATTTGCTCAGTCTTAATACATTTCCACATATTCTGATTCTTGCCCACTTGGATAGATCCAGGCTGAACTCAGAAGATGGGTAGAAGAGAAAACTACCTGAAGCGGGATTAATTCTGTCAGGGACACTGAGACCAGTGAGATTGCCAGCTCAGTGCAGAGAGCCAACTGAGCCAGTGCAAATCAGGTCTTTTAGTTTAGTTTTCGAGACACAGCGTGGAAACAGGCCTTTCAGACCACCGAGTCTGTGCCAACCACGATCACCCATACACAAGTTCTATCCTAGAAACTGGGGATCATATTTTAGAAGCCTACAAAACTGCATGTCTTTGGAATGTGACCATGTGGGTTACCTGAAGATAATCCACATGGTCGCAGGGAGAACATACAAACTCCACACAGACAGCGCCCATAGTCAGGATCAAACCCGGGTCTCTGGCGCTGCCAGGCAGAAACTATACCGCTGCGCCACTGTGCCGCCCTGTGCCGTCTTGGGTAACAATGTCAAGATACAGGGGAAGCACTCCATTTGATCCACACATTAACCAAACATTTGTCTTTTGGCTTAGCTTAGCTGAAGTAAATGGATAGACAATATTTAAATTATTTTAAAACAAGCAGAATAAATGAATTGCATATAATTAAATTTTTGCAGCAACCACAGGGATGGTACCATTTGAGGCATTAAGAGCCATAGAGTCATACACCACAAAAACAGGACCGTTGGCTCACTGAATCCATGCCAATTAGCAAGCAGCCATTTTGTTTACTTTGTTTCGTTCCCCAACATTCTGAATGACTCCCTTCAAATTCTACCATTCACTAGCAGCGAGGGAATATGACAGCGGCCAATTAACCTGACAACTTGCACATCTTTGGGATGCAGAAAGAAACCCAGACAGCCAAAATGTGCTAACTTTGTGCAGGCATCACCAGAAGTTATGATTGTGCCTGGCTCCTTGATGCTGTGAGGCAGCACTTGATTAGTTGTGGCACTGTGCCACCCTAACTAATTCGACAAATGTAATGGTGATGTACGGCCGCCCAAAGGTGCAGAGCAGTGAAAAGTTGAGCTGATGATCACATGGTCAGTTTGGTATTACTGTCAAGAATCACAAACAGAAAATGGTTCAGTGAGTAAACAGTGCCAATGTTTCTTAACTATTGAGATGAGAAATTGTGGCAAAATTTGGGCCGATAGAGCAGGAATCACTCATGAGACAGATGGCGTTTTGAAGATCTGGCAAGAGAACCAGGCTACAGACACAAAGTGCTGGAGCAACTCAACAGGTCAGGCAGCATCTCTGGAGAAAAAGGATGGGTGACGTTTTGGGTCAGGACCCTTTGAAAGGTACATCTAAAGACAATGGTTTTAAGTCTAAATCTATCCCCCCCTCACCTTAAATCCATGTCCTCTGGCTCTCAGTTTCCCTACTCTGGGCAAAATACTATGTGCATTTACCCTAACTATTCTCTCATGTTCTTATACACCTCCTTAAGATCACCTCTCATCCTCCTGCACTTCAAGGAATAAAGTCCTAGTCTGCACATCCTCTCCCTAGAGCTTTCCTGGATCTGAAAGGGAATTTCAACCCCATTCTATTTTATGTGGACGGTAATTTCCCCTGAGCAGAAACATACTTTGGGAGATTCATTAGTGTCCAAAATGCATCTTAGTATTAAATTAATAGCATTTTAAACTACAATCTTTCTTAGTGTGTTGTTTTCATTGTACATTTTTAAAATTGATTAGTGAATTTTCCAATTCCTCACGAAAAACCAACATCTATCAGAGAAATCTGAATTGCCAATGAAGTACTTCACTTTACTCATATATCAGATCAAATCAAAGATAATTTAACCCCATAGAAACATTGCTATTTGGCCAAAATGATTGTCTATTGCTCTGAAATTAAATAGGTTTAGCTTCCAATCAGCCACCTTCTTTCTTCAAAACAAAAGGTAAAAAATTGTCTTTATATTTTGTTAAACTTTTTATCAACAGCATAGGAGAAATTATTTTTATTTAAGTGAACATTTGCTCAATTTTAATGGAGATCACATTGCTTGTATTTTCCTCAAGCTTCTAAAATATAAAACAATTTTCTTTCTGCATTGGATGGTGTGGAAAATTGAGTGTTGAGTGCTCAAATAACCCTGGCACTGAATCCTCAAAGCAACTGGTTAACAAATAACAAATAGTAAATTTGACAAAATCACAGGTTGTTGAGATCTGCAATGTTTCTCTTGTTATATAATAATGGGTAACTCAGGCAAAGAACAAAAGAAACAACAGAAGAGTCACAAACCCGAGTCGATTCCAATTTAAAAATGCGGCTAAGGCTATTACTTAAATTGTACATATGGCAGAAATGAAATGAGCAACCAGCTGGAAACGGCTTCACACTGGGAGTTGTCCCCACTTTTTCTTCCATTCTGTATGTTTTCCTTGTTACTCAAGAGGAATGCCTACTAATGTAACCATAACTGGGAGCAGTTGGATTGTATAGAAACCTTGAAGCCAGAATATAGCACTTCAACATCTGCTGCAGAGTGAATTTCAGCAACATACACCAAGCCTTGTGAGTACCAAACACATGTACAATCATTGCAGTGGCCTGAAGCAAGTGATCATCACATAGTCTTTCTCAATAGCATTGATGAGAATGACAGAATTATCTTTCTTGCCTGAATTGTCTAATGAATGGTGAACATACGGCATCAGCTACAATGAAAACAAAAGATTCTAGCCACTGGAAATCAGAATTGAAGCAGAAAATGCTGGAAATACTCAGAAGGTCAGGTAGCATAAGTGGAAAGAGAAAATTAGTTAATGCTTCATTAGGGGCGGTAGAGTTGCTGCCTTACAGCACCAATGACTCAGGTTCAATCCTGACTACAGGTGCTGTCCGTACAGAGTTTACATGCCTCCCTGTGATCATGTGGGGTTTCTCTGGGTGCTCCGGTTTCCCCCCCACAATCCAAAGACGTACATGTTTGTAGGTTAATTGGCTTCTGTAAGAATTGTAAACTGCCCTAGTGTGTAGGACAATGTTAGTGCATGAGGTGATCGCTAGTCGGCGCGGACTTGGTGGGCTGAAGGGCCTGTTTCCACACTGTATCTGTAAACCAAAAAGTGTTTAAGAAGGAACTGCAGATGCTGAAACATCAAAGGTAGACAAAAGTGCTGGAGAAACTCAGCAGGTGCAGCAGCATCTATGGAACGAAGGAAATAGGCAACGTTTCGTGCCGAAACCCTTCTTCAGACAGAAACGTTGCCTATTTCCTTCGCTCCATAGATGCTGCTGCACCCGCTGAGTTTCACCAGCACTTTTGTCTTCCTGTAAAGTAAAAAGCATTGTTGAAAAAGTGAGAAAACAAGTTAATTTTAAGTTGCAAAGAGAGGGGGAGAGTGGGGATGGAAATGTGTCTTCTGTTGATAAGGTCACTGGTTGATGCTATATTACTGAGCATCATTTCGCCATTACCTGTTTTGGATCAGATCAGCATGGCATGCCATTATTTGTATACTCTGTGCATTTCCAGTGGATATTAAGTACTATGTGTGTTAAAATTTGTCCCAATAAGACAGCTGGCGTAACATATTTTCTAAGTGTGTGCACATTATTAAATACTAATCCTGTAATAATTTTGCTGCCGTAGCAGCAAAGATAAGGTGCCATCTACTCAAATTTTGCATGCTTGAGCTTTTATACAAATAATTCAAAATTTGACAATTCACATAAAGTGAAATAGTTAGAAAGAATGTAATCTTCAGATGCTGATTTGAAGGGTCCCGACCCCCAACGTCACCTACCCATTCTCTCCACAGATGTTGCCTGATCGCTGAGTTTCTCCAGTATTTTTTACCTATCTTTAGTTAGATGGATGTTGGCTTTTTTTCATATTCACAAACCCGCACTGAACATCTGCAAATGCAAAGTACAATTTCTGTAATAGTTTCGCTCGCTGCAAGTCTCCTATAAAAACACAACTAAATAGCTCCAGGGAAAAAAGAAACATTATAAACCTGACTAAAAGCCACCATTGCCAGACCTGTCATTGTAACGACTTGAGGATGCAATTTCCAGCATCATTGTCCACTACTTTTCCTATGGTTTGCTGTTTGCAATTATGCCATCTAGAAAAACTTTCATTCCACAAGCACATTATCGTATAAATTATGAATATGCTTTGGAAATAGGGAGAACAGGTAAAACATAAATATTTCATATCATATTATTAAAGTACCAAGAATATTTTGTTATCTAGCACATGTTGATGCTTGAGGCACATTGTTAATTAAAGTGTTTGTTTATTATTTGCTTCATAAGCTTCTTAACCTTCAGTGATTCTGGCTGTGTATAAACTGTATGATCGGCTAATTCTGATATTCCATTGTCAATGTCAGGCTACTAAATCAGTTTCCATTCCTCTAAAGACATCAAAGTTTTATTTAATGCATATCAATAGCAACAATTGCGTATAATTATTCATTTTAATTCATTTTTCAAGATGTGGCATCGCTGTGATTTTTTGGCCTCGAAATGAAACTAACGCAAGAAAATTGTCATAGAAAGGGTAGACTGTCAGAACCTTTTCCCCAGGGTGGAATAAGGGCATACAGTAGCTTTAAGGTAAAGGGGGACAAGTTTAAACACGATCTGCGGGTTTTTTGTGGGTGCCTGGAACGCGCTGTCAGGGGTGGTGGTGGAGGGAGATAGGATGAAGGTGTTTAACAGGCCTTTAGATAGGCACATGGATGTGCAGAGAATAGAGAATAATGGATCACATGCAGGCAGATGAGGTTAGGTCCCCCCCACCCCCCTACATTCAGTCTGAAAAAGGGTCCCGACCCTAAATGTCACCTATCCATGTTCTTCAGAGATTCTGCCTGATCCAGCTCTTTGTATCCTTGAGATTAGTTTATCTTTTCATCATGTTCAGCACAGACATTGTGGGCCGAATGGCCTGTACCTGTGCTTTACTTTTCTCTGTTCAATGTTCACATATCTGTTAGACTCACAGACTTGGCTTTACAGAAGTCCTGAAACTCAACCTTGTTACAGGCTGAGGGAACAGCTTTCTCTTCCACTCTGCACCTCTTGCTGCAGGCTGCCCAGGTCTGGTAGTTTAGTTTAGTCTAGTTTAGTTTGGTTCAGAGATGTAGAGTAGAAACAGGCCCTTTGGCCCATCAAGTCCACGCCGACAATCAATCGCACTCGTACACTAGTTCCATCCAACACACCAGGGACAATTTACAGAAGCCAATTAACCTACAAACCTGCCACCTTTGGAATGTGGGAGGAAACTGGAGCACCCGTAGAAACCCATGTGGTCACAGGAAGAATGCACAATCTCTGTATAGACAGAACCCATAGTCAGGATCTAAACTGGGTCTCTGACGCTGTAAGGCAACAACTCTGCTGCTGCGTCACTGTGACACCGATTATTTAATCAGTGGTCGGGGCTGAGCAACGAACGGTCCAGCAGGTGGCAGAGGCCAGAACTCTGAACAAACTGGGTTCAATAATGACCAACCCCACTCACCCACTCCATGCCCTGAAGGTGATCAAGAGCAGCATCTTCAGTCAGAGACTGATTGCACCAATGTGCAAAACTGAGAGACATAGGAAGTCCTGTTTACCAGCTGCTATAAGGTTATATAATGCGCATAAATAACTGCACTTTTTTTAATTAATTGTATTTTAACTTGTATTTTAACTTGTTAAGTATGGAAGCCATTTGAGGAAATGTGTGGTGTTATGTCTGTCTTGAAGCTGTCGTGGCACTGTAATTTCCTGTAAAGGATTATTAAAGGTATAATCAATCAATCAATTATATCAAACAGGTGAAAGGTTCCTTCACCCAGTTTGGTGAGCATGGGACAGTGGGAAGAATGTACGAACTGTCCACAGCGTCATGGCAATGGGGGAGATTCATGAGGAGAGTGTAGAAGAAAGCGAAATCAAAAATCTATTTGGGATATCATGATTAGGGAAATAGACATAGTTCACTGCAGCAGAGTGAGGTTGGCCTGAAGGCTATGTTGTCTCCTGATGCCAGAGTTAAGGGCATCCAAGTTCTCAGACTGAGTCTTGACCTCAAACATCAACTGTATCTTTGCCTCTACGGATGCCACTTGACCTGCTGAGTTCTTCCTGTTATCACTATTTACAGTTATAACTTATTCAAGTTATCACTTTTTTCTGATGTATGTCTTGTTCTCCCTATTGTGCCCTACAAAAGGCACAGTATAAAATCTCATGATAGACACAAATTGCTGGAGTAACTCAACGGGTCAGGCAGCATCTCTGGAGCAAAAGGCTAGGTGACGTTTCGGTTCAGGACCCTTTTTCAGACGGAAAGTAAGGAGTAGGGGGAGTGAAGAGCTGGAGATAAGAAAAGACCAGGACCCACCATGGCTGGCCATAAATGACCTCAGACAGGGCTGTTCCTAGTAAGCCCATTATTAGCCAGGGATAGTGTGATCTCAAGCAGAAAATAATATGGAGAACTGTGGAACTAGTAAAATGACTAGGGTGAAGGAAGGGGAAAAGGGGGGAAGAGGGGAGGTGAGTAAGTAGAAGTTACTTAGAGGGTTCAATGTTCATACTGCTGGTGTGTAAACTACCCAAGCAAAATATGAGGAGCTGTTCCACCAATTTGCGTGTGGCCTCACTTTGGCAATGGAGGAGGTCAAGGACAGAAAGGTCAGTATGGGAATGGGAAGGGGAGTTGAAATGGTTGGCAACTGTGCCTATTAATCTCATTAATTTTTAGCTCCAGATTCTGCATCCTCATATCTCCCGAAGGATGTTTTTTCTAGGCTGGAGGGAAAACTAGAGTGGGAGGGGAAAGATCCACTCCATATATGCACCAATCTGTAGCTGGGGCTGGGAAGGAGATTTTGCTGCGTAAACATTTTTATAGAACTAAGAGTGCAGCTCAGAGTTTGGTATGGGAGAAATGGGTTCTGATTCATGGTGCACTGGCACCTATCATGGGGGAAAAGGCAGTGGTTCCTTTGAGATAAGTGTCACTTTAACCATGCTGGGACCTGGTGACCTAAATCGTGCATTATTATCTTTACAGATAGGGTTTTAAACTAATTAGAAGAGGGTTCAAATGAAACAAGAAAAATAAATCAGAAAAATTCCAACAATGTGCAGGTTTTTTAGGTTAACCAGCTTCAGTAAAAAAAATGTAAATTGTCCCTAATGTGCAGGACAGTGCTAGTGTATGGGGTGATGGCTGGTCGACACAGACTCAATAGTAGCCCGTTTCCACGCTGTATCTCTAGAGTCTAAAGTAAAGTTTAAAAGGGACAGTAAATATATATTAAAAAAGTGTAGCACCGAAATTGGGACGGGGGGTAAGTAACAATTGTAAAAAGGCTTAAGGCTGTTTTCTTCTGAATCTATGCAGCATTTGTAACAAGATGGATGAGTTGATAGCACAAATAGAAATAAATGAGTTTAATTTAAAATGTTATTACACGAGTTGTGGTTGCAGGGTATCTAGGACCGGGAACTCGATATTTCAGGTTATTCGACATTGCAAAAGAATAGGCAAAAAGGGAAAGGAGATGGAAAGGCATTGCTATGAAAGGAAGGCATCAGTGCACTGGTGGGTAGTGATGAAGATGTAATGGATCTTGATGTGGAATTGCTTCAGGTAGCAAATGAAGAATAGTAGAAGAATGAGGGCATGAGTGAAAATGGTCCTAAGACGTTTAGATTGATGTCTGATGGTACAATAGAACAAAGTACAAATTGGGAAACCAATGGCATAAGAAAGCAATTGCATTATCGTAGGTGATTTTATCCAGCATTTGATTGGACTAATCAAACTGGCAAATGTAATACTGACCACATGGCATGAAGGATATAATTGCACATGAGAATATGCAGAGGAGACAGAGCAGAATGTTGCCTGGAATGGAAGAGTTTGGTTATAAGGAAAGATTAGGCAGACTGGGTTATGTTTTTCTTGGAGCACGGGATGCTAATAAATCACCGGACAGAGATGTATGTAGTTGTGAGGGACATAGATAAGATGGATAGTGTTTACTTACATTTCTTTATTCGCCTCTCCATACTGCTTGATTAAAGGGTTCGTTGGAGATTTCCTTATTTTTTACCCTGAAGGGAACATGTTGGTCTTGAACTTTCACCATTTCAGTTTGAATTACTCCCACATGCTCAATGTAGACTTACCTGCAGTTACTTGCACCTGGTCTAGCTTTGGGAGGTCCTGTCCTGACAATAGACATCACAATTCCATATCTGCCAACATTTGGAAATGTAAAATCTTACTCAGAGAGCGTGGGTTGATGGAGTGCGTGCGCTGAAGTCTATCTGTCTCTCCCTCTCTCTCTATCTCTCCCTCTCTCTCTCTCTCTCCCTCTCTCGCTCCCCCCTCTCCCACCCTCTCACCCCCACTCTCTCTCCCTCTCTATTTCACTCCCTCTCTCCCTCTCTCTCTCCCCCCTCTCTCCCTCTATCTCCCTCCCTTTCTCTCTCCCCCTCTCTCTCCCTCCCTTTCTCCCTCCCTTTCTCTCTCCCCCTCTCTCTACCTCTCCCCCTCTCCTCCACCTCTCCACCTCTCTCCATCCCTCTCTCTCTCTCTCTCTCTCTCTCTCCCTCTCTTTCCCTCTATCTCCCTCTCTTTCCCTCTCTCTCCCTCTCTCTCCTTCCCTCTCTCCCTCCCTCTCTCCCCCCTCTCTCTCCCTCTCTCCCCCTCTCTCCCCCTCTCTCTCCCTCTCTCCCTCCCCGAATAAAAGGACGTATCTTTAGAAAGATGAGGAGGAATTTATTTCATCAGAAGGTGGTGAATCACATTGCCACAAACGGCTGTGGAGTCCAAGTCAATGGTTATTTGACATTATTTTGACAGAGGGGTTATGGAGAGAAGGCAAGTGTTGGAGCCATTAAGCTTAAGTAAGTTTATTATAGTCATGTCTAGTTATCTTTAATTATTATCTGCCAGTGTTAATGCGAGTGGGATTTTATACGTACTCTGGGGTGTGTTTTTGGCTGAAGGATTCTGGCGCTGACTCTCAGATTATTAGTTTTAGTTTGATGTCGGGCCATGGGATGAAACAGTTTTCTACCATGGCCATGAGCATGATTGGGACATATATATGTTGTCAGATGGTGTACTTTTCCAAGAAGAAGTTTTTAGGATTTATAGACATGAATGGAACGACGATTAAGAACGGAAAGTTATGAGTTATTTCCATTGTTGTGTGTAACTACAATAAAGAAGCTATTAATCAAGAGTACTTCTGGTAGAATCATCTTTGCTCTTTCAAATGTGTCGTGGAGTGCGTGAGATTACTTTTCCAATCATCCCCGACAAATTAGTGGATATTAAAGGTTGAATAAGGAGTTGTAAAAGCCTCCACTACAGCAGCAGAATGGATTTAAGTGGGAATGATAGAGCATCCATGATTGCATAGCAGCGAAGGCCAAATGGCCTAATTTTGCTGATATTGATTTCTGCTGACATAAAATCAACAGCTTTGTCCATGTTATTCAACCTTCTTCAGACCGTTAATTGGTGTTCTGCAATAAATGGAAATGTTCAACGTAATCTGGTCACTTTAATGTTTTATCCCAATCACACCAGTTATCTTTGATATTTACCAATCATGCTGATAGCATTTATTTTTACTTTTAATATAGAACTAGACTAAGTGGGACCCGTTGGGTCCCATGTTCACATGGGAGGGCTGGTCCCCCAACACAATATTCCACCTCTCCACTAATTCCAATATTCAATTTCAATGTCTAAATTCAATTTCATTGCATTTCAAGCAGAGTGCAGGCCACCAAATTCAATTTCGTAGTATTTCGAGCAGAGTGCAGGCCACCAAATTCAGTTTCATAGCATTTCAAGCAGAGTGCAGGACACCAAATTCAATTTCATAGCATTTCAAGCCGAGTTCTGACCACCAAATTCAATTTCATAGCATTTCAAGCAGAGTGCAGGCCAACAAATTCAATTTCGTAGCATTTCAAGCAGAGTGCAGGCCAACAAATTCAATTTCGTAGCATTTCAAGCAGAGTGCAGGCCACCAAATTTAATTTCATAGCATTTCAAGCAGAGTGCTGGCCATCAAATTCAATTTCATAACATTTCAAGCAGAGTGCAGGCCACCAAATTGCCAAACAACTCATTGCATTGTCATTAAGGGCTAACAAATCATTTATTGAAAGTACATTGCAGAATCACAGTTCAGTTTATTCGCAGCTTAGAATGACAGTTGTGGCCTCTCCCTCGCGATCTTCCAGAGTGACTGACTCACGTCCAGGCATCCCGGGTTTTATAGTCCTGCTCCCCCCCCCCCAGAAGGGGCGTTACCTTCATCGTGGTGATTGACAGGCAAGTGGACCAATCAGCTGATCTCAAGATTTTTAAAACACTCATAAGTTTTTAATTTTTCTTCGATCGGAAAAATCATCTGGGCTGCCTCAACGCAGGAGGACTGTGATTATTTAAGAGGGCCAAAAATTATAGCGATATAGGGTAGCGTTTTTACTAAAATCAATATACAGCGCAGACAGGAAGTGGTCAAGATGAGACATAGTTATATAGATAGAAAGAAGCAGTAGCAAATCTCAAAATCAATTTTAAATTATTACAGGTAGTTGCATTAAAACACGTGCCTCCATAATGCCAATTGTGTACTTCATGATTAATTAATTATTTACATTACACGGGGTGAATTAGTTATAACGTGGTTTTGATCAGGAACCAGAAAGGTGCTTTGGAATATGACAAGCAAAAAAACAAAACTGTCCTGAGAAAAACCGTTTCAGGAAAAAAAAAACTGTTTCCATATAACCTCCCCTCAGAAATCAGAAACCGTTGCCTCTTAAGAACACTGTTCAGAACATAGCCATTAAAATATACTTTTATATTTGTGAATCCTGTGGAGAAAAATAACTTTGTTATTGCAAATCTGAAATTCTTTGGTCCCTAATCCCCTTTTCTCTATTGACATAATTGTTTTCAATCATGCAATCTTTGCTGATGTGAGGCTTCTTAGTAATGCACCCATTGCATTGTAGCAGAACCACTTGTGCATACATTTTGTTGAAATCACACTGTAGATTCTAAACTCCTTCTTCCCCTGTCCTAGCTTTGCAGTTAAGTTTCTGTGTGTTGGATATTTACAATAAATAATATGCTTTTTCTTATATAACCCAATTTATCGTCTTGATAAATGATAATTTATCATTTATCATGTTTGCTATTTCTCAACAGTTTCTTATCCATTTCCAGGGTTTACCGTGAATGCCTGTGGTAACATTTTAACATGTATCCCAAATGTAATACTAGCATTGAACTCGAATTTGTATTCATATATGAACATTTTAAATTATACCCATTAATTTTAGCAAATATATTGAACTAACAAACACATTTGTGAATAATTTAGATTTTGCACAGGACATTTATTATTCACAAAACAGCTTATTGTGGAAAACTAAATCAGCAATGTAAAACACAAATAACAAGTCTAGAAGTGGCAAAAGCATCACCTAAGCTATGATGTGATATTTTCATTTCAGTTTCAAGTCAAACTATATTGTGTTTTTGTGTAAATTCTATTGCATTCTTTTGCGACTATAATGTTTCTCATATTATTAAAATGTAATGCCCTGCCTATGATAAACAAACATTTTCACTTCCAAAATGTCATGTTACTTTGCACATGAAAGCAAATCAAGACCCGACTTTATCCCATTATATATCTTTTGAGCGGCACTGATAATAAAGTTAGCCTACCTTAGGTAGAAACAGTGGCAGAAAACTTGACAAGCAATCTTTTGTTAATGTTACACATCTCCATTGTGGTAATGGCCACATAAATAATTGACTGATAGGCACAACATCCTTCAGCCCTGCTTAGAAAAAGAAACTGCTTGTCTTATATTGGTGTATTATTTCTATGCAACAATAATGGCACTCTTGGCAGCCATTACCATAGTAATATCTCTTTGCATAATAACATTAATGCAATGAGCATCACTTCTGTACCACATGGTGTAAAGGTAATTTAAGTTTTAATATTTTATTCATTGGGCAAGTTTTATTATTGGACTGGGTAACCAAGAAATGCAAAGGAGAGTAATATTATGTCACTGTAACACAGTTACATGAATGTTGAATGAGAAAAAAATACGAAATGGCAAACTCTATTTGCTCCCTATAAACATAAAGAAAGGCGCAGTTGAAATTAGCATGGATTGTCAAACTTGTTGAAGAAGGTAAATCCTGTCTTAGGCAATAACGTGAAATAGGTAATAGCCAACTGGTGGCCTGTTTGATTTGAAGTGTCCTTTTTAATGACTATCATCACCAAGTTCCCTTCAAAATCGCACATCAACATATGACAAGATGCAGGCTATTAATTTTATCATTGTTTGCTCAAGATCCTAAATTAATAATGCCAGCCAAAAGCATGTTGCTTCTCCAGTTTTGTACACATCCAGCCAACAGTTTTATTCCACATCCACTTTGTGGTTCTTTTCCCATACATGTTTTGAGTTTCACCGAGGAAAGGATTAATAGACACTGAGAAATATCATTCCTCCACCCCCTCGTCCCCCCCTCCCCCTCCCCCCCCTCTCCCCCTCCCCCCCCCCCTCTCCCCCTCCCCCCCCTCTCCCCCTCCCCCCCCCCCCCCTCCCCCCCCCCCCCCCCCCTCCCCACCCCCTCCCCCCCCTCCCCCCCCTCCCCTCCCCCTCCCCCCCCCTCCCCACCCCCCTCCCCCTCCCCTCCCCTCCCCTCCCAACTGCGAGGATCGCAGCAGGTACAAGCCTTTCCGGTTTAGCTTCATCTCTTCTGAAGGTCTATGACCTTCTCAACTCTCAACTCTGAGAAAAAAAATAGGTCACAAACAGCATGTAATAGTGTTGGTTAATGATGCTTAATGAATCATTAATGATCAGTCTGAAGAAGGGTCTCGACCCGAAACATTACCCATTCCTTCTCTCCAGAGATGCTGCCTGTCCCACTGAGTTACTCTAGCATTTTGTGTCTATCTTTGAGAATATATTGGCCTCAGACTTGAAAGATTAAAGCAGTCCAGCATCTAATTTTATGGAGCAGAGAGTTTTAAACTTTAGAGACACAACGTGGAAACTGGCCCTTCGGCCCACCGAGTTCACGCTGGCAAACGATCACCCCGTACACTAATCTACACACACTTGAGACATTTAAAAAAAATTTACCAAAGCCAATTAACCTACAAAACTTTGGGGTTTGGGAGGCAACCGGAGCACCCAGAAAACACCCACACAGTCACAGGGAGAACATACAAACTCCGTACAGACAGCATCCATAAGTCAGGATCGAACCTGGGTCTCGGGCACTGTAAGGCAGCAACTCTACCACTGCGCCACTGTGATGCCCCAAAAGGTAAATTTCAAGTTACCTATCTTGTAGATCCCACTGAAGTGCCGAGCTGATGCATCACCTGGCAATGTCATCTTGCAATGAGGCTTCTAGGTCAGCAAGCATTTCTGAGGAGCTATTGTCACTTTCTATGAACTGGACCACTTCCAATGGGAGATATGAATGTGTCCTCTCAGGGAAAACATGTGATATTAACATTACAAGTAAAATCATACTTGATTTTCTGTTGACATCTTGTCAATATAAGTCAGCGATGAACTGCAGAGTTAATTACTGATTGTTAATTACTTTTATAACTGAACACTGGAGCAAATTCTAGCTCCCCCCCCCCACCCGCACCCCCATCTCCTCACCCTGCCAGCGCAAGAGATGGAACACCTGTCCCTATATCTCCTCCTTCACACCCACCGAAGGTTCCCAGCAGTCTTTCAGGTGAACATCCTCTAAACTCATCTACTGCATCCAGCATTCACGGTGTGGCCTCCAATACATCAGTGAGACTAAGCGTAGACTCGGCGACCATTTTGCTGAACATTCGCACTTGGTCTGCCAATGCTCAAGGCATCTCCCACTTGCTAACCATTTGAATTCCTTCCATTTGAAGCCATTTGCTAACCTAGCCATTCCCACACTGACCTTTCTGTCCTGGGCCAGTGCCAGAGTGAGGCCACATGCAAACTGGACAAACAGCTCCTCATATTACGTTTGTGTAGCTACAACTAACAGTATGAATATTGAATTGTCCAATTTTTGGTAACAAGCCTCAAACACTCCCCCCTTTTCCCCTCCCCCTCATTCTTCTCCTCTTTTTCACCCACCTTTCCATCCCCCTTCTCATTCTTGTGTCCTTGGACAAGCACCCTTTTTTTCACTCCCCCGCTATCTATATTCATCTTTCTGGCTTCACAATCCAAGCACCACATAGAAATTGAAACTAAATCTATCCCTCTGGGTTTCTTTCGCTTTAATTCACAAATCCAAATTCTGCACGTATGCAGGTTATCATCATTGCCTTTAAAGCCTATTTGTCAGAAACTTTCCAATCATTGAGTCATAGAGTCATACAGTGTGGAAACATGACCATCGGCCTAACTTGCCCACACCGACCAACATGCACCACCAACGAGTCCCACCTACCTCTGTTTGGCCCACATCCTTCTAAACCTATCCTATCCATGTACCAGTCTAATGTTTCTTAAACGCTGCGATAGTACCTGTCTCAACTACCTCCTCCGGCTGCTCATTCCATACACCCACCACTCTTTGTGTATAAACGTTATCTCTCAGGTTTCTATTAAATATTTGTCCCCTCATCTTAAACCCATGTCCTCTGGTTCTCTATTCCCCTACTCTGGGCAAGAAACTCTATGTGTTTACCCAATCTAGTCCTCTCATGATTTTGTACACTTCTAAAAGACCATCTTGATCCTCCTGCGCTCCAAGGAATAGTGTCCCAGCCTGCTCATCTGCCTATTGCTCAGGCCTTCGGGTCCTGGCAACATTCTCGTGAATGTTCTTCATAAATCATTTGATGTAGGACTGAAAGCTCGTCTCCCTAAACCCTCTCCCCAAACCTGTCTCCCAGCAGATTAAAGTTAGGTGATGGTTTGCCTTCCCTACGCACTCCCTTACTGTTAACATGCCTGTGATGTAAATAAGCCTCAATATGGACTGAAATTCAGTTGATGGTTTGATATCACCTATATTACTTTATCACTCAAATCAAAAATAAAGTCACTGGTTTAATTGAACTTGATATGTTCATAAGCAAGGATGTGGCTGGCATAAACAACCTATTGCCGCCCAGTTCTAATAATCTTTTCTGCTGCGTTAAGAGAAGCATCAATCTGCTTTTCCAGAGCTTCCATTAAAATAATGAACAGAGGAAAAGCAAACAAACATATTAAGCGCTCATTTGCTTTTATTACATCCAGTAAGTCTTGCCATGCATTGTGTTTCTAGTGCGCTGCATGTCAATTCAATGTGAGCTTTTGTGTCTGAAGCTATGATGTGAAAGCAACCACTGAGAAAGATGTCCCTGCAAGAGAAAGGAGGTGGCACTGAAGTAATGAGCAATATTAAGAAGTCCACAAACATTCACTATCCTCACAATAAACACAAATAGACAATGTTGTGCTGCAACAGGAAATCAATTTGTTCTGAGTCAAAGGGATAATGCTATAAAATAGGAGATTCAGACGAGCTGGTCTTCAATCAATCATTTTCAAGAAAGCTGGTTGAAGCACAAAATATATTGATTTTGAGAAATATTACTCTTTGAGAACTGATTTAACTACATCTTCACTGTGTGAGTGTGTGTTTTCCCCCTATCTTATCTATTATTTATTCATGTCTTAGAAGTGGTTCTATTGGTTCTTTGCTTTTATATTCACACATTACTTTTTTTCCATATAGCATCTCAAATAAACTATTACCCACAAATAAATACGTCAAGTCAAAGAACAACTGTGCAAACAAAAAGTGCAGGTTCTGGAAAAAGTTGAAAATACTCGGCAGGTCATACAGCATCCATGGAGAGATGAACAGTGTTAACGTTCCAGGCCTGATGAAAGATCCTTCACCTGAAATGTTAACTCTGCTCCTCTCCTCACAGATGCCACCTGACCTGCTGAGTGCTTCAAGTACATATACAGTACAGCACAACAAGAGGCACTTCAGCCCATATGGTCTATGCCATACATGATGCCAAGATAAACTAATCTCATCAACCTGCACATGATCCATATTCCTCCATTTCTAGCATATCCAAGTGCCTATCTAAAAGCCTCTTAAATGCCAGTATTGTACCTGCCTAACAAAGGCGAGAGATCCAACCATCAAGCCTGACATGTTCATAAATTCATTAGTTCTAGAAGCAGAAATAGGCAATTCAGCCCATCAAGTCCACTCCGTCATTCAATCATGGATGATCTCGCTTTCCATCTCAACCCCATTCTCCTGCCCTCTCCTCATAACCCCTCGCACCCATACTAATCAACCACCCCACCCCCCACCCATGTCGACCTATTTCCTGCCACGCTTTTCCCTGCCTCTCCCCGTTTCTTCTTCCCCCTACAATCAGTCCGAAGAAGGATCCCAACCCAAAACGTCACCTATCCATGGTCTCCAGAGACGCTGCCTGACCTGCAGAGTGACTCCAGCACTTTATGTCCTTTTGTGCATTTAACCAGCATTTGCAGAGTTTTGGTTTCTAAATGTATTGCTCTAATGTGTAACAAATCAAATAGTGGATTAAAAGTAGGCTGGATAAATAATAGGAATAACATCCAATAGTACAGAGCTCAATCATTCCCAGTTGATACCATTCCTCAATATTCCCCAGACCAGATTCATTTCCTGTATCTGGTCCAGCCACCTTCTCTATAGATATTTCTGGTTGTCTTTTAGCAGTGCAGCCTAATTTTAACTGAAGTAATATACTTGCAATATTAGACTTCTCTGTTGAATGAGTCCAGCACTGACTGGATGCAGAAATCAATTAAGTGAGTGAGCAGTATGAAGAGGGTATGCAATTTGCATTTAAAATCGCTGAGTAAGGGTTAATTGACCTTGACATTCCTTATTCCTACTTTAATCTTAACCTTAATCCTACTATGTGAGGATTATGTTCTTCGACTTTTCAAGTGCGTTCAACACCATCCAACCCCTGATTCTGAATGACAAGCTTAAGAAGATGGGGGTGGATTCCACATTTATCTCCTGGATACACGACTACCTGACGGGTCGACCACAGTTTGTCAAGCTGGGGGACAGTGTGTCTGGCACAGTGGTGTGCAATGTTGGAGCCCCACAGGGAACGGTTCTGGCCCCATTCCTCTTCACCCTGTACACAGCAGACTTTAACTATAAGTCTGACACATGCCACGTACAGAAATACTCAGATGATACAGCAATTGTGGCATGTGTAAGGAACGGGCAGGAGGAGGAATACAGGAACTTGACCAGTGCCTTTTGTGCCTGGAGTGAAGAGAACTGTCTCACCCTGAACACAACAAAGACTAAAGAGATGGTGGTTAACTTTGGCAGGTCCAAGCTCCCCCTTCAGCCGGTCAACGCTGCAGGGGCTGACATTGAGGTGGTGCAGACATATAAATACCTTGGAGTGCACCTTGACAACAAACTGGACTGGTCTGTCAACTCTGACTCTACAAAAAAGGCCAGAGCAGACTCTTTTTCCTCAGAAGGCTCAAATCCTTCAATGTGTGTAAGGATATGCTGCACATGTTTTACAACACAGTGGTTGCAAGCGTTATTTTCTACGCTGTTGTCTGCTGGGGCAACAGCATTAGTGCAAAAAACAATAGGAAGCTGGTCAAACTGGTTAATCGAGCAAGCTCAGTGCTGGAGGGGAGAGTAGACTCTGGGATGGAGGTGCTTGAGAGGCGTATGAGGCACAAGGTGCAGGTCATCCTGAAAAACCCCGGGCATCCCCTCCATATAATTCTGGAGAGTCAAAAGAGCACTCGGAACAACAACCGGCTCCTCTCCCTGCCCTGTAGAACGGAGCGGTTCAGGAGATCCTTCACCCCTGCAGCCATTAGATTTTATAATTCGGACCGCTAGGCTGTAGGGGGATGCATTTTGCAATTATTAATTTTTAACTTTTAATTATTGCTCTTTTTAAGTATTTATTGCTCTCAGGTAGTGTCCACATTGTATTCTATGTATTTTCTGTCTGCGTTCGTTTTGAATCTGTGGGTTTGTTGGTTGGGAGCTTCTGGACATCTGAATTTCCCTGAGGGGATCAATAAAGTATTTATTATTATTATTATTATTATTATTAGGGAGCTGTCAAAGTTACTACCCAATTTCTTATTGCATGGCAGATGTTTTCAGGACAATATGCTCTATTAGGAGATTTTCTTCTTATTTTTCAAGATATTGTGTGACTTAATTACCAGAATTATTAGATACCATTGGAAGATGTGGCAATGTTATGTTTTGCATTTTCTGGGGGGTGTATACTCTGTCTTACATATGACTTAGTCACCTACTCCACCCATGGGAGTAAGATGTGTTGAGGTGATAACTACAAGAGACAAAGTGATAAATGAAACAGCAAAATGCAAATAGTGAAATCAAATTATTGGAAACTTTTGGAAAATACTCAAGTGTACGTTGATTTACTGTTTACTTACTTCAGCTTTCGGTCTCTGTAGCAATCTTACCTGAACCATTATCTAGGGTATATTGTGCTAATTATGCAATTCTGACTTTTTTCCCGTACACTTTCAGACTTCTTGATGTTTTAATTGGTTTTGTGTCATCTCTGTGTGTATTCTCTGCTGTGTGACAGATAGATACACTGACCCTATTAAATTTGATTAACTAGTATTAATACAGTTTCATAGGTTCCAACTCGCTTATCAGATGTAGGCAATTATCACACAAACAGTACTGCAGCGAAACTTCAGATAAATCAACCTTAAGACAAATTTATGTGCAGAACATATGGTCAAGAGAACGGTCCACTTAAAAATGGTGAGTTAAACTATAAATATCAGTGAAGAAGGGTCTCGATCCAAAACGTTACCCATTCTTTCTCTCCAGAGATACAGCCTGTACTGCTGAGTTACTCCAGCTTTTTGTGTCTATCCACAAATATCAGAATATGGGCTGGACTTCTATTGTTCCATCGAAACGCAACTGATCCCAGAGAGGTGAATAAAACCACATTTTTCTGCAAGACATAAAGTTCTGGAGTGCTTCGATGGCCAGGAAAAGCAAACCAGATCATCAGATCACCAGATCAAGCAGGCAGCACAGTGGCACAGTGGTAGAGTTGCTACCTTACAGCGCCAGAGACCCTGACATAATCCTGACTATAGGTGCTGTCGGTACGGAGTTTGTTCATTCTCCCTGTGACTGCGTGGGTTTTCTCCCACACTCCAAGCATGTACAGGTTTGTAGGTTAACTGATTCGATAAAAAATTGTAATTTGTCCCCATTGTACAGGGTAGTGTAGTATACGGGGGTGATCGCTGGTCTGAACGATGGGCCGTAGGTCCTGCTTCCACGCCGTATCTTTTTAGTTCAGAAAGGCATGACTGCTGGAGCGACAGCTTCATGGGAAGCAAGCTAATAGTCTGCAAATAGAGTTGATGGAAGAGTAGCTACAGTCTGCTGCAGATACAGATCAATAAGTCTAGCACAGTAGATGGCACGGATGAGTGATAAGTGTATCCCCCTGATCTACCTAACAAAATGTGCAACACACAGTCAGCCTCCCCAAGGCTTCGTATTCCTAAACCAGTCAGTCTCAGATACTAAGAAAGGCTCACACCCCATGCTGGAGTGAGTTTGTCTTTTCTTCATTCCATATTTTCAAGTGTGACAGATAAGTACTTAAAGGTGGAAGGAGATTTTTTAGATAGTAATTGTGTGTGTGGAGATATGTACACTATTTCCTGAATTTTTGCCTCCACCACAGTGAGGAGGTGCTTGGAGGATACACTGTGGTGGATGTTAATTTGTGTTTATTGTTGTTTATTATTGTATGATTGTATGTATGACTGCAGGCACGAAATTTCGTTCAGACCGTAAGGTCTGAATGACAATAAAGGTATTCAATTCAATTCAATTCAATTCAAGTTCTGGCATGTGACTCATCTTTAATTATTTCCATTTAAACTGAGCATCCTTGATTGGCAAGCAATAATATGTTTACTGCAGCTCGTTTGAGGCATATAAAAAGTTAATGCAAGTGTTTCTCAAGCATTCTTTTAGCCATTAACCATGAAGAAGAGGTGAGGTGCTTGCAAACTTGTGAATGCAGGTTCGATGTTTCACTTTGTCCCCTTATCAGTCAACCAAGGCAAAGGCGGACATGGCACCAGCAGTATACAATCCTGCTTTCTCATTCACTCTCTACACACTTGGGGCAATACACAGACCGCAATTAACCTACAAACTCGCACGTCCGTGATGTGGGAGTAAAATGAAGCACACAGAGGAAACCCACGGGGTCACAGGGAGAATACAAACTCCACACAGACAGCACCTGAGGTCAGGATCGAACCCAGGGTTCTGGCGCTGTGAGACAGCTGCTCCACCAGCTGCATCACTGTGATTTGCAGATCTCGAGTTTCAAACGTCCAAAAAGGAATTGACTTGATAAATTGGATGCAAATGGGATTTTGGAGGAGTGCAGCAAAATAGAAAGTCCAGATTGTGTGAGACTTTGCTTAAGAGAGAGAATAGCATCTTGGCCTCAGGTATAATCTGCAGCACACTTTATATCTTCCCAATTTTATCTCCATTCAATGAAATTTACCATTAACCTAACTCATTTAACCTATTAGTTGAAACAAACAATGTACACAAGAGCAATCAATTTCCCTTAAGTTCTCATAAAACTTAATTAACATACCTATAAGATTATTCAACTCCAAAGTGTATACGCTCAGAATATTGAACTTAAGTAAGCAAACATGTTCCAAATTGGGAATTAACTGAGTGCACATTAATACAGTATCGCACCCCTCAATATTATTCCGCCATGTGAGAACACCACTCTTCTTTATTGTTCTGTAAGTGCACCCTAAAACACTCTGATTCCAACTATTCCTTTTTCCATTGGCCTATGAAAATATCTGTGATGCCCAAATCTCTAGTTTATAAGACATTTATCACAAATGCACTTGTCTTTAGCCCTGTACACATACAAAACACTCTATTTTTCTACATTGAACATCATTGAACCAGTCACAGATCCAATTCCCAGTCTAGCCACATATGACTATTGTCATTCACTGCTGACTTTTACACAATTTAAAATTTAGAGATTACTAGACTAAGTGGGACCAGTTGGGCCCCAGCATCACACGGGAGGGCTGGTCCCCAACGCAATATTCCACCTCTCCACCAATTCCAATAATAATGCTAAGTTTTAGATGGTACTAGACTAAGTGGGACTGGGGGGGGGGGGGGGGGGGGAGAGAGGCCGGGGGAGGGGAGAGGAGGAAGGTGGAGTGGAGGGGGAGGGACTGAAGGGGCTGGTATGGACATTGTGGGCCGAATGGATTCTTGGGCTGGCGGTTTAGTCATTCAAGACTGTTGTGCTGGCAGTTCACTCACTCACGGCTGGTGGGCTGGCTGTTGACTCACGGCTATTCCTTGAAATTCCATTTCAAGCAGGGTGCAAGGCCACCAAATTTAAGTGCAGTTTCTTACCACTTCAAGCAGGGTGCAAGGCCACCAAATTTAAGTGCAGTTTCTTACCACTTCAAGCAGGGTGCAAGGCCACC
Source organism: Amblyraja radiata (assembly GCF_010909765.2). Lineage (NCBI taxonomy): Eukaryota > Metazoa > Chordata > Chondrichthyes > Rajiformes > Rajidae > Amblyraja > Amblyraja radiata. The sequence continues at coordinate 39,701,181 of NC_045969.1, read as the reverse complement.
AAATTCAAGTGCAGTTTCATACCATTTCAAGCAGGGTGCAAGGCCACTAAAGACAGCGAGTTGTGACCTCTCCCTCCTCCATCTCAACATTTTTTAAACACTAATATCTCTTTTATTTTTCATCGATGGGAAATATCCTCTTGTCCTGCGCAGCGGAGGGGGACTCTGAGTAAGATGGCCAAAAATCACTGCCGTTAGTGGCAGCGGTTTTTCTAAAATCAATATACAGAACAACAGGAAGTGGTCAAGATCAGGCTTTTAGTAATATAGATTGCTTTCATCAAACTTTGTGCGATAATGAGTTGTTCTGCTATATGAAATGAAAATAGTTATCTTAATTGTTATAATTAACTAGACCAGGTTGGTTGGGGGGAGGCAGCATTACACACACACTAACCAACCCTCACACACACACACTAACCACGCCCCATACATACACACTAACCACCCCCCCTTGATATTATATTAATATTATTAATTCGGTCCTTTTACCCCATCCTCGCCCTATCCGCTCACACATAACCCCCAACTCACAGGCACATCTAGAGAAGGAGGGGAGGGTTAGCGAGAGAGGGCAGAGAGAGAGAGGGGGCAGCGACAGAAAGAGAGGGGCAGAGAATGAGAGAGAGGGGCAGAGACAGAGAGAGGGGCAGAGCTAAAGAGAGAGGGGTAGACAGAGGGGCTGATACAGAGAGAGAGGGAGAGAGGGGGAGAGAGAGAAAGAGAGGGGGAGAAGGGGGGACGAGGATGGGGGGAAGAGAGGAGGGGGGAAGAGAGCAGGGGGGAAGAGAGGAGGGGGGAGTGAGGGGGTTTGAAGGAGAGGGGGAGAGAGGGGGCGGACAGAGGGGGGGAGAGAGGGGGGAGATGGGAGGGAGGGAGGGAGGGGGAGAGAGTGGGAGAGAGGGGGAGAGGGAGAAGGGGGGGAGGAGCGGGAAGAGGAGCAGGGGGAGGAGGAGGAGGGAGAGGTGGAGGGGGAGAGCCGAGGAGGGGGGAGAAGTGGAGGGGTAGGAGGAGGGGGGAAGTGGGGGGAAGAGAGTAATAGGAGAGTGGGGCGGGCGGGCTGGCAGCCGGGCAGCAGGTATCAACCAAAGGACACCGAGGAGGAGAGACGGTGGGCGAGAAAGGGAAGGAGAGAGCGGGAGGAGGGAGGAGGAGAGAGAGGGTGGGGAGAGAAGGGGATGAGAGAGAGAGAGGGAGGAGAGAGGGGAGTAGAGATGGGAGAGAGGGGAGTGAGAGAGGGGGGAGAGAGGGGAGTGAGAGAGAGGGGGAGAGGGGGGAGAGTGGGAGAGATTGAGAGCGATTGGGGGAGAGAGGGGGGAAAATGGAGAGAGAGGGGGGGTGAGAGAGGGTGGAGAGGGGGGAGGGCGGGACGGGGGGAGAGAGAGGGGGAGAGAGGAGGGGAAAATGGGGGGAGAGAATGGAGGGAGATAGGGGGAGGGTAGCAGAGGGGGGAGGGTGGGCAGAGAGATGGGGAGTGGGCCAAGAGAGGAGAGGGCAGAGAGAGAGGGAGAGGGCGGACTTGAACTCGGCGAGCAGGCCGGACGCTGAGTGGGCGGGCAGATGCTGAGCGGGTGGGACGCTGTGCATGCTGGATAGCGGCTGGCAGACAGTGACCAAAGTACTGCGACTCGGGGGGGTGACATCACTCGCCCCACTTGAAACACAGCGCAGGCCGCGCGCAACATACCCATTGTGACGTCATCAGAGAGACCATCTCGTTAAGACTCAAAGTTATTTCAGGTTTGTGAAAATCTTGATTAATAACAAGAAATAATGCAGATAAGACGATTTTGGAGTCCACGGGATGAATCTCTACCGGAATATGTAAAGATTTTACCGTTAGCATGTCGTGTTTTTGAGAAGATGTGCACACACACACACACACACACACACACACACACACACACACACACACACACACACACACACACACACACACACACACACACACACACACACACACACACACACACACACACACGCGATCAGAGTTTTATAATTATAGAGACGATTAAAAATAAATAAAATGCAACAGATCTTTATCACCTATGCCCATATGTAAAACTGCGCAAATGTTTGCTAATTATTGGCTTCTAGGCAATGTTCAATCAAGCAGAGAAGATTATTTCAATATCTAAAGACTTGATGTCTGCTTGATGGCTCGAATGCCATACATCATATGATCTTGTTTGGAGATTCAGTTGGATAATATCTACCTGGTTTCTATCATTCAATCTTTTAATGTTTAAAATGTACTAGACGACCCGTGTACTCGTTGCGTCCCCTTTATGATGCCAGTCAAGTACACACGGAAGTATTAGATCAAAATGACGATCTGAAAATGGCGATCTCATCTTGTATATTGATATGTATGTTACCAAAATACAGCAAAAACGGTACACGATAGCACAACAATTTGAATGAAAGTTGATACTGCACATCACAGGCAAATGGTGAGTAAGGTGCCCCTAAAATTGTTATGCTATCGTGTACTGTTTTGGCTGTATTTTGGGAACATTCTTTCTTGGAGATCCTCGAGTTCAGTTATTTCAAATTCCGTCTCTTCATTCCTTCTGGCTGCGCCGCCTCTGGGCCTAGCAACCCTCCCCGAACTGCGCACTCACAGATACCAGGCCCGGCAACCTTCCCCCAACTGCACAGGCACGGCTGACCAGCCCAGCAAGTGGGAGCGCACTGCGCAGGCGTGACTGCCATGTTGAAACTTCACAGGATAAAGGTCATTACAGTTTACAAAGTGAATTACTTTTAAAATATAATGAAACTTGATACTGCACACCGCAGACGAATGTTGAGTAAGGGGCCCCCAAAATTGTTGCGCTATCATGTATCGTTTTGGTTGTATTTTGGGAACATACATATGTATATACATATATACATACATACATACATACATACATACATACATACATACAGACACACACACTTACATACAAGTTGAGACTTTTAGTTATACACTGGACCAAGTGGGACCTGTTGGGTCCCTGTCACATGGGAGGGCTGGACCCTGAACCCAATATTCCACCACTCACCCATAGCTCCCAACTCCCACAGGCAGTTCCCGTTGTGATGCCAGAGATCCCTGTTATGACGCAAGTCACGGCAACGCTTCCCAAGTGCGCCTCGCCATCCCTCTTCCTACCCCTATCTTCCTCCATTCCCTCTCATCCCCAGCACTTCCTCCCTCTCCCCTTCACCCTCCCTATTCTTTCCCCTCTCCACATCCTCTCCCTCACTTCTTCCCTCACCTCTGCCCCTCCCTCTCATTTCCCCTACCCTCATTGACTCCCTCCTTTCCTCCCTCCCGTCATAACCCCTCTCCACTCCTTACCCCCCTTGACGTCAGTGAGGTGGAAGCTGCTGCGTTTTTGAATGTAAATGAGATCCCAATGTGATGTCATTGTGGGGTGGAACACCCCTGATGGGCAGTGTATGTAAATTAGATCAATTGTAACGGCATATGCTGCTAACTGCCAGAGCAGATGGGACAGATTTTTGTCAAAGTGGGGTTTTGTAATGTTTAAAATGTGAATAACGTAAAATATACCATCTATCTGAATGAAATTTTATACAACACACCACAGGACAATGGTGAGTAAGGTGGGCCAAAAAATGTTGCACTATCGTGTACCGTTTTGGTGTAATTTCAGGACATCACAGACACGCATACACACAGACAGACATAGAAACTAACAAGATTAGAGTTTTAGAAATATACTAGATCAAGTGGGACCCATTGGGAGGGCTGGTCCCTGAACGCAATACTCCACCCCTCACCCATAGCTCCCAACTGCGCAGGCGCAGCTGACGGTTTCCCGTTGTGACGCCAGAGATCCCCGTTGTGACTCGAGTTGCGACAACCCTCCCCAAGTGTGCCTCGCCATCCCTCTTCCTACCTCCATCCTCCTCCATTCCCTCTCATCCCCTGCACTTCCTACCCTTCCTCTTCACCCTCCCTCTTCTTTCCCATCTCCTCCTCCACTCCCCTATTCTCTCCCTCCCTCTTCTTTCCCTTAGCCTCAGTCACTCCCATCCTCCATAACCCTTCTCCCCTCCTTACCCCCCTTGACGTCATTGTGAGGTGGAAGCTGCTGTGTTTTGTTAAAACAGTGTTTTTTTAGGTAAATGAGATCCCATTGTGATGTAATGGTGGAACGCTGCTGTGTTTTTGAAAACTGAGTTTTTTTTTAATGTAAACGAGATCCTGTTGTGATGTCATTCTGGGTGGAACACTACTGACAGGCAGTTTTTAAAAAACTGTTTAAAAAAAATGTAAATGAGATCCCATTGTGATGTTATTGTGGGTGGAACATTGATGATGGGCAGTTTATGTAAACGAGATCCCATTGTGAAACTGCCAGTGCAGATGGAAGAGATCTTCGTCAAACTGGTTTTTGTAAAGTTTAAAATGTGAATAACTTGCAAAATATACCGTTAATCTGAATGAAACTTGATACAACACACCACAGTACAATGGTAAGGTGTGCCAGAAATTGTAGTGCTATCATGTACCATTTGGGTGTAATTTCAGGACATCACAGCCACACATGCAGATAGACATAGAAACAAACAAGATGAGAGTTTTAGTAATAGATAGATAGATAGATAAGGTCAACTGACATTTGTTTCTCTAACTATACCTTCTCTACTTAAATGGGCAAAAAATTGTATCTACAATTGTTACTTCAAGCCAACTTTTTATAGCAAATATTAACCAAGGCCATTAGTGCATTTATGTTACAACGATTCTGCACCCACCAGTCATCACCCTGTACACCAGCATTATCCTACACGCTAGGGATTATTTACAATTTTACCGAAGCAAATTAACCGACCAACCTGTATTTCTTTGGAGTGTTGGAGGAATTCAGAACACCCGGGAAAAACCCACACGGTCAGTGGAGAACGTCCAAACTCCGTACAGACAGCACCCGTAGTCAGGATTGAACCAGGGTCTCTGGTGATGTAAGGCAGCAACTCTACTGCTGTGCAACCATGCTGCTCATGTCGAAAACATTTTGCTCAACATTTCTGCTATATTATCTGTTTCCATTCTGTTTTTATTTGCTTTGGGGGCACTTTTCATCAGCTTCACATTTCATTCATAGAGGCAGTGCTCATTTATTCTAACAGTGGGAACCAACATTCGTATTCTTCACCCTGATGTTTCCGGGCTAACGTTTCTCCCTCCACAATGGAAGAAATCAGTGTGTATAAAGTGGATCAAACTGAAAGCCACTAAGGTAGTCTTCTGGATTCTAGATATTTACATGAATCTTTCAGCTTGCAACCAAGTGAATTCAAAACATTTAATAGGGGTGGCACAGTGGCATGAGAGCAGCACAGTGATGCAACTGGTAGACCTCCTACCTCACAACACCAGAGACCAAGGTTCGATCCCGACCTTTGATACAGCCTGTGTAGAGTTTGCATCTTTTCCCTGCAAATGCATGGGTTCCTCTAGGTGCTCCAGTTTCCTCTCACATCCCAAAAACATGCGGGTTTGTAGGTTAGTTGGCCTCTGCAAACTGCCCCTAGTGAGTAGAGTGTGCAGGCAAAAGTGGGATAACATAGTACTAGTGTGTGTATGGGTGATCAATGATCAGCCTGCTCAGTGGGCCGATGGGCCTCTTTTTATGCTGTATCTCCAAATTAAATAAATGGAATGCTTTACATTTCACCAGGTCAGCAGATCTGTTTCATTGGCATGTGGGGTAACCTTTTCAGAGTTTGGATGTTCTCCCTGTAACCACGAGTGTGCTGTCTCACATGCTAGAGTCCTGTGTTCGATCCTAACTATGGGTGCTGTCTGTAACGAGTTTGTACATTCTCCCCGTGATCTGCATGGATTTCCTCCATGTGCTCCGGTTTCCTCCCACAGTCCAAAGACATGCAGGTGTGTAGGTTAAATAGCTTTGGTAAATTGTCTCTATTTTGTTGAATCGAACTAGTGTACGGGGTGATTGTTGGTCAGCACAGACTCGGTAGGCTGAAGAGCCTGTATCTCTAAACTAAAACTGAACTATGGCATCTTAGATCAGGAGAGTAATGAAACTCCCCAATTCTCGTATATATGAAAGCAATGTCAAAGTATTGAAATTTGAAGAATGTTTAAAAACATATCTGTGACCTACCATGTGAATCTTATGATTATTTCTTGGCTGATGTGAGATTGCAGGTGTCATATTGAATGGATCCAATTCCAAAAAGAGTTACTGTCAGTGGCCACAGTTAGGGTCAGCAAGAGACTCATTGGGCAAATAAATAAGAAAATACTAATTACTTTCGCTTAAATACCAACACGGTTTCTTAATTGGCAAATTATTTCATTAAGGGTTTCATTTGCCTTATAGATTAGAGTTCAATCATTTATTAAATCAGTCATTGATCTTTCAGTATTAATCCACAGATTTCAGGAAATTTGATCCTTCAAACTCTGATGCTTCATTACTTGATTTTTCACTATAATAGTCGCAAATTATGTTGCTCAGATGTCACTTGAGATAGTGCACCTTTATTATAATCAGATAACCAAGTTGCATATAATAATTTGAAAGGGCACCATTTTTGAATCATTGGTATTTGAAAATCTCTTTCTTGTTCTTATCTTAACTATTTCATTTCCTGTACAAAAACACTGAAAATAGTTAGTAATACTAGTATGAATATTTTCTTCATAATATATTCAAGCTGGAAGTTGTAGAAGCATTCTTGCTGAATATTTCAAATAGCTGGAACACGTGTACGCCATCTTTTTTTTTAGTTTTACAGCGAGTAAACAGGCCCTTCAGTCCACTGAGTCCGCGCCTACCAGCGATTACCCCGTACACTAACACTGTCCTACACAGTGGGGACAAGATACAACTTTTACCAAAGCCAATTAACCTACAAACCTCTACGTCGATGGAGTGTGGAAGGAAGCTGGAGCACCCAAAGGAAACCCACGTGGTTACAGGGAGATCGTACAAGCTCTGTACAGACAGCACCCATGGTCAGGAACGAACCCAGTGCTGTAAGGCAGCAACTCTAATGCTGCACCACTAGGGTCTATTTAAAGGGTATGTACCACATGGTGACAATGGGAGGAAGGCACTGCCAATAGTGAATAAAACATTGATTTTAAATACCTTTCAGGGCCTTGGTAGTACATGACCATGGTGATTCCAAGGTTTATGGAGCTGTACTGTTAATAGATCATTGAGTAAAACTAGAAGAAGAGAAAATAAACAAAGGATCATGTTTACACTGTTAATGCACATCAGGGCCAGGGTTGAACCAAAAATGTTGGTAATGCTCAGCAGATCAGGCAATAATCAATTTGCAGAGCACTTGTATTAGATACCCAGGGACAACCCAGGGCTTCCAGTTGTCATCCCTTTCCCAAACAGACCTATCTGCCCCTGTGCTCCCGCACAGTTCCAACATGGCCCCAAGATAAGTTTGGGGAGCGGCACCTCATCTTCTGCAGGTTGCTTTCAGGTCTCAAAATCAAATGTAACTATTTCAGGCAACTTATTTTTTCTATTTGCACCGCAACTGGCCTTATCTGCGGGAGGGCTATCCTTCTGTACTATTACATGGCTATTTTCTCTCTGCATGCACTGACTGGTTTGTTAAGCATTGCCAGCATACTCCATTTGGTTTCAATCCATCAAGACCTCTGACCTGCATTTCATAGCTTTAACATAGAGGCAGACAGCATGGAAAATGGACTTTGGCCAAGCTTGTCCAAGATGCCCCATCTATGCCAGTCCCACCTGCTTGCGTTTGGCCATAACCCTCTAAACTTAAACTTGTCGGCATCAAAACGTGGCACTTGTGTACTGCCTAGCTGAGGTCTATAATATGATTTTACTGGGTTATCTCTAAAACAAAACATATTACTGTACCTAGGTACATGTGACAATAAAGTATAATTGATTCATTGAATGTTCCTTTGTTTATTTACTCTCCCTCTAATTTACCACATTGATCCATTAACCAGACACCTCCAACAATATTGGGATCTTCTGAGTGATCCTGATCCCATCCCACCCACAATATTTGCTTTGTTCTGTCTGTCCCCTCTTCCACCGTCTCTGCAACATTAAGTTAACTTATTTCCGTACTTCCTAGTTCTTATGAAGGATCATAGACTTGATTGTTGATTCTTCCTTCTTCCACCGCTCCCAGCATTTTTACATTGCAATTCAGATTTCCAATTTCTGCGTTTTTTTATTTTTGAGTTTTTGATTTTCTATTGTAAAGCTATGTTTGAAAGGTAGACATTTGCTTTGATTTTCTTTTTTCCAGGAGAAAACTGATCCAAGACAGTGGATGCCGAAACAAGGAACTGCAGATGCTGGTTTACACAAAAGGACTCAACTTATTTTGCATTAACTTATTTAGCGTTATGGTCTGCTTATAATTAAATTTAGTTGATTTGATTATAGGTTGAATTCTTCTTGACTTTTTCTGAAATTGATCCCAAATAAAAATAAAAAACCTAAAGTACTTTCGACAAACCTAATCTATATTTATCACAGATCTCAGAGCGAGTTAAAGTGTGAAATCTATAAATTTCAATATAAATCTAATGCAATTCCATAAGACAGAAATTAGCAATTTTAACATTATGCCTTGATGAAATAAATGAACCCTAAATTAATTTCAGGTTTTCAACTGTCTTTTAGGCAATTCTATGTTAAAACTGATGAAACACAAGGGCCTGATTTTCCTGGAAAATACTATTAGCCCTATTCAGAACTGCCAACATTTCTGCTCATAATTGTCACTGTGTAATCTGTTGTATCACTGCAGCAGAGGCCCGGGTTTGATCCTGACCTTGGGTGCTGTTTGTGTGTGAGTCGGCACATTCTCCTGTGACAGCATAGGTTTCCTCCGGGTGTTCTGGTTTCTCCTAAAGACGTGTGGATTTGTCGGTTAATTGCCCTCTAAATTGCCCCGCGTGTGTTGGAAGTGGATGTGTAAGTGAGACAACATAGAGCTAGTGTGAATGGGTGAGCAATGTTCAGTGTGGACTTGGGTGGGCCGCTTGGCCCGTTTACATGCTCGATCTCTAAACTAAACTTCAAATTGGTACCTGTCATTTTTAGTGTGGTCTAACGTTGTGTTCCTCATGGAGATCAGTGGTAGAGTTTCAAATTCTTGCAGTTGCCTGCAGTCATGTTTATAAACCTGTCCACCTCTCATGAATCGGGTTCGCCCGAGAGAAAATGTAATGAATCTCATGAATCACTTCAATGGACAGAAATAATTGTGATGATGAGCAAAAGCAAGTTAATTTTAATTTTTCTGAAATTAATTGAAATTACCCAGAGCTGCCGTGAAGAACAATGGTGGACCCGGTGTGGGGGAGGGGGGTCCCTAGTTTTAGAATCCTCTGCCCAGGGGATAAGCCTGTGTTTGTTTGTTTGTCTATTCGTTCGTTCCGGTTAAGGCGCAGTGCACATGACAGCCAGCCAACAGTCCCTTGTCTTTTTCTTTTTTTCTCACTTTTAATTTAATTTTAATCTCAATTTTTTGTGTACCTTGTTGTGAGTTGTGACTGTTGGTAGACTAATTTCCCTCCGGGGATAAATAAAGTTTTATCGTATCGTATTGTTTTAACGTGAATCTGTTTGAATGGTCCATATGTTTTGTTTTGTTTCGTTTCATTTTTTATGTTGAAATAAACACAAATAAGTTTTGAAAAAAATTGAGAACATTTTCAGTGTGGACACAAGGAACTGCACATGGACAGGTGACATTTTGGGTTGAGACTTTTCTTCAGACATGTTAGTAAGATGGGGGGAGAAAGCGAGAAGACAGGTCGGGTAGTACAAAGCCTGGCAAGTGATAGGTGGAAGAAGGAATTGCAGATGCTGCTTTACACTGAGTATATAGACACAAAATGCTGGAGTAACACAATTGGTCAGACAGAATCTCTGGAGAATAAATGTTTTCTCTGGGATCTCCGGATTCCTCACACACTCTAAACACCTACAGGTTTGCAGGTTAATTGGCTTTAGTAAAATTGTAAATTGTCCCTAGTGTGTAGGATAATGCTAGTGTACGGCATTATCACAGGTTGGCAGAGATTCAGTGGGCCAAAGGGCCTGCTTCCACACTATATCTCTAAACTAAACTAAAGGTATCTTTTACACTTAGAAGAATAATTCGAAACAGTCTCTGCTTGGGTCTAAGAGAGCAAAGTCAGAAGTGAAGGAATGAAGAAAGACACAAAATGCTGGAGTAACTCAGCAGGACAGGCATCTCTGGAGATAAGGAATGGGTGATGTTTCAGGTTGAGACCCTTCTTCAGACTGAACCAAAAAGGATCAGTTTGAAGAAGGGTCTCGACCCGAAACATCACCCATTGAGTTACTCCAGCATTTTGTGTCTATCTTTGGTTTTAACCAGCATCTGCAGTTCCTTCCTACACAGTGAAGGAATTATGCCCATTTCAGCTTTTGTGGTCCTTTCTGATGATCTCAGGCTGACTTATTTGCTAAAGCCCCAAAGGTACATAAAGGAAAAGGAAGAAGGCAAACAGCCGCAGCTGGTGAAGACTTCCAAAATATATGTCCTGCATTAATATTTGGCACATGATCAAGCGAGCCTTTTAAGTGGCCTGCTAACTGTGTAGTGAGAGAACATGGCATCCCTCGATATCTCCAATTCCTTGATGGCCAACAATTTAACTCTTCTAATTAATGGCATCAATTAGAGAAAGAAACACAGGATTAAAATAAAGGACAAAGTCTGCTTTGCCCCATGAACGAGGAACAGATTTTTTTTTTAGATAAAAGCAGTCCTTATAAAAATAGGTGATGTATATTTACAATCTAGGATTGATAACCCAAAACAAATTTGTATCGAAGGAGAGACATGAGATCTTGAAATGCATATTTGTTGAACTCAAATAAAGTAGCATTATAAGCATGCTTGTTTATTCATACTATATTTATGGTGATAAGGCTTAAATAGGGAAGGGTCTATATTTTGTAACTAGTGGGGGAGGAAGGGGAGGGGGATGAGGAGATTGTTAAGGGCCTGTCCCACTTAGGCGTTTTTTTCGGCGACTGCTGGCGACTATCACAGTCATAGCAGGTCGCCGAAAAAGCGGGGACTGAACCCCCACCCCCCACGACAATGTCTACAACAAGCTACGACAATCTACCACCTAGTCGACGTCAGGCTATGGCAAGCTACTGACAACCGGCGACCCATTTGGATGTCCACCTACGACCACACCTACGGCAACCTACGACCACACAGGCGACAACCCCCGACAACCAAAGTCAACCCACGTCCACCCGCGACAAGCTACGAAAAGCAACGACCATGTCGGCGACAACTGAAGACAACTGAAGACAATTCAGTTGCCGGTACCTGTCGCTGGTTGACGTAGGTTGACGTAGGTAGTCGCCAATGGAATTCACCGGTCAGCACCTGGTGACAACCAACGTCACCAGGCGACAACCTGTGTCACCCTGGCGACAATCTACGACAGCATCTAAGATACGAGAAGACAAGCTACGTCAAGCCCACAGTTGCCGAAAAGTTTTGAACATTTCAAAATCCAGCAGCGACCAGAAAAACGTTACGACTCTTTAGGCAACTTGAGGAGACTACTCACGACCATACAGGCGTCACCCTGCGACCATGTGGCGACAACCTAGTCACGTGTACTCGCCGAAAAAATCGCCTAGAAGTTACCTAAAATTGGAGAATTCAATGTTCAAAATGTCCATTGTGCATTTCACCCAGCCTTTACAATGTGTGGAATTTTGCTTCACAAAATGTATTCCATAGATAAGTCCTCTTCATAAATCAGGGAATGCGTACTGAAACCTTTCAAAGACTCTTCACATCAAATTATTTCAAAGAGGAGAGATTGCTAATATGATGATAGGTCATTGCAGGATTAATCTCAGGTCAAAATTTAATTAGAGGGGCATATGAATATGAACAGAGAGAAACCTGTGCATTTTTTAAATCTTATTTGTTCCTGCTTCATTTGTATAAGAAAGACAAATGTTACTTTTGAAATGTTAAGTGTGAATAATATTCAAGTTGTCTTCAGGCTGTCTGAATTTTGTTGGCATAATAAAAGACATTTTATATGATGATTAAATCTCTTTTTTTGGCTAATCCTCCTGATTTGTATTCATTGCCACAGATCCAAGGAATGTGGGAAAGATAGTGAGAGAGAGAGGTACATAATTAACAGATATTGATGAACAGACTACTTCACAAAGTTATACCTGCAACCACCTATAGATTCCAGATTCCAGATTCCAGTGTAGTAGTCTGGATATGAGTGCTAACTCTGGCCAAATTGTAGATGCCAGGATACTAAAATTGAGTAAAGGCTTCTGTGCTGCTAGGCCATTTGGTCAATTTAAATGTGCCTTCTGCAGAAATGGGACAAGCTGCAGAATGGTGCCAGCTTGTCTGGAGCCTAGATACGAGTTGCAGGGAAAGAATGGGACATCTGCAGATTCTTACAATTAGGTGTAAATTGCATGAAACGGATTGGGTGAATGCAAACCAGATATACACATTGTAAATATTGTTGCAAACCTTTACTTTGCTAGATGTTGATTGGGTTAAGTGTTGAGCCTTTTCTGGGTTTCTTGAATATCCAGGCACATATTGCATAATTCATCTCTGTCAACTTGCATCTAGAAACTTCCTCAGATACAATGCATTGGTTACTGTATTATTGGGTTAGGGAAATGTCTATCATGTACAGTGTTAATCGATATCTGTTATTGGACTGTATAGAGACCACCCCCATGTGGTTCAGCCCCTTCAGGGACCTATAAAAGGCCGCTCCCACGAGGTCCTGTGTCGATCTTCTGGGAGAACGCTTGGGACTGCGTGACCTTTTGGAGTGTCTCTGCTTGCACGAGGCTAGGAGGGCTTGGCCAGGCAGATACAAGGATCGAACCCGCGGTGGTTAGTAGTGGGGAACTGTTATTGTGTTTTTCCAAAATAAAGTTTAGATGCGCAAGTGCTTGACTCAGTATCTTATTGACTGAAACTAGACTGGTGGGAAGCTTAGAACGAGCTATTTACATGAGGACATTAGATACATGGACATTAGTAGATATCCCCAACTAAATATACACCTTCCTGGTCTTATAGAGGTGTACAAAATCATGAGAGGAATAGATTTGCAGAGGCACAGAGTCTCTTGCCCAAAGTAGGGGAATCGAGAACCGAAGGACATAGGTTTACGGTGAGGGGGGAAAGATTTAATAGGAATCTGAGGGATAACTTTTACACACATGATACACATGCATCACTTCATGACTCTATGTCAATACCTGTACGGCACTTTATCCAGGACAATTCACTCAAAGCCATTTACTTCACTGTATCTAGCAAATTAAAGGCAGCTAACTTCTCTGCTGCAACACTGATATGTCTACCAAACTCCAGTTGTTAAAAATATTTGCAATAATGTTAACAGTACATTTTTGTACCATTTTTAAGTATTGATTTCCAAGTACCAATTCATTTTGCCTTCAAATTGGAAATATCAAGAATATTAATTAAGATATCAACAATTGCTTACAACTGCAACATGGAAAGAAATTGGAAGTGATCTTTTGCCTGTTTGTGAGGCTAATGGAAATAAATTGGGGCAATTGAGAAACTAACAAAAAAGCAATAATTATTTGTCAGTGATGAAGAAGTTCACAAATCAACAGCTCACGGCAAAATAAGCCTCTTTAAGCAGAAAAAATGAACACCATACTGTTTGTAAATTAACTTGATTAGCAAAATATGTTAATATGTTTGTGAATATGGACAGAGATTAATTCCAAATTGCCTGCTCAGTTTAAAACAATTTCTATTCAAGATATTGTTTTGTCAGATACAACTTTTACTGAACATTTTTTTTCATCTCAGATTAACTCCATTATTTCAACAGTTTAAGGGAGAATTATTTTCATGTGATCTTTCTTCATGGAGCTTTTCACGGAATTTAAATAACTTTCTGGAGAAAAAGAATTGAAAGTTAAAAAAAGCTCCATTCTCCCCATGACTTGCATGGGTTTTCTCCGGGAACTCCGGTTTCCTCCCATACTCCAAAGGCGTACAAGTTTGTAGGTTAATTGGGTTTGGTAGAAAAATTTGTAAATTGTCCCTCGTGTGTGTAGGATAGTTTTGGTGTGCGGGGATCGCACTATCCAAAGGGCCTGTTTCCGTGCTGCATCACTAAACTAAACTAAACTAAACTAAATGGGCTTGGGAATAGGGTAGGATCACAACAGCAAGAATATAAAGCTTGCGGAGATATTCAGTATTTATTTTTCAGGCAACCATGCTGGAACATAAAGCAACAGCAGAGGCAAAGAGTACTGTGTTTACAAACCTGGTGTGCTGTTGCTGCACGCAAGAATGTCATTGTTCCATTTCGATGCATATGACAATTAAATTCTCTCTTAACACTTGAAAGACCCAAGGTTAATGTTGTCATAAGTGAGTTACAGTGAGGAATGGAATCTGGAGCTCGAGGCCCAGAGTTGAAATTGAATTTTGGAGGATGTGTGGGCCCAATAGCGGATGAAATAGCTTAATAAATAGGTACGAATGTATACAATTACCAACAACAGCAGAACAAACCCCCTCCTTAAAGGTTTTATTTTACCACTTGCAGTGCATTGGCAGCTTCCTTGGGTAAACTGGAAACTCTGCAACCTTCTCTATGGCAAAGCAGGAACAGCAGGGGTAATGGGGAAAGGATTTACTGAGAATAGGACGTTTTTAAACTCCTGCCAGTTATATAATGGGAATGTATGTATAAATTTGTGAATCTTATTCACTAACCACCTTTCAATATGCTGCGGGCAACAAATGTGTAAATCAAGTGAGTGGTGTGTTTGAAAGAAGCAGCATGATCATGTGCCTCACCCATCTGCTGCCTGGCTGCTGTATGTTCTCCGGGCTCCCCTGGGTCAGATCCAGATGATATCATTGGAATAGGACAGCTATCTCAATTAACAGTAGCCTGAGCAGGGAATAGCAGTGACCTTTCAATTAAATCTATCCTTAAACAGTGGATATGTGACCGAAGTTGTAGACGACAGTCATTTTTTAAAATCCCTTTTAAAAATTATTTTCCTGGGGTTTTTAGTTTTAGAGATACAGTGTAGAAACTGGTCCTTCGGCCCAACAATACCACACCGACCAGCGATCTCCCGTACGCTTGTTCTATTCTGGAGAGAATTTACAAAAGCCAATTAACCTACAAACCTACATGTCTTTGGAGAGTGGGAGGAAACCGGCACATTGGGAGAAATCTCACGTGATCACGGGGAGGAGGTACAACCCCCAAACAGAGAGCACCCGTAGTCAGGATCGAGCTGGTCTCTGGCACTGTTAGGCAAGCAGCTCTCCTGCTGTGCCACCGTGGCGCCTCAAAGGGGGCTGCAGGTGGGGGGGGGGGGGGTATGTGTCAAAATAGCCTGATAGAAAATTTTATTTTGGAGATTACTTCAATATTCAATAATTAACCATCAGATACAATTCAAGGTTAGGTCTAGAGATGGCAACGGGACCTCAGCAGCATCTCTGAGGTTGTCGGCAAGTGAAGGTTTAAATATGGAGGCATTGTGGGCTGAAGGGCCTGTTTCTGTCCTGTTCTGTTCTACGTTCTGGAGGTAGCTGAAGGAACTCAGTGGATCAGGTAGCATCTGTGGAGGGAATAGACAGATGAGCTATGGCAAATGCAAAGTTAGCATTTATTTCACGAGGGCTAGAATACAAAAACTGGGATGTAATGCTGAGGCTCTATAAGGAGCTGGTCAGGCTGCATTTGAAGTATTGTGAGCAATTATGGGCACCATATCTGAGGAAGGATATGCTGACTCTGGAGAAGATCCAGGGGAGGTTTGCAAGAATGATCCCAGGAATGAGTGGGTTAACATATGATGAGCATTTGACAGCACTCGCTGGAGTTTTGAAGGATTAGGGGGACCTCATTGAAACTTACCAAATTGAAAGGCTTGGATAGAGTGGATGTGGAGAGGATGTTTCCACTAATGGGAGTGTCTAGGACTAGAGGTCAGCCTCATAATTAAAGGACATTCCTTTCAGAAGGAGATGAGGAGGAATTTCTTTAGTCAGAGGGTGGTGATTCAATGGAATTTTTTTGCCACAGAAGGCTGTGGAAAGCCAATGGATATTTTTTAAGGCATAGATAGATAGATTCTTGATTAGTACAGGTGTCATGGTTTGTGGGGAGAAGGTAGGAGAATGGTGTTAGGAGGGAGAGATTGAACAGACATGATTGAATGGTGGAGCAGACTTAATGGGCCGAATGGCCTAATTCTGTTCATATCACTTATGAACATGAGATAAAAGGGGGAGCAGCTATTTGGTCAAGAGCTCAGAGATTGAAGTGCTGCTGTTGGGGTCAAAGGGCAGGCTTTTGTGAGCATCAGGTTTCAATGAGGATGGTGGGCAGTGATCTTGTCAGGTGATTTTTCTATCATTAGCAGAAGGATCTTGTAAATCTGCTCTGCACCCTCTCCAGTTTGTAAAGCTTGTTTGAGCAAATCTGTAAAGAGCGTTGGTTTTCTTTTCCAATGATGGCATTTGATTTAATGGCATGGTCTTTTATAAGCCACAATTTGTCTCTTAAGCAGCTGCATTTATTTGGAAACTGGCAGGACCTTTGTTGATCAAACGCCAATTATATCATCTGAGCACAGGTTCCACTTGAAGCCTCTGGGTTTTTTCAAAGAGGGTGACATTGGAGTGAGTAGAGAAGTCTAGATGGCTGATGTCACGCCAGCAGTTGGAAGTAAAAAGGCCTAGAGAAGAGGGGAGGGGAGGGGAGGGGGAGGGGGGGGGGGGGATTGTCCAAGATGAGGGATAATGTTGGAGACCGGAGAAGGGGTTCACTGGGAGGTCAAGACGCCTTCCCATAGAAAAAGGCCCGGAGGCGGTGGCAATGGAAGAAGAGCTCTACATCATGGCAGGTCCGGAAGAACGGTTTGGAACCAAAATGTTACCTTTCCATGTTCTCCTGAAATGCTGCCACCTGCGGAGTTACTCCTGCGTCCTGCGTGACCTTTCCACTTGAAGCATTGCCGTGCACAAGAAGACTATTGTGGTTTTCCTACCAAGTCAACTGATCAGGTAGAGGACTTGGAATCAAGAGTCAAGATAGTTATGCAATGAAAGGTACAGTCTGCAATGAAAGATACAGTCCATAGAAGTCCATAGAAGGTCATAGTAGCAGACGTTAGTGCTGAGGTTATTTCAAGAACCTGATGGCTTTTGGGAAGAAGCTGTTCTAGAACCTGCTGGTCAAGGTTGTCAGACTCCTGTACCTTATTCCCGAAAGTGGTAGTGAAATGCGAGCGTGGCCAGGGTGGTGTGGATTTTTGATGAAATTGGCTGCATTTCTGAGGCATCACCTCCTATTGATCCTTTCAATGGCGGGGAGGTCCATAACTGTGATGGATTGAGCAGTGTCTACCACTCTCTGTAATCTCCATCTTAGCACAAGGTGAAATATGTTTATTTGGTCTCAAGATGCCAGTTTGTCATCTGAGATTGCTTACTTGCCCTATAGACCAGTAATACTTTATAGGTGAATTGTGCAGGGTCATGCAGACTAAGCCTGACAGTGCTACCATTTGGGACAAAGGTCCAGGAGCCTAAAAATCATGACCTAGATTCAAGAACACCTTATTTCCATCAAACATCTTGAACCACACTACGCAACCCCAACTACAACCCTACCTTGGTAACTAACTCCTACGAACATTGTTCAGGTAAAACCGTGCACTTTAGATTGCATTATTATGACCTGGTTACCCAGTAGTGTAGATAATTAATTGTATTTGTTGTATATTTGTTATGTTATTGCATTAATGGGCCAGTAAAGCTGCAGAAAGTAAGAATGTAATTATTCCATTCTCGGTGCATGTGACAATTATAAGCATGATTCTTGAATCTGCATGCCATCAGCCCAAATACACTGCCCAATTTACACTTCCATGGATGAAAATGAAAACTTTGGGAGGGTGAAGTGAGTGAAGAGTGAAGAGTCTCAAAAACAATGTTTGCAGTCAGGATTGCATCCCCCTGTGGTGTAGTTTGCTACTTGGAGATTTCCAGTGTGAAATGGAAAGATCACAAAGTGCTGGAGTAACTCAGCGGGATAGGCAGCATCTCTGGAGAACATGGATAGGTGACATTTTGGGTTGAGACCTTCTGCAGACTCACAAAAGAACACAAAGTGCTAGAGTAACTTATCAGGTCAGGCAGTATCTCTGGAGAAACGGAAAGGCTTTTTTAACTCCACTGTCTGACATTCTGCCTAGACTGGGCATGAAGCTGCAAAACTATTTGTAATTTAAAGATTGCATGCTGACATAAAGTAGGTAAAGAATGAATCGTTTCCATGAGATTAAAAAAAGGCAACAAAGGAATTGAAAACTTGTGCCCATGTGGCATCTTTACAGTGATGCCAACTATTTAATTGCTAAACCAACAATATGATTCTGGCAGTGCCTTCCCTTGCAACATGAATAGAGTACTTTCACTCTTGCTATTACCGAGCTTCCCACACAAATTTGCTAAGTGAAAGAAAAGTGGAAGTAACCAGTCTTGTGCTGCAATATCTACGATTAATATTTAACTCCGGGAGTTCCTACTGTACTCCAAGATTTGTCATCAGCAATAGTAAAGTGGGAATATGTTTTCAACGCTCATTAGATGGTGGCGAGAATGATGATGATATTTTATTGTCACATGTACTTGGTACAGTGAAATTCTTAGCTTTGCATACAATACACAAAGCATACAAAGAGTTGCCACGTATAGGGCGCCGATATAGTCACAAAAGTATTCAATATAGTCCCAATGGTCACTCTTCATTCTCGACGCCCTCCCTCCCCCCCTCCTCCTCCTCCCCACATTACTGGGTTCCACTTTGTTCTCTTGGCGGCCCCCTACACCGGGTCCTGCTTTGTTCTCGCCCATTATACTGAGTGGCCTCAATACCTCACAAGAGTGATAAGAAATAACGATTACTGAAAGTGGTGAGAGAAAGGAATCTAGTTCTGCCGTTCATAGGAACCAATGCCGGTATGTACATTGGATTTTGAATTACTCACTACAGTGAGAAATCAAATCATATACTGAGAACAAATGCCCTGAAGAGTCAATGGGGGTTTGAAGAGTCAATGAGGGTTAGAATGAAAATATGTAAATACAACATCTTCTATATCAAGGAAAACTTGCATAGATCAGTTAGTCTGGAAAATGATGTTAAAAAAGGCTGAAGGATATTCTTCAGCTCATATTCTCTTGTGTTAAGGTGCTGTGCTAACATGGTTGAATAATTTAGTACAAGGAGATCTCCCACTGCCTGGCCTGCACATTGCAGACGAGGTCAGGCACTGAATCGGGCAGAACTATTAATTGAGCTGGAGGATTGGAGTGGAAGGTATGCAAAGCTGGTGAGAGGCAGTGTGAGACAGGATAAGCTTCATATATTATATTGTGTGTTTGCATTTAGACAAACGGGGCGAAAGGCTGAAGGATTGAGATACCAAATAAAGAAGTCAATAAAAGCAATGTGCACAAAATCACAGGAAATTTGCAGCAGAGGGAAAGTGTGGGACTGCAGAGAAACTATTCCAGTCAATCTCACTTTCCAGGTTTCATTGTGTGGCTTTACATAACAAAACAAGCTTTACACTGTACGTCGGTGCATGTGACTTTATTTTAGATGATAGAGATACAGCACAGAAACAGGCCCTTCGGCCCACCGAGTCCACACCGACCAGAGGTTACCCAGTACACTGACACAGTCCTACACACTCACAACAATTTACAATTTACAGAATCCAATTAACCAACAAACCTGTATGTCTTTGGGGTGTGGGAGTAAACAGAAGCACCTGGAGAAACCCCATGCAATCACAGGGAGAACGTACAAACTCCGTACAGACAGCTCCCACAGTCAAGATCTAACCCAGGTCTCTGGAGTTGTAATGCAGCAACACTATTAGATTGCGATTAGCAAGCAAATAGTCCTATACTTCAGCTTCACTAGATTGGCACCTCATTATTGTGGTATTGATATTAATTTATTATTGTCACATGTACTGACGTAGTAAAAAAAATGTTTTGCATGCTATCCAGGCAAATCATACCATTTGTAAGCACATCAGCTCATGCAGAAGAGAAAATAAATAGAGTGCAAAATAACATGTCAAGGGTGTTTTATTGTCATATGTCCCAAAACAGAACAATTAAATTCTTACTTGCAGCAACACAACAGATACTAGACTAAGTGGGACCCGTTGGGTCCCAGCATCACATGGGAGGGCTGGTCCCCCAACGCAATATTCCACCTCTCCACCAATTCCAATATTGGTGGCCAGTGGGGGGGGGACTTTAATTGGATTCTTGGGCTGGCGGCTCTGTCACTCAAGCCTGTTGCGCTGGCAGCTCACTCACTCACGGCTGGTGGGCTGGCAGTTGACTCAAGACTATTCCTTGAAATTCCATTTCAAACAGAGTGCAAGGCCACCAAATTCAAGTGCAGTTTCTTACCACTTCAAGCAGGGTGCAAGGCCACCAAATTCAAGTGCAGTTTCATACCATTTCAAGCAGGGTGCAAGGCCACTAAAGACAGCGAGTCGTGACCTCTCCCTCCTCCATCTTGCAGAGACTGAGCCACGCCCACACTTCTGGGTTTTGTAGTACCTACCCCCTCCCACCAGAAGGGGCATGGCCTACATGGCGTGATTGACAGGAGAGAGAATCTCACCATTTTTTAAACACTAATAACTCTTTTATTTTTCATCGATGGGAAAAATCCTTGGCACCTGATGAGCAGAGCGGGACTCTGAGTAAGTTGCTCTAAAATCAATATACAGAACACCAGGAAGTGGTCGAGATCAGACTTTTAGTAATATAGATGTAAACACATTACTCAGCAAAACGCATAATAAGCAACAACAAAAAGTTCCATTTATATTACAAACCAGACAAATAAATAGACAATAGTAAAGTCAAAAATAATGTCTCCAAATCTATGTATTTGAGAGCCTATTTGGAGATTGTGGTTTTTAATACCCTGATGGTTGTAAGGAAAAAGGTGTTCCTGACATTGGACTTTACAGTTTTCAGCCCCCTTTACCTTCTTCCCGATTAAAGGAGTGAAATGAGAGTATGGCCAGGGTGATGTGGGTCTCTGATAATGTGGCTGCCTTTTTGAGGCAGTGATTCTTGTAGATGCATCCGACAGTGGGGAGATCAGAACCCGTGATGGACTGGGCAGTGTTTAATACTTTTTGCAATCTTCTTCATTCCTGGGCATTCGAGTTGCTGAACCAGGTTGCGATGCAACCAGTCAATATGCTCTCTACACCTGTTCAAGGGAGAACCTACAGAGAAAGTGCCGATTACAAAAAAAAGTGCAAGGACCACAACGAGATAGGTGTGAAGACTGGGAGATTCATCCCTAGCATTCTTTGTCGAGGTAGGATAAGGTTGTGTAGGTCAAGAACCTGACAGTTGTAGGAATGTAGCTGTTGCTGAACCTGGTTGTGTGTGACCTCAGAAAATGCCTGGATGATGGGGAACCCTGGCCTTTGTAAGGCCCTTCAAAAGTCTAATAACAACTGGGAAGAAGCTGTCCTTGAATCTGCTGGTACGTACTGTCAAGCAGTTTTACCTTCTGCTCGACGGGTGTGGGGAAGGTTGGGAATGATTTGGATGTGCTGCTTTACCATGGCAGTGTGCAGTATAGATAGTGTTGATGGGGGGTAGCTAGTTTTTCTAGTGCACTGGGCTGCTTTCTCGCATCTCTGCAATTTTTTGCGGACTTGAGCAGAGCAGTTGCCATGCCACGCTGCTGTAAGATGCTTTCTACGATGTATCTGTAGAAATTGGTAAGAGTCATTGGATTCATGCTAAAAGCCTGGTTTATAAGGAAGTGGATGTGATCATGTGCTCTGTTGACTGTATCTTCAATATGGTTAGAACAGGACAATTTTTTGTTGATATTGACACCTAGAAACTTCTAGGCATGTTTGGGGGGTTTGTCCTTCTGCATTCTTCATTGGACAATGGTTGATTTCCTGACTTGATAGTTAAATTAGGGTGATGGGAGATCTTAATTGGAAGGAGGTTTTCTTGCCAATATTTATCCTGAAGCAGTGGAACTTCAAAGGGGTTGGAGTCAATATTTTGGGCTCAAAGGGCTACTCCATCCCACTGCTGCGATACCACGTCCGCCTTGTTGCTGGGACAAAATGTACCATGGATTGTGACGGAGGTGTCTGACATATTGTTGAGACTTTGTGCCCCACCCAAGGTTTCCGTGCGGTTCCCGGAGGTTGCCGGAGGTTGCAGGTAGTGGAAGCAGGTAGGGAGACTGACAAAAACCTCCGGGAACCGCACGGAAACCTTGGGTGGGGCACAAAGTCTCCAGAGGTTTCCGTTCAGGTTTCCTAAGTGGGCCAGGGGCATTAGGAAGTTATTGTGACAAGGGGAGAAGGTATTGAAGCAAGGATGTTGCAGATTGATTGAGTCCCTTTGAAATGTTGAAATGGAAGGATAGGAAGAGATGTTTGCTGAAGGCATGATGCTGGTGGTGATCTGTTGATGTGGAGGCTGTTGCAATGTTGGCTGCATCAAGGGAAACTCTACTGAGGTTCTGCGAAGAAGGTAAGTAAAGCAGAAAGGCAAGGAATGAAGATCGTGATTTGGGGAAATTATTGGCTGAGGTAAAATGATATTGGAAGTGCTCGTTATAGAGCCAAGCAGAGCAGATGTGACAGGGGCAGAGAAACCATGGAACCAGGATTAAAACAATATATTTCCTTCCAAGTAAGAAAGAAAATTATTGTTTAATTCTAAACAATTGACTTATTAATTTTACTTCGGAGTCACGTGAGTGACTACGTGAAGAACCCGCCAGGACGCATGCGTGTCATATCGCTTCACGCATTGCGAAACGACAGACGGGGTGGAACAACGTTCCCCCGCAGCGGTAAATTTGAAACCGCGACCGACAGGTAAGTGAATTACTCTGCGGTCATTTTTTGTTTCCCGCGCTGTTTTTTACAGGGGGGAAACTGGACAAAAATAGAGTTCACAAGGGCTGCGTCTAAAGCTGGCTGGGGAAGACCGCGGAGTTGCGGGCAGCCAGCAGCAGCTGAAGGCACAATAAAATCTAATGTGGCTGAGTGGTCTGAAACAACAAGAGGATGTCCTGATGATCTTTGAAAGGATACTTCTGCTGCAATTACAGATCTTGATTAGCTAAAAGGTCACTTTGCCATTATATTTAACTTCAATTTATATCCAGTGGAGCAAAAGTCATTTTGTGGTAAACTGTGTACATCTATCCTGCCTCTTCTGAAACCCTTTTGGAATTCCAATTGTGTTTGTGTCGCTACAAGAATACACACTATCCCTTTCAGCACGTTTTGCAGTAAATATAAGGGACCTAAATTTTTCTCTTTTTATTTTTTTGTTCTTGGAAGGTCGCACGTAATCGATCAGTTTGGTTAGGCAAACTGACCCAGGTGTTAAGGGAAAGGTCAAACAGGAGCTAAAATAAATTGAAGAGCATCTATTAACTAAATGGGCTTATAACCTTTAGAACTTTCTATAAATTGGATTGAAAGGGACCCCATGTGCTCTAAGTCTTTGTAACTTGAAGGTTCGCAGAAGCACTTTAAAAATGAATTTGAGGTAATTTTCTAAAATTACTGCAATCGTACATGTAGTTTCTATAATGTTATTGGCAGTGCATGTTTTTCCCCATTGTTATTATTTCTTATATACAATACACCAGGGAGCGGACATAGTCCACAGGCTAACACACACGATGGGCATTTCTGTCAACAAGTTAATCAGGCGGTGGAGACAGCTTGCACATGGTATAATACAAGTAATGTAAGTTCTGATAAATTGAAGGGCTTATTCATTGCAATTTCCAAGAGAAAGATCCATCATATTATATATAAGCACACACACACACACACCAGCGGATTTTACTTAACTCTATTCATGTACAACTGGAGGATACACTGTTTCATAACAACCATAAAATTCTGGTCAATACATCCGCCAAATTAGGCGTGCTCTGGAAATGCATCCCCTCCATGACCCAAATATAATTTAGTCCGAGAAGACAAGTATGTGCCCATGTAGAATTATCACTCCAAATTCTTACTCAGTATTCCCAAGCAAGAGAACAATAAAATGTGCAAGCTGGTAGTCATCACTGCTCAATGCCTTGCATTATTCACCAGCAGAAAATGTAAGTACATTGTTTAGCAAGAAATCAGGATCCATATGGCAAAGGGGAATGCTCCCTACAGCAACACTTCAAGCCTCGTTGCCTCGGTGAAAATGCATGTGGCCTACAAGAGAATAAGCCTTGCACTATCCCTGGAATCTGAAAAGATCTCGATCAAACAGATTAAACCCAAACTTTTAATTTAGTTTAGTTTAGTTTAGTTTAGCTTAGTTCAGTTTAGTTTAGCTTAGTTTAGTTTAGTTTAGTTTAGAGAAACAGCATGGAAACAGGCCCTTCAGCCCACAGAGTCTGAACTGACCATCAATCATCCGTTCACGAGTCAACACGAGTTCTACATTATCCTATTTTCTGATCCACTCCATACACATTAGGAGCAATTTACAGAGGCCAAATAACTTACAAACCCGCACGTCTTTTTGGGATGTGGGAGGAAACCGGAGCACCCGGATGAAACACTAATGGTCACAGGGAGAAAGTGCAAAATCCACACAAACAGCACCTGAGTTATTGCATAATCTTTATGCCTGCCATACCTTCACTGGTCCTTTGTATTTATTCTGTATTTATACTGGCTGGACTGTTACTGTGTATTAATACTGGCTTGAACAGCCTGCCTTTCTTAGGACTTTGGAGAGAAAATTATTAGGTTCTTTGTATAGGAGAGAACTGCGGATGCTGGTTTAAACCGAAGATAGACTCAAAAAGCTAAAGTAACTCAGCAGGTTAGGCAGCATCCCTGGAGAAAAGGAATAGGTGAAGTTTCGGGTCGAGACTCTTCTTCAGACTTAGATGACATTTCTCAGTCTGTAGAAGGATCTCGACCCGCAATGTCACCTGTTCCTTTTTTCCAGGGATACTGCCTGACCTGTTGAGTTACTCCAGCTTTTTATGTCTATCGTCGATTAACTCCTTTACTGTATTCCACACACTGTCCTTGCACAATTCAATGCAGTCTCTCTTGGACCTCTCCAAGGTTCTGAAATATATTTTCCTTGGTATGTTAATCAAAAATTTAAATATCAGGGGTGGCACGTTGGCGCAGTGGTAGAGTTGCTGCCTTACAGTGCCAGAGACCCAGGTTCGATCCAGACTACGGGTGATGTCTGTATGGAGTTTGTATATTTTACCCGTGACCATGTGGGTTTTCTCTGGGTGTTTTGGCCTCCTCCCGCTATCCAAGACGTACAGGTTTGTAGGTTAATTGGCTTCAGTAAAAATTGTAAATTGTCCTTTGTGTTTAGGATAGTGCTAGTATATGGGGATTGTTGGTCAGCGTGGACTCGGTGTTCTGCTCTTATATCTCTGAACTAAACTAAACTAAAATAAATAAAGATGGGGCAGACTAAACATCTCAAACTCCTGCCATCATTGGGCATCCCTCTTTAAAGTGTTTTTCCTCAAATAAACTGTTCTTCCATCCTTTGGCAGTTACAAATTCTAGTTACAGTTACAAAAGCTAGTTACAAATTCTAGCTTTGATTGTATCCCCAGCCCTAGCAATGGAGATGTCTTCATTGGACATGTTGACCCCTTTGTCCCACTGTGATATAGGGGCATCCATGCTGCAGATCTTTGTATAACTGATGACAAGGGCCTGAATAGATCCTAGTAATTAACTGCCTAATTCCATAATGAGAAAGGCATTAATGAATTGGCTTTGCAATGGTAAAATCAATTTCTTCCAGCAGTTGGCAGTTGTATCTCTTTCAACACATGTGGCTATTCTCAACTATCTCCTGACCAACTAATTTGCCTCCTTTATTTGCTTGGCAAATCTAATGCAAATCATTGTAGGTAGCTTCCCAAAACATGCACCTCTCACATCTATCTCAGTCCACCCCATACTGCAGACAATACTGAAAATACTGGCTCCCAGCTACACAGCTTGGGACTCTCACTCTAGAAGAATAACTTTAAGGAGGCTTTGAGACTGTCTTGCAATACTACAAACTCTGTAAATTCCACCTATCTTTTCTAGCTATGTTCTGAATGAAGAGTGTTTACAGAGTTTACATATGCAAAATTCTACATATGTTCTGATATTTTCTTTGTTGTGGTCCTTCTGGAGAAAAATAAACCACAGTCAATGAGGTTGTGACAACCTTCTGGATCAAAGTCCTTGCATGCCCCAGCTATCAATAGGAAGGACATTTTACAGTAAGTACTGCAAAGTATGCATGGAAGCATCTGTGTCATTAGACTTTCGAATTACAGCATAGAAACAGACAGATAAGCCCACCGAGTCCACGATGACCAGCGATCATCCTGTACACTAGTACACTAGTCTCCTCACACTGGGGACAATTTACAATTTTACTGAAGCCAATTAATCTAAAAACCTGTACATCTTTTGAGTGTTGAAGGAAACCAGAGCACCAGAAGAAAGCCCACGCAGTCACATGGAGAACGTACAAACTCCGTGCAGACAGCACCCATAGTCAGTATCTTACCCGGATTTCTGGCGCGATAAGGCAGTGACTCTACTGATACGTCACTGTGCCAGCCAATTCATTCGAGTCATTGGGGCAAATCAATAGTATTGGATGGTAGGGGGAAGGTAGCTTTACGGAGGTGGGGCATCACATAGACATGTTCGAAGGTTAATCAGAACAGGGTTCAGCAGTATAAAGAGCAAGAATGCTTAATAATTATGGGGGTGCTATTTTTCGATATAGCGGTAGTCCTACTGGTCTCTGGTATTTGCAGCCTTGTTCAGGCGGTGTATTGGTGTTTTGAACCACAGGAGCCTTTGAGCTTTAATGCCAAGTTTTGAGATTTATTTTTAAAGTTGATCTGTGCAATAGATTTTATTTTTCCAAAAGACAGGAAACATACTCTTGATCTGGTAACATTGGGAAAAAGAGAGCAGGGGTTAGAAATAATTTGATAAGAAATCTCCCCAAAGCTTTTTTGATCAAGATTTTATAATGAATGTCAGTTGATGAGAAGTCTGGATAGTAATGGTTGGTGATTTAACAGAAAGTGCAAAGTTCCCTCTACTGTTAATTCCATCGGGCATATGCACATTAGTTAATGTTGTAGTTAGCACATCAACAACATGATTTGATAGACATGCATGAGACTTCAAAAGAGATTATTATTGGCCTAATGTGGCTTAGAATCCCGCTTAATAACATGGTGTTTTGCAATTAAAAAATTGCATCAAGGCATCATGGGACTTATTACATGTCTAGAAAGGAGGATCAGAAAGAAATTGGACAACCTGCCAGTTTAATACTGTTCATTGGATTACCTAGGAGGAAGTCAAGTTTCGCTTAGTTTAGTTTATGTCACATATCAAGGTACAGTGAAAAGTTTGTGCTGCTTGCTAATCAGTCAGTGGAAAGAATATACATACGTTTACAATCGAGGCATCCACAGTGTACACATACATGATAAAGGGAATAAAGTGAATGACGTTTAGTGCAGGATAAAGTCCAGTAAAGTCCGATTAAACATAGCCCAATGGTCTCCAATGAGGTAGATATTAACTCAGGACTGCTCTCTGGTTGTTGCTAGGATGGTTTATTTGACTGATAACAGCTGGGAAGAAACCGTCCGTAATGAGATAGAGAGAAGATATAAGAGTTACCAGGGGCATGAGGTCATAAGAATGAGAAGAAGATGAAGATAAGGAGGACATGGTGGAATTGGAAAGAAAAATGCTTATGTATCTTTTCAAAGAGTAAAATGCTGTACCTTCTGTTATAATGACAGCTTCACTTGCATTAAATGTTACTGTAATGAAATACTGCCCTTGAACTCTGGGATTTAATTAATTGGAAAGAATTAAACACAGACACGATGGAATCTCTTCATTAATAATTCGGCCAGTTAAGACGTGCATGTGGGAAGATAAAATTTTCCAAAGTAAACGTTTAAGGAAGTCACAAGTGAAGCAGGTAGACACTTCTAATTGGCATTAAACATTTATGTAACTTCGTACATTACACTAGGCCATGGGATTTAAAAAAAATATTTGCAAAAGTTGTACTGGGACAATTTAAAGACCATACTGTATATTCTAATATATTCAACCAAGGATTTGAAATGAAAATCAAAACAATCACTTGAAGGCTTTTAATATTTAATATGGTCCTCAGGTAGATTCACCTCATTTTTACATGTGGTGAAGGATGTCTTTGTGCTGTCGGCATGTAAACAATGGGGATTTTAAAATCCCATTGTGAAGAATGCCCTTATTAAACCTTGAGGAAAAAGCAGGTTCAATATTCATTATTATGATTATCTTGTGGATTTGTCCAACAGCTATCCACAGCTGGCACACACAATTGCTGGAGAGTCTCTTAGAAGTTTCAGAAATATATCAGCAGCCTCTTGTCTATGAATCAACAGAAAATAAATCATGGCAGTAAGAGATTCTACAAGTTGTATTCACTGGAATTTCATTATTGTAAATTCCATTATAGAAACCAATGAACTTTAATCCTGGTCATTGTGGCAGTTCAATTACCATCACCACAGGAGTGGGACAAAAATTGATTATATTTTTAATCTAAGTTTTACCTTGGCATTGACTTCTTTAATTAGTTGGACAAAGTAAGGAATTGGAAATCAGCTTCACGCATGGAAATTGTGTTTCAACTTGATGTGATGCAAGGCTTTTGTCGACTAATTGTTTTGTCCATGTGGCATTCCCTGAAGGAGGAGCCCAACAACACAACATCACACAACATGGGGAGAATTGTAACCACCAGGAAAACATTAGTTTGAGCTTAAGCAGCATGCATGGGGAGAGAAACGGTCAATATTTTGGATCAAGACACCTTGGTCAGAACTGGAAAAGTGAGAAAACAAATCTCTAAGAGTGGAGAAGTGTTGAGAGGGAACAGCATGGGAACAGGACCACTGAGTCCATGCCAACTATCGATCCCCATACACACTAGTTATATGTCATTGATCTTTCTCATCCACTCCCTGCACATCAGGGGCAATTTACGAGGACGATTAACAGACAAACCCACACGTCTTTGGGATGTGGGAGTTCTTCCAGCACTTTCTGCTCTTGTTTCAAACCTCCAGCTTTTGCACTGTTTTGTTATTAGTTAATAAATGGTTTTGAGATTCTGCTCACATGCAGTGGGAGTTTAATCATTGTGCTTCATCAACATGTGGTTCCCTCAGAGGGATTAGAGAGAGACAGCAATCATTTCCATGCAAGTAGCAAGAGTCTGAGGGAGGAGGCCTCAAGTGGGGAAGGGGCAGCTCGGACAGGGTAGGGTTGGTTCTGGCCCCACGGCGAGCAAGACCACTTCTGTACAATGACCTTCTGGTTTTCTGACACTCTTTGCAGGGATCTTTGCCTGGTAAGAAATCGAGAGCCAAGTCAAGAGAGTCAAGAGAAAGGCTGCCTGACCAGTTGAGTTACTCCAGCATTTTTGTGTATATCTTTGGTGTAAACCAGCATCTGTCGTTCCTTCTTACACAAGAGTGAAGAGTGCTTAATTGTCAAATGTACTGGGAAAGGATAATGAAATTCTTGAAACCCATTATCTTTTCCCAACTCAAGCCAAATTGGTGTTGTAGTTGGAACTCAGTTAGGAATCTAGGACCCTGAATGAAGATTAAAAAAAAAGCATATGTTGGAAATTCAAATCAAAACCAAAAAATGGAAAAAAACATTCAGCAGCTCAGACTGCATATTTGGAATGGGAAACAGAGTTAACACTTCATTGCAAAGAACCATCCTCTGGATTCTGTTTCTTTAGACTTACAGTACTTTAAGACATCCCTTAATTAACTTTACTTGAGAGATACAGCATGGAAACAGGCCCTTCACACACTGAGTCCACGCTGACCAACGATCCTTGTACACTAACGCTATCCTACACACCAGGGACAATTTTTATAATTGTAAAAAAAGAAAATTGACCTACAAACGTGCACATATTTGGAGTGTGAAGGAAACGGAGCACCCAGAGAAAACCCATGTGGTCACAGGGAGAATGTGCAACCTTCATACAGACAGCATTTATAGTCAGGATTGGAACAGGGTCTCTGGCGTTGTAAGGCAGCAACTCTACTGCTGTGCTACCATGTTACCCTTGATTCTACATGATGCTTCTCTTTCCACCAATGCAACCTGACCTGTTGAGTATTTCTAGAATGTTCTGCTTTTATTTCAATGGAATATGGAAGCCAGTTAGTTTCAAATTCAGTATTGCCCGTTCGATTAATGTTAGACCCATTTTAATCCAATTCAAAATACTTCACAGACTTTACTACTCAAAAACTAAACTGAATACAATTTTTTCAAATGTATCTCTTATTTGCGACAAATGTCTCTCTCAAGAAGCAACTATAACACACTCCTTTGCCTCTTGCATAAAACTCCATAACTTCTGGAAAGGAATCTTTGAAATTTTCTAAAAATTATTAAAAACAAAACTGGGCCCCCATACAGAACTGATTATTTTCGGAATAGCAGGAGCCTGCTCTGAGCTATCAATATTTCCAAGACGTTTCCTTAATTCCAGATAATGGCGAAAAAACTTATACTTAAATTTTGGAAAAATACATCTCATCCAACTCTTAAAATGTGGATTACAAACATGTCTGAGATGCTTCATCTTGAAGATATGAGACTTGTCTTATCAGGAAAATCAGAGCAATTTTCAAAGATATGGTCTCCTCTCATTGATTCATTACAAGGATAGTATGGTGCAACACAACTTCGGAATTAAACCAATTTACGGACTGGGTGATGGGTGCGGTGAGAAATGAAGCAGGTATATCAACACTTTTTTTCCCTTTTTTTTCGTTTTTGTCTTTTTATTTTTTTAAAAGTTTTTACTTACTCTTGGATTACACTCATTTGGTAGTTTAGAGGTTCTATTCTTACACATTCACTTTCTCTTTCACTTCCTTTCTTTCTTGCTCTTTCACTCTTTTTCTATTTCATCTTTGTTAAAATTAAAATGGAAGCTGTACAATAAATGTATTATGTCATATGCCACGGTTTATACTTTTGTACACTGCTTCTAATAAAAATATAACAAAAAAATAAATAAATTCAGTATTACCCACTGAAATGGGAGATTGTGACTTTCTGTTGATGAATAATAGGTTTTTTCTACGGACATCCCAATTTATATACCTATCTGGGTACCAATTATTTTAACTTGCGCCATGATCAAGTGCTTTGAGAGGTTGATCATGGCGCAAATCAACTCCTACCTCGACAAAAACCTGAAACCACTGCAGTTCGCTTACCGCCACAACAGATCAACGGTGGATGCAATCTCGCTGACCTCCACTCTGCTCTGGACCACTTGGATAACTGGCCCGGCATGGCTCATTACATCTGGGAGAGGGTCTCCGCCTGCTCCACCTGCAACAGCCTCGCTCCCCACCAGCAACGACAGCCGCTTCTGCAGCAGCCTGCTCCCGAACTGCCCTGGATGGCGGTTGCCACTGACATTTTCGAGTGGCGTGGCAAGCACTTCCTGGTCCTTGTCGACTCTTACTCCAGCTGGTTCGAGGTTGACCAGCTGCGTTCCCTCACGTCTTCGGCCGTTATCGGGAAGCTGCGCCGCCACTTCGCTACCTTCGGCTCCCCGGCCAGCCTGCAGTCGGATAATGGCAGCCAGTTTACGAGCGCCGAGTTTCGGGATTTTGCGGCCAGCTGGAATTTCCGCCACTACACCAGCTGCCCGGATTACCCGCAGAGTAACGGCCTGGCAGAGCGCGCAGTCCGCAGTGCTAAGGACTTGCTGGAACATTGTCGATTGTCTCACTCAGACTTTTACCTGGCCCTCTTTAACCTTCGCAACATCTCCCGCGACCCTGCCATGGGCTCCCCGGCACAGCGACTCATGTCTCGCACCACAAGGCCCCCCATCCCGGTGGCCCAGCGCTCCCTCGTGCCCTCCGTCCTCAAGCCCGCTGCTGTCCAGGAGCGCATTGCCCTTAAGCACGAGATCCAGAAGCGCTCCCACGATAAGTCCTGCCGCTCCCTCCCGCGTCTATTCCCCGGTCAAGTCATCCGAATGCAGTCCCCCTCTGGCCACTCAAGGCTCGCCACCGTCGTCGGTACCGTGGGCTCGCCGCGTTCCTATCTAGTCGACCATGACGGCACCGTTTACCGCCGGTCCCGCCAACACCTGCGGCTCGTTAACGAGCCTCCACCACCGCCCGCTGACCCTTTTGCTCCTCCGCTGCAGTCTCCTACACCGCCCGCCGCCCCCCGCATGCCTCGGACCATGCCTTCTCAGCTCTACCAGCCAAAGTCTCCTCCGGCTCATCCTCCCTCGCCTGCCCGTCTGCCCGCTGCTGCACCCGGTTCCCCTCCTCCTTCTCCGTCTTCTACCTCTCCTCCCGGATCCCCCGATCTGGTTCGGTCTCCTGCCCCTGCGCCGGTTCCTCTTCTTCCTGCAGGGAGGGGAGATGGCGAGATGCGAACCCGGTCGGGGCGCGTTGTCAAGCCGCCCGCCCGCTATGGCGACTTTGCGTAACTGTTCACAGCGCATGAGACGTGGTCGCCCTGTCACTACCTTGTTGCCTCTTGTTTCTAAGGGGAAGGATGTAGATGATATGTGCATGCACCTTTAACATAGTGACCTCACCACTACTAACCACTCCCCATATCACAAGTATAATTACAACCTCCCCACCCACTGATCTCTCTCTAGTTCCCGTGACAGACCACATACAGCTAGTGCAGTAATGTATGTACAGTATGATTAAACTGGAGTAAAGTCACAGAGTGTTGGTGACTCTTCTTTACAGATAACAAAAACTCATATGTCAGGCTGTTATTCATTGATTACAGCTCGGCATTTAATACTATCATCCCCTCCAAGCTGG
This sequence comes from Amblyraja radiata, assembly GCF_010909765.2. Classification (NCBI taxonomy): domain Eukaryota; kingdom Metazoa; phylum Chordata; class Chondrichthyes; order Rajiformes; family Rajidae; genus Amblyraja; species Amblyraja radiata. The sequence goes on along the minus strand of NC_045969.1, from coordinate 39,668,036 downwards.
TTACCAAACTCACAGAACTGGGTCTCTGCGCATCCCTCTGCAATTGGATCCTCGACTTCCTCATCCACAGACCACAGTCTGTTCATATTGGTGGAAATGTGTCAGACTCGATAACAATCAGCAGGGAGCACCTCAAGGATGCGTGCTCAGCCCCCTGCTGTACCCACTCTATACTCATGACTGCGGAGCCGGTCATAGTGCGAACTCCATCATCAAGTTCGCTGACAACACCACTGGTGTGGGACGTATCACTGATGGGGATGAGTCAGAGTATAGAAGAGAGATTGAGCAACTGTCCATATGGTGCCAGCACAATAACCTGGCCCTCAACACCAGCAAAACCAAGGAACTGATTGTGGACTTTGGAAGGAGTAGGATGGGGACCCACAGTCCCATTTATATCAACGGGTCGATGGTTGAAAGGGTCAAGAGCTTCAAATTCCTGGGCGTGCACATCTGAAGATCTCTCCTGGTCCGAGAACACTGAAGGAATTATCAAGAAAGCACATCAGCGCCTCTACTTCCTGAGAAGATTACGTAGAGTCGGTTTGTCAAGGAGGACACTCTCTAACTTCTACAGGTGCACAGTAGAGAGCATGCTGACCGGTTGCATCGTGGCTTGGTTTGGCAACTTGAGTGCCCTGGAGAGGAAAAGACTACAAAAAGTAGTAGACACTGCCCAGTCCATCATCGGCTCTGACCTTCCTTCCATTGAGGGGATTTATCGCAGTTGCTGCCTCAAAAAGGCTGGCAGTATCATCAAAGACGCACACCATCCTGGCTACACACTCATCTCCCTGCTACCTTCAGGTAGAAGGTACAGGAGCCTGAATACTGCAACGACCAGGTTCAGGAATAGCTACTTCCCCAAAGCCATCAGGCTATTAAATCTGGCTCGGACAAAACTCTGATCATCCCCAATCAGTACCCCATTCCCGCCTTCTCCCCATATCTTCTGACTCCGCTATCTTTAAGAGCCCTATCTAGCTCCCTCTTGAAAGTATCCAGAGAACCGGCCCCCACCGCCCTCTGAGGCAGAGAATTCCACAGACTCACAACTCTCTGTGAGAAACAGTGTTTCGTCGTCTCCGTTCTAAATGGCTTAACCCTTATTCTTAAACTGTGGCCCCTGATTTTGGACTCCCCCAATATCGGGAACATGTTTCCTGCCTCTAGCGTGTCCAAACCCTTAACAATCTTATATGTTTCAATGCGATATCCTCTCATCCTTCTAAACTCCAGAGTGTACAAGCTCGGCTGCTCCATTCTCTCAGCATATGACAGTCCCGCCATCCCGGGAATTTTACTTTGGAGTCACGTGAGTGACTACGTGAAGAACCCCGCTAGGACGCATGCGTGCCATATCGCTTTCACGCTTGCGAAACGACAGGCGGGGTGGAGCGTTCCCCCGCAGCGGTAAGTTTGAAACCGCGACCTGCAGGTAAGAAATTTACTCTGCGGTAGTTTTGTTCTCCGCGCTGTTTTTTCACAGGGGGGAAGCTGGACAAAATAGTGTCCACAAGTGCTGCGAGTAAAGCTGGCTGGGGAGGACCGCGAAGTTGCGGGAGCCAGCTGCAGCTGAAGGCACAAGCCCCGTAAGTGGGATCAGCTGTGCCGACTTTTGGTCCCGCGCCGGCCAGAAACACCACGGCCGGGCGGGAGACTATCAGAATGGGGCCGCCGACTTTTGACAAGTCGAAAACGGCAGGAGGCGGGGTGGAACGACGTTCCCCCGTAGCGACTATTTAAACCAGGACCTGCAGGTAAGAGTACTGCGGTCTTTTTGTGTTTTCCCATGCTGATTACAGGAGCATGGAAAAGTCGAATCAAACGAGGGCTGCGACAAAGCTGGTGGGACAGCAGCAGCCAGCGGCACTTGAATCACCTATAATGGGATCAGCTGTGCCCGATGTCGCCTCCGCATCAGCCAGATCCATTCCGCGGCCGGGCGGTAAGGCAACACAAAAAACCATCAAAGTCGTGGACTCAGAGGAGTCCGACTTTGAGCAGCCACGGGCGGCCAGCGACCGTGAGCGCTGGAGCCGGATGGAGCGGTGTGCGGAGCATTTGCTCCAACGTGACAGGCTCTGGGAGATGGAGTCAAGTCACTGTGGGCTCTATGTAAAACCCACAGCAGCACCTCTTGTAGGGCTGCACAGTGCTTCTTCCTCATCCGAGGGGAGTACTGGAGGTCAGTTCTGGGCTGATCCTGAAGAGGGGTTTGCAGAACAGAAATCAAGTGTGCGGGGGGTGCAGGAACGTGAAAATCTACTGGACATGGTGTCCAACTTCATACAGCCAGACCAGACTGGCCAAAGCCTGGAGGACACCTGACACAGGGTAATTGTATATCCCTGAATGTTCCTGTAGTAAATAATTGTATATGGAAACATATTGGAGTAGGAGTTAGAGGATGGATATCAAACTCCAAAAGGTATCAAAACTCCTAACAGCGGGGATAACAGCATTTACCTGCACAGTGGGTGAGAAGGACATGTCGCAGGACCAACAGGATGCACTGGCACTGCTTTGCAACACACGGCCATAGATAGCACCCTTACGCACCCACCAGTAGAACAAGACCGACTGGTGAAAGCTCGAAGGTCCGGTACATCAAACATGAGTCTTTTAGGCCATGGCCCAGGCCGGCCTTCTTGGAAGATACGCGAACCTCCAACATCAACCAAACCACAAACCCAGACACCGACGCCTCATATCAACGAAGGATTTACAAAAAGAAGTAAACCTGCCACTGGTAACTATGGAGGTAGGTGGGTCTGGTTCCCTACAAATTGCAGAGAGCATGGAGGTTGGGGGGAGATTACACTCCTTTCTGGATGCATGGAGTATGTTAACTACCGATACTTATATTTAAGCAGTATCAGGGATATACTATAGAATTTATACACAAGTACAGCCCTCCAGTTCACATATACCGAACCGAATGTTCGTACTTCCGGTAAAGAAATCAGAAGCGCATGCTGTACTGGAGCGGCGTTACACAAAAGGGGTAATTGGAAAAACCCAACAAGAACCGCTAGAATTCGTGTCCAATATCTTTACCAAAAACAAAAAAGATGGTGGTTGTCGCATCATCACAGATCTGACCAAATTGAATACATTTGTACAATATATTCATTTAAAAATGGAAACCTTTGTTACTGCTAAACAATTGATTTCCAAAGGTTACTTCATGGCTAGCATCGATTAAAAAATGCTTACTATTCAGTGCCTATACGAGGTGACCACAGATGTTACTTAAAATTTAACTGGATGGGACAGCTCTGGCAGTATAGAGCGCTGCCAAATGGGTTAACATCAGCCCCAGGCTGTTCACCAAAATTTTGAAACCAGCCCTAGCGTTTCTACGGAAACAAAAACACATACTTATTGTGGGTAAACTTTGGAATTGGCCAAACAAACTGTAACAGCCACAAAACTGGGGTTTATTATCCATCCAGTTAAGTCTAAATTAATGCCTTCCACTACTATGGACTATTTGGGGTTCACCATTGACTCAGTTCACATGTCGGTGACTTTGCCAAAGGGAAAGGCTATAGATTTAATAGAGGCTTGCAATAACCTCATTTACATCAGTAACCGTCCATCAGATTGGTAGCAAAAGTAATTGGCATGGTGGCTGCTTTTCCAGCCACACAATTTGGACCTTTACATTACCAAAAAATTTACAGAGAGCAAAAATACAAGCACTCAAAATCAATGCTGGTTATTTTGACAGACCAATGAAGCTACCAATCAAAGCTATAATGGAACTAAAATGGTGGATAGATAACATTTGGCTTTTCAATCCAATCATTATCAGCAACCCTTCTATGGTGCTACAAACTGATGCCAGTGCACTTGGTTGGGGTGCCACCAATTCCATCTCCAGCTGTGGAGGTAGATGGACTGCTCAGGAGGCATCATTATTATTAACACTGGGCATAAACTAACTGGAAATGTTGGGTGCATTCTATGGCCTTAAGTCATATTGTACTGGGTCATATCACCAGCATGTTAGACTACAGATTGACAATACCACCGTGGATGGAAACTAATCGACATCATGTGCCAATCTAGCTAATACAATTTGGCAGTGGTGTATCCAGAAAGATATTTGGATATCAGCTACTTACCTACCAGGTAAACTAAATTTAGTGGCAGACACCAGGTCACGTAAAAATTAATGAAAACACCGAATGGATGTTGAATAAAATAGTATTGCTGATATTACAGCACGGTATGGAACACCAGATATCGATCTATTCGCATCCAGGATTAATCACCAGTTATCAAACTATGTTTCGTGGGAACCAGACCCTGGGGCAGCGGCGACATATGCATTTCGCTGCATTGGGGGGGGGGGGGGGGGGGAATTGTTTATTCATGCATTCCCTCCTTTCTGCCTCATCAGACGGGTATTAAGGAAAATACAGCAAGACTCTGCGTCTGGTATTTTGGTAGTACCTGATTGGCCTACTCAACCATGGTTCCCAGTGATACTGAACATGGTATTAGAACCATGTATCACCATCCCGAATAGACCAGACTTATTGGATCATCCCGTAACAAGGGATAGCCACACATGCCATAACTATTTGAATTTATTAATTTGTAGAGTTTAAAAATACCACTACTACAGCTGGGACTGACGGACCGAACAGTGAACATGATTCGGCGGGCCACAGACAGTCCACCAAGAAACAGTATCTGGTCTATATCAGCAAGTGGGAGGTGTATTGTCACAAAAACAGCATCACCTACAGAGATATGAACATCCCGTCTGTTCTGGAATACCTGGCAGGCCTCCATTATGATGAGGGGCTCAGTAATAGTGCCATCAACTGCGCCAGAAGTGCCCTATCAACTTATCAATGGGAACAGAGCGTCACTCTGTTGGGACTCACCCACTGGTAACAAAACTTATGAGAGGAATTTTAATACCAATCCCCCAAGAACCAGGTACTCCCAAATATGGGATGTGAGTATTGTCCTGAAGATGCTCAGGAATTGGTCTCCAGCAACAGCTCTGTCCCTACATAGACTGAAATTAATAAAAGTCATGCTAATGGCTTTGGTCATGGCACAAAGGGTACAGTCATTTCATAAATTAAGACTGGACAACATGACTTCTTCATCTAGAAATATTACGTTTCATAATTATGAATTAGTCAAGCAGAACAGACAGGGATCAGCAGGCCTCAATATAGAATTTAGGTCTTACCCAACAGATGAACGTCTCTGTATAGTAAGACATTTGTTGTTATACATGGAGAACACAAAAATCATCAGAGGCTATGAGAAGGCACTTTTAGTCAACCATAAGCAACCACACGAAAGAGTGACGGTCCAGACCATCTCAAGATGGCTGAAACAGGTGCTAATACAGGCTGGGGTGGATAGTAATATTTTTAAATCTCATTCCACCAGGGCTGCAGCTACATCGGCAGCTATGCAGTTGGATGTACCAATGGACCAAATCCTCAAGACAGCAGGATGGTTAGGGGGGAAAAAACATTCCAACTATTTTTGTTTTTCATAAACCAGTCATTAAACCTGGAACGTTTGCAGAAACAATTTTAAGTTCTGTAATTTAATTTACCCCATAAATAGGGGCTATAATTTTGTGTTAATCAAATTCATGGATTTCAATGTCGGATTCATGTCTAAATTATGTTGACACAATTCCTCCTACAGTCACTAAGGCAGTTGTGATGCATGGACTCGTTTCCACGGCATGAAATCACAGAGCTTTGAAATCTTCACGTAGTCACTCACGTGACTCCGAAGTAAAATAGTAAGATTAAACGAGAACTTACCAGTTCGAAGTTTGATCATTATTTTATGAGGAGTACGTTGAGGGAATACGTGCCCTCCGCTCCCACCCATGATCATATACTCAACTGGTATTTCTTCTCTAATCTTACTATGTTTAGTCATTACAGTTATCTGTGATTTCACACCGCTGCTTTGAAGAATGACACGCATGCGTCCTAGTGGGGTTCTTCATGTATTCCCTCAACGTACTCCTCATAAAATAATGATCAAACTTCGAACTGGTAAGTTCTCGTTTAATCTTACTATTAACCTACTCTGCACTCCCTCAATAGCAAGAATGTCCTTCCTCAAATTAGGGGACCAAAACTGCACACAATACTCCAGTTGTGGTCTCACTAGGGCTCTGCACAACTGCAGAAGGTCCTCTTTGCTCCTATACTCGACTCCTCATGTTATAAAGGCGAACATGCCATTCGCTTTCTTCACTGCCTGCTGTACCTGCATGCTTACTTTCATAGACTGATGTACAAAGACCCCCAGATCCCATTGTACTTCCCCTTTTCCCATTTTGACGCCATTTAGATAGTAATCTGCCTTCCTGTTTTTGCTACCAAAGTGGATAACCTCACATTTATCCACATTAAACTTAATCTGCCATGAATCTGTCCACTCCCCCAACCTGTCCAGGTCACCCTGCATTCTCATCGCATCCTCCTCACAGTTCACACTGCCACCCAGCTTTGTGTCATCTGCAAATTTGCTAATGTTACTTTGAATCTCTTCTTCCAAATCATTGATGTATATTGTAAATAACTGCAGTCCCAGCACCGAGCCTCGCGGTACCCCACTAGTCACTGCCTGCCATTCTGAAATGGAGCCGTTAATCCCTAAAAGAGTTTCCTGTCTGCCAACCAATTTTCTATCCATGTCAGCAGGTCTCAACCGGAAACATCACCTATTCCTTTTCTCCAGAGATGCTGCCTGACCCTTTGAGTTACTCCAACATTTTGAGGAGTAAGGTATGATTATATTGACTTCTCTAACATCAAGTAAACTGTATCCCTCCCCCTTCCCAGTTCTCTGACCAGTCTGACTGTCCTCGATTATATCTTTTCTCTGTTTGCTTTGTTGTTTCCTTCTCCAAACTAACAATGATCTATTCTACATTTTCCTTGATCTCCATCCCTTTTGTCTCATTTTCACACCTTACACTCCCTTATCTCTGTAACCCCCACCCCCCCTCCCCCTCGCCCCTGACTCAGTCTGAAGAAGGGTCATGACCCGAAACGTTACCCATTCCTTCTCTTCAGAGATGCTGCCTGTCCCGCTGAGTTACTCCAGCATTTTGTGCCTATCTATGATGAAATGATATTGTGCTTCAACCAAACCTATATGAATTTATCTGTACGCTAAGTGATTATTGATACACCTGCTTCAAAACTGGGGCGTTTTGTGTGGATCTAACTGTCTTCAACTTCATCTATAATTTGTGTTTTAAAAATGTTCTGCTTATTGTGGCTTCTTTTAGGAATAGTATAGTTCAGTTTAGTTTAGGCTGGAAATACAGTGTGTAACCAGGCCCTTCTGCCCACCAAGTCAGCGCGGACCAACAATCACCCATACACTGGTTCTATCCGACATGCCAGGGATAATTTACAGAAGCCAATTAACCAACAAACCAGAGCACTGGAAGGAAACCCACGCAGTCACAGGTAGAAACTCCATACAGACAGCACCCATAGTCAGGATTGAACCCGCGATTCTGGCACTGTAAGGCACCAACTATTCCACTGTGCCTCTGTGCTACCATAGTCTTTGAAAGCATCTGCCATAGCATCTTGTTTTGTTGCTTTATGACCAGAAGAATATCCCCATCCTGCCAATGTAAGCAGTTAGGGGTTTCATACATTGTTGAATCCCCAAAGGTTTCCAGTATCTATGATCTGACCCTGGCCTGCCCTTGAGTACAGTCTACTGCTCTGGGCAGTAGACACACGGCTGAATTTCTACTGACAATCAATTTTGTGTGCATTTCCTTTTTTCACATTCTCAGTTTTATATCTCAATGCACTCGATCCTGGACTCAGCTTAATGACCTTGACTTTTTCATTCTGGACAGCAGAGGTTCTGCAGCATCTCATCCAGTGCAGTCCTTTTGTAAAGTGTAGACAAATATGAAGCACTCAAGTAAAGCCATGGCCTCATTATTCTGGGTTCCTCACAGAGAACTATCAATAAGTGCATCTCAGCTCTAGTTACAAGACACAATCTTTAAAGAGGTAGCAGCTTTAAAGAATCAATTATTGTTCACGATAACATACTTTACATGTGCCATATTCAGGTCTGCAGGTCACCGTGGCACAGTGGACCAGTGGTAGAGTTGCTGCCTTACAACACCAGAGACCCGGGCTTGATTCTGACTACGGGTGCTGTCTGTACGGAGTTTACACGTTCCCCCTGTGACCACGTGGGTTTTCTCCGGGTGCTCCGGTTTCCTCCCACACTCCAAAGATGTGCAAGTTTGTAGATTACTTGGCTTCTGAAATTGGCCCTAGTGTGTAGGATAGGCCTAGTTTCTGGGTGATCATGGTCAGCAAAGACAGCACAAAAGGGCCGAATGGCCTGTTTCTAAACTAAACTAAACTAAACCTCAGATTCCATATACTTTTCAGAATTGAATGAATCAGCTTCAGTAACCCAATCTGTCATTCTGAGGACAACTGATAAAGGCCAACACAAAATACCATTTGTTTTCTTTTAGTCTTATCTTCAAGCGTGAAACTGAAGCGTGAAGGAACATTGAACTTCGTAAAGGTAAGTTTTAAATTCACAGGCAGGCAACAAGAGTTCAACAAAAACAGACACAAGATGCCAGAGTAACTCAGCAGGTCAGGCAGTGTCTCTGGAGGATGTAGACTGATTGCAGTTGGGGGAGAATGGTGAAGAGAGAAGGGGGTGGGACAAAGCCTGGCAAATGATAGTTGGACACAGGTAAGGGGGATTTTGGATTGGCAAATAGTTGGGCAAAGGGCAAAGATGTAAGGACGAAAAAAACGAGATCATGATGTAAGGAGAAAGGAGGCATGAAATGTGAAGCCAGAGAAGGAATATAGGTGGAAAAGGGTGGGAGGCAAGGGAAAAGGGTGGGTGTACATCCAGGTGGGACACTGAGAAGACAGATGAAAAATAAGGTAGTGGGAAGTGAGGGGGGGGGGGGGGGGGGGGGGGTTATAGTATAGTTTCCTAAAATTAGAGAATTCAACATATATACCATTGGGTTGTAAGCTATCCAAATGGAATATGAGGTGTTATTCCTCTCACATCCACCCAGGGTATTCAGCAATCCTTCCCAGTGAGATAGAGGTCCATGTCGGAAACTGCTCCACCAAGAGTTCAACAAAACAATCATCCAGTCTGCACATTCTTTTTGACAAGATGACCTCCGCTGGTACGACTCACCCTGGTCACTCCCTCTTCTCCCCTCTCTCATCAGATTTACAGAAGTATGAAAACACACACCTCCAGATTCAGAGACAATTTTTTCCCAGCTGTTATCAGGCAACTGAACCATCTTACCAATAACTAGAGAACGGACCTGAACTATCTACTTCATTGAAGACCCTCAGACTACATTTAAGCGGACTTTTCTGGACCATTTCCTGCATGAAATATTATTCTCTACATTATGTATCTAATCACTGAATCAACACCCTACAAATTCCTACCATTAATATTTTGGGAGCAGCTTCACCACTACTTAATCCAGCATCATCTTATACCATATTCATACCAAATCACAAAAATGACCACTGATTATACATACGTTCTGTTAGTCACCGTATTTTGTCTGTATTGAGACGTTGGTTTGGGAACGTGCTGTTGGACCTCGGCAGGGATACATGCCTGCTGAATATCAGCACAGAAAATGGCCAAGGATCTTGGATGATTGGCTTGAGTATTGGGGAGTATACAAGGCACACATTTGGAGAGCTAGGCAGTGACAGATAACATCAAGGGCACTGGCAGAGTGGAACTAGTGGAGACCCTCAGACTATTTTCAATCGGACCACTGGACTTTATCTTGTACTCTACGCTATTCCCTTCATCTTGTGTCTGTGCACTGTGGACGGCTCGATTGTAATCATGTGTAGTCTTTCCGCTGACTGGATAGCACGCAACAAAAAAGTTTTTCACTGTACCTCGGTACACGTGACAATAAACAATAAACTAAACTAAACTAAACTCAGACCAGTGAATTGTAGTGAACTTATAAATGTTCTTAGCCTTATGGATGACGACTTTGTAGCTCATCCATCTCTCCTGCTACTTCGGGCTTGTGTTATCCTCCACTGCAAGAAAGAGGGATGTGTTTGGTAAGTGTCATGCAATATCCCTGTGGCATTGGGAGGCACAAGGTCAAGGCTGTGGGATGTTGGTACGAGGCAGGTGGAAGTGATTTATGTGTGAACATGTGGTGGAACATGATAAAGGGAATAACGTGAATAAAGTTAGTGCAAGTAAAGTCTGTTGGAGTAGAGATTTAAAAGTATAGAGCGATTGTAATGCATGATTGCAGATCCACTGCATTATGTGACTACCACATAAATAGTGGCCTGCATTGGGCACCATCTGTCACGGAACTTTAAGTTTAGTTTAGCGACACAGCGCGGAAACAGGCTTCGGCCTGCCGAGTCCGCACTGACTTGTGATCACCTTGTATACGACGCAATCCTACACACGAGGGCCAATTTACAATTTTTACTGAAGTCAACTAACCTACAAACCTGTACATATTTGGAATGTGGAAGGAAACCAGAGCACCCGGGGAAAACCCACATGGTTACGGGGGAACAAACAAATTCCGTACAGACAGCACGCGTAGTCAGGATCGAAACTGGGTCCCTGGCGCTGTAAGGCAACAACTCTGCCACTGCGCCACCGTGCCGCCCTTTCTCGAACCCAATCCAGCGGTTGCTGTATTCACTTGCCCTCTGTCCCTTTTCCTCTTGTTAACTAACAACAGGAGTAATGTGTCAAAATATATATATAAATTTTAAAAATTGAAGTGCCCACTTTTATTGTGTTTTGTCAACCCATCAGCAAGCTGCAATGACTTCCTCAGTGACCATCCGCTGAAGCAACCATGCATGTTTTTAAGTCCAGACTAGTTTTTAATCAACAGAAAATTGATGAAGCCCATTCCAGCTACTCAGAAATTGGGCCCCGTGGTTTATATGATGAGGAAAACAGAAGCATGGTTTGCCCTGACTAATTACTGAAATGATAACAATTTCGGGCCTGGGATAAGAACATTGTGAACCTGGACTGCAATCAGGTGCTATAAGATCATGCACACTCTGTATTCCAATGAGGGTGAAAATATTCTGCCGTTATTCTTTCTTCAACCTTTTCTTGTCTACATCGGAGCTAACGGATAGTGAAGGAACAACAGACAGAAGCTTCCAATCTCTGAGGCTGTCCACCTACTTATCTGCTTTTGAATGCAGATGCTACTTTCTTAGTTTTTGAAATACAAATGCAGTTCACTGATCCTTTCAGCATTCTCTTTGCTTTCTCTAGATTTGCTTGCATGAAAACGAAAATATTTCTCCCTCATCTCTACACCTCCGAAGTTAACAAGCAGAAATTTATCCTGTCAGTGCTGCATGTCGGTTTGATTATTTGGATACTCCCTGGGTAGTAGCTGTCAGTGTTTTAATTCAATGACTTTTGTGGTTCAGACATTTCAAACTAGAGATGACAAGGTCCAAAAAATAGAAGCTTCCCGCTACTGTTTTGGTTTAAGAATTTGAATAATGTTAATTCATTTCATTAATTCTTGAATCAAAGAAGTGAATACTTTTATCTTCTCAGATCTGACCAGGCTACAGCTGCTTTATCTCTTCCAGCTTAGTCACTGAGCTAAAGAGACCGACATGACAGCTATCTAAAATCACATTGCCAGGAATTTTTGAAACATTTACTTCTGGATAATGAATGCAATATAAGTCCACACTATCTAATTTTATACGAGAAAATTAAATTAAAATCGTTCAGGAGATACTCATTGAGTTAGACAGTAAACAAAGTTCGTGTTTTAGAGTAACGATCTCTCCTTTATACAAAGGAGCAGTCTAACGCAAGGTCTCGACCTGAAACATCACCTATTCCTTTTCGACAGAGATGCTGCCTGGTCCGCTGAGATACTCCAGCTTTTTGTGTCTATCTTCGGATTAAAGCAGCAGCTGCAGTTCCTTCCTACACATTAGAAATTTAATGTTTTAAGTTGCAGAGACAGTCATAGGGTGGGGAGAACAGAGTGAAGGGAAACACAAAATGCTGGAGTAACTCAGCAGGACCGGCAGCATCTCTGGAGAGAAGGAATGGGTGATGTTTCGGGTCAAAATGAAAGAGAATGTTGGAAATAAGTAGCAGGTCAGGGGGTATCTGCGAAGAGAGAAAAACTAAATCTTCCAAGTGAAGACACAAGAGACTGCAGATACTGCAATCGAGCAAAGCACATAGTGCTGGAGGAACCCAGCGGGTCAAGCAACGCTTGCGGAGGGATTGGACGGATGACACCTCAGCGTCTGAAGTCTGAAGGCTGAATCTGAAGAAGGTTCCCGACCCAAAATGTCGGCTGTCATTCCCTCCATGGATGTTGCCGGACCCACTGGTATCCTCCAGCACTTTGTGTTTAGCTCAAGATTCAAACCTTCCAGGTCTGTAACGTTACAGCAGAGCTGGCTAGTTCTGACACAAATTGGAAATGTGGGTTATCTGAAATGGATGAACTCATAGTTGAAGCCTGTAACATGACTGGTCGGAAAAAAAAAAAGGATATTGTCCCTTAACTTATGTTAAGCTTCATTATAACAATATTGAAACCAAAGGCAAACATATCAGAATAGAAGTGAGATGGAGAATTTAAGTGGTGTCAGTGTTTAGCAGTGACCGCACCGACACTCGCAGTAGGGTGAACTCACATGATAGGTTTTATTTACAATGAAAAGAAGGTCCAGGACCACATGGGGGCTCTGTCCTCGCCATCAGGCCGCATGTGCAGTTTTTTGGCAATCTTAGGCTTATCCCAGCAGCTCAGTCCTGCTCTCAAGGAGGATGCATGGCGATCTCAAGCACCTCCCTTCAGTTAACCCTTGGCTCGAGTGGAGGCACTGGTGGTCTCAGGCTTATCCTGGTGGTTCAGCTTTGGTATTTGAAGAGGAGTTGCTGCCAGTCTCTGGGATATCCCGGAGGCTCAGTCTTTGCCTGTGTGCGTGTGTGTGTGGGCACAGCCCCTCGTTGTCCATAGGCAGGAAGAGGCACTGCTGTCTCAGGCTTGCCCCGGCCACTCAGTTGTAGCCTCAGTAGAGGCCTTGGCTGTCTACGACTTCTTCCCGGCAGCCCTATCTTGACCACACAGTGGCAATGCTGGTCACTCTGTTTTGTCCCTGTGGCTCATTCCTCAAACCTACCACAGGCAAAACAGCTAGCAGGGAGGTGCCCCAGTTTGTCATTCCTTTTTCCTTCTTTCTCCTTCCTTCTTCCTTATTCCCTTTTCTTTCCTCCTATTTCCTTCCTCCTACCTCCTTCTTCCTGCTTCCTCTTCTGTTTCTTCTCTTGGTCTCTCCTTTCTCTGGCTGGAAAGCCTGGGTTTTATAAGGAGCAGGCTGAAACGTATTTTGGCTTTTTCAGTGTAGGAGTGGTGACATTTTGAGCACTAGATGCAGCTCAGTAAATTAAAAGAAATGCAAGTAAAATGCTACTTCACCGGGAAGGAGTGCTTGGATTACTGGGAAGGGAAGAACTAAAAGAGTAAGCATTGCTTTTCCTGCTGTTGCCTAAGAAGGTGCCATGCAAAATAGACTGTTTTGTTCAGTTTGGAGATACAGTTCGGGAACAGGCCATTTGGCCCACCAAGTCCACACTGATCAGCGATCCCCATACACTGGCACTTACCCAACATACGAGGGAAAATTTGGCTTTGGTCAATTTTTACCAAAGCCAATTACGTCTTTGGAATGTGGGAGGAAACCAGAGCACCCGGAGAAATCCCACGTGGTCACGGGGTAGAACGAACAATCTCAGGTTCAAACCCGGGTCTCTGGCACTGAAATGCAGCTCATTCACCGCTGCGTCACCGTGCCGCACCACTGAGCGTTGGTCGAGATGGAAATGTGACCATCGAGTAGCAGGGGAAATGTCCCTTCAGTAAGCAGAAGGAAGAAGGAACGAGAAGCTGAGGGTGGTGGAAAACCCAAAGATGCCCGATGTGACTGGAGGAGTATTTCACCTTCTGCCCATCCAGATCACTGCTCTCAGGACCCAACAATGAATTCAACCAGAACCAGAATCAGTCTGAAGAAGGGTCTCAACCCGAAACATCACCCATTCCTTCTCTCCAGAGATTCTGTTTGTCCCGCTGTGTTACTCCAGCATTTTGTGTCTATCTTCGATTTAAACTAGCCTCTGCAGTTCCTTCCTACACAATGAATTCAACCAGTTTGAATAATTATTCTTTCTAGTTTATATCAGAACTCAATACGAATTATTCTTTCTAATTTATATCAGAACTCAATTTTGAAGAAGGGTTTCGGCCCGAAACGTTGCTTATTTCCTTCACTCCATAGATGCTGCTGCACCCGCTGAGTTTCTCCAGCATTTTTGTGTACCTTCAATACGAACTAATCTCTTTTCTCTTCACAGATGCTGCCTAGCCTGTTTATTTTTTCAAGAATTTTCTTTCATTTCTGATTGCCTATAACCTCTCGAGCTCTTTATCTAAATGTTCTGCCATTGTTCTCTTTCCTTCATCCTCATTCATCTCCTCCTGCTTACATCTCCTCCAGGGATCACTGCAATTACCAAGCCTTCACCGTCCTCTCTCAAGAATCAAGAGTCAAGAATCAACAGGGATTGATTACCCTATGGGCCGAGAATGGAACATTGAAATTCTGACCTGCAGCAGCGAAACAGGCCTGGAAACACAATGCAGATAGAAAATAAATAATAAACAAATACTCAATAAATTGATAACCACTGGACTAGAGCGGAAAAACAAGTTAAAAAAAAATCAAACAGTCCATCTAAGTTCATAGTTGAGGATAGTGTGCGTGTAGTGAATAAATGCTTGATATCGGATGATACTAAATAAAAAGGGTGAATGAGGGACTGTACCTGCACGCCAGGAAGCCCGTGCTCACAGTCCGGAGCCCTTAATGACTGTCCGATACTCGTTTAAATCTTACAAAAGCTACAACGTCATAAGTAACACCAAATAAAGAGAGGGAGAGGGGGAGAGAGGGAGAGAGAGAGCGAGAGAGAGGGACAGAGAGAGAGAGGGAGAGAGAGAGCGAGAGAGAGCGAGAGGGGGGGGAGTGGGAGAGAGAGAGGGGAAAGAGAGGGGAGAGAGAGGGAGAGAGAGGGAGAGAGAGGGGTAGAGAGAAAGAGAGGGGGAGAGAGGGGAGAGAGTGGGGGGAGAGAGGGAGAGGGAGAGAGAAAGGGAGGCGGAGAGAGAGGAGAGAGAGGAGAGAGAGGGAGAGAGAGAGAGAGAGAGAGAGAGAGAGAGAGAGAGAGAGAGAGAGAGAGAGAGAGAGAGCTGAGAGAGAGAGAGAGAGAGAGAGAGAGAGAGAGAGAGAGAGAGAGAGAGAGAGAGAGAGAGAAACCAACACACATAAACTTTTCACAAACTAACAAAAACATACATAAAGAAACTTTTGATAAACTGACAAAAATAACCATACTTCAATTCTTAAAATTCATATAACATCCTTAAATGATGGGTGAAAATCACTAAATAATGTGGGTGAATGAGGGACTGTACCTGCATGCCAAGAAGCCCGTGGTCGCGGTCCGGAGCCCTTAATAACCGTCTGATACTCGTTTAAATCTTTCCCATGACATCCACCAATCCATCCAAAGTTCAAATGACAATTGTACCCGCATCGACTGTTTTAAGAAATTCTCCCGTTAATTTTATACAAAGGAACATGGCGTCAGTAATAATTGAAGGTCAAAACACAATTATATTTACTGAGGAATGCATATCGATGTATTGGTGACACATCGTATAACAGTGTTAATACGATGTTAACTACTGGCAGTTAACAAGTGCTAACAGTGGCAGTTAACAAAGCATTTTCGTCTCAGAGGAATCAAGTGATAAACAACTCCAATCATTCTGCAGTACTCATTAAACCCGAGAGCTCTATAAAAAAAGTAAAATTCCAAGGCGGTTTTGCTGCAGCATGTTTCACAAAACATGGGGGGGGGGGGAACAGGTCCTTACTCCCCCCACCCCCCCAGCATTTCCGCCCATGGCTGGAGGCACAGCTAGCTTTGGAGCACAAGCCTTCATTAATCTCCACTGGACATTGTCAGAGGCCATTGCATTTTTCAACACTTATTTGATGTTATTACGTTGGGTGAAGCACATTGATTGAAGTTTGGCATTGGTAAACATTCAGATCTCATGAAACGGGTTAAATAAAGAAAATGCTGGAGTAACACAGCAGATCAGGCAGCATCCTTGTTGAACATGGATAGGTGATGTTTTGAGTCAGGACTGAAGAAGGGCCCCAACCCAAAATGTCACCTATCCATATTCTCCAGGGATGCTGCCTAACCCACAGAGTAATCCAGCATTCAGAATCTTTTCTTGGTTAAACCAGCATCTGCACCGTTTTTCCATCTGGGTTAAATATACAATTGTTAATTCCCCCTATCTCCTCATCACAGCTTGGAAATGACCCACCTTTCTAAAAGCTGTCATAATCTGTGGCCCATTTTTTCCACTGGCATTTTCCAATTTCATTTCATTTTTCTAAACAGGATTTGGACTAAACTTGAGGAAATTTATACAAAATACTGGTTCTATTTTTTTTCTCCACTCGCAATTAATAAACAATGTAAAATCTGTGCGATCAATACATTTATTATTCCTACCCAGACATCTAAATTGACTTCAGACTTCTATTCCTAGATCACTTTGAGAACACATTATGACTAATGTAACAATCTCTTTTATATCTTTAAATGTTTTTCTCTTCACAAATGCTCTCTTATTCCTTTGGGAAATCTATTTCTTGGCTCCGGCACAATACTCACTTTGTATTGATGACATCTGTTTGGAAGCCCCAAAGTAGGAAGCAGATAAATCAATGCACAGGTAAAGCTTCACAAATCCAAAAATCCCTCATCAAAAGTGTGTCAGTCTCAGGGATAGAAACATAGAAACATAGACAATAGGTGCAGGAGTAGGCCATTCGGCCCTTTGAGCCAGCACTGCCATTCAATGTAATCATGGCTGACCATCCACAATCAGTACCCCATTCCTGCCTTCTCCCCATATCCCTTGATTCTATATGGTTGTGACTTTCATACCATGCCTGGACAGTAGAAAATTCCAGGAATATTCAGCAGGTCAGTATCAACACAAGAAAGAGTTAAAGAAGGGCCAGAATGAACGCTGGCAGTTCCGAAGAGAGCGAACTCTAGCTGTAGTTTGTAGCAATGCAACATGCTTGGTCCATGGACACGCCATTGCTGAACTGAGGGATTGGACCTGCTTTGTAGCTTGCCACCTAGCATGGCCCTGCAATGAACTTAGATACATCTTTTTGTTTAATCTTACATAATTTACACTCATATTTTGAATTCATTAACTTGTTCTTACTCATTCATTTACTTACTTATTCATTAAACTGCTCTTTTAAAAAAATATGTTGTGTCACTTAAGTTTCCTTCAACAATTTTCAAATGTCTCTGATCATGAAACATTTAGAAGCAGTGGACTGGGCTTTTGATAGTATTTGACAGAAAAAATGCAGCCACAAATTCTCCAAGGTCATTGGGAGCTGTACAGTCACAGAGCTTAGTTTGACCATGTAGGTAAAACAAGCAGTGACCAGAAGAATATACTGTGATTTAGCCCAAAGTTTGGGTTAATTAAGATTGAGTTCTTTACTTGAATTCTTTGAATTTCAGATTTGTGGCATGTGCAATATTTTGTTTTATTTCATGGCAATTTTCCTCAAAGGTTCGGTAATGGGAGGGAACTGACCGATATCTCAGCCAATCTCTATCTCTTAAATGCAATAGGGAGGTTGTCCAGTGTCCTGTTTGCTGGACATGAGATTTCAAGAAGAATTCTAAATAGCCTTTTAGAACATTGTCACACATCAAGATTTCCTATTACCTCAGTTGCAACTGCAAAGATTTTGCATTGATAATCCAAACCACTTTATTCCTTATTATACTTTTGACACAGTAATTAAAATGTTCTTGTCCAGACCAAGGCCAGTTCATTTCTTTGCACAGTAGGAGATCTGCTTTTCAATAAAAGTATTTTAATATCACCATTATGAAGCTCCCAGGTGGTCAGTGGTAAATTGGAACAGTGTTTTTCATAGGTACAGGGTATGTCGAGAAATGAAATAAGTAAACATTTTCAGAATATCAACATAATAATAATAGAATCAATTTTTCCTCACAGTAAGTGTAGGCTGTGGGCCGAGCATCAAAAATGTGTCTAGAAATAGGATTTCGTGACCCAAGCCACCAAACTACATGAAATTTTCACATATTGTGTAAAAATATTTATATAAATCACCCCTGAAACTCGATATGAAGAAGACTTGCACATTTTTATTAAATTAGAGAAAAAACGGAAAAAATGTCGGGAATTTTTTAGTCCAATCAAAGCACGTTTAACATTGAGTTGTCTGCCAGTTGGCCAATCACGCGCTTTGTTTCAGGCTAGCACACATCACAGCTGAGAGGGCTTCACTGATGCCTGTTTTACTGGAGATTCCGATTTGTTGTTCTGTGGAATAAATGTCGTGGAAACTTGCAGCAGGTTAATTGTATTTAGTGGGAAAAGCATTAAAAAGGCTGAAGAAAGTGCTGCGAAGTGGATTAAAGTGCAAGAAAGCCTTCAAAGTCCCTGCTGATGTGCTGGAACACAAAGAAGGCCCCCCATGAGTCAACTCTAACTGAAAGGTAAGATTAAAGTCTGAATTTATGAAAATCTATCTGTATGGACTTTAATTAATTTAATATAATGTGAATAAATTCATTCATTCATTCATTCCTTATTCATTCATTCACTCACTCACTCATTCATTCATTCATGAAATTGAGGGCCTAAACTATATTCAGATTCAGATTCAGATTCAATTTTAATTGTCATTGTCAGTGTACAGTACAGAGACAACAAAATGCATTTAGCATCTCCCTGGAAGAGCGACATAGCAAATGATTTGAATAAATAATAATAAGTGACCGGGAGGGGGGGGTGATTGGCAGTCACCGAGGTACGTTGTTGAGTAGAGTGACAGCCGCCGGGAAGAAGCTGTTCCTGGACCTGCTGGTTCGGCAACGGAGAGACCTGTAGCGCCTCCCGGATGGTAGGAGGGTAAACAGTCCATGGTTGGGGTGAGAGCAGTCCTTGGCGATGCTGAGCGCCCTCCGCAGACAACGCTTGCTTTGGACAGACTCAATGGAGGGGAGCGAGGAACCGGTGATGCATTGGGCAATTTTCACCACCCTCTGCAATGCCTTCCGGTCGGAGACAGAGCAGTTGCCATACCATACTGTGATGCAGTTGGTAAGGATGCTCTCGATGGTGCAGTGGTAGAAGTTCACCAGGATCTGAGGAGACAGATGGACCTTCTTCAGTCTCCTCAGGAAGAAGAGATGCTGGTGAGCCTTCTTGATCAGAGTTGAGGTATTGTGGGTCCAAGAGAGGTCATCGGAGATGTTGACTCCCAGGAACCTGAAGCTAGAAACACGTTCCACCTCCGTCCCGTTAATGTGGATGGGGGTGTGCGTGCCGCCCCTGGACTTCCTGAAGTCTACAATGAGCTCCTTGGTCTTCTTGGAGTTAAGGGCCAGGTTGTTGTCAGCGCACCATGCTGCTAAGTGCTGGACCTCCTCCCTGTAGGCCGACTCATCGTTGTTGCTGATGAGGCCAATCACCGTTGTATCATCTGCATACTTGATGATGGTGTTAGTACCATGTACAGGTGTGCAGTCATAGGTGAAGAGGGAGTAGAGGAGGGGGCTCAGCACACAGCCCTGTGGAACGCCGGTGTTCAGGGTGAGGGTTGAAGAGGTGTGCTTGTCTAACCTAACAGACTGGGGTCTGTTGGTTAGAAAGTCCAGTATCCAGTTGCAGAGGGAGGGGTCGATGCCCAGGTTACCGAGTTTGGTGATCAGTTTTGATGGTATAATGGTGTTGAATGCTGAGCTGTAATCGATGAACAGCATTCTTACGTAAGTGTCTCTGTTGTCGAGGTGGGAAATATAACAGGTGTTGACTATAACATAGTCAATTAAACATTGTCACTAATGCCAGCTTGTAGTAGAGTAATAAGTCTTTAACAGCTAATCTCGGAGCTGCCTGCGAAAACTTACCGGGAAAAAGTGCTCCGATCGCGGGGCCTAGGCACTCGCGGTAAAGTGAAGCCGTGGTCTCAATTAATAAGCGGCCGATTCGCGATCGCGGAGCCGCGGATCATCTCCACGGGCGGGGGGGGGGAGGCTGTTCATAGTGCCGTCTGTAGCGGTCGTTTTCAGACCCCGATAACGGGAGAAAAACGGAGGGTTATCGATCGCTATTTACCGCGAGTACCTAGGTCCCGTGATCGGAGCACTTTTTCCCGGTAAGTTTTCGCAGGCAGCTCCGAGATTAGCTGTTAAAGACTTATTACTCTACAACAGGCTGGCATTAGTGACAATGTTTAATTGACTGTGTTATAGTTTAGGCCCTCAATTTCATGAATGAATGAGTAAGTGAGTGAGTGAGTGAGTGAGTGAGTGAATGAATAAGGAATGAATGAATGAATGAATGAATGAATGAATGAATGAATGAATGAATGAATGAATTTATTCACATTATATTAAATTAATTAAAGTCCATACAGATAGATTTTCATAAATTCAGACTTTAGTCTTACCTTTCAGTTAGAGTTGATTCATGGGGGCCTTCTTTGTGTTCCAGCACATCAGCAGGGACTTTGAAGGCTTTCTTGCACTTTAATCCACTTCGCAGCACTTTCTTCAGCCTTTTTAATGCTTTTCCCACTAAATACAATTAATCTGCTGCAAGTTTCCACGACATTTATTCCACAGAACAACAAATCGGAATCTCCAGTAAATCAGGCATCTGTGAAGCCCTCTCAGCCATTTTGTGTGCTAGCCTGAAACAAAGCGCGTGATTGGCCAACTGGCAGACAACTCAATGTTAAACGTGCTTTGATTGGACTAAAAAATTCCCGACATTTTTACCGTTTTTTCTCTAATTTAATAAAAATGTGCAAGTCTTCTTCATATCGAGTTTCAGGGGTGATTTATATAAATATTTTTACACAATATGTGAAAATTTCATGTAGTTTGGTGACTTGGGTCACGAAACTGCAGAATACAGCTCCTCGGCCCACAGCCTAGTGGGTCTAATGTTATGTTTTGTGATTGCAAATGGAAGAATGCACCTCCTTTTTGGCAGGAGATTCTGAATTTGATCTTCCTTATTTTAAAACTGTGATGCAGTAACAAATAATTGTGATGCAAGGGAGAGAACTGAGAGGAAGGAAAACAATCAAGGACTTGCATTTAAGTCACAATTTACCTCATATGCATTTGTTCAAAGCATTGTTGCGTAGTCAAATGCAGCAGCGATTTTTCAGCTGGCAAGATCCCACAATAAATACTGTAGATGAATTGAAATAAATGAACAGTGCAGCTCTTTCCAGTATTACTGTGTAAAGGAGGATTTTTCCTGAAACTCAACATAAAAAAAGCACCTAAAATAGTGTAAGGGGATCTTTATCACGCACTTAAGCAAGAATAGACTTGGATGAGAACATACAGGGCAAGATAAGCAAGTTTGCTGATGATACAAAAGTGGGTGGTTTTGCAGATAGTGAAGATGGTTGTGAAAGATTGCAGCAGGATCTGGATTGATTGGCCAGGTCGGTGGAGGAATGGTTGATGGCATTTAATACAGAGAAGTGTGAGGTGTTGCATTTTGGGACGTCTAACAAGGGCAGGACTTACACTGTGAATGGTAGGCCTCTGGGGAGCATTGTAGAGCAGAGGGATCTGGGAGTGCAGGTGCATGGTTCCATGAAGATTGAGTTGCAGGTAGATAAAGTGGTCAAAAAGGCTTTTGGCACATTGGCGTTCAATCAGAGTATTGAGTATAAAAGTTGGGAGGTCATGTTACATTTGTATAAGACGTTGGTGAGACCACATTTAGAATATTGTGTTCAGTTCTGGGCACCATGTTATAGGAAAGATATTGTTAAGCTTGAAAGGGTTCAAAGAAGATTTACGAGGATGTTGCCAGGACAAGAGGGTGTGAGCTATAGGGAGAGGTTGAGTAGGCTGGGTCTCTATTCCGTGGAGCGCAGGAGGATGAGGTGTGTTCTTATACAGTACAAAATCATGAGAGGAATAGACTGGGTAGATGCCCAGGGTAGAGGAATTGAGGACCAGAGGACATAGGTTCAAGGTGAAGGGGAAAAGATTTTAAAGGAATCTGAGGGGTAACATTTTACACACACGCGGTGCAGGGTATTTGGAACAAGCTGCCAGATGAGGTCATTGAGGCTAGGACTATCCCAATGTTTAAGAATCAGTTGGACAGGTACATGGATAGGACAGGTTTTGAGGGATATGGACCAAGTGCAGGCAAGTGGGACTAGTGTAGCTGGGACATGTTGGCCCGCGTAGGCAAGTTGGGCCGAAGGGCCTGTTTCCACACTGTATCACTCTATGACTATGAATAGACAGTTAAATGTCTGAGGGGTCCCAACCTGAAACAACACTTATTCATATCCACTGGAGATGCTGCCTTTCCTGCTGAGTTACTCCAGCACATTGTGTCATTTTATTAATAGACAGTAACAGTTGGCGTTAACTGACATGCAAAGAATGGTGCAGTCTCTCAGCATAACTCCAATTATCAACCTAATCTACTTACTCAACAGCAACAATTTTGATTCAATCAACAACTTTCCAATACAATCATACATTCTATTATGTGAGGATTATTTCAGAAAAGACATTAAAAAAACACAAAGGTATATAAAAATGCTGGAGACACTCAGCAGGTGAGGCAGCATCTCACTGCTGAGTTTCTCCAGCATTTTTGTCTACCTTCGATTTTTCCAGCATCTGCAGTTCTTTCTTAAATATTGAAAAAACACATGTTGATTTTCAATAAAGGGACTGTAGATGCAGGAATGTCGAGAAAACACAAGGTGCTGGAAGAACTCAATGGTTCAGGCAGCAGCTGTGGAGGGAATGGATAGATGAGGTTATACGGAGAGCAGCTATTAGAGAGGGGTTGGGGGAAGACAGGGAGGATAAAGAGTAGATAAAAGAGGAATGAGGGAGTCGGGGAGGGGAGACAAATGCATGAAGGAGGGAAACCAGCATTCATTTCTATTACAGACTTACTTTATAAGTTCATAAGTTCTAGGAGCAGAATTAGGCCATTTGGCCCATCAAGTCTATTCCGCCATTCAATCATGGCTGATTTATCTTTATCTCTCAACCCCATTCTCCTGCCTTCGCCCCATAACCCCTGACACCCTTACTAATCAAGAATCTGTTAATCTCAGCCTTAAAAATATCCATCGATCTAGCCTCCACAGCTGTCTGTGGCAATTAATTCTACAGATTCACCACCCTCTGACTAAAGAAATTCTGTCTCATCTCCTTTCTAAAGGTACGTCTCTTTATTCGGAGGCTATGGCCTCTGGTCTTAGACTATTCCATTAAAGGAAACAAACTCTCCACATTCACTCTATCCAGGCCTTTCACTATTCGGTAAGTTTCGATGAGGTTCCCCCCTATCCTTCTAAACTCCAGCTAGTACAGGCCCAGTGCCTTCAAACGCTCATCTTATACATAGTTTTTTTCTTTTTATGCTGTTGCTGTAGCACTTATAGCAGAAAATGGTGAATTGCAAACAATATTTACTAATGTTATGGTCTAATACCACCAAATTGCCATGTGGTCCCAAACAATGCCACACCCGGCCACAGCAACTGCCAATATCTGGCATGTCATCAGATTGGCTTTTTATATTCAGAGAACCATTTAACCAAATGGTACTGTGTAAGAATATCCAACAGTGCAGCATAATTTAATAGGCCACTCAACTCATAATGTTTATCCAAAACGCAATCAAAATTAAACCAATCCTGTCTGCCTGTAAATGATCCACATCTCTCCATTCCCTGCTTATCCCTATGCCTATCTAAAAGCCTCTTAAGAGCCACTATTGTGCCTTCTCCCATCAGCACCCTTTGCAGCACATTCCAGGTACTTACCAGTCTCTGTGTAAAAAAAATTGCCTCACAAATTTCCGTTAACTTTTCCCCATCTCACCTTAAAGCAATCTCCATTAGTATTCGACATTCCAACTGCCTACGTTATCTTTGCCTCTCATGATATTATAATGTGTGTGCAGATGTGGTGAAGTGGTCGCTATTTAGAGCATACTGCACACCACTCTGCACTGCGCACCTGTGGTCGAACTATGGAAATACAAGTTTGCAGAGACTAAAGGTGGCATATAACGATGCCATGAGAACACTGCAAAGGAAACCTAGATGGTGTAGTGCTAGTAACATGTTTGTGGCTGCAGAAGTCAGTACTTTAGAAGCTATCCTAAGAAATCATATGTATAAATTCATTTGCAGGATAAATGACTCTAAAAATGTAATTATTGTTGCCTTGTCAAACATAAGGGTTAGCACTACACGCTACGAATCCCAGCTGTGGAGACACTGGTATCGTTGTCTCGTTGTAGGACATTGATCATTCTTTTAATCTGGATTTTTAATTCATGTATTGTGGTTTTTTTTTTATATATAATTTATGATGCTTTTATAAGTGATATACTAAGATTTTATATGTACTTTATGATATTTTTTTTAATATGCAATGCATTTTTATGTAATGTTGCCCCTTGTCTGGACCTCAAGTCCGTAATAAAGTGTATTATTATTATTATTATAAATCTCCATCATGTCTCCCTCCAATCTCCAATACTCTAGAGAAAACAATCCAAGTTTGAATAAGGTGGTGACCTCTGATTTGAAGGTACCACCATGTTGTAAGGAATGATACTTTGACTTTTGGTGTCTGAGGCCAAGTCTGGGAATGGTTTTCTAAGCTACAGGTCTTTATGGAGCCATGGATACATAGAAACATAGAAACATAGGAGTAGGCTATTTGGCCCTTCGAGCCAGCACTGCCATTCAATATGATAATTCCACAGATTCCCAACTCTCTGGGTGAAAAGGTTTTTCCTCATCTCTGTTCTATATGGCCTCCCCCTATTCTTAAACTGTGAAGTTTATGTTTAAGAAGGAACTGCAGATGCTGGAAAATCGAAGGTAGACAAAAATGCTGGAGAAACTCAGTGGGTGAGACAGCATCTATAGAGCGAAGGAAATAGGCAACGTTTTGGGTCAAAACCCTTCTTCAGACTGATGACCCCTGATTCTGTATCCCCCAACATTGGGAACATTTTTTCTACATGCAGCCTGTCCAATTCCTTAAGAATGTTATGTTTCTATAAGATCCTCTCTCATCCTTCCAAATTCCAGTGAATATAAGCCCGGTCGATTCATTCTTTCATCATATGTCAGTCCCTCCATCCCAGGAATTAACCTGGAGAACCTACGCTGCACTCCCTCAATAGCAAGAATGTCTTTCCTCAAATTAGGAGACCAAATCTGCATACAATACTCCAGGTGTGGTCTCACCGGGGCCCTGTACAACTGCAGTAGGACCTCCTTGCTCCTATACTCAAATCCTCCCGCTATGAAGGCCAATATGCCATTTACTTTCTTCACTGTCGGCTGTACCTGCATGTGTTGTTTTGTGGGTTTTGATGTATTCTGCTTACGTTGTCAAGAGATTTAACATTGGTCTTAGTAGAGTGATCTATGGCACTGAAATGGATTTGGGTATCCATTTTTTTTTAAAGGCAATCTGTTTTCTCCTAGTTGTCCAGGTTAGAAAATAAGAAACAGCTGCTTATTATATATTTTGTGTTCCAAAATCTAAAATAAATTTATATTGTGTTCCAAAATCTATAAAATAAATGCATCAGTAAGGTATGTATAAAACATAAATATTTATCATTTGGTACATTCACAGGTTATACCAGCCGAAAATTTGACATCTTCCAATAACCTTGCTGTATGTTCTATAGGGTGAACTATGTATTAAAAATATATATTACATGACAGCTTTGTAGAAGTTAAGTACAGGTACAAGCAAATTTGTTTTACGAATGATGCAAAAGTAATGTAGTGCCAATTATTTTGGTGTTGTAGTAATCAAATCAAAAGAACAATTATTAGATACATTCATATTAATCATTCAAATCAGTTAGTGGGAAGAATTGAGCCCAATAGCTCAATGTTATAGAGTTAGAGTCATACAGTATGGAAACAGGCCCATCATCCAAACTTGTCCATGCCAACCAAGATGCCACATCTAAGCTAGTCCTATGGCCAGCATTTGTCCCACATCCCTCTAAACCATTCCTATTCATGTACCTTTCCTGGTGTCTTTTAAATGTTGTTTTCGTACCTGCCTCACCCACCTCTTCTATCAGTTAATTCCATATATCCACGTGAAGCAATAATTTTTTTAAATATATAATAAATTATAAGGGTCAAATATTAATAGGTATAAAAAGCTGGACACGGTACTGCATTAACTAAATAATTTACATTGAAAACAATTGTAAAAGACACAAAATTTGTCAACCCTGAAAACCGACTTTTACAATTTCTTGTCTGCTTATTGTAACATTTCAATGTGCAACAAATGCTATTTGTACTATTCATTAGCAACATATCTGTTGGTGGGATCAGATATGTATGACAATATTTAAAGGCAGTTCCTACATATTAAATGGAAACACATGCTGAAGTTTGAAGGAAATGCTTGCAACGTAAGTACGACAGGAGTGAGAAGCCACAAATGTTCCCCATTTTACATCAGAAAATGAGCAGTGGGGAGGGAGGGCAGCAAATTGGAAGAAGTTGCTGATGAGATCAGTCGCAGCAACCTGTGTGCAAAATGTTAAATGTCCAAATTAAAATGCTGCTCTCTTATTTTTTGTTTGCTCAAATCTCCAACACTTCAAGCCTTATTGCTCACTGCTCTTTCCCTCATGTTATTCTTTAATTTGCCTACAATCACTGAATGTTCCCTTTTGTACATATTCCTATTCACACGCTTACCACGATTAATACTCTCAATTATCCCTCATCGGCACTTCTACCAAGGCAGCCACGTTCTCGAAACACTTAACAAAATTGTTATGCAGGCCCGCCATCATGCCTGAGATATTTATTTGCTACATTATAGTATATAGATAATAAATAGTATGGGCATTTGCTCAAGACTGCTGAGGTAGAATGGTAGAACACATCTCTCCACATCATCAAAACAAAAAAAATTATTGCCAGCAGAATCAGACTCATGCCCCTGGCAAAAGGTGTTACACAAACTTTCTTTATATTTTATTCCCCTTTTCCTTATTAGTTTTATCTCACTGGACTCCTTCTCTATAACAAGTTGCAGAAACTTTTCCATGAAAGCTATTTTTCAGTGCTTGCCTTTGACACTCATTGCCATCACTTCTCCTCCTCTTCATTTTTTGTCCTCTACTTGAGGCGAAGGACTATAGAAGTAATTGCTCTAAAAAAACTAAAGAACTAATTGTTCTTTAGTTCTATCCTACAGACTCGGGACAATTTACAGAAGCCAAATACCCTACAAACTTGCACCTCTTTGGAATGTGAGAGGAAACAGGATACCTGGGGAAAACACACGTGGTCACGGGGAGAACGTATATACTCAGTGCCACCCTATGATTGTGGATTAGGAATAGCAGCCACAAGTGTGCAGGAGCTGGTACAGCTGGATAGGGCACAGCATCAATCTTCTCGAGAAACACCTAAACTACAGGCTCTCAGAGAGTTGCTTCAATGTTTTATTTTGAAACAGATTAAAATGTACTGAGGCACACTGTGTCCGCTCCAACCAAAGATCCTTGCACACTAACAATATCCTACACAAATCTCGGTGAAAACCCATGCAGTCATGGTGAGAATGTACAAACTCCGTACAGACAGCACCCATTGTCGGGATTGAACCCGGGTCCCCAGTGCTGCAAGTACTGTTCTGGGCCTGTCCCACTTAGGAGACTGCAGGAGATTATGCAGTCGCCACATGGTCGCCACATGTTCGCGGGCGTTTGCCGGGGAATTGCCTTCATGGTCGTGAGTGTTTCCTGCATTCTCGAAGCCGCCATGGAGAGTAGCGAGAATTCTCGTGCCGTAGGTGCAGTGGGTTGCCAGGAAATCGAAGGTTGTCGTAGGTTCTTGTAGATTGTAGCTGGTGCTGACTGGTGAATTTGATTCTGCCCACCCCGTCTCCCCCTTCTCATCCCTCTCCCCGCCCTCTTTTAAAGGACTTTAGTGACCCTTCCCGTACACTGTGCTTTCACCATCTTAATTACAGCGCCAATCTTCCTGTCCATCGTGGTGTGTGTCTGTATTACAATGGCTTTGCACCGTGTGAATTTTACTCAGACAGCGCTCCCCCGCTTGCCCCTTTCCCCGTCTGCATAACTGGCTGGTGAAGGAAGCGATGTGTGTGTGTGTGTTCCACTCTGCCAGTCGCCGTTCCAGTCGTAGTTCCAGTTGCCGGTTTTTCAGCGACCCGCTACGACTTAACAGTCGTCGGCAGTCGCCTGAAAAACCGCCTAAGTGGGACAGGCCCATTAGGCAGCAACTCTACCACTGCAGAGTTTGTACGTTCTCCCAATAACTGCATGAGCTTTCTCTGGGTGCTCCAGTTTCCTCCCACACTTTAAAGACAAACAAATTTGGATGTTAATTGGCTTCTGTAAATTATTCAATTGTCTCCAGTGTGTACGATAGTGCCAGCGTAAGGAGTAGGGTGGGAGATTGCAACCTTCACGTGGTCCACCCTGTTTCAACTAATGCAATCAACCCGACGTGCACCAACAAATAGATCAAATAGAACAAGTTGACCTACAACTTTATGCTGTGCACGCCATAAGCTGGAAGAAAAAGTGTACGGAGTGATTGCTGGACGGCATGGACTCGGTGGGCCGAAGGGCCTGTTTCCACGCGGTTTCCCAAAAATCTAAAGTAAAGAGTTATAAAATAGAGCCATAAAAACAATCTTACCTGTTAACCAGCAATCAGAAATGACAAGCATGCAACCAACCTCCAAGGAACAGATGGACCTTTTAAACTATGTTTCCTGTCTGTTAGTGCCATCAGCTACCGAGTTGTTACAGATCTGGAAAGTTTGCCACTGGGGGAGACTAGGACTGGAAAATAGATCTATCTCCAAAGACTCTCACATGAATACACTAAGTTTCCTGCCATAAATTCTTGGTGTCAGAGAAGCTCAGTCCAAAATGATCAGTAATGCACTTATATTCCATCACTATGGAAGTTTATGAGCTCATTCAGCACTCAGTAAATGGATGAAATTCAATTGCGTATCTGGGCCACAGTATGAAAGCTGAACACTTTAATATAATTCAAACAATATATATCCTTCTCGTTCATGGATTTCCACAGCAGAGACAAAATAAAGTACCTGCAGGAATTCCTAATGACAACAACCAACATCATATTGCAAAATCTGATGGACAGATGTAATCTATCATTCTCTATAACCTTTATTAGGATTGAATTTGTGCTGCTGGCTTTGCAAGCTAAAAACAATTATTTTACTGAAGCAGAATTCAACTGTTAGACCTTCAGCTGACAGATATATAGCACGGATGACATTTATGGGAAGAAATGAGTTTTCCTTATTGATCTCGTAATCAAAAACATGCAATGTCTAGGGTCCTTTAAAGATTATAGTACCCACTTGACCCCAGTGACAACTCAATTTTTGTCTCTTTCTATGTTATTTTATTTTAAATATCCAATTGGAATGATTCAAAACGCTGGGATATTATCAAAAAGATAGGCAACTAATCCATACCACTTGTTTCATACATGGGAGTCTGCTGATCTACTTGCCTCTTTGGGGTGAACTCATCTGATAAATAATACTTTACGAGGCCGGTTCTGGGACAGCTCAATGTAGGAGCTTCTGTTCAACTGTCCAATGTAACAGTTATGTTCCCTGAAAAGCAGATTTGTCATCTGAATATAGTCAAGAAACCCATTACAATCTGTGGCCCTCGACTCTCATCCCTCATCTATGTTCTATTCTTCGCTGCTGTTCAGTTTGTAATTTTTCATCGTGCTTCAAATTGGTTCAGCAATAATTTAAATGAGATATCAACCATTTGTGAAGACACAGAGAAAGCCAACCTGCCAACCCGTCAGAAGAAGGGTCTCGACCTGAAACGTCACCCATTCCTTTGCTTCAGAGATGTTGTCTGACCCGCTGAGTTACTCCAGCTTTTTGTGTCTATCATTGGTTTAAACCAGTAGCTGCAGTTCCTTCCTACACTGCCATGTTAAGTCTTTGTTCATCACTTTTCTAAACAAGAGTCATTTAAGACATACCGGATTTCCTTAGCCTTCTGAGGAAGGAGAGGCAATGGTCTGCTTTCCTGGCCATAGCATTAAAGTGTTTGGATCAGAACAAATTGTTGGTGATATTTATGGTTTGGAACTTAGCGCTCTTGGCCATCTCCACTTCAGCACTATTGACCAGGTCTGGGGCATGTACTCCACCTTGTTTCCTGATGTTAATGCCCTGCTCTTTTATTTTGCTATGTTCAGGCAAAGTTATTATTTTGACTCCATGCTGTTCAGCTCTCAATCTCCTTCTGCAATCTGCCTTGTATTTGTTCAAAACCTGACCTACAATTGTGTATTATCTGCAAACCTGTCAGTGGAATTGGAGCAGAACTTGCTGCATAGTCATGAGCATGTGAGCATATGGATAATATTGTAAGGAGCTGAGAATGCAGCCTTGTTGGGGACTGGCATTGGAAATGATAATCATTGTCGTCCATCCTTACTGATTGTAATCCATGGGTCAAGGAATCAAGGCTTCATTTGCAGAGGGCGATGCTGGTCTTTGGTCCAGGAGTTAGAAGGTGAATTAGGTTGGAATTACAATGGTAAAGGAACAATGAATTGGAGTCAGACATAGGATTCCTTGTTATCCAGATGTTCCAGCAATGCGTGAAGGGCCAAGGAGATGGTATCTCTCTGCATTGTAACTATTATATAAATCTTTAACATTTTTTATTCTGTATTTTAAGTGTCAAACACTTCCTACCTTTTTGTTTTATTTATGTTAAGAAATCTTTTTCTTAACTGCGTTTAGGCAAAGATGAACCATAGAGAAAAGAACGGTTCAATGAGTCACGATTCAATGGTTCAAGGGATCTTTATTGTCATGTGTGCACTGCACAGTGACATTTCTATACCCATTGCCATATGTTGGCAACATTTACAGAAGAAAAAGAAAAAGTCCAGTCTGATGTACAGTCTACATGTTGTATGTACTGGAGCAGCCCGATCCAGGTAAGCCCCAATCTGCTGCTAGGCCTTCTCTGTCACCGTCGACCAGCTTAATCCACCGGTCGGTGTCCCTTTCCTCGCCCATCTGCCTCGGTGTCCAGGGTGTGCCTCCTGCAGCCGACCTTGCAGGCACTGGAGGCGATACCACGCTCCCTCTCCTACCGGCCCGCTCCTCATGTCCGTCGTCACCAGCGACTTCCTCCTCCTCGATCCTCCGGTCTTCGGGGCCGAACAGCATCTGCAGTCCCTTGTTTCTAAATTTCATGATGGGTCGAGAGCTAAGCCTTAGGACTCTGTCAAAGAGTTTTCAGCTGTTTCATGAGTTGGCTTTTTCTGAGCTGTTGGCCCTTGTTGCTTAAGCCCCCACCATCCATCACACCATCATGGATCCAGAAAGCAGCAACCCTAAGAGTTCCAGTAAAACCAATGGCAATAGTGGGTAACTTGCCAATTAGCAGCAAGTACTGGCCACATGGTCTCTCTACTTCTATTGCATAAGAACATAAGTTCATGTTGTTAAGTTCTGGGAGCAGAACGAGGCCTTTCGGCCCATCAAGTCTACTATGCCATTCAATCATGGCTGATCTATCTTTCCCTCTCAACCCCATCCTCCTGCCTTCGCCCAATAACCCCTGATACCCTTACTAATCAAGAATCTATTAATCTCCACCTTAAAAATATCCATTGACTCGGCCTCCGCAACTGTTTGTGGCAATGCATTTCACAGATTCACTACCCTCTGGCTAAATACATTTCGCCTCATCTCTTTTCTAATGGTACCCCCTTTTATTCCGAGGCTATGGTCTCTGGTCCTAAATTCTCCCACTAGTGAAAACATCCTCTCCACATTCGCTCTATCCAGGCCTTTCACTATTCGGTAGATACGTTTATCTGAAATTATTTGTAGATGTATAAGTAAACAAAAGTGAAACTTGCTGCCACATTCAAAATAAATGATCTTTGAGAAACATTATACTTGAAGATGAATATACTCTTGTATGCAATTGTCATAATGAATTCTATAATCTAAAAGATTTTCAACCAACAATGTTATTTTAAATTGGACACAAAGGGCTGGAGAAACTCAGCAGGTCAAGCAGCATGTCTGGAGAACAGGGACAGGTGACATTTTGGGTCAAGACCTTTCTTGAAGGATCCGGACCTGAAATGGGTCAGGCAGAATCTCTGGAGAGCATGAATAGGCAACGTTTTAAGTCTGGAGCTTTCTTCAGTTTAAATTAATGTACAGTAGTTTTGTTTTTAAACACATCCATCAGATTAACTTAGTTTAGTTTAGTTTAGTTTAGTTTAGTTTAGTTTAGTTTAGTTTAGTTTAGTTTAGTTTAGTTTGGAGATACAGCACAGAAACAGGCCCTTCCGCCCCCTGAGACTGCACCGACCAGTTATCCCCGCAGATTAACTCTATCATACACACACTAGGGATAATTTGCAATTATACCAAGCCAATTAACCTACAAACCTGTGCGTCTTTGGAGCATGGGAGGAAACTGAAGATCGCAGAGAAAACCCATGCAGATCACGGGGCGAACATACAAACTACATACAGACAGCACCCGTAGTCGGGATCGAACCAGGGTCTCTGGCACTGTAAGCACTGCAAGGCAGCAACTCTACTGCTGTGCCACCATGCCACTATTATTCATTGTGCTGCACAGATTTTACAAAACCAACATTTATCTCACATCCTTAACTGCCTTGTAAAAGATGCTGTGAGTCTGCCTTCGTGAAGACCAGAAATTCATCCGAAGGAGGTACATGGTTATACTCACAATACTACTGGGTACAGCATTCCCAGATATTGGCCCGTGATAAGGAAGGAATACTGTGGAATTATGATATTCCCAACTGAACATGCTTAGGCTGAAATACATATACCTTTCTGTTTAATTTTTTTTTGTAGGTTTGGTTGAATTTGATATCAAACATTTCCTCCTGCAGCTAACGACATGAAATGGAATGGTATTAAAAAGTCTTACTTTAAACATATTCACATAATAATTAGAACAGAGTTCAGGGAGATCAGAAACAACACAAAATGTCTTTGAAGTGGGGCTCAGAAATAGAGTTTGGAAATTACTGGTGAAACTAATAAGCCTAGAAATCTATCCGCGGTTGCTAACGGCAATTATGCTTTATAATGATGTCAGTGCATAATGTCCTATGTCCAAAACTCATAAACAATTTAACCAAATGAGCTTCAGAAACAAAGTACAATGCAAAGTATAATAGTCCATTGTGGCTGTTTGATGCATTCAGTGTTAATTAACGGGGATGAATTACTAGCCATTAATAGCAATTATTTAGTCTTTATTGATCATTTTTTCAGTTCATTGTGCACATTTGCTTTTTCTGTTGTATCAATTATTTTTCTTCAGTAGATGATCTGGTGGTCAACATGATCATAAGATTATATATCTTATTTTCCAGGCACATGTCCAGAAATTCATCCCAATTCTTTTACATATAATAAATAAGAAGATTGTTGAGTTTTACTTTTGTTTTCTAAAATTTATCCCCCCCTGAAATTATAGGAATTAACTTTGAAATTAGATTGTAAATACATTAGTGTAGAATAGAACTGCAGATGCTGGTTTATACCGAAGATAGACACAAAGTGCTGGAGTAACTCAGCGGGTCAGGCAGCATCTCTGGAGAAAAAGGATGTTTTGGGTCGGAACCCTTCCTCAGACTGAAATTATAAGGAGGTGGGAGGAACTGGAGAAAGGAAATGCAGAGAGAGGAGGAGAACTTCTTCAAAGTAGGCATATCTTGAGGAGATTTCGCTGTGGAGCAGACAAAATGTGTAGGAAGGAACTGCAGATGCTGGTTAGACTAGCAATACACTAGCGCTGCTCTACAGTTTTCTCACCATTACCTACTGGGGATGAATTTTTAGGCTGTGTACTCCAGGACTAAAATATACTGCAGTCACGAGCAAGAAGACTGTTTAACAATTGTGTTCTACCACATAGATTCTTAGTCTAATCACTGCTGTCCAAAATATTACTTTATCTTCAAACTCGTGAAGGATAAAAAATAGGAATTTTCTATATTTTGCAAGTCACAGCTGCACATCTGAAAATCCTACCCCTCTGAGATATGGAACTTATTGCTAATGTATTTTTTATAATACTTAAGTGTGAGGTGATTTATTTCCATCTGCACATGTAAGGGCTAAATTGAACTATTAACTCTAAATGGTTCCAAAATTTCATTAGCATTCTAAAGCTGATACATTTTGAGTATTGTATCACCATCAACCTATCTATTGCATGCATTTGTACATAATCTTTATGAAATTGGGAAGGAGTGATGTGGAGAGAGGAAAGTGAGAGTTGATTTGGCTATTTAAAAATCATATAACAAGGTGAAAATGTTGTAGGGATTTCAGCTTCTCAATAAATAAGTCAATGAATGTTCAGAAATCACAGTGGCTGATATTATTCTTTTGGATGTGCGTTTGAAATAATTACTCTGCAGTGAATGATCTTACAATGTCAATGTTTTTATAATATGCCTCTTATTAAAATGTATACTCTTTGAACAGCCAAGATTTTTTTTTGCACATTTGCACAAATCCATTTATTTGACAAGTTTAGTTTAGTTTAGTTTAGAGATACAGTGTAGAAACTGGCTTTTCAGCCCACCAAGTCAGTGCCGACCAATGATCACCATACACAATGTTCTATCCAAGATATTTTGGAGTTTGGGAGGAAACTGAAGCACCCGGAGAAAACCCATGCGGTCACAGGAGAAACGTACAGAATCTATACCAGCACCACCTGTAGTCAGAATTCGAACTTGGGTCTCCAGCGCTGTAAAGCAACAACATTACCACTGTGCCGCTGTGCTGCCCCTTATTTATGCTGTATACACTATTTTACTCTACAACATTTTCCATTAATTCCCGGGATGGTGGGACTGTCATATGCTGAGAGAATGGAGCGGCTGGGTTTGTATACTCTGGAATTTAGAAGGATGAGAGGGTATCTTATTGAAACATATAAGATTATTAAGGGTTTGGACAAGCTAGAGGCAGGAAACATGTTCCCGGTGTTGGGGGAGTCCAGAACTAGGGGCCACAGTTTAAGAATAACGGGCAAGCCATTTAGAACGGAGATGAGGAAACACTTTTCCACACAGAGGGTTGTGAGTCTGTGGAATTCTCTGCCTCAGAGGGCGGTGGAGGCCGGTTCTCTGGATACTTTCAAGAGAGAGCTAGAGAGGGCTCTTAAAGATAGCGGAATCAGGGGATATGGGGAGAAGGCATGAACCGGGTACTGATTGTGGATGATCAGCTATGATCACATTGAATGGCGGTGCTGGCTCGAAGGGCTCCTGCACCTATTGTCTATTGTCTATTGTCTATTACATATATTTGCTGAATCCCACCCAAAACTTAACAATGAAAGATAACAAAACTTTTGATGAAATATATACAATTCTAATCTGCAAATGGAGTAGCAAAATATTGCGCCAGAGTGTACAAGCCACTAGCGACCATTGTTCTCCCGCATGAAGCTATAGACTTGCCTCTTCTAGATGTACTGCTGTTAACTTGCTAAATAACTTTATATGATAATATCCTGTGCAGCAGCTAGAAGAGACATGTGTGGTTGGGTCAGAGTTAATCACTGCAAACCTGTGTTCCTAGGATTAGTCAGCTGTCAACCTGTCAATATCTGAATGTTTCTGAATGTTTCCACAGGTATTCAGGTATTTTCAAAAATATAAAGAAACTAACAACAGCCAATGGAACAATTAAACATCCAAAAGTTATGCTTCTAACCTAGGTAAGTAATATAAAATACTTCACAGACGTGATGAATTCAACAAAATATATAGAAACTTATATGTCCCTTTCTTTTTTACAGCCATTTTGCTCAATTCAAATTCCTGGTTAGGTATAGATTTATTGTCACATATACTGAGGTACAGCGAAAAGCTTTGTATTGCATGCTATCCAAAACAGATCAGATATACCATATATGAATACAATTAAAAATCAGTAACAAGGAACTGCAGATGCTGGTTTATACTGAAGATAGACACAAAATGCCGGAGTAACTCAGTGGATTGGGCAGCACAAAATGGTACAAAAGGGTTCCAACTCCATATGTCACCTTTTCCTTTTCTCCAGAGATGCTGCCTGACCTGCTGAGTTACTCCAGCAGTTTGTGTTTATCTTATGAATATAATCAAGTCAAACTCAAGTACAATAGATGGAGCAAAGGGGTAGATACAGAGTGTAGAATATAGTTCTCAACATTGTAGCACATCAGTTTCATAGACAAAGTCCAATGTCCTCAATGTGATAAAGGTGAATCAGAAAATACCCTAACTAATGGAAGGACCATTTAGAACAGAGGGGAAGAAGTTGTTTCTGAGTCTGGTGGTGAATGCTTTCAAACTTATGTACCTTCTGCCGAACAGGAGGTGGGAGAAGAAGGAATGATTGGGATGGGAGAAGTCTATGATTATATTGGCTGCTTTTCCGAGGCAGTGTAAAGTGTAGATGGAGTCAATGATGGGAAGTCTGGTCTGCGTGAGGGACTGGGTAACATTTACAACTCTCTCCAATTTTTTGCAGAGCTGTTCTCTAACCAGGCTGTGATGCCACCCATCAGATAGATACATTTTCTGTTCCAGGTCTAATCTAGCACATGTTCCGCAGCCAGATTACCAAAATTAATTCCAGCCATCTGCAACAAATTTGGATTTAGGACACATTTAGGATTTGGATGCAGGCACTTTTGCATGGACATGTGGGATTTTCCCCAGCAAATTCTGGCCTAGATAGCTGAAAACAAAATATATTGTAATTCATTCCACGCCACTGTCAAATCTTTGACATAACAGATCTTGATTCAAAGTCTGAGTTTGGCAAACAAATTAAATTGAAACATAAATCACTCATTATAAATGGCTTTAATAGCTTTTGTTTTTCAATTAGCAAAAGTAACCAACTTCCCTTATAAATTCTGAGATTATATTTAATATTTTTTTTCTGCTGAGAAACTGCCCTTAAATGCATAGGTGGTTGTAAATGATTCAATCACACACAAGAATGTGGCTGACTATCACTGAAATCAGTTCCTTAACATAACGTTTACAGCAAAGAAACAGGCCAATACGTCCAGAACAGTTTACATCACTGACTTATAGTTATCTCCTTTAGCATAATCTTCTGTTCCTCTCACCACCACGACTTCACTTAGCATCCTCTTAAATGTATTAACAACTGACAGTGATGGTGACACCTGCCGTCTAAACACCCCCTGGTTAAAAATGTTCCTCCCGCATTCTGACAGGATTTATAAGCGGATTAGTGACGTTTCGAGTTGTAACCCTTCTTCAGACTGAAAAAGGGTCTCAACCCGAACCGTCACCTATCCATGTTCTCCAGAGATGCTGCCTGACTCGCTAAGTTACTCGAGCACTTTGTGTCCTTATGTGTATCAACGAGCATCTGCAGTTTGTTGTTTCTACAGGAGTTATAAGTGAAGATTTTACATCTGCAGTCACTAATTTTGGACTCCTCACCATTGGAAACATCTCGATATTATCCCATCAAATCCATTTTTTGATTCTCTGGTAATTTTTCTCATTGCTTATTCAACCTTTCCTGCCATTCTTGCCTACGGTAAGTGCACTTCAGAAGTGCTTTACTGACTGTAAAGTGCTTTGCTGCATTATAAGAATGTAAATTACACCATCTAAATTAGTTCCTTATATCTTTGCACTGCACAAAATAGCCTATGTAAATCAAGATGATGATCCATGTTATTTTGCTGCCAAAATCTCCCTACAAATCAACAAAATCTATCAGAAGAAAGGAATATAAACTTGCATTCATTATGCAGCTGTGCAGAAGAGTGCTTGATATTTCACTTAGACATTGGCAGAATATGCATTTTACTGCTATAATAAGAAAATAAAGAAACTCTTTATTTATCCCAAGTTTGTATTAAATTGTATTTATTTACTTTACTTTAGACTTTAGAGGTACAGCGCGGAAACAGGCCCTTCGGCTCACCGAGTCCACGCCGACCGGTGATCCCCTTACCCTCGCATTGTTCTACACACTAATGCCAAGTTTGCATTTTTACTGAAGGCAATTAACCTACAAACCTGTACATCTTTGGAGTGTGGGACTAGACCAGGGTAACGGCGAAAACCCACATGGTCACTGAGAGAACGTATCAACTCCATACAGACAGAACCCGTAGTCAGGATCAAACTTGGGTCTCTGGTTACCAGTCCTTTAATCCCCTTTCAACACTCATTTGTCTCCTTTTTATCTCTAGCTTTTGTCCAACCAATCCGATCAAAATCCACCCTCACCTGTATCCATCTGTCACTTGGCAGGTTTTGTCACATCCCCACCTATTTTCTAGCTCTCTCCTCCCTACTACAATCAGCCTGAAGTTAGGTCTGACCTGAGACCACATCTATCCATGTCCTCAAGAGATGCTGCCTGAACGTCTGAGTTACTCCAGCACTTTGCATTCTATAACTGTCAATTTATTGTATTATTGTTTGTTGTATATTTATTTATTGTGTTGTTGCCTTAATGTCCCTGTAAAGCTGCTGCAAGTAATCTTTTCATTGTTCCATTCCTGATGTATATGCCAATTAAACACTCTTGACATCTCTTGAATTACAAAGATTCGCTATCCTCCGGGTGAAGATTTTTTTTCTCATCTCAGACCCGTTAGGTTGATCTCTTATTTTAAGATAGAAACCTCTCATCATCCCTGCATTTATCTTTTAGACTTTAGACTTTAGAGATATGTTGTGGAAACAGGCCCATCTAGTCCGCACACTAACACTATCCTACACACACTAGGGATAATTTACAATTTTATTGACGCCAATTAATCTACAAACCTGTACGTCTTTGGAATGTGGGAGGAAAACGGAGCACCCAGAGAAAGCC
Source organism: Amblyraja radiata (assembly GCF_010909765.2). Classification (NCBI taxonomy): domain Eukaryota; kingdom Metazoa; phylum Chordata; class Chondrichthyes; order Rajiformes; family Rajidae; genus Amblyraja; species Amblyraja radiata. The sequence continues at coordinate 39,628,721 of NC_045969.1, read as the reverse complement.
CACGCGATCACAGGGAAAACGTCCAAACTCTGTACAGACAGCACCTGTAGTCAGGATCAAACCCGGGTCTCTGGCGCTGTACGGCAGCAAATCTACTGCTGTGCCACTGTGCTGCGCTGAACGTATCAAGCCCTGAAATAATTACACATGTCTTAATGTGGTCACTTCTCATTCTTTTAAATTCCAGCTAGCATAGATCAATCTGTTTAATTTCTCCTGGTGGGAGAATCTCACTCTCCCAGGAATTAAGGAAAGACACAAAATACTGGAGTAGCTCTGCAGGTCAGGCAGCATCCCTGGAGAACAATGATAGTTGACGTTTCGGGTCAGGACACTTCCTCAGATTGATTGTAGGGGTAGGAAGAAAGAAAGCTAGAAGAGCACTCTTGTTGTTGCAGTTCCTTGTTTGTACATCCCAGGAATAAATATGATTAATCCACCTTGTACTCACCGTATTGCTGGTAAACCCTTCTTTAGGCCTATGCACAAAATCCCAGGTTTGCTCTTAGCAGGGTTCCCTATAATTCCAGTAGGATCTCGTTATAATTATACTCAATCCTCTTGCATAATAACACTTTGTTTTCTTAATTCTTAATTGCTTGACGTACATGTATTTTAACCTTCAGTGATTTGTACATAATGACACCCAGGGCCTGCTGAACACTGACAATGTTAAATCATTCAACATTTAAAAAAAACATTTATCCTTTTACCACAGTAAAATTACAATTTCAACATTACAGCAAATGGGAAAGTGGAACCACAGTGATTGATCCAAATATTTTCCTCCAGACAATGTCTTGTTCCATCAACAATGATGATAACCATGACTGCATCTGTTAATTAATAAGAAATATCTATGAAAGTTTTTTGGAAAAATGCAGCTTTTATTAGATCTGATTTAGTTAATCTCCACATGCATTTCTTCCAGTCAATAGATCTTCAACTGAACTAATGTTTTGGGTCTCATTGGAATGAACTAATCAATCTCCACGTTTACCAATAAAAATCAGGGACAGATCCAATATGTAGGTAAAGTCTGAAACTACTTCATGTATGCTACAAATGAAATATTACAAATATTTGACTTTAATAATAAAATTGATCAGCATATCTGAATCAAACAATTTCTAACTGACTGCAATGCTACAGAAAAGATGAGGGGATTATTGAAGAACATAGAGCCAGCAAATAGAAATGACCAATGAAAAATTAAGAAAATTCATTCAGAAGAAAGAACTATCGTTGCATTTAGTACAAATATTTTGCCTGATGCAACATCCAACTTCATCTGCCATCTCCACAGCTGTGTGTAATCTAACCAAAAGACTTTGTGATCTTAAATGGTGGCCTTTCTGAGAAACCCGGAGTTTTGGACTTATTGGGAAGACAGCAAAGAATCACAGTTGATCCACAGAGTGATGGAGTGCGTGTCACTCATGTGACTATGTTCATGTTGTGACTGTCCAACTAAAAAAAAATACAACTATAAAAAACAAAGTGTTGAATGAAAGATGCAGGTCAGGGAGCATCTGTGGAGGGAAATGAACTGATGTTGGCTTGCCTCAGAACCTTCTTTATTACGTAAGATTCCAGCATCTGTGTTCTTGCATGTCTCCCAAAGAGTGCAATTATCTTTAATAGTATTTTAGTTTATTTATCTGCTGAATTTTTCAGTGGAATGTTTCTGTTTCTAGTTTTGGAATGCATTGGTATTGATGAAGTTCTTTAATATAAATGTTAAACATGTTGGATGACAGCAAATCCCCAAAGGAAAAACAGGGACAAGTTAATAACATCTTTATAATGGCAACACTAGATGTTTATCTCCATTGTAATAATGGAATTCCTTGGGCCAAAGTTAGAAAAACTGCTTAATCAATAGTGTTGCAGGAATACTATAATACAAAGCAAGCAATTCCAACTAATACTACTTCACAAAGTTAAACACTTTCCCGAAAGAAAGTTGCAAACGCAGCTAGTCAAAAAAGAGAGTCAAGAGTGTTTTATTGTCATATGTCCCGAAATGGAACAATGAAATTCTTACTTGCAAAAGCATAACTGATGTAAACATATTACTCTGTAAACACCATACTAAACAACAAAAAAGTTCAGTATGTTTATATCTATACATACAAGCACACACATACTGTATATATGCATATACACAAATACATACACATGTGTATGTGTGTATATGTATGTATGTGTACACATGTGTATGTATGTGTATGTGTACTAATACATACATACATACATACATGTTAAAAAAAATGGAGGCTAATTGTAGGATCCTTTTGAAATAAAACAGAGAAATCCGAATATTATATAATTTCAAAATTAATCTCTGGAATGGGGAACTTTGTATTAAATTAAATAAATAATGTCATGCTTATTTATTATTATGAACTAGATGCTCCATTGAATAACTATGCTGAAGCATTTTAAATCATAAACTGCACAAAACCCATTTTTACATTTAATTTATCCAATTAAGTGTTATAACTATTTCAGAATCTCATGAAATTTCTCAAACATCAATTTCCAATCTCAGATTTGGAGCAGTACAGTTTCTCAGTTGCTGTCTTACAGCGCCAGAGACCTGGTGCGATCCTGACTACGGGTGCTGTCTGTGCGGAGTTTGTATATTCCCCCTGTAACCGTATGTGTTTCTCCCAGTGCTCGGGTTTCCTCCCACACTCCAAAGACATGCATGTTTGTAAGTTAATTGGCCCGAGTGTGTAGGATCCGATACTGGGATAACATAGAACTAGTGAATGGGTGATTGTTGGTCCGTACGGTCTTGGTGGGCCAAAGGGCCTGTTTCCATGCTGTATCTCTAAACTAAATAGATCATCATGATTAAACTTGGAAGGAAAGTTTATTTCAATGCTAGTTCTTTCAACAGTGCATCCGTAAGTATTTTCTTTTATTCTGGAAAGTGATGGTGAACATTTCTTGATTGAACTGTGCCACTCCTGAAGTCTGAACCAATACTTTTGGTCAAGATTCAATCTTGGATATCTGACACAGTCTTTGCTCTGATGTGCCTTCAGAGAGCCTCAATTTCTGGCAAATGGATCTCCCTTACCAGGGAGACTGAAATAGAAGAAAAAAACCTGGAAAGAAAACCTCTGAAAGAGCAGCTAATGTTTGTTTTATCCATCTCCAACATTGAAGTTTAAGAGAAAATAATCGTTGCTAGATGTACTTTAATAATTGCATTAATCAGTGACTTGCTGTTCATATGCCAAAGATTAATCTTAGCATTTATTGATGGTGATATGGGGACTCAGAAATAATAATGTTCAGTGTGGAATTCACACTCACAAACAATTTTTATTTTGCCGTGCATTTGTCAAACAAAATCATCTCAAGATAAATCACGAAATATTTAGATCCAAAATCATTAACCCAAAATGCCTCAGTGATTATATCATTCTAATGGTATATGTTAATTTATTCCCTCTGTCAGACACACAAACTTGGATTCAATTCCCTTGTGCTGCAATTTACATTTCACATCTAAAGCAAAATGCAAAAAAAAGGAAGCAGACTTGCAGGCATAAAGCACAAATTAAGTGTTGTGATCGTGAGTGTAATTAAGCTAAACTTGGAAAAACTGACACAAGCAAGAACATTCTGCACATTCCGATAAAAGTTAGGCCCCCTTATTTTAACATACAAATAATTTACATCAGTTCATATTTGGCTCTGGACTTTCAGTATTAGAGGTAGAGGGTTTAACGGGACAACCTTTACTTTGAAAGTAGACATAAAATGCTGGAGTAAATCAGCGTGTCAGGCAGCATCTCTGGAGAAAAGGAATAGGTAATGTTTTGGGTCGAGACCCTTCTTTAAAATGAGAGCCAGAGGAGAGGGAAGCCAGATCATTTTGTGTCTATCTTCGGTGTAAACCAGCATCTGCAGTTCCATCCTACACATAATTAATTTTACTGTGTAAATTACTAACTAATTCTATGCTGCAGATGTATTATTTGTAGCTGGGCCAGATTAGTGCCATCCTCCTGCTGGAACTAAAACAACATTGGTTTTGGACCTCAGAAATGAATTATGATTTTCTGGCCAAACTGTCCCAACAGGTAGCACCTCTTCACTTCCACCAGATTGAGAAGTTCAAAGTCATTTATGACATCAGCATTACAAACTCTGAACCTTTGCCACTGATTCTCTGCCACAGTTCTAGTTTGTTTATTCAGGGAATAAAATAGCACAAAATGAATGGAGTGAAGAGTAATAAAACCATAGTCATACAGCACCAAAACATACTCTTCATCCAGACTCATTCATGGCCCAGCTTGCCCATGTTTGGTCCGGATCCAAGCAACCGACCTCACAGAACGGACATGGCCTGCAGTGGCACGGAGCAGTGGAGCAGCGGTAGAGGACATCGACACATCGTCTGGCTAGGGCGACCCCTGCAACACTGGCCCAGTGTCGTCACCAGGACAATGGACCTTCATGGCCAAGTTAAGACTCTAACAGTAAAAAAAATTGGTCTTGAAGTGTACAAGATGGTGCCTAAAACATGGTGACACATATGTACTGTCTCACTGTGGTCTACTATCTTACACCCTTGTACTGAGTATGATTGTGCCTAATGTATAGTCAGATTATCACCGAACTGCATGCAAAAAAAGAATTTCACTGTACATGTGACAATAAAGTACCATCAAACCATTAATTTGAATCACTGAACCTTTCCTATCAATGTACGTGTCTAAATATTGGTAGTGAGACAAATAACCTTATTCCGCATTATGATTTTATAATTTTAATTATGTAACCAGATAACACTATTTTATATAAATAAATCCTTGTTAACAATTTTAATTATTTTAATTGGTTTAATATATTTACAATATACAAATATTCTCAATCTTGCACAACAAATGTGACTAAGAGGGCAGTTAGACAAATGTGTGTGTGGGCGGGGGGGTTGTGTGGGGGGAGAGGGGTATGTGGGCAGGGGGAGTTGTGGGGGGAGGGAGGTGTGTGGGGAGTGAGCGTGGAGAAAGACGGGGAAGAGCCATGGGGAGAGGGGGGCATCAAGGGGGAAGGGGGTAGGAGCCAACAAGGGGGACCAGAGGGGTAGTGGCTGGAATTGGTGGTGTGATGGGGACTCACAGCGGACGCTGGTCGCTGGTCATTCTCCTACGCTGGGATCAGAGCCTCCGCTTTCAGTTTGGCGACATCGGCGACATCTCCGACTCCAGGCTGGGCTGGGTCTCCCACGCTGGGCTGCTGCTTGGGGCTGGGTTGCTGCTTGGGGCTGGGCGGCTGCTTGGGGTTGGGCGGCTGCTTGGGGCGGGGCTGCTGCTTGGGGCTGGGCTGCTGCTTGGGGCTGGGTTGCTGCTTGGGGTTGGGCGGCTGCTTGGGGCTGGGTTGCTGCTTGGGGTTGGGCGGCTGCTTGGGGCTGGGTTGCTGCTTGGGGCTGGGCTGCTGCTTGGGGTTGGGCGGCTGCTTGTAGTTGGGCGGCTGCTTGGGGTTGGGCGGCTGCTTGGGGCTGGGCTGCTGCTTGGGGCTGGGCTGCTGCTTGGGGCTGGGTTGCTGCTTGGGGCTGGGCTGCTGCTTGGGGCAGGGCTGCTGCTTGGGGCTGGGCAGCTGCTTGTAGTTGGGCGGCTGCTTTGGGCGGGGCTGGACTGCTTCGGGTCGCTCCGAAAGTCTGGTTTGAAACCTCCGTCGGCCATCCCCAGCTCCAGTAAAGATGCGATGGTGCAGGAACGGGTGGACCGTCCCGGGGAGTGACAGGGGAAGAGACTAATCCGCGTGGCGCCGACTGGCAAGAGAGGAGATCGATCTGCGCACACGCAGTTTTTAAGATTTTTAAACCTTACCCATTATGAGACCCATGCCTGGTACTGGTTGTTCTCCTCCGCCGGGATCAGAGTCTCCGCTTTCCGTTTTGGTGACATCGGCAACATCTCTGACTCCGGGCTGGGCTGGGTCTCCAACTGGGGTGGGCTGGGTCTCCCATGCTGGGCTGGGCTGGGTCTCCCATGCTGGGCTGTTCTGGGCTGGGTTGGGTCTCCCACGCTGGGCTGCTGCTTGGGGCGGGGCTGCTGCTTGGGGCAGGGCTGGACTGCTTCGGGTCCCTCCAAAAGTCCGGTTTGAAACCTCCGCCGATCATCCTCAGCTCCAGTATAGATGCGATGGCACAGGAAGAGGCGGACCTTCCCAGAGAGTGACAGGGGAAGAGACTAATCCGCGCGGCGCTGACTGGCAGGAGAAGAGATTGATCTGCGCATACGCGGTTTTTCAGAAATCTGAAAATGAAAGAAAGAACTGCTGGAAAGATTAGACAGGTCATTAAGCATCCAGGAAGGGAGGTAAAGGATTCAGTGTTTGAAAACCGATTGACGGAACAAAGGAAAGGGAGCGCCAGGCATGGGTCTCATAATGGGTAAGGAAATGGGGTGGAGAGATTGTAGAACTTTTAAATATTATTGATATAATTCTCTAGATTGTTGTCAGCATAGGCAGCAACGCCATACTAGTTGTCAATGTAAAGGAAAAAGCATCTCCACTGGCGGACCAGAGGTCATAGCCTCAGAATTAAAGGGCGCTCTTAAAAAACTTCTTTAGTCAGAGGGTAATTTATCTATGGAACTCATTGCCACAGAGGGCTGTGGAGGCCAAGTCAGTGTATATTTTTAAGGCAGAGATAGACAAGTTCTTGATTAGAACGGGTGTCAAGGGTTATGGGGAGAGGGCAGGAAAATGGGTTTGGGTGGCAGAGACCAGCCATGATTGAATGGCGGAGTAGACTCGATGGGCTGAATTGCCCAATTCTACTCCTATTAGGTATGTTACAATACTTACCTTCGGTGGCGCTGCAGGTCTGCCACTGGCCGTGTGCGCGATTTTGGCGCCTTTGAGGGGGGGGGGGCGGGGTTAAAACGCGTTTTTTTTCCTACCTTGTCCAGGATTATATTTTGTTGGAGTGCAAGCTTTTGCTGAAGAATCGTTCCGACGGCCGTTCTGTGTATTTTTATTTTTAAATCGCCCGACTGGTTCAGCGCTGGAGTCAATTTAAAATCAGCTTCTGAAGCCGTCAACGCCGACAACAGGGACGGATTTCATGTAGGTGAAAAAGCCGTTTATTTTTATGTATAAAAGTGGTCCTTAAGATGCCTTCAGTTCACATTTTAAGTTGCGAAACTGTGATTTAGTCCCCATACCAACCGGCAGTGATTTTCATGCCGATATGGGTGTCAAAGTCACTGAACAATGTTCCAAATGGTCGCCGCGTTCCAGAAAAACCCATTCGCAAGATGATTTAAATGGCCATTAATTTACTGGTATTAAACATTAAATTCCTTCCATTTAGCCTATAAATCTATGACAATGAGATTTAAAAATTATGTTATGTGAATTCTTATTTATGTGAATGTTATTTGGACACTTAGGCTATTTAAAAATGTTAATCTATTCTTAAGAAATTGATAAGATGTTTAGATCTAGTAATTGAATTTTGTAATTAGTTACAATTAGGTAACTAACTAATTATATGCTTTAATTTCAAGTCATCTAAGTAAGATTGTTTCATATTTGTTTCAGAATGCTTCAATCTGTAATAACTGAAAATTTATTTTAGTTCTCTTAATTTTTAAGAAAGTTATGGTCATTTGACTGTCCTCGATGCTAATTTCCGAGTATGAAAATGGCCATAACGTTTTTAATACTGAAGATATGAAAGTGAATTAGGTGCCAAATTAAACTTCTTTTTATGCTTTATCTGATGGGATAAATTACAGACTTGATTTTTTAAATCTCAAAATTTTGTAACATTGCTACTCTTATAACGTGAACTTGTGAGCATTAATAGAAATGTAAGCAAGCATGTTCTATCAAATATACATCCATACTAAGTCACCATTTACATATCGATTGTACCATCTTTTATCTGGAATATGGTAAAGTAAACTCGCAGAGCAATTACATATTTTGTGAGGTTGAAATATTTGGATAAATGACGCATACTTAGGTTAATCGTTCTGAAACATGCAGGGAATTCAAAGGTCATTCTGGTGATCAGTGGAACTATTGGTTAATGTATTGCTATCATAAATAGGTTTGAGAGAGAAAATCGGGTTGCATCACCATAAAAATGGTTGTATATATAGCTGGACCTGGAATAAACAAATCATGGAGGCAAAAGGGGCATTAAAGGATAATATATAATGCATTTGCCCAATTTTGATTGACAGCTAAATGACATTTTACCTTAGATGGTGAAACATTCAAGAATTTTAAGACTGCCTTCAGGTTTCATTAAATTTTTGAGTCCACACAAATCTTTTATGGGTAATTTCCATAAATGTTAAAGATTGCCATTATAAACATTATTAACTCTAATTCTTACATGGGTATTCCCACTGCATTCTTAACATGAATTTCAATCTTCCAAAAATGATTTTGTGCCTAAAAATGTGGATATACCTAGCTGCAGCAAGGGACAAAAATAAAATCAGACCAGAAATTAATCCTGCATCAGAAGTTGCAGAAAATTCAATGTCTTCCTCAAAGCAGCACCTAGTAATCCTGTCAGTATAGAGCCTGTCATTGGGTGTCATTTGAGCGTCACGCAGGTGGCGTGCGAATATTTTGTGAATCCCAAATTCCTGGGGCGCCGCGCATGACCGCGCGTCACTGCCTACGTCACCACACACCGTGCGCACGTAATGCGCACCATGCAGGCATCACGTGCGCGTTACGACACGCACGCTATGCGTCATGACGCGTAAATAATGTCGCGTAAATGACGCGCAAATGACGCCCAAGTGGGACAGGCCCTTTAGTTGCTACTCCCACATCTTTTGTTATGCTAAATCTGAGGCAATGTGTTGCTCGAGTTAACAACCATTAAACTCTCATTAACATGTCAACGAAAATTCTCATTAACATGTCAACGAAAACTTAGTCCTTCCACATCCCTTCCAAGATATTCTGTAACCTGCTCACTTTCGCTTTTCTTTTAGAAACAAAGAACTGGAAATGATGGTGATACCAAAAATGGTGTCAACGACTGTTTTGCTGAACACCTATGTTCAGTCCGCCTAGGCTTCTCCCTGTTTCCAACCATGGACATCCCATTCCCATACTGACCTTTCTATCCAGGGCCTCCTCCATTGCCAGAGTGAGGCCACACGCAAATTGGAGGAATAGCACCTCATATTTCTCTTGGGTAGCTTACAATCCAACGATACGTACATTGAATTCTCTAATTTTAAGTCATTTCATTTCATACTCCCCTCCGCTCACCCTTCCCCTTTATGCACTCCTTGCCCCCTTCCTCCTCCAGTTTCACAGTTCTCCACATTTTTTCTCTTGAGGTCACATCTTCCAGCCAACAATGGTCAGTTCTTCGCCACCACCCCACCCCCTTCTTTCAGTCTGAAGAAGAGTCCCAACCCTAAAATGTCACCTGTCCTTTGTTGCCTATTGCAGGGAAGAAGTCCATTAATAATGAACACAACATCCATTAGATTGAACCTCGTGCAGCATCTTAGAGTGACAGAGAGAAACAGCAGAGAAACAGGCTCTTTGGACCGAAGATCCGACACAAAGTGCTGGAGTAACTCAACGAGTCGGGCAACATCTCTGGAGAAAAAGGATTGGTGACGTCTCGGGTAGGGACTCTTCTTCAGACCCCTAAGCTCTTTGGCCCGTCAGGTTTTGTGCGGTCAACCACCCATTTATACTGATCATACATTAATCCCCATTTTATTCTCCCCACATTCCCATTAACTTGACCCCTCCCTCTCCCCATCCCCGATCTTAGCTCACCTTCACTCTGACATGTTCATTGGTATGAATAGGTCTGCATATTTTTTGGATTTTTTGTGAGAATTTTAACAACTACACTGGTTATGATTATACTTCAGAATATTGCAGCAGATATATTTTGAAATAGCAATATTCTAAGGTCTGTGCTGGTTTGAAATGAAACACATCTTTAATATGCACATTTACACACTGAGCTTGCTTCGGCCAACCTGCAATTGCGTCCTATGTCTCCATTACCAAGATTTTTAGCACTTTAACTACACATACAAAATAATATTAAGAACAATGCTCCTTTATCATTGGCATCACTAGGGAAGCAAAGAGCCTATAGTGTACGCCATACAGGTTTGAACGGGATCGGCAATGACGATAAACATATATCATGCAAGCAGGTAATAGGTGTAAACACAATGTGCTTCCCCAATTACCCAGCCATGGTCCTGAATGATTGCATTTCATCAGCGGAACAGAACCACACTACACATTTGTATTTAGTGGGAGTAGTAGTTGCTATATTGAACTTTATAAAATGTTAATAAATAAAGGGGCAACCTGCTTTTCAATGAGTTTCATTATGTATAGGTAATATATAATATCGGTGACAGCAATTGTGAAAAAAATATATTTTGCATTATTTAAAAATTGAGCTAAAACTACAGTGAAAACAAATAGATTCGCTTCATAGTCATTAAGGATTACTTTTAACATCACAGAAGTTAACAGTGATATATACGACTAGACAAAAAAACATTTTTTTCAGAAGAAAAAGGGGTATTGAGTGAATCTCATTTCTGTGGAACAGATTTCAGGGTAAGGTGCTTTGCACCAAATTGAAACACCACTTTAATTCCAAGAACGCTTCTTCGTCTCACTTTGACATGAGCATTATGAGAGACTCATAGAGTCATATAGCATGGAGACAGACCCTTCGGCCCAACTTGCCCCCGCCGACTAATATTCCACATCTACATTAGTCCTTTCTGCCGGCGATAACCCTCGAAACCTATCCTATCCATGTACCTGCCCAAATGCCTCTTAAATGTTATGATGGTACCTGCCTCAACCACCTCCTCCAGCAGCTCATTCCATGTACCCACCGTCCTTTGTGTAAAAAACTTGTTGGTGTTTAGAAGGACCAGGGGGGTGTGGGGGGCTCATTGTAACTTACCGAATAGTGAAAGGCCTGGATAGACTGGGTGTGGAGGGGATATTTCTACTACTGGGAGAGTCTAGGACCAGAGTCCACAGGGTCAGAATAAAAGGATGTACCTTGAAAAAAGAAATGAGGAGGAACTTCTTTCAGCAGAAGGTGGTGAACCTGTGCAAATAATTCTTACCGACGGCTGTGGTGGCCAAATCATTGGGTATTTTTAGGGTGGAAAATGACAGTAAGGGTTTCAAAGGTTATGAAGAGAAGGCAGAAGAATGGGTTGAGAGGGAAAGATAGATTAGCCATGATTAAATGGCGGAGTACACTTGATGGGCCGAATGGCTCAATTCTGCTCCTATGACTCACAAACTTATGAACTATGATTATACATTTAAAGTGATTCACTTCTGTAAAAACATTTTCAATTAAAGTTTCAACCATATGTTTGGGTGAAAATATATAATTGTCACCTACGAGTATGAGTAAGACAAATCAAACTGTCAGATTTGGGAGCTCTCTGGTTCACCAGCATATTCCTGCTTCTTCTCAAGTGGATGGTTACCACAGACTGTAAAAGTTTTATTTCAAATCAAGTAGATTTATTTTTGGTCATATGGGCAAGTAGGGCAGTACAGTGGTGCAGCAGTAAAGTTGCTGCTTTACAGCGCCAGAGACCCAGGTTCGATCCTCACAACAGGTGCTGCCTGTATGGAGTTTGTACATTCTCCCAGTGACCACATAGGTTTTCTCTGGATGCTCCGTTTTCCTCTAAGACGTGGGGGTTTGTCAGGGTATATATACACATAATCACATATATATATATATATTTATGATTATGTGTATATATATATATGTCTGATCTTGACCACTTCCTGTTGTTCTGTATATTGATTTTAGAAAAAACGCTGCCACTTACAGCTGTGATTTTTGGCCATCTTATGGCCCTGTCCCACGGTACAAGTTCATTCCAATCTCTCCCGAGTTTGCCCCGATTCGAACTCGGAGATTTACGGTAATGGCTGCTCGTCGGTACTCAGATCTCTCGTGGACATTTTTCAACATGTTGAAAAATCTTCACAAGTCCTCCCGAGCTTACCTGCCATTAGCGAGTCTTCCCGAATGCCTGCCATTAGCGTTACGAGCCACTAAGAGACGTCCCCGAGCTCCGACGTACCCGCTACGTACATTCTCTGTTCTTAACACGAGTTTGATTTTTTTAAATCTCGGGAGAGCTCTTGGAATGAACTCGTACCATGGGACAGGCCCATTACTCAGAGTCCCCCTCCTCTACGCAGGACAAGAGGATTTTTCTCATCGATGAAAAATAAAAGAGTTATTAGTGTTTAAAAAATGTTGAGATTCCATCTCCTGAAGGCCATGCCCCTTCCGGAGGGATTATAAAACCCGGAAGTGTTGAGTGCCTCAGTCAGTCTCTGCAAGATTGGGGAGCGAGAGGGTCACGTCTCTCAGTCTGAGCTGAGAATAACACTGAACACATGTCTACTAAACTGTGAGTGGTTTTACTGATCTGTCAGTGCCCTTAATGTGGTTTGAAAATATTGTTTGGAAATGCTAAAGCTATCTTGCCTTTGGTTTGGAAATGCTAAAGCTGTCTTGCCTTTGGTTTGGAAATGCCAAAGCTGGGTTGTCTTTGGTTTGGAATTGCTAAAGCTGTGTTGCCTAATTAAAGTTGCCTTTCCTAATTAAAGTTGCCTTGCCTTCCATATAATTAAAAGTCTAATCTTGACCACTTCCTGTTTGCGCTTTATATTGATTTTAGAAAAAAACGCTACCACGTACGGCTGTGATTTTTGGCCATCTTACTCAGAATCCCCCTCCGTGCTTCAGAAAAGATTTTTTCCCATTGATGGAAACTAAAAGAGTTATTAGTGTTTAATAAATGTTGAGATTCTCTCTCCTGTCAATCACGCCATGAAGGCCACGCCCCTTCTGGTGGGAGGGGGGAATATAAAACCCAGAAATGTGGGCATGGCTCAGTCTCTGCAAGATGGAGGAAGGAGAGGTCATGACTCGCTGTCTTTAGTGGTCTTGCACCCTGCTTGAAATGGTATGAAACTGCACTTGAATTTGGTGGCCTTGCACCCTGCCTGAAGTGGTAAGAAACTGCACTTGAATTTGGTGGGCTTGCACCCTGCTTGAAATGGAATTTCGAGGAATAGCCGTGAGTCAACTGCCAGCCCACCAGCCGTGAGTGAGTGAGCTGCCAGCACTACAGGCTTGAGTGACTGAGCTGCTAACCCAAGAATCTATACGGCCCACAATGTCCATACTAGCTCTCTGGAAACCAATCCCTTCAGCCCACAACACCCATATTAGCGCTCCAAAAAGCCTCCCCCCCCCCTCCCCCCCACTGGCCACCAATATTGGAATTGGTGGAGAGGTGGAATATAGTGTTGGGGGACCAGCCCTCCTGTTTGATGCTGGGACCCAAGGGGTCCCACTTAGTATATATATATATATATATAACTAGGCTAAGTGGGACCCGTTGGGTCCAAGCATCACACGGGAGGGCTGTATATATATACATATACATACACATATCTATCTATTTATAAAACTTTGATCTTGGATGTGTGTGGGTGTGCGTGTACAATCATACTACTTGAAAAAACAACGCTCTAACGGTAAAATGTTTACATATTCCTGTAGAGTTTTATCCCCTGAAGTAAAAAATCACCTTATCTGAAAAATTCATGCAATATTTCTTGAGTTACTTGGAACAACAACAACTGCTAATTCCCTGTGCTTACAGCTGTGACGTCACAATGGGGTTGTAGCCCTGCTCGCAACATTGTTGCTATCCAAGTACACTGAGTTCTGCTAGCTAGCAGGTGCAATTGCATTTTTTTTAAGTTTAAAAATTAGGGATAGTGCATCAGGCAAAATGAGCAGCCCCTGCGCAGTTATCGGCTAAGTGTGAGTGGTGGAATATTGCGTTGGGGAACGGGTTGCTTGGGGGACCAGGCCTCCCTTAGGGGCTATGGGTGTGTGGTGGAATATTGCGTTGGGGAATGGGTTGTGTTGTGGGACCAGGCCTCCCGTGTGACAGGGACCCAATGGATGCCATTTGGTCTAGTGTGTATATATATATATATATATATATATATATATATATATATATATATACACACACAACTAGACTAGTATGTGTGTATGTATATATATATATATATATATACAAACATACTCGAAAAACAAACAATAGTTGTGTAATAATAATAATAATAATAATAATAATAATAATAATAATAATAATAATAATAATAATAATAATAATAATAATAATAATAATAATAGTCTATTGAAGTTCAGAGCTTATTGTCCCTAGTGTGAAAGATAGTGCTAGAGTATGGGTGATCGTTAGTCAGCGCAGACTCGGTGGGCCGAAAGGTCTGTTTCTGCGTAGCATCTCTAAAGTAACCTTGAGTAAGTGTGGTGAGGTACAGCTACAATTAAAATCTTGCTGCAGCAGCATCACAAGCACTGAGACTCAGACAAGCGAACACATATACTATATTTAAATTATACATAAATTATACATAATTATTTGAGAATTCCCATTTTCCATTGACAGCAAATGAAGAAGTGGAGGGTGGAAGATAGGATATAATATTGTTACTAGCATCGGGCCTTTATGGTCAAGTCAAGATTCTAACATTTTTAACTATCCTGAACCTGAAGGGTACAAATGGTGCCATAAATGTGGTGATGTGGCAATAAAGTGCCATTCCCCATTGATCCAGCACTCAGAGACTGCAGTTTCCACAATTCCTGGAAATATGACTGTAGCACTGACCTGCCGACCATAGGACAGTATTGAATGCTGACTCCAATGCTTGCAGCTATCTTCAAATAAGACCAGCTTGGAAGGCCAATATGTGATAAGAAGGAACTGCACATGTTGGTTTATATCATTGACCCATTGAGGATTAATGATACCTTGCAAAAGACAGCGAGCTGCAATATAATCAGACCGTCACATGCCACGACCCGCTGTTTTTTAGGTTTAACCCTGCTTCTGCATCTAGAGAAACCATTTTCAGGTTGGGATGGTGTCAGATAGAGAACCATGGACCATGAGCAGGAGATAGCATGTGTCCAGCTAACAACGGCATGAAACTTTATGCCAGCACAGGTGAGAACAGAAATTAAATACAATGTTGAGTGTGTCAAATGAGCAAATTATTTTGTCCAGAATTGCTATTGATTCTTGGATGTTAATTATTGTCACATTCATTTAAGTGGCTTATGATTACTTCAACGCCCTCTGCTTTGAGCTTGATAATTTTGTA
Organism: Amblyraja radiata; assembly: GCF_010909765.2. NCBI lineage: Eukaryota > Metazoa > Chordata > Chondrichthyes > Rajiformes > Rajidae > Amblyraja > Amblyraja radiata. The sequence goes on along the minus strand of NC_045969.1, from coordinate 39,613,448 downwards.
ATTGTAACTACTTGTGGTATCCCACTTGTTCCTGGTTGCTAAGTGACCCATTTATCACAACTGTTTTTCTCTTGGCTATCAATCCCATATCCATGACAGTATACTGTATTACCTGCAATACCGTGCATTCTTATCTCTTATGTCTTCTGGAAATCCAAATGCATTACACATACTTGTTCACCCTTTTTGTGCATACTCAAAGAACTAGCAAATTCATCAAGCATGTGTTCCATTCATTAATACCACGTCTCATGACTTTTTATATGGTCAGTTATCACCTCCTTAATAAACACCCAAAAAGCTGGAGTAAATCAGCAGGACAGGCAGCATCTCTGGAGAGAAGGAATGGGTGATGTTTCGGGTCAAAGCCCTTCTTTAGACTGGGTAGGGATAAGGGAAACGAAAGATATAGGCAATGATGTAGAGAGATAAAGAACAATGAATTAAAGATATGCAAAAAAGTAACAATGATAGAGGAAACGGGCCATTGTTAATAGTTTGTAGGGTGAAAAGTAGAAGCTAGTGTGACTTGGGTGGGGGAGGGATAGAGAGGGAGGGAATGCCGGGGCTACCTGAAGTGAGAGAAATCAATGATCATTCCACTGGACTGTAAGCTGCCTAAGCGAAATGTGAGATGCTGTTCCTCCAATTTGCGTTTAGCCTCACTCTGACAATGGAGGAGACCGAGGACAGAAAGGTTTGTGTGGGAATGGGAAGGAGAATTAAAGTGTTTATCAACCGTGAGATCAGGTAGGTTCAGACGGACTGAGCGAAGGTGTTCAGTGAAACGACTGCCCAGTCCAATGGATACAGTAAATTAGGTTGGAAGAGGTGCAAGTGAATCTCTGCCTAACCTGAAAGGACTATCAGAGTTACTCCAGCCTTTTTGTGTCTATCTTCAGTTTAAACTAGCATTAGCAGTGCATTCCCACACATCAACTCCTGAATAATGGATGCCAGCAGTTCCCAGTTTCAGAATTTGTACTAACCTGCCAATAGTTCTTATGTTTTCTATCTCCCTCCTTTCTTAATGAGAGACATTATAATTTTACAATCCTCTAGATGTTCTCCATAATGTAGAGAATTTTATGAGAGTACAGCCAACACTTAATTATTGTCGCAGCCACTTGCTTTAAGATTCTAGGATGCTCAGTTTCAAGAAATTGTCCTATGGGCCCATTCACTTGCCTATTGCTTTTTCTCCGATGATAAAGATTTAGGTTGATCCTCCTTAGTATTATTATTATTATTATTATTATTATTATTATTATTATTATTATTATCATTATTATTATTATTATTATTATTATTATTATTATTATTATTATTATTATTATTATTTGTTTTATTATTATTATGATTATTATTATTATTACTATTATTATTATTATTATTATTATTATTATTATTGTTATTATTACTTTTATTATTATTAGCATTATCATAATCACTGTTATAATCATTAGGGCATGTGGTGAAAGGGAATACATCAAGTAAGGGTGAACAGAAGGGAAAATAACATAACATACAGAAGTAAGTTTGTCATTCAAATTGACAATATCATCAAAGAATATACTGTACATGAAGAGTATTTAACAGTTTTTTTTCGGATGGCTTATAAATCTTCACAGTGCTGACTAATTGTATGTTCACCAGCAAGTGCTGGGCAGTGGTCGATTTCACTGCGGATCAACAGAGTAAAATAAATATTATTTTTTATTGGCAACGAGAGAGGGGAGGAGCTGTTCCATGAGAAGCATCTTTAGAGCATACCATGAGGTTTAGAAACCTACCAAGAAAAGTAGTTAACTGTCCAGAGAGTCAGGTAATGTTGTGATGTCCCTGACGAAGGAGATTCCATGAACAGCCCCAGTATTGAGCATTTACACTTTAGACTGTAGGGATACAGCACAGAAACAGGCCCTTCGGCCCACCAAGTCCACACCGACCAGTGATCACCCCTTACACTAACACTATCCTATGCACTGAGGACAATTTACAATTTTACCAAAGCCAATTAACCTACAATCCTGTTTGTCTTTGGAGTGTGAGCGGAAACTGGAGCATCCAGAGAAAACCCGCACAGGTCACAGGGAGAACGTGCAAACTCCGTACAGGCGGCACCCGTGGTCCGGATCAAACTGGTGCTGTAAGGCAGCAACTCAACCGCTGCCCCCACTGTCCTATCATTTGGGCATGATGAGTATCTCAAAGAACTGAGTGCACCATGAGTTAGGACTCAATAAAATATATTTCATTGGTAGCTCTACCTCTGTTGTTTGCCTTTGTAAGCAGCAACATCAAAGACCGTGCAATTGCCAATCTCTACTGTTGCAATTATTGCTAATCTGACAGCCGCATACTATTGCATCTAGTTTTCTCATCTTTGTCTCCGAGTTTATGATTCTATTTTCATTGTGTAACATAATATATATAGTCTTAAGAACATACAGCATAGAAATAGGCACTTTGACCTACCATGTTCTTTCAGGCTATCAAGTAGCTATCATTAATAATCCCATTTACCAGCACTTGGTCCATAGATTTCCATGCCTGTGTGATTCAAGTACTCATCTAGATACTTAAATGACGTGAAGGTAACTGCCTACAATATCCATTCAGGCAGTGTATTTCGTCATCTGGATGAAAACATTCTTCCTCAGATCTCCTCTACACCTTTTATCCCTTGTGTTAATCGCGTGCCACGTAGTTTTAGACTCCTGTGCAATGGGGAAACGCTTCCTACTTTTTACACTACCTATCCTCCTCATAATTTTGTGCAGAACAATAGTCCTTCCCTCAACCTCCCTTGCTTCAGGAAAAGCAAATCCAGTCTATGCAGTTCCTTAACTGAAATGTTTCATCCTAAGCATCATCATGGTGAATCTCCTCTGCATCTTCTCCAGTCCAATCCCATCTTTCAGAACTACACACAATAGTTCAGCCGCAGCCTAACCAAGGTATTATCAAGGTGTACAGTAATTTCCTTTCTCTTATAGTCTTCGTCCCATCAATGAAGGCAATAATCTGTGTACATTCTTCACCAGTTTATCCACCTGCACTGCCTCCTTCAGGGATATTTGTGCACAAACACCATTTCATATCTCAATACTCCCTGGGTTGTAGTACTCATTGGATCATGCCCTTAATCGACATCCCAAAGTGCAAAACTTCACACTTATCTGAACAGAATTTGTCATTGTTCTTCTCATCATTGAAACAGATCAATATCATCCCATAGCCTGACTATCCTGCTCACTATAAACAAAGAGATTGCCAATAACTAGTTTAGCTGAGAGATACAGCACAGAAACAGGTCCTTTGGCCCACGGAGTCCGTAACGGCCAACGATCCCCGCACATTAACATTACTCTACACCCACAAGGGACAATTTTTTACATTTACACCAAGCCAATTAACCTACAAACATGCACGTCCTTGGAGTGTGGGAGGAAATCAAAGATCAGAACTAAAAGACGTTCCTTTAGGAAGGAGATGAGGAGGAATTTTTTGAGTCAAAGGGTGGTGAATCTGTGGAATTCTTTGCCACAGAAGGCTGTGGAAGCCAAGTCAAAGGATATTTTAAAGGCAGAGATAGATAGATTCTCGATTAGTACGGGTGTCAGGGGTTACAGGGAGAAGGCAAGAAAATGGGGTTAGGAGAGAGATAGATCAGCCATGATTGAATGGCGGAGTAGACCTGATGGACTGAACGGCTTAATTCTGCTCCTATCACTTATGACATGACCTTATGATCTTGGAGAATACCCATGCAGGTCACAGGGAGAACGTACAAACTGCATATAGACTCCATCAGAATCAAACCCTGGTCTCAGGCGCTGTAATGCAGTAGCTCTACCACTACACCACCATGCTGCCCTTGCATGTCAATTTTTGGGCCAAATTATTAACCATTTCTCTTACATTTATTTCTAGATTTTTAATGTATTTAACAAACACTAATGGTGCCAACACCATTCCCTGTGGTACACCATACACCACTAATTCATGTCTCCCAAATGCAAAAAACAACCTTCCTCTCTGCCTCCTATTGCCAGACCAATTTTTAGATCCAAGTTGCTTACATACCTTAGATTTCAAGGATCTTTTAGAAAATCTCACTCGTGAGACCTCGGCAAAAGACTTACTTGAAGTCCATGCAGATTTCAAACGTCAAGTGCACCTCTCTCCCAAATACATTTTGTGATCTCTTCCAGAAATTCAATCAAAATTGTCATACTAGATCTCCACCTTACAAAGCTGTGCTAACCGTTTCTGATTAATCCCTGCCTTTCCAAGTGTAGATTAATCCTGTTCCTTAGAAAAGATTCCAATAACTTTTCTACCACGGACATTAGACTCACAGGCCTGTAACTGCCTTGGTTATTAAAGGTCATGGGTAAAAGGAAGGAGAATGGGGTTGAGAAGGAAAAATAGATCAGCCATGATCGAATGGTGGAGTAGACTCCATGGCCAGAATGGCCGAATTCTGCTCCTATGTCTTATGATCTTTATGCCGGTTGCTCTTTGCACATTTGCAGGATATATACTATCCTGCAGTCTCCTGGCACATCATCTAAGGCTAACAAAGATACAAAAATCAAAGCCGGTGCTCAATATCACTTTCCTTGCCACCTAAAGTAGCCTGGGATGCCTCATCAGGTTCTAGGGATATATCCCAAGAAGACACCTAATCTTCTTTGGACCCCTTCAGTCATGGCTGACCATGGGTGTCTCCATGGTGCCATTTCCTATATGGAGGACGCCTGTGTGTGACTCTGTTTAACGTGGGGAGACTGGTGCACAGACAGCCACCCACGGCCCTTGACAGATCTGGGTCAGGATCCAGTGGCATGGAGTCCAAGACAACCGGAGACCGTTTCCTGCTGCAGCCTTCATCCGCCTTCCCAGCTGTTGTGACGCTCCACTAAGGTCAGCCATCGTCCTCCGCTTGTCCCACCGTTGAGGTCATGGTTGGATTGCTCTTTGTCAGAGACCTCCCACTCGACCTTACTGCCATGTGTGGCCCTATCAGGAGCATAGCTCCAGACGGCATCGCTCTCAGGATCTCAGGTCCACACAAGGTTCTCCAACACGACATGGTCGCCTTCCCATTCAAGACACCATGGATGCAATTCTTGCTTTTAGCTTGGTCCTCTCATGATTGTATTGTATTATTATCTGATCAATAAGACATGTTGGTGCAGCATATTATCATCTTATTCTTAGATGATCCTTTAGAATTAATGATAATGTCGTATATATTAATTTTTTGCTTTTTCTTTCAGATTTCAGTCCGCAGGATCAGCCTAAAGAAGGAACCTGACTCAAAAGGTCACCTACTCATGTTCTCTGGAGATGCTGCCTGACCCGTTGAGTTATGCCAGCACCATGTACCCTTTTTTTGTAAACCAGCATCTACAGTTCCTTGCGTTCACATAACCTTTTGGGTTCTGGTTGATGAGGCAAATGTCAGAGTTACTTGAGAGGATGGGCAAGCAGCCTCTACTCTCAAGAGTGGGTAGTTTGCCCAGTGGTGGGTTGCTTATTTACCGTTTCCAAGTGCTCCAGATGTATGGAGCACCATCCAGAATGCTCCTTCTCTATTTTAGGCAATCAAGGGCTCGGGATTCTCAAGAGTCATAGAGTCATAGTCATAGTCAAACAGCACAGAATCTGGTCTTTTGGCCCATGTTGCCCCTGCTGACAAAGCTGCCCCATCGACACTTGTCCCACCTATCCGCATTAGGCCTATGTACCTCTAAACCTTTCCTGTTCATGTACTTATCCAAATGTTTTTAAAATGTTTAGGAAGGAACTGCAGATGCTGGTTTACACCGAAGATTGACACAAATTGCTGGAGTAACTCAGCGGGTCAGGCAGCATCACTGCCTGACCCACTACTCCAGCATTTTGTGTCTCACTTCGATCTTTTAAATGTTGTTATAGTACCTGCCTCAACCACCTCCTCTGGCAGCCTATCCTATATACCCACCACCCTCTGTATAAGAAAGGTGCCCCTCAAATTCCATCTTTCCCCTCTTACCCTCTATGTCCTCTGGTTCTTGATTCCCCTACTCTGAGTAAAAGACTGTGCATCTACTCTATGGAGTTGGAGGTATGTTGCGATTTTTAGGAGGTTTAAGCTTATCCTTGAATCTTTTTCTCTACCAACTGTTGCTGGCTTATTATGACAGAGCTTGAAATCGTGAGTCTGTTTTGAAAGTCTGGTATTCGACATGCCAACAACATGTCTAATGTAGCAGACATAATATAACAAAGCCTCTGTAATGAGGAGGTTGGCCTGAAAGAGGATGCTGATGTTGATTCACTTACACTTTGCATGAATTTGGAGGATTTTGTGGAGAAAGGTGTTGCTTGTATCATTCCAATGCCTTGATGTTTCTGCTGTAAGTAGTCCAGGTTTCAGATGCATGTGGGACATAACCACCATGTATTGGCGTGCCTTGCTGTCAGACCCCATTATTTCACATCTCCACATGTGCTGAGATATCATCGTGATTACAGCTTACCAACATTCCCATCAAAGTCCACACTGAAGATTACAAGGATATTTTAGATTTAACATGGATCAATACTAGTGAGAAAAGTTTCCAAAATTAAAATCTCCTTTGCTTTTCAAAAAAATTGTGATCTCATTGGACTCTGAGTGCAAGATGTGATGGCAGAAAATGACCCCAGAAGTCAAAGATCCTCAGTGGTAGACTAGCTGGTAGATTTCCCCAGGGACTGGTAGGTCAGTTCAGAGGGAGAGGCGTAGAGCTGCAGACAGCAGCAATCACTTTAGCACATAAGCACTCGCTCGTAAAGCTGTACCAACCAATTTTAACGTAAGAATATGAGCAATCAGGGAGTATTAGTCTGCAATATGTTGGGACATGTGGAATGTAAAGTGCAAACCCAATTTTGACAGCCGAAGATAGAAAGTGACAGCTCAAGAGCAAGCAGGCTTCAGACAGCTGGTGGTGTATAACAAGGCGTGTGCCTCATGGGGAGAAGGCAGAAGAATGGGGTTGAGATGGCAAGATAGATCCGCCATGATTGAACGGCGGAGTGGACTTGATGGGCCAAATGGCCTAATTCTGCTCCTAAAACAAATGAACATGTTTTTGCACAATAGAAGTAGAGAGATTATGTGGCCAGTACTTGCTACTAATTGCCAGGTTACCCACAATTGCCATTGGTTTTACTGGAACCCTCATCACCATCCGTGATGGTGTAGCCCTACATGGTGGTGGGGACTTAATGGAGGTGATGGGCTGAATAGCCTGATTCTACTCCTGTATCTTATGGTCTTAGAGAATAATATCCTACATGTGGAAGGTGGATATCCGTTTCATGGCCAATAATGTGCCTGAGGTGGATCAAATTGCCAAAAACATGACAACAATGAATGCTGCAATGATGGAACAAGAGAAAGAGATTTTATTCACGGAACTCTGCTCCAGAACATATCACATAGAGTCCAGTGAAGCCGTGGGAACTTGCTGCTAAACTCCAACATATACACTGGGGACTCGACTCTCAACTTGTGTGGAAGATGAATCTGTCACAGGATACATCAGCTTCTTTATTTGCATGGAGATGGAAGGCCACAACAAAAAGGAATGAATGGAACAAGTTTTTCAAAAAGTAGCTATGTTCTAGTTATGTGTAGGAATGAACTGCAGACGCTGATTTAAACCGAAGATCGACACAAAAAGCTGGAGTAACTCAGCGGGTCAGACAGCATCTCTGGAGAAAAGGAATAGGTGATGAAGGGTCTTTACCCGAAACGTCATCTATTCCTTTTCTCCAGAGATGTTTTAGACCCACTGAGTTGCTCAAGCTTTCTGTGACGATCTTAGGTTCTAGTTATGTTAGTCATAGAGTCCTAGTGATACAGCATGAAAACAGGCCCTTCGGCTCAACCTGCCTGTGCTGACCAACATGCCCCATCTACACTAGTCCCACCTGCCTGCTTTGGCCCATATCCCTCTACACTATCCCTGTACGTGTCCAAATGTTTCTTAAAAGTCGCAGTAGCACCTGCCTCGCCTATATCCTCTGGCAGCATTTTTCCATACACCCACCACACTTTGTGTAAAAATGTTGCCCCTCAGGTTTCAATTAAATAAATATTCCTCCCCTCCCGCCTTACACCTATGTCCTCTTTATTTTGTCTTGTTCTATTTATTTTTTTAATGCAAGTGTTTTTATTTGCTTTTATTTTTTTAAGCTCTTAATTTTTTAACTTTCAATGTTAATATTTTCTAAATGTGAATGTTAGAGACATTAAGACACATTGAAAAACGTTGACATTGGCAAATTTGGAGCATGGCTTTACTGGCTGACGAAATTCACCTGTAAAAGGAAGGAACTTCAGATGCTGGTTAATACACAAAACGACACAACATTTTGGAGTAACTCAGCAGCTCAGGCAGAATCTCTGGAGAATATGGACAGGTGACGTTTCGTGTCTGGACCCTTCTTCAGGACCCATCTGAAGAAGGGTCCCAATCCGAAATGTCACATGTCCACGTTCCCCGGAGATGCTGCCTGACCAGCTGAGTTACTCCAGTACTTTGTGTCATAATTCACCTGTTGAAGGTTTTGTGGGCAGGTCTTGGGCATGTCACCCTATTACATCACTTGGAGCCCTCTTGCCACCCAGGGTCTCAGTTCTCACCACCAGAACTGTCCTGGCTGGTGAAACCGGGCCTCCTGAGTCCTCAAAATGCAGGTTTAACTGAGTGATAATAACAGGTAGCAGTAGACAGCAGCTGGATCTTCATAGGAAAATATGGGCCACATTTACAAGAATTAAGCTTTAAAGCCATGCCTGGATTATTATTTTTTATTTTTTAAGTCCCATTATTTAACAGACACAAAGTGCTGGAGCAACTCAGCGGGTCAGGCAGCTTCTCTGGAGAAAAAGAACAGGTGACGTTTTGGGTCAGAACCCTTCTTCAGACTGAAAGCAGGGGGGACGGGAATTGGAGGTAGGAAAAGGCCAGAACAAGTCGGGGCCGGAAACGGATGACCAAGGAAGGGTGGAGCCCACAATGGCCCATTGTTGGCTGGGGAAGACGTGATAACAAAGGGATACAGGGATGTGAGCAGTGGAACTGGCAGGACGACTAGGGTGGGGGAGATGGGGAAGAGGGGGAATGCAGGGGTTACTTGAAATTTGAGAAATCAATGTTCACACCACTGGGTTGTAAGCTGCCCAAGCAAAATATGAGTGCTGGTCGGCCTTGATTTGCTCAAGCTTTTTCCTGCCTCTAGTCCCCGTCCCCTCTACCCCCACCTCTACTTTCAGCCTGAAGAAGGGTTCTGACCCAAAACATCACAAGTTCCTTTTCTCCAGAGATGCTGCCTGACTTGCTGAGTTGCTCCAGCACTTTGTGTCTATCTTCGGTATAAACCAGCACCTGCAGTTCCTTCCTACCCATCATTTTATATTCAGGTCAGCACTTGTGAGTTGGCATCAATACTATACATAGAAGACGGATTGCATAACCAAAAATGAACATTTGAGCTTCTTAAGTAAACACTGAAGTAAATGTGAAAAGACTCAGTGGGTTAGAGAGCAATTATGGACTGAACAGTGGAATTAAATTTCAGATGCGGCCTCTTTACCAGAGCCGTTTCATTTTAATGTTAAGTTGGTTTAGAAATTGCAAAGGAACAGAAAGCTGCTCCTGTGCATTCCTGTTTCTGATGAGTTATTATCCACCGTTGCCAGAAGTGTGTCATTTTATTTCCCGTAAATCCAATTCCAAAAAGACGTCTCCTGTATTGTACTAGCAAATTGAAAGGTAGGTCAATTTAAGTACCTTCCCTGATTCTGCCAAGCAAATGTTGTTACCAGTAATAATTTACTAGCAGAGTTATATAACAACAGCCTTTTATTTTTGTTGAAAGTGTGACAGGCTTGTCACTTAGCCCGATACTGTACGTTTACATTTACAAGCACAACACTAAAAGTTTGCATGCTGCACAATGATTTAAAGAGATGCCAAGTCAACTGAAATTGTTAGTCTTGAAATAACTTTTTACGTGGGTGTGAGAAAATAAGCATTGTCTTATATCCTTTTTATTATGCAAAATATGCCAAAACAAAATAGGGTACAAATAAGGACCACAATTGATTTAAAAAAATGATAATGAATGTAATGATAGTGAAGCAACTGATGACAGCAGTGGAGAAGTAAGAAGCTGGACTATTTGTGATCCAGTCAAAATGGGATGGGAAAGCATTCAGAATGTGGCGATTTGTTGGTGAGACCTTCATGGACTATTACCCATACATTGACTGCTTCCTATTGCTAGTGCCAGGATTCCAGCTGACTTCTTTCCATGGCCACCAGTGTGATGGATGAGTATCAATACCACACATACAAGTTCCCTGCTACCACTGCAATTTGTGGTTCCATGCAGGAATGATCAATTAAAACTGAAGGCCAAATATAAAGGAATGTGGGTGAGTGATCAATACAGACCCTGTCTCCATTTAATCCCAAATAATAAACCTCCATGGATCTCAGTTTCTGTAATTTAACTCTGTGTATCCACAATACTCTTCTGTTCTTTTTAAAGACCTAGTTACTTTTCTCATTCTGCACTCCAGCAAAGGTTTATAGGCAGAAACTGGTAGGTTTACACTTGTTAGTAGAAACACTATCATCAACTGAATGACTGAATGGCTATGGTTGGCCAAGCCGACCCTTCATGCTTTTACAAACTGTTAGTTGAAAATGGTGCCAAACTCTGTATACCGTCTCAGTGCACTACTGCTATACACTTGTGGTGTATCTGAGATGCTTATCTAAGGATACCCGGACATGGCACCGACGGACGAGAAGCTGAAGTAAAGAAGTGGAAGCCAAATAACCGAATGGAAACGAAGCCGAAACGCCAAATAACCGAATGGAAACTAAGCTGAAACGCCAACTAACTGAAAGGGTGGGACGCCTAAATGCAAACTAACTGAAAGGGCGGGACGCCTAAAAGCCAACTACCCGAAAGGCGAGTTGCCTACAAGCCAACGAACCGAATGCCGCTCAACAGAAAAGTCAAACAACGGACATGACGTTGCCAGGGGGCGGGACCCTCCGCCGGTGGAGACGGGAGGGCGGGAGTCATTTTCCCACACATGCCATAGGTGACTGGGCAATCTGAACCCAAGCACCAAGTTGTAAGCAGCCGAATGTGCGCATCCCTCGGGACAACCCCCACACTCCCACGGCCACCCTCCGCAGGCAGCTGGTCGGGCGTAGCGGAGGTGTGGGACAATGTTCATCCTTCCACAGTAATGTGATGGACGCGGTGGTCTGGACCAATCGCTGACAAGGCCCGCCCCCGGCAACATCATGTCTGTTATTTGACTTTTCTGTTGAGCGTCATTCGGTTCGTTGGCTTGTAGGCAACGCCGCCTTTCGGGTAGGTGGAGTTTCAGCAGAGCAGCCATTCTGTGAGTTTGCTTTTAGGCGACGCAGCCTTTCAGTTAGTTGGCTTTTAGGCGTCCCGCACTTTTGGTTAGTTTGCATTTAGGCATCCCACCCTTTCGGTTAGTTGGCGTTTCGGCTTCGATTCCATTCGGTTATTTGGTGTTTCGGCTTTGTTTCCATTCAGTTATTTGGCTTCCACTTCTTTGCTTCGGCATCTCATCCGTCGGCGCCACGTCTGCACACGGTATCGAAGATGTATCTAAATGCTTATGTATAGTGACACTTGTACTGAACTGTATACAAAAATTAATTTAATTGCCAGTACAGGAAGGAAGATGCTTTCTCTGTTAAACCACTTCTCTTATGTCTTGATGACATTAAATCCTGGATGGCCCTAAACTTTCTAGGCTTTAATGAAAAGAAGACAGAGGTGATAGTGTTTGGTCCCAATGGCTGCCGTGAACCTCCCCCTGTTGACTTGGGTCCCCTGGCACTGTATGTGAAGCCAACAGTTTTAAACTTGGGTTTTAAGATGGACAGTGATTTTAAATTAGATCATCAAATAGGTGCGGTAGTTAAGTCCAGCTCATTTCATTTAAGGCAGCTGGCAAAGGTGAAGCCCATTCTTGAGCGGCAGCATTTTGAAACAGTAATCCATGCCTTCATCACGTCTAGGCTGGATTACTGTAACGCACTCTATTTTGGAGTTACTCGATCTTCCCTGGCTCGTCTCCAGTTGGTTCAGAATGCTGCTGCTCGCCTTTTAACTGGAACTCGAAAGAGGGAGCACATAACGCCAATTCTGGCCTCCCTCCACTGGCTGCCGGTGTACTTTCGAGTTCAGTTTAAGATTCTTTTATTTGTTTTTAAATCTTTAAATGGTCTCGCCCCGCCTTACCTCTCTGAGCTGCTTCATCCCTACGCTCCTGCCCGGTGCCTCAGGTCAGCTGATCAGCTGCTCCTGGAGGTACCGAGGTCTAAGCGGAAGCTCAGAGGGGATAGAGCCTTCTCTGTTGCTGCTCCGACATTATGGAACACTCTGCCGTTGCACATCAGACAGGCCCCCTCACTGTCCATCTTCAAAACCAGTCTTAAAACCCTTTTCTATTCCTTGGCTTTTGACCCTACATGAGATTTTGCTCCTGTTTTAGTGTTTTTAATGTTTTTTATTGTTTTTACTCTCTCTTTTAATGTTTTTATTGTCTTGTATAATTTTTTGTTCATGTACAGCACTTTGTTGCAACAGTGGTTGTTTTTAAAGTGCTCTATAAATAAAGTTATTATTATGTGGCAAATAAAGTCCCATTGAACCGTTGTTCTCTTCACAAAATTGGCTGTCAGAGGAGGGTATAGATCCAATTCAGTTTCCCCTCTGCCCCAAAGATTATTATTTCATCTACAAATAATTTTCCTCCATTTGTGGGATGAATCCATTAAAGGCAAGACCAGAATGTATTGCCCATCCTCAGCTGATAGTGAGAAGGTTCTGTTCGCCCCCTTTCTGTATGCTTATTAGATGAAGACTTTGTCATTTGGTAAAGAGCTCCAGAACGTTTAGTCAGCAACCAGAAAGGAACAGCAATACATCTCATTCAAGATTTTGCACAATTGACCAGGCAGCTGGAAGTAAAGTGGTCATTTACTAATAAACAATGGAAATGAAGAAAGTTTGGCATGACTTGCAATTTCAATAGCTAGCATCTTATTGTCACGTGGTTTATATAGAAGGACTATGTGAATCTCTGATCAATGTTATGTTGATTGGGATTTGTGTGATGTGACTGGCACGTAGTTTAGTTTAGTTTAGACATACAGCATGGGAACAGGCCACTGAGTCCATGCTAAACAGCGATCCCCACACACTAACACTATCCTACACACACTAAAGACAATTTATAATTTTGCCAAAGCTAATTAACTTACAAACCAGTATGTCATCGGAATGCGGGAAGAGACCGGAGCACCTGTGGAAAACCCATGCCCAAAGCAGGATATTCTCCAACTCTTGCACATTGCTCAATATGGTTTTAATATGGGAAAAATTCTGAATGGAGCTGAACACTGTTTGGGGGAGCTCAGTGACGAAGCAGTAAAGTTATTGCCTTACAGTGCCAGAGACATGGCTACAGGTATGGACCGTATGGACTTTGTACGTTCTCCCCGTGCCTACGTGGGTTTCCTCCGGGCGCTCCGGTTTCCTCCCACATTCCAAAGACGTACAGGTTTGTGGGTTAAGTGGCTTCGGTACAAAATTATAAATTGTCCCTAGTGTGTAGGATAGTGTTTGTGTACGGGGATTGCTGGTCGGCGTAGACTCAGTGGGCCAAAGCGCTGCATCTTTAAAGTCTAAAGTTATGGATTTTATGTTAAGCACAGCACGTTACTTATTTTAAATTAATTTTATTTGTCACAGAAATTGAAACATGTAACTCACAGATATCTGACACCACATGATCCAATTTCAAGCTATTTTCTAGGCTTGTTTCAGTGGATAATTTCTAATTACATTAATATTTTTTGCAAGAAATAAAGTGCAAACTGAACACAAGAGTTTCGTCCCACTATTCACCACTTGTCTAATTTACAGCTAACCATCTGCTGGAGCTAATCATTAAATCCAATCCAGGATATCTACAGCATGGTTCATCTTTCCAACCTTGCTTGAACATTATAATAACAGATCTTGATTTCACATGATCAGAGGAATTGGTCACTTTATAATGATGAATAAGGATTCAAATTTAGTTCTTCCAGCAAGAGCAAAATAGACCCTAAACAAATACTAACATACATACATATTTAAGGATTAAGTTCCTAGTTAAGCCGGTTAAGCATTATTTGTAAATGAACACAATAAATAATGGTTCCCCCTTCACAGTTTCACTGTGTACATTACGTACTATGAAACTGTGAAGGAGAAACCAATAGAATTATTATAATAATTGCAAATATTATATAATAATAATTGGAATATTATGCAAATGTTATAATAATGTTAATAGGAATTTTCAGAATATTGTTATTGTGAAATAAATGACATTCACTGTGCATGTGCTCTGGTGTCTACACAATTGACAAAACCTTGAAATATATCAAGAAGGGTTCCGACCTGAAAGGTCACCTATTCTTTTTCTCCAGAGATGCTGCCTGACCCACTGAGTTACTCCGGAATTTTGTGTTCATCATCCTCTAACCCATTTGATTAGGAACATGAAGATAGACAAAAAATGCTGGAGTAACTCAGCGGGCCAGGTAGCATGTGTGGCCAGAACACTCGGTGATAGGCTTTCTTCTGATTATCTACAATGGATACAATCTACAAAGGAACTGCAGATGCTGGTATGCACTGGAGATAGACACAAAATGCTGGAGCACCTCATATTTCACTTGGGCAGCTTACAACTCAGCGGAATAGGCAGCATGGATAGAAAGAATGGTTAACATTTTAGGTCGAGACCCTTCTTCAGACTGAGATTAAGGGGAGAGCGAGACTGAGATATGGAGGGGTGTTGTGAAAACGAGACATGAAAGGGGATGAAAATTAAGGAAAATATAGAATAGATCACTGTTAGTTAGGGGAAGGTGACAACGGAACATACAAAGATAAAATTGTAATTAGGAAGACACTTAGACTGGTCGGAGAACCAGGATGGGGGAAGGGATGGAGAGAGGGAAACCAAGGGTTACTTGAAATTAGAGAAATCGATATTCCTACCGCTGGGTTGTAAGCTGCCCAAGTGAAATATGAGGTGCTGTTCCTCCAATCTGCGTTGGGCCTCTCTCTGACAGTGGAGGAGGTTCAGGACAGAAAGGTCAGTATGGGAATGGGAGGGGATTTAAAGTTTCCCTCTCCCCTGATTATCAGTCTGAAGATGTGTCTCAACCCGAAACGTCCCGCATTCCTTCTGCCCAGAGATGCTGCCTGTCCCGCTGAGTTATTCCAGCATGTTGTGCCTACCTACATTGTGTATGTTGTTTAAACGGCAGCACAGTGGCACAGAGCTGGTAGAGCTGCTGCCTCACAGCGCCAGAGACTCCGGTTCAATGCAGAGCTTGGATGTTGTCTGTGTGGAGTTTGCATGTTCTCCCTGTGACCGCATGGGTTTGCTCTGGGTGCTCTGGTTTCTTCCCACATTCCAAAGACATGGGGGTTTGTTGGTTAATTGGCCTCTGTAAAATTCCCCTAGTGTGCAAGGAGTGGATGTAAAAGTATGAATTGGTGATCGATAGTTGGCATGGACTCGGTTGGCCAAAGGGCCTGGTTTCATGCTGTATCTCTACACTCTAAACTAAACATATGTAAATTTTTGCTGTGCCAGCTAGAACCATATTTTGCTAGACTAATTTTTTTAGCAATTAATGTCAATCACAAAAAATGTTTTGAAGGATGAATGTTTTATTATAAACTTGCCTACGTCAGAAAGTCATTATGGAAAAGGTTTCAATGTGTTTGTACATCTTTCTATCCTATTCCATTTTAATTATGTTGTATGTTTGAAATCAATAAATTTAGCTGAGAAAATTAAGTTCGGGAACAAACAATTTTAAGCAGAGAATGAGGATAATGGATTTGTAAGATTTCTCATATGTTTTATGTTGAGAACCTGAACTAAAACAAACTTGAAAGTGTATTACGGTCACAAGGCTTTGGTGACATTAAACTTGTGTCAATTGCAGAAAAAGGGGTAGAGTTGTTGTCGGGTGGCTTAGTGGTAGAGTTACTGTCTTACACCACCAGAGACCCGGGTTCGATCGACTCCAGGTGCTACGGTATCCTCCCACACTCCAAAAATGTACAGGTTTGTGGGTTAATTGGCTTCTGTAAAATTGTAAGTTGTTTGTAGTGTGTAGGATAGTGCTGGTGTATGGGGTGATCATGGGTCAGTGCAGACTGCGTGGGCTGAAGGGCCTGTTTCCACGCTGTTTCCACGCTGTTTCTCTAAAGTAAAGTCTAAAAATCTAAAGTAAAAGATGGAATTTGATGAGCAAATGGATTCTCAATGTGTTGGTAGACCTAGGCTGGCAATAATGGAAATTAATGTAGGAAGGTGAGTTCAGCAACAGCCTATGTTCCCTTGTGCATTTGAAACTAGCAACCAAACATGCGTTTCTCCCCTTGATCTTTCCATCATGTGACAATCTCTTGAAAGGAAGCAAAAAATGGAAATTGAACTTACTTCCGTTTTCAGCAGCTGAGATGCTGGTTCCATTTCAGATCAAAGAGGGTGGAAAAAGGCAAAATATGAAACAAAAAGAGGAGACATCAAAGTGAAGTCTCAATGGCTGGGGCAGCTTGCATAAGACATGAAGGACGAAGAGTTGAAAGGCTATTCCCCGTGAGGATTAATCTCCAGAAAAGATCTACCCGCAGCACAGCAAAGGTCTGTAAATCTGTCCACAACTTAGATGCGCTGTCTAAGCTGAGAAGCAGCTATGGCTCTAGTAAATAAGACTAAAACTAATAGGTATAATCATTGCTCACAGCATGCATAGTAAACAATCTGCCTCTAAGTACAGAACTGCAGAGGATTTTTGAGTGGCGGCAACTATCGAAATATATGCAGGTCTTAACTTGAGTGCTGATATATTTATTAATGAGGACAGTGAGTTGTCACAAATATCATAGAAGACCAGAGTAGCTATTTAGATGTGCACAGTATCACACACTGTCAAGGGGTCTACACTTGAGAAAATGGCAAATCTTTTAAAGCTACCTATTCTAAGCAATGAAATTATTACCCAAACCGTACAAAAGACTGCCAATTCGGCCAGCACTTTCAAAAGATGTGGATGATTCGAGAGTTATTTACTGTGGGAAACAAGTACCAAATGGCAATAGATTTAAAACTCTATGACTATTTAGCGTGCCATTTTACAAAAATATGCGAGCAAATACTGCATCAAAGCAGAAAAAGATAAACCAAGAGTTGAATAAGTTATCAATAATAAGTTAAGTAGAAAATGTTCAGAGGCATCCGGTAAGAAAATCGGATGCAATAACAAAATATAAACATTTTATGGAGAAACATAATACCTTGTGTATGATCTTTTATCAAAATCGTTTTAGGTTTAGTTTAGAGATACAGCATGGAAACAGGCCCATCGCCCACCGAGTCCGCACTGATCAGTGATTACACACACTAACACTATCCTACACCTTCTAGGGACAATTTACAATTTTACCGAAGCCAATTAACCTACAAACCTGTACATCTTTGTAGTGCGGGAAGAAACCGGAGCACCCGGAGAAAACCCACACAGGTCACAGGGAGAATGTACAAACTCCGTGCAGACAGCACCCGTGTTCAGGATCTACCGCTGTGCCACGATGCACCCCTTGATTTTCACAGGTCATATTGCCAATTTTTTTTTTTGGTTATTTTTTTTCTGTAGTAGCATACCTTCATTCCTTGCTGGCCTTATAATACCTAGTGTATAAGTATTAATGATGTAGATATATATTTTGTAAACTTATTCTTATTTTTTCTTCGCTCCATAGATGCTGCTGCACCTGCTGAGTTCCTCCAGCAATTTTGTGTACCTGAGAAAATTCTTCATTTGTCTGGCATATTTGATGATTAAATTCCATTGTTTCAATATATGCATTTTTTCCCTTGTGTGGTTATTGTTTGAGCTATTTCAATTCTAAGAATAAAAATGAAATATTTCTTCAAAACTTCAGTGTACATTATTTGTTGAAGTTTTTGCCAAAAGGTGAACTGTGTGTTTCATTTGTTCACAGCATTTATTCTTCCAAAATAATCAGCTTTCTCAAAAGCAAATAAAAGGCCGTTACCAAAAATATGAAATGAAAACAGACATTGCTGTTATCTCTTCAGTACTTTTGGCAACATCTGTGGAGAAAGAAACAGGATTAATGTTTCAGGTTTGATGTTAGATCGTTGGTTCAAAATATTAACTCACTGCCTCTCACCACAGATGCTGCCTGAGTAGCTAAGTGTTTCCAGCATTTTCTGTTTCTCAATGAGTTTTCTTGAGGGAGTATAAAATACCTCAGAGAACTAAAAGCTCATGTCAACATCTGATTAAATTGGTTAATGACATTTTAAATAAAAAGCAAACAGTATTGGATTGCAAATTATTACCTAATATTCACAATATTAAACTGGAGGTTTAAAGAATCTTGCAGGAAAAATATAACAGTGTTTAATGATACTGTAAATAGACTGAACCACTTGGAGGAAACCCACACGATCGGAGGGAGAAGGTGCAAGCTCCACACATACAGTACTTGAAGTTGTAAATAAGCTCTTTCTAAGCTTCTTCCCAGTCTAGGTCAGCCAATAAACCACTGATTCAAGCACTGGAACAACAAAACTTTATTTTAGAAAGCACAACAAATCATCCTATACGATACCTAAACTGCAGATTCGATCCTTGTATCTGCTTGGCCAAGCCCTTTAGTCTCGTGCAAGCAGAAACAATCCAAATGGTCACGCAGTCCCAAGCGCTCTTCCAGAAGATCGACCACAGACTTCGTGGGGGCTGCCTTTTATAGGTCCCCGAACCTTGAGGGGCCAAACTACATTTACAATCCAATCAAGTATTACAAATTACAATAACACATTGTAATGACAGGTGCACAGGTACACAATGACAGGTACACAGGCCAATTACAGAATCTTCTTTCATTGTTGCAGGTGAAGCTTCTGGAAGAGGCTAACAGAACCTTGAATATGCAACATTTACCCTGGGATTCAAGCAAACCAGACAGGGTTTAACATTTCAACCAATCAACACTTAACAGGGTTTAACATTTCAACCAATCAACACTTAACAGGGTAACTGTCTCGCAACATTATTTACAATATATACAAGGCTCTCGCAGAGAACCAATTCACCTCATGCATTTTACATTTCCTATGATGTTCTTTGCAGAAATCTCATCCATCTGTCAACTGACAATGCAACACTGATATGGGCCCCAGACTTGCTGGCATCATCAGAAGCATGGGTACTATGGCTGCTCGATTTCAGCCAGGATTAACAAAGTATGGATTAAACTCTATCAGCTGGACCACTGTAACACCCCAAATGTTAGTCAAAAGATTACACAAAGTTATTGAAATCCATGCCTTAAAAAAAATAGGGCTCTGTCAACAATTGGATGGAGATGTAATAACAATGAACTGCAAATGCTAGTTTATACCAAAGATAGATAGAAAAATGCTGGAGTAACTCAGAGGGTTACACAGCATACCAGGAGAACATGGATAGGCAACGTTTTGTGTTGGAACCTATCTTCAGACTGATTGCGGGAGGATGGGAAAGAAAGCGGGAAGAGAGGAGGGGCAGGACAGAGCATAGCCAGTAATAGGTGAACACAGGCAAGAGGATTATTTGACAGGCAGATTGTTGGACAAATGCCAGAGATGCAGGTGTGAGCCACGAGGATACGTTTTTTTTAGTTAAATTTAGTGTAGAGATACAGCATGGAAACACGCTCTACGAGTCCATGCTGACAAACGATCAGCAAACATTAATTCCATCCTACACACTGGGGACAATTTACAGAAACCAATTAACCTACAAACCTACACACCTTTGGAGTATCGGAGAAAACCGGAGCACCCAGAGGACACAGTCATGTACAAACTCTGTCCAAACAGAACCATAGTCCGGATCGAACCTGAGTCTCTAGCGCTGCAAGACTGTAACCAACGTGCCACGGTGTCACTGTAAAGAGTTGCGATGTTTTAAGCTTGGAAAAAGAATAGACATTTTTGACATAGCTCTAAATTCCTTTGAGGCAGGTGAAGGAGGAAAGGGATAATCTAGTTCAGGGGCTCACAAAACCTTGCAGTTCATCATGAAGTAACATGTGGAGGAGCTCACGGACTGAGTGAATGCCAGGGTTGAAGTGTCCTGGATATGGTAACAATATCAGAAAATGTATAACAACTCCTACAGGCAAGGTCACGTTCAAGTACTGAGTCATAGTCTCTGGGGAAGTGTGCCAGTAACCTCACACATTGTTACATGTGACATACTCTTATCAATTACCTTCTATATCGCTCATAGTTGTACTTCTCACAAATGGGACTTCAGTGCACTTTGTCTATGCTGACAATTTTACCCATCTACACCACAGGAGGAGGAGCCATCTTGGGGAACGGCTGCTAACCAGCAGCCGTCCGTTTAATTCACTTTTTTTTTGCAGTTTTAGTGAGTCCTGTGTCCTGTTTGTGGGAGAGATAGACGTTTTAATGTGGGGGGTAGGGGGTAACAATATTTCCAGGTCCCTACCTGGTCGGTGAGGCAGCTTTTTCTCCGGGCTGCCCTGTCGACCCGTCCTTGTGGCCTACCAGCGGGCGTGGAGCGCCGTTTCCTGGCGGGGACCGCCCAGCACCTCGGCTTCGGTGGCGGCGCAGCGCTGGAGCGCTATCGTGGATCGGAGCGGGCGATGCCTTGCCTGGGTCGCCGCGCTGGATCGACGTGCTAGAGCTCCGGTGAGATGTGACCGCCGAGATCAACACCTCCGGGCTGCGGTTCAGCGGAGCGGAGCGGGCGGCGCCAACTTTAACATCGGGAGCCTGGGAGCTCCAAACCGGCGCGGCCTTGTCGGCTTCGGAAGCCGCGGTCCCCAGTTAGGAAGCGGCCGTTCCAGGTGGCCCAGCCGCTGAAAGGACTCTCCCGACGCCGGGGCAACAGCACCCGGCCAGAACGGCCAGGAGCATCGGGCCTCCGTAGAGGCAATAGCGGAGGCCTCAATAGGCCTGATTTTGGGAGAACTGGGGATGGGGACTGGACATTGTGCCTTCCCCCACAGTGGTAACCATTGTGGGGGGATGATTTTTTGTGTGTAATGTGAATATGTTAGTTTGTGTCCAAGATGGCTGTCGGAAGGGAGAGTGGACGCTGGCGCGGCTTAGCAGCCGCTGCTCTCTCTTCACATTGTGTTTTAGATTTTTTGTCCTTGGAGCGAATTCTGTCTTTAATTTGTGTATTGGTGATGTCTTTATTATTTATTTTACTCCGACTATATGTTTTTTCTCTCTTGTTAATTTCTGTAAGGTGTCCTTGAAACTTTGAAAGGCGCCCGCAAATAAAATGTATTATTATTATTATTATTATTAATCTTATTTGCCTGTGTAAAGAATAGATCCTTCTATGCAATACCGTCACTGTGGTGCAGCGGTAGAGTTGCTGCCTTAAGCGGCCTTTTCACGGGGCGAGTTGACGCAAGATGTCACCAGAGTGAAGAGGTCGTGGTCCAGCACGAGTCTCGCACGATATAACGGCAGTAGATAAAGAGTTCCCACGGTACTCGGCATTTCTGCTATTTGTGCGAGTGACTTGTCCGTTTCCCGAGCATTCCCGTTAAATCTTGAATGAACATCGTGAACTACACGTGACACAAATGATGTAACTTTTTTTTTCACACACTATATATATCCTCCCTTGGTTGAATTGGCTCATTTGGAGACATATTTTACTGTATATGTGGGAGACACAGATGGACTGAGCACAGTACCTCGGTCTTACTGTGTGTGGGAGAGGGGGAGAAAGAGACGTACACTCACAGAGGCAGAGTCTCTCAGCCTGTGTAAGAGGGAGGGAGAGAGAGAGAGAGGCACACACAAGGTGGATGTGAAATCTCACCTGCCTGTTTCAGTGACAGACACCCGCCGTCAGTAAATGAAGACACCCCCATCTGTCTCCCCCTCCTCTCCCTCGACTCCCCCACCTTTCTCTCCCAACTCCAGTCCCGTCCCGACCCCCTGGGAAACTGAATAGAGCAACAGTCAACTACTGCCTGTGCGCTGATATGACAATAAAGGCTACTTTACTTTACTGAGTTAAAGAGTTCCCACGGTAGACTGTAAAACTGGGACCCTGGTTCTGGACTCCCCCAACACCGGAACCCTTCTTCAGACAGCCTAATCGGAATTGAGTCTGAAGATGTGTCTCGTCCCGAAACATCAGCTTTTTTTCTCCAGAGATGCTGCTTGACTCGCTGAGTTACTCCAGCTTTTTGTGTCTGTCTTCGGTTTAAACCAGCATGTGCAGTTCACTCCTTACACGGGTCTCTGTACAACATTGATTGGTAGCGTTCCGGACCCCTGGACCCGAGGACTCCGACCTGTATCTCTCAAAGAAGTACATGTGAAAAATTTCTCACGGACCATAAAAATGCGTAACCTTTCAGTAAAGTCCCTTTTAAAGTCCCTTTTAAAGATTATAGTTATTTTCTTGAATCTCATTAACATAACTCATGAATAAGTTGATGTCCATATGCGGATGCAAATCTTTATTTTTATTTATTTTTTAAATTCAATCCCACATAAGATAATTTTTACTCACCTTCTGTCCCCTCTGTCCAGCTTCCGGGTTCACCGTTCGCAGGAGTTCCCACGGTACCCGCAAGAGTTATTACGGATATCGCACTGGCCACTACGTTCATATAATGTTGCAATACTCAACCACAAGTGTACAAGTCACTCTTGGAGAAATTCAAACTTTCTTGAATTTTCTCCCGAGTGACCAAGTTACACGATGACCTGCCGTTAGCGCTACGGTGGTCCACGGTGGTCCACGAATGCCGCACTGTTATCGCACGAGGTTCCCACGATGTTAAACTCCAGTTAACTCTTGCGTCAAGTCGCCCCGTGAAAAGGCCACTTTACAACGCTTGCTGCACAGGAGACACGGATTCGCTCCCGACTATGGGTGCCGTCTGTACGGAGTTTGCACGTTTTCCCCGTGACCGCGTGGGTTTTCTCTGAGATCTTCGGTTTCCTCCCGCACTCCAAAGACGTACAGGTTTGCAGGTTGATTGGCTTGGAATAAATGTAAATTGTCCCTAGTGTATAGGATAGTGTTAATGTGTGGGGATAGCAGGTCGGTGTGGACTTGGTGGGCCGAATGACCTGTTTCTGCACTGTATCTCTAAACTAAAAAAACTAAATTAGGGCGAAACAGTGGCGCAGTGGTAGAGTTGCTGCCTTACAGCGTCAGACACCTGAGTTCGATCCTGCGTATGGGTGCTGTCTACATGGAGTTTATGTGTTATCCCTATGATGGCGTGTGTTTTCTCCGGGTGCTCCGCTTTCCTACCACATTCCAAAGATGTACAGGTTTGTAGGTTAATTGGCTTCTGTAAATCTTAAATAATTGCACCTAGTGAGTAGGATAGTGCTAGTGTATGGGGTGATTGCTGGTCGGTGTGGACTTGGTAGGCTGAAGGGCCTGTTTCCACGCTGTATTTCTAAAGTCTAAAGTCTATGTAAATGTCTGTCGAAACGTTCTTAACTATCATTATTTATCTGATTCCATCATCTCCAGGTGGTGCACTCCAAATATCGTGCTTTCTGTATATAATATTTATTCCTTATATCCCCTTTAAACTTCTCCCTTTCAACCTATGCTTTTTTTAAATATCCCTACGACAGGGAAAAGATTTTGACTATCTACCCTAACTATGCCTCGCATAATCTTCTGGAAGGTCACCCCTCAGCTTCCTTCGTTCTACAGAAAACAAACACGGCCTTTCCAATCTCTCCCCACAACTAAGATCCTTCGATCTTGGCAACATTCTGGTGAATCTCCTCTGCATTCTTTCCAGTGCAATCAGATCCTTCCCAATAGTGTGATGTCAGGAATACGTCAAGTATGGTCTAATCAGCATTTTTAACAGTTGCACCATAATCTCTTTAATCTATCCCCCCTAACATCGAAGGCAAGCATGCCACATGCCTCCTTCATAACCCTATCCATTTGTGTTGCTAATGTTAGGGAACAATGGACTAAGTCCCTGTTCATCCACATTTTTTAGTTGCCTCACATTTACCTCCCCTTATTTGACTCCCTAAAATGCACCACCTTGCAGTTGTCAGGATTAAATTCCAACTGCGAACACCGTGACCAACTTTCCATCTGATCTATATCCTGCTGTAGTAGACAATAGATAATATACAATAAGCAATAGGTGCAGGAGTAGGCCCTTCGGCCCCGAGCCAGCACCGCCATTCAATGTGATCATGGCTGATCATCCCCAATCAGTACCCCGTTCCTGCCTTCTCCCCATATCCCCTGACTCCGCTATTTTTAAGAGCCCTATCTAGCTCTCTCTTGAAAGTATCCAGAGAACCCGCCTCCACCGCCCTCTGAGGCAGAGAATTGCACAGACTCACCACTCTCTGTGAGAAAAAGTGTTTCCTCATCTCCGTTTTAAATGGCTTACTCCTTATTCATAAACTGTGGCCTCTGGTTCTGGACTCTCCCTACATCGGGAACATGTTTCCTGCTTCTAGCATGTCCAAACCCTTAACAATCTTATACGTTTCAATGAGATCACCTCTCATCCTTCTAAACTCCAGAGTGTACAAGCCCAGCTGCTCCATTCTCTCAGCAAATGACAGTTACCCCATCACAGGAATTTACCTTGTAAACCTACGCTGCACTCCCTCAATAACAAGAATGTCCTTCCTCAAATTATGGGACCAAAACTGCACACAATACTCCAGGTGTGGTCTCACTAGGGCTCTGTACAACCTCAGAAGGACCTCTTTGCTCCTATATTCAATTCCTCTTGTTATAAAGGCCAACATGCCATTCGCTTTCTTCACTGCCTGCTGTACCTGCATGCTTACTTTTGTAGACTGATGCACAAGGACCCCCCAGATCCCATTGTACTTCCCCTTTTCCCAACTTGACGCCATTTAGATCGTAATCTACCTTCCTGTTTTTGCTACCAACACCATTTCCTGCCTAATGTGGATTTCCTTCAGTTCCTCCGTTACCCCAGATCCTCTGGCCACTACTATATCAGGAAGATTGTTTGTGTTCTCCTTAGTGAAGACAGATCCAAAGTACCTGTTCAACTCATCTGCCATCTCCTTGTTCCCCAGAATAAATTCACCTTTTTCAGTCTTCGAGGGTCCAACTTTGGTCTTAACTAAATTATTCCTCTTCACATACCTAAAGAAGCTTTTACTATCCTGCTTTATAGTCTTGGCTAGCTTACCTTCGTACCTCATCTTTTCTCCCCCAATTGTCTTTTTGGTTAACTTCTGTTGTTCTTTAAACATTACCCAATCCTCTTGCTTCCCGCTCATCTTTGCTACGTTGTACTTCTTCACTTTAATTTTTATAGAGTCCCCGAAGTCCCTTGTTAGCCATGGTCGCCCCTTTTTCCCTTTGGAATCTTTCTTCCTCCTAAGAATGAACTGATCCTGCACCTTCTGTATTATTCCTAGAAACACCTGACATTTTGTTCCACTGTCATCCCTGCTAGTGTATCTTTCCAGTCAACATTGGCCAGCTCCTCCCTCATGGCCCCATAGTTCCCTTTATTCAACTGCAACACTCACGCCTCTGATCTACCCTTCTCCCTCTCCAATTGTAGATTAAACTTGCTTCCTCGTGTCTTAGACAACCCTGCTTGCAATCAACAACACCGCCAATATTTATGTTCTCACAAATTTACTAATCATAATTCCTACATTTGCATCCAAGTTTAAGGCCCTGGCACTTTGAAATCCCAGCCTGTATTGGGAAAGTTAAAACTCTATTAGTATTCCCGCTGTCTGCAATCTCCTGCCATTTTTGTTCTAATTCCTATTAACTATAGCACACTCCCAACAAAGTGATCAGCCCTTATTTATTTCTCATCTCCACCTACATTGACTCACTGAACAAATCATCAGTAATCTCTCTGCAATTTGATCATCGACTTCCTCATCAACAGACCACAGACTGTTCAAATTGGCAGAAACAATTCTTCCTCAATAACAATCAGTACGGGAGCACCTCAAGGCTGTGTGCTCTGCTCCCTGCTTTACTCACTCTATACTCACGACTGTATAGCCGGACATAGTGCGAACTCCATCTTCAAGTTTGCCGACAACACCACTGTTGTTGAACGAATTACAGATGGTGACAAGTCTTAGTATAGAAGTAGGGCTAACCGATTGACCAAATGGTGCCAGCACAACAACCTGGCTCTCAATGTCAGTAAGACCAATGAACTGATTGTGGACTTTGGAAGAGGAAGAATGAGGGACAACAATCCTGTTTATATAATGGTGGAAAGAGTCAAAAACTTCAAATTCCGGGACTTGAGTTTTACTGAAGATCTTTCCTGGACTCAGCACACTGATGCAATTATAAAGAAAGTTCATCAATGCCTCTACTTCCTGAGAAGATTACGGAGCTTTGGTATGTCAGAGAGGATTCTCTTGAACTTTTACAGATCCAGCAGAGAGCATTTTGACTGGTTGCATCACAGCCTGGTTCGGCAACCTAAATGCCCAGGATTGAAGAAGACAGCAAAAAGTAGTGAACACGGCCCAGTCCATCACCGGCTCTGACCTACCCACTATCGAAGGGATTTACCGGAGCATAATCAGAGACCCACACCATCCTGGCAACACACTCATTTCACCCCTGCCATCAGGAACCTCAAATAAGCTCTTGTGTAGGAAAGAACCCCGACTTGACAATCAAACCCACTGACATGGGAGGTGCCATGGTAGACTGGTGCTGAGGCCAGGCAACAACTCTCAGACACCTCCTCCTACTTATCCTTGGACATGATCCTACAGATGAGCACCAGACCATAATATCACACACGATTTCTGATTTAATTACTTCCGGTTCTCTGCCCTCCAAAGCTTCCATCCTTACCGTTCCCCAACCCCGCACGGCCCGATTTTATCATCTCCCCAAAATCCACAAACACAATTGCCCTGGCAGGCCGATTATTTCTGCTTGTTCATGTCCCACTGAATAAATGTCCACATACCTCAACTCCATCCTATCCCCCCTGGACCACTTCTTCCCTTCCTATGTCCAAAACACCTCACACGCCCTTCGTCTTTTCAATTACTTTTGTTTTCCAGGCCCTCACTCCCTCATCTTTACTATGGATGTCCAGTCACTCTACACTCTACATTCATCCCCGACCAGGAAGCTCTGTTTCTTCCTCGACCGCACAACCAGCCACCGCACTCTCCTCTGCCTAGCAGAGCTGGTCCTTACCCTTAACTTCTCCTTGACTTCTCCCACTTCCTCCAAATCCAAGGCTTAGCTATGGGCACTCGCATGGGCCCCAGCTATGACTGCCTCTTTGTAGGGTACGTCGAACAATCGCTGTTCGAGGCCTACACTGGCCCGATCCCCGAACTCTACCTCTGCTATATTGATGACTGCTATCTAGATTACACTTCTTCCCACCCTGTTTCCTGTAAAGACTCTATCCCCTACTCCCAATTCTTCCATCTATGCTGCACCTGTGCCCAGGATGAGGGTTTCCATACCAGGTCATTGGAGATGTCCTCATTCTTTAGGGAATGAGGGTTACTCTCTTCCATTAGAGATGAGGCTCTCACTAGGGTCTCCTTGATATCCCGCAGCTCCGCTCTTGCTGCCCCTCCCCCCGTTCGTAACAAGGACAAACAACCACTTTCTGCTTTCCGCAGAGACCATTCCCCCCGCAACACACTGGTCAACTTGTCCCTTCCCACCCAAACCACACCTTCCCCAGGTACTTTCCCCTGCAACCACAGTAGATGCAACACGTCTCTTTAGCTCAACCCTCGACTCAGTCCAAGGACGCAACAGTCTTTTCAGGTGAGGCAGTGGTTCATTTGCACCTCCTCCAACCTCATGTACTGTATCCGCTGTTCCAGGTGACTACTATTGTATATCGGTGAAACCAAGCGCAGGCTCGGCGATTGTTTCGCTGAACACCTTTGCTCAGTCCGCCTACACCTACCTGATTTCCTGGTTGTTCAGCACTCCCCCTCCTATTCCCAATCTGACCTTTCTATCAGAGTGAGGCCCAGCGTAAATTGGAGGAACAGCACCACATATTTTGCTTGGGTAGCTTACACCGCAGCGGTATGAACATTGACTTCTCTAACTTCAGATAGCCCTTGCTTTGCTTCTCCCTCCATCACCTCCCCCTTCCCAGTTCCCCCACCAGTCTTACTGTCTCAGACTACAAGTATCTCTGTTCCGCCCCTTCCCTGGACATCAGTCTGAAGAAGGGCTTTGATCCGAAACATCACTCATTCCTTCTCTCCAGAGCTGCTGCCTGTCCTGCTGAGTTACTTCAGCATTTTGTGTCTACCTCAAATAAGCTCTGAACTACATAAACTATTATTGTTATTATTGCACTATTATTGTTTTTTTTAATATGTACGTGTGTGTGCGTGTATATTTATATGATCTATACATATGTGTTTTTGTAAGTATGTGTATATATACACCCATGGAACTTAATTATTGCTCTCGTTTATTATATTGTTTACAGTGTACCATGTTGCAAGTAAGAATTTCATTATTCTATCTGGGACATATGTTAATAAAACACTCTTGACTCTCTCTCTAATATCATCTCGAACACATGTGTGACAATTTCCTTCTCAACACCTTCTCCTTATCTTAAATCATGAAGCAACATCCCCTGGCCTTTTACCCCTGACTTTATCTTGCTTGTAGCACCTGTACTCTGGAACATTGAGCTGCAGTCCTGTCCTTCCCTTAGCCAGGTGTCCGTAATGGCTACAACATCCCAGTTGCACATGTCTATCCACGCCCTGAGTTCATCTGTTTTACCTGTTAGGCCTCTCGCATTAAAATAAATGCAATTCAATCCAACAGTCCTTTCTAACTCCCTGCTGAGCTCCTGCAAATCGTGACCACTGAACTTGTTGTCACCATTTTCCATAGCAACTTCCAGCCTCTCACCCGCCTGGTTGCTCGTGCATTGGATCTCATGCTCCCTGCCAATCTAGTTTAAACCCATCCGAGTGGCACAAGGCCAGCATATTGGTTCCACTTCAGTTCAGGTGCAACCCGTCCCTCTTGTACAGGTCACCTCATCGCCTGAAGTGATCCCAATGGTCCAAAAGGTCAAATCCCTGCCCCCTGCAGAAACTCCTGAGCCACGTATTCATACGTCCTCTCGTCCTTTTCCTGCCCTCATTAGCTGAAAGCACTGCTAGTAATCCATGGATCACTACACTGTATGCCCTGTGATTTTATCGTTTTACCTAAC
Source organism: Amblyraja radiata (assembly GCF_010909765.2). Taxonomy (NCBI): domain Eukaryota; kingdom Metazoa; phylum Chordata; class Chondrichthyes; order Rajiformes; family Rajidae; genus Amblyraja; species Amblyraja radiata. Next base: position 39,583,970 of record NC_045969.1, on the reverse strand, counting down.
TCTCTTCATTCAATTTGTAGAACTTCATCCCTTTACCTACTATAGTATATAATTTGTGTCAACATGCACAATAACTTCTAGCTGCTTAGTCTCCTCCTTGAAAACGGTGTGGAGCCACTTAGAGATGTCCCGGACCCACTCACCAGGGAGGCAACACACCATCGTGGCATCTCACTTGCTACCATAGACTCTCCTGTCTGCCTCCCTAACTTATGCGTCTCCTATCACTATGGCTCTGCCTGACATCCCCCTTCTGTGCTGTGCCTCAGAGCCAGGCCCGGTACCATAGATCTATCTGCAGCATCCATTATTAACCTTGAGAGTGTGGTGGAGAGATAGCTTATTGACCCGCTCAAGAGTTTGAGGCATTGGTACTCCCGTGATGCTATCGGGTAGGTTTCAGGATTTTAACCTGACAAGAAATGAGGCAGCAGATATGTTTCCAAGTCATTTGGCAAGTATGTAGGTAACAGTAACTATATTTGCCCGTTACCCTTTCATGTTATAGGAATTGAGATTCAAAAAGGGAACTAATCAGAATCAGAAAGAGTTGAGTTTCTGGTCAATGGTGAATTTCAAAGGTAGGTCAAGACTTCTTCTCATTGTCCAGAAACCATACTAAAATTTGGTTCTTTCACATTTTATACTATAATGCTAAAAAATGCATGGTAATTGTTTGTTAAATGCAAATCATGTTAAAGTTGTGCAGATCTGGGCAGAGGCTAATAGTAAGAACATATAATGTTGAACTGTCATTTCAAACTATGGTGAGCTGTGCAAAAAAGCCTAAAGATATATTGACACAATCATTTCTTACTTTCAGAAATAAATTGTTAGTTTTGGGGATTGTTTCTAGTCACTACCACTGTAGATCAAATTTATTGTATTTGCCTTTAAACTTAACAGAACATTTACAAGATAAGGATTGTGCAAATGAAACACAAGCAGAGAATAATGTGGTTGAAATGCCAAAGCAGTCTTCAAAGAATAATTCTCGTTTCTCCACCATATGCAATCTTGCCTTCCGTTGAGCTGAGTAAGATGCTAGCGCTTAGTTAGTGAGAAAAAATTAAGATTAAAATCTATGCATTTTGTATGCTCAGTAAAAAGCAAAATTGCACAGTATGTGATGCTCAACATAGGACAAGACCTCTTCTCTTTGTCCAGAAAGCACTATATCCTTTAATTTACTATATAACCAATTCAGTATATGAGTATTTACATCCAAATGAGATATCAATATATTTATTTTCTCAATCTTGAAATAGTTGTCAAGGAATGGTAAACTTATATGGGATGATTTGTCAAAAATGTGGTGCATTCATGCATACTCTTTTTATATTTGCATCACAGAATAGTTAATTTAGAAAATTACATTATCCATGAGTCCAAGTTGCTGAACTCAATTGTTTTCTGTTAGAAATACATTTGAGCAAAATACTTTTTCACCCTGTCTGAGCGAAAAAATAGAATAAAGGCACAGAAAATTAACAAATATATAATTTGATTAAAAAGAACAGTTGCATAAGCCCATTATTTGGTATTATCAGTGCATCTACCTTTCAATTTAACATTTGATGTTCCAGTACACTGTTGGGAGGACCACCATGATTTAGAGTTTACTTTAGAGATACAGCGTGGAAACAGGCCCGAGAGCCCACCGAGTCCACACCGACCAGCGATCACCCCGTACACTAACACTATCTTACTCAAAAGGGACAATTTACAATTTTATTTCACACTCATGACGAGACTACGTGAAGAACCTGCCATCCCGCTTGCGCGTCAATACGTCGTCGCAAGGCTCCGAAATGGAGCAGCCTGTCGCATAGAGCAGCCTGTCGCATCGGGCTCGGAGACGCTGGCAGGCGCGACCTGCACAGCAACCTCCGTTTAAAGCTCCAACAGGGAGCAGTTTGGGAAGCGTGGGGCCGAAGGGGTGAACAGGAATGGCATGCAAAAGGAACTGCGCTGAAGCTGGTCGACTGGCAGGTAAGGTCTGCAGATTAACCTCCGCGAAAGCTCCGAAATGGAGCAGCTTGGTGACCCGGGCTCGGAGACACTGGCAGCATAGTCTGTCCAGTATTCTCCGCTGACTCTGAAAAAGAGCAGGTTGGCCACCTAGACGCTGGCAGGATGGCCTGCACAGCAATCTCTGAAAGTTCCAAAATGGAGCAGCTTGTCGAACCCGGGCTCAGAGATGCTGGCAGGATGGACTGCACAGCAACCTGTGTGAAAGCTCCAAAAAGGAGCAGCTTGTCTACCCCGGTTTAGGGTAGCAAATCGAAACTGGCTGTCCAAATGGACCATATTGGCCAGGGAAGCACTGCCTCAACATCTATGATTGAGGTTATCAGGCTGCCCACAAGAGTGAGGAAGGTGCATTTCATTGATAGTTAAACTCAGATATTTGAGGATATCTCCTGCTCAGAGGCAGGGAGTTTGAGGATTTCCTCAACACATGCAAAATTCTTTCAGCTCACGGCTAAAAAGAGCTGCCAGCATGCTGGAACATAATTTGCCATCGTCTCGGGGATAGGTAAACCAGTAAAGGCCGAACTGGCATGTGGCATTATTACCTGACTTGCAGGTTTGTGATGTAAAAAGTAAATAAATAAATAATGAGAAACAAAAGCTCAGTACGGGAGCAGTTTGGTGAACGAAGTTCAGGGAAGGCCAAAGCCAAAACGGCAATGTCCAAAAGGACAATATTGGGCAGGAAGGTACTGCCTCAACATCCATTGAGGATATCATCTGTAGGCTCTCAATACTGGAAAACCTGATTGAGAGGCTGGTCGAAGGGAATGTGTTCTGCACACTGGCGACCGAGACAGGTAGTTACAGTCAAATGTCTGCAGCAGCAATACCTGGTTCAGGGTTGCATTATGATATCTCCCACTAAGAGGTGTTTTGAGGATTATTCGTGGAGACTCTGACTGTGGGGTAGTTGACAGTGAACTCGAATTCCCACAACAAGTGGATGATATGCTTCAACTCAAGTCTAATAAGGATCCGCTGACACTTGTTACTAAATTTGCCATCCTCTCGGGTATAGGAGAACCGTTAGAGGAAGAACTGGCTAGTAGCATTGGTTACTTGACTTCTCATCATTTGATTGAGAAGGACATGCAGGACGCTGCTGGGAAGTATGCTAGCCCTGATATCTGCCAGATTCCGTAGGTTAATCTGCCAGATTCCGTAGGTTAATGCCACCATTTGGGGGCAAAACAGTCAAAAGACTTTAAATTCCAGCGAGTTCAGAGATTTCTCAAACAGGGTTTACGGCCTTTGCAAGGTCGGTGGAGGGAACTCAGCTGTCTGAATTGCAGTAGACCCCTTAGCACTTCTGTGTAATGCAAGAGGAATTCACGGCTGCGGTGGGTGTGGTAAAGACACCTTTGTGGGTAAGACTCTCATTTACCTGCATGCATATCATCCCTACCAAGTTAGCGGCAGATACCGCTACACTGAGGCTGGTTGGAGCACCAGGCCTACACAATTAAAACCAAGCCAGAGGGCCTTTTATTCGCAGGTTTCAGCGCTCACCATGGAGGCAGCGCACTCCACATACTCAGTATCGTTCCCCAGCAGGCCACGATGCTAGAGCCAAGGGGACAGAGTAACGTCTAGGGTCAGTTGACTCTATTGATCAACCGTCTAAGGCCATTTTTGGTGGTGTCAGTCTCAGGGGTTGCTGGATCTGGTGGCAGCTGGTGATAATCACCTCTTGCCTATTATTTTATTGGCAGCCTTGATGGTTTTTATAGCAAGTGCTTTCTTAGAAACTGCCTTGATCACATCTACAGCCACCATCTGTCTCATCATGGACAGCAAAACGACAAAGAGGTGGAGGCCGTTGAGGTATGCAAATATTATTCCATCAGTCGCATGAGATGTGCTGACGATATTCAAGTCGGAGATAGGTTGAGACTGTTCAAAAACAGGTGGGGACAGATAACCTCTGATCCTTCCATTTTACAAATCATAAACGGTTATAAGATTCAGTTTCTGGCTGATCAATTTCCTCATCGGCAGGAGAAGCCAAGACTTCCGTACATACGGTCTAAAGAGGAAACTATGGCTATCCAAGTTGAAACAGAGGAATTTCACAAAAGGATTGAGCAGTCTGCCCATGAACAAGAGGGGTATATCTCTAATATCTTCTCAAGGTTGAAGAAAAGTGGAGGATATCGAATCATTCTAGGATTTGGTTAGTCTGAACACGTGCTTGGAATATAACCATTTTAAGATGGATATTTTTCATTCAGCAAAATAGCTGATTACAGAGGATTGCTTTAGAGCCTCAATCGATCTTGAAGATGCATACTATTCCGTATCAATACACGAGAGTCACAGTATATATCTGAAGTTTATCTGGCAAGGCCAGTTGTGGCAATTTTAGGCTCTACCTAAGGGGTTGAGTTCAGCCCTAGGCTATTTTACAAAGATTCTAAAGTCAATGTTGCCCTACTCAGATCTAAAGGGCATTTTGTCATGGAGTTTATAGAGGACATGCTTATTGTAAGGAAGAGATCAGGTGTCACAAGGTTAGCTGTTTCAGCAACCAAGGCATTCCGAGAATATCTAGGGTTATTCATCCAGGAAAGTCCATACTGGTGCCGGCATTATCTATTACATATTTAGGTTTTGTCATAAACTCTGCAGATATGTCTCTGGCCCTACCCACAGATAAGACTCGGGGTATTATATCAGAAGATGCCTCCAAAGATAATTCAAGACGAGGCAAGATGAATTATAGTAGTGCCAAATTGGTCTACTCAACCATGGCTTCCATTGTAAATAAGTCTGCTGAAAGAAGCTCCCATATTTGCTCACAGACTAGAGCAGTGGCTAGTTCAACCTATAAGTTGTGCACCTATCACTGCATGGTGTATGGAAAGTTTTGTGAAGGGACACATGTGAGCTACTTTTAAACAGACGTAGCAGAGGTTTGTGGGTTTCTTTCAGTTTGGGTTTATGAGAAGCGACTTTGTTATAGCGCAATTAAAACTGTTCGTAGTGCTATGTCATCATATCTAGTACTAGAAGTGGGACAATAAATGATTGGCTCTCACCCGCTGGTGACTTAATAAGTTATGGATGGTGTCTTTTATATGAACACTCTAAAGCCTAGATACAAAGTAGTGTGGAATGCGTAATCAGTATTGTTGTGTATTTGGTGCTTGGAACTGACGTTAACTAACAAATGATACAAAGGATACAAAGGACATTTATTATCACATACACCAATTGGTGTAATGAAATTTGACTTGCCATGCAGCACACAAATAAAGATAAGACGCAACATTAAAGAATTTAACAATAAACATAAAAACATCCCGCCACAATGGTTCCCACTGTGAGGGAAGGCACAAAGTCCAGTCCCCATCCCCTTCTCCACCCATAGTTGGCCCTATTGAGGCCTCTGCAGTCGGCGCTATGGCGGCCTAATGTTTCAGGCCCTCTTGCCGGGTGATGGTGCTCCAGCGTTGGAAGAACCTTCTCAGCGGCTTGGGACACCTGGAACGGCCACTTCCATACTGGAGACTGCGGCTGTCAAAGCCGGCAGGCCGCGCTGGATGGAGCTCCACCACTGGTGATCTCAGCGAGAGATCCCAGACTCCCGATGTTAAAGTTCAGCACCGCCGCCCGCAACTGGCCACTCCACAGACCCGCAGCTCCGCAATATTCACCTGCGTTCTCAGCATTCCGGAGCTCCAGCGCGGCGACCTGGGCAAGGCATCGCCCGTTCGTCTCCGCGATAGCTCTGCAGCACTGTGCCGCCGCCGAAGCCGTGGTCCTGGCCGGTCCCCTCAGAAAACGCCGCTCCAGGCCCGTTGGTAGGCCGCGAGAACGGGTCGAAGATGTATCCCGGAGAAAAGCCGCCTCTCCGACTGGGTAGGGACCAGGAAGAGCAGTTTCCCCCTCCCCCCCCCACCCCACCCCAACCCCCCCACCCCCCCCTGTTAGGCGCTCCCCCCCATGGTGAATGCTATGTACTTACCTTTCTCTGTTTCTCTCCCGAGTACAGGCCTCGTGGCTGTGAGTCTGGAATCAAGGGGTTAAAGGCTCCTGTACCCGATTGGCCAAGCTGCGTCAGGTGACGGGTGACTCATCTGAAGCTTAAATACCAGAGTTTCCCAGGATTCTCTCTCTTCTTCGTAGACCCTGACTAGTGAGCCGTCTGCTGGTGTGAGCTGAGGAAGGCCTGGCCACATGGCATAGAACTTTATGTATTTTCACCATTACTTGTTAACAAATATTGAATTGGGACGGATAAGGGCTGACCTTAGTGTTTTCGTGTATTTTGTTTCAGGGTTATATCTCTTTAGGCAGGTTTTAGAGTCTCTGGTTCGACGGTCCATTACGTGGCTGGCTGGAGCACTGTTTAATTGTTTGTTAGTCCATCCATATCCCTGACTGGGTTGTTTAAATCAGGTTTGGGTTTTGTGTTCCATTCAATAATTAAAAGATTTTTGAACTTGAACCTGGTTTTTGAATTATGTTACGCGGCTCTGAAGTACCTGCATTCGGGAGCTGTAACACCCCACATAAAAAAGAATAGACCTCCAAACAAAACACTTTTTAACACACTAAAAATAAAAGAAAGAAAGAAAGAAGTGAAAAGACAGACAGCTGCAGGCTGGGCAGCCATACCCAACTGGATGGCGCCCCCTATCTTATAACACTCAGACACGGGAGTAAACTAACAAGCTTCTTTATTCCAGGACGCCACCTCAAGTCTCCCTGTGCATGCGTACCATTGCGCAAGACATCACATATCTTAATTATATGTCATACCTAACACTCCTCCCCCTTTAACTTGAAGGCAGGTAACACCATTTCTATTACATACACAGCAAGTATAAATTTTTATGCAGATTATCATCAGCTGTATCCCTAACGTTGGAGCAGTTACTCTTAAATTAGTCATGCTTATGACTGATTTCAGCACAAAGAGCACAGTCTTTACGCACTCTCCGTCTGGATCACTCGGTCATATCTGACAAGAGGGTAGCATTTTATGTGAATTAACTCATAAAGTAGAGCAGGCACGGTTGGGTACAAGTTTGAGTTGACAGCATACCCACTAGATTGGAGATTGTGGGTGTTCATTATGTGAAAAGGTACATTAAGGTTACTAAGAACCTATGAGATGAAGGAAAGGTTTCTTCATAGTTATATAATAGTTTCACAAGAGATTGCTGGTGCAGACTCTTTCAAGATGGATAGAGTGTAAGCAGCTGAAAGCGGGAGTGAATACAAATAATTTCAAGTCTCATTCTACCAGGGCTGCTGGCTCATCAGCAGCCAATAGAATGGATATTCCCCTTTGATCACATTCTTCCAACAGCAGGAGGCTCAGATGAACGCACTTTCGGAAGTTATAAAATATCGTTGAACATGTCTGGACATTTGCAGGTAGAATAGTAAGATTAAACGAGAACTTACCAGTTTGAAGTTTGATCTGTATTTTATGAGGAGGAACGTTGAGGGAATACGTGAAGAACCCCGCTTACGACGCATGCGTGTCATCCTTCAAAGCAGCGGTGTGAGGTCACAGAAACACTATAATGACCTAATATAGTAAGATTATCAAAGAGATACCAGTTTAAGATATGACTAATCGAGGGTGGGAGCGGAGGGCACGTATTCCCTCAACGTTCCTCCTCATAAAATACAGATCAAACTTCAAACTGGTACGTTCTCGTTTAATCTTACTATTTTACTTCGGAGTCACGTGAGTGACTACGTGAAGACTTCAAAGCTCTGTGACCTCATGCCGTGGAACGAGTCCATGCTTCACAACTGCCTTGGTTGCGGGGAGAATGATGTTAACATCATTAAACATAATACGATATTGAAACCCAACTGTAAAATGTTAATTCCAATTATTGCCCCTATTTATGCGGTGAATTATATGCAGAATTAAATATTGTTTCTGCAATTCTTCCAGGTTCAATAACTGGTTTGTTATAAAGTCGTTGGATAGTTTCCTCCGTTGACCATTCTACTGTCTTGAGTGTTTTGTCCATTGGTACGTCCAGCTTCATAGCTGCCAATGTAGCTGCAGTCCCGATGGAGTAAGATTTAATTTCTCCTTAGAGTCCACTCCAGCCTTTGTCAGGACTAGCTTAGCCATTTAGAGATGATCTGGACTGTCACTGTTTTGAGTGGCTATTAGTAGCTGATAAACGTGACATTTCTTCCCTCTGATGATCTAGCATACTTCATGTATGATAGTAAATGAGTTATAATACAGCAACGACCATCTGTCGTATAGGCTCTGTACTTTGTTTTTAGGCCTGCTGACCCCTGTCTGTTCGGTTTGACCCTTTGATTGATGTGACAGGTTTAATTCCCTGATGAAATCATCATGTTGTCCAGCCTTAGTTTCTGTAGTGACTGGACTCTTTGCGCCGTGACCAAGGCCATCAGCATGACTGTTTACATAGTCAGTTTCTGTAATGACAGAGCTGTAGCTGGAGACCAGTTTCTTAACTTGGTCAGTACAAAACTCACATCCCATATATGAATGTACCTAGTTCTTGGGGATTAATTTTAACATGCCCTTAATGAGTTTTGTTACCAGTGTGTGTGTCCCCACAGAATGTCGCTCTGTACCTTCGACAGGTATGTAGACAGAGCACTCCTGGCGCAATTGTGGTACTATGACTAAGCCTCTCATCGTAATGGAGGCTTGCCAGGAATTCCAGAACAGATGGCTGTTTATAGATCTGTGGGTGATAATAGTTATAAACGTACTTCCTATTTCTAGAGAATACCAAGTACTGTTGAATGAGTGGACTGTCTGCGACTCGCTGAAAAGATTCCGCCTATGGTCCGTCAGTCCTAGGTGTACAAGAGGTGCTTTCAATTGTACAATAAATAGGTTAATATAGATAGTAACATGGGTAACTCTCCATGTTGCTAGAAAGAACCAGTAAGTTAGGTCTATAATGGATGGTGATGAGTGGTTCTGCCTTCTACCACTGTTATATTGTTTATTCTTATATGGCTGCAGGCAATATCATTTCGTTCAGACCTAAATGTCTGAATAAAATAAGAATTCAATTCAATTTACAAATAGAGTTGGCCAGATAGTCACGTGGTGTCGGTAAGTCCCATTAACCTAAGATGAAGTGGCAACCACCTCTGATTATGATAAGGATATTTAGTACTCGAATTTCTGTGATTCTTATTGGATGTCTCCATAACATCTATAATGTGTGTACGTAGTTTAATAATGCTTCAATTTGTTGCTTCCTTGTCTGAATGACGTTCAGTTCAGTACATGCTGAACTAAGGAGCAAGTAATAAATACCTCCACATTCTATATCAGTGGTTTGGGAGGTTCCAGGTTTGCATATAAGGCCAGTGCATTCTGGTGAACTAGTGTCATGTTTATTTCTAATAGTGCGGCCGTTAATATCCCGCTGATAGGACTTTAGAACTTTCTTTCGGTTCAATACCTTGTCCTGTTATGTTTTTGGTTACTGCTAAGACTAAAGGATCCAGCAGTCCAATACAATTCCTGATAGATAACATTCCCATCTCAGGATTACACAGTAATGTCTGTTCCAGTAATGTCTGTTTCAGGGGAACAAAAGCACACCTGTGAGTAAGGCTAACTGATCAGATTTGAAGCCAGCATCCTGACCAACCTTTTCACCAAATACTTCAGTTAACACTGGCCACATTCAGAGCCCCACAATATCCCGGAGGTAAATGTCTTGCCAACACCTCAGCAAAGGTATTGGCTTGCAGGTGATGTGTAGACATGTACTTTTATCCAACCGCTCCTGCCGACCTTCGTGCTCTCGGGCACTAGTCGCACGCGTTTTTTGCTGCAGCCGGTCCCCATGCCTACGGGCACTGGTCGCTCCCGGCCGCCCCATATAATTGTGCCGTTGCTCGCAGTCCCGGTACTCCCCGGCACCTGTCGCTGACGGCCGAACATGCTGCAGCCACTCGTACCGGTTTCCCAGCTCCGCGAAAGTGGCCGCTGCTGGCTGCGCTATATCCTGCAGCTGCTCATCCTTACTTCGGTATCGGTAAGTATTATCCGGAGGCTGTTTCTCCACATCACTTTCGCAGTGATGTACTTTGCGCTTTGCCTTCCCGCTAGGATTTGATTTTCCCGGCGCGGGGTTTAAATACGGCACAGCTGATGTCTCCATACAAGTTGCCTGTGCCGGCGGCTGCTGCTGCAGGTCCCCGGCACCTTCGCCACTGACGTCCTGCAGCTTCTTTACAGCCTTTCTACGCGTTGCTCTGTCCATTTCCTACACAGGGTGAAATGCAGAGTCCACTTTCTCCCCTCCTTCAGGGTTATGTAAACCTGTGCCTTGGTCAGGGTCTGACCAAATTTGGTCCTGCCCACTCTCCTCTGAGGATATCTTGCGGCCCCACACGGGGTACCGCTGTGGGACTTACCTTTTGCCCACTGTGGCTAGCCTCCATATTTCTGGGACTGCCACCATGGAGGAGCTCCTCCAGCCGTTTTGGTGTGATTTGCACTCGCTCCCTTTCGGGAGATGGTGGTGCTGATTCTTTCTTTCTTCCACCCGTTTTGGTGTGATTTGCACTCACTCCCTTTTCGGAGATGGTGGTGCTGATTCTTTCTTTCTTCCACCTGTTTTGGTGTGATTTGCACTCGCTCCCTTATTGGGAGATGGTGGTGTCGACATTTGTTGCTGTGCCTCTCGCTCCCTGCTGCTCTGTCCGCTCGTGGCTGCTCCTAAAACCCCTCCAACCGACCCCCAGTGCGCACGGGCACTGGTCGCTCGCTGCTATTCAGAGTCGGACTCCTCGAAGTCAACGACTCTGATTATGCCTACCTCTCCCGACCAGCCGGGGCCGGCGCGAGAGCGAAGTTGGGAGCAAAAATCGGGAGGGAAAGTCGGGAGCAAAAGTCGGGCGAGAAAACCCGGGAGCAAAAGTCGGGGGGAGTAAGTCTGGCACAGCTATTCCCATTACGGGAGTTCAGCCTGTTGCTGCTGTCTGTTTTCCCCCCTGCCTCTGCGGTGCTCCAGCGGGTCCAACGTGTGCTCAGTGCTCTCGGGCACTGACCGCTCGACGCTATTTTTAGACCTGCAGAACCCCTGTTAATGCGCCAGTTCCGCACCTTCCAGCCCCTCGGACCCATGAATTATTAAATCCACTAAACGACTTGTGGGGCTGTTTCCGGGTTGTCGGGAAAACTGCTCCAGCGACCGTTGTCCTAGCGCTAAAGTCGGCTCCGTTCCTGTTTAAAAGCAATTAACGGGCCCCGGCCGCTGCTGGCTGCCTGCAAATCTGCAGACTCTCCCCAGCCAGCTTCATCAGCCTTCTAGATAAAAAAGGGTAAGTAAAGAAACGAAGTTCCCTTACGTTCCTGTTGCAGGTTCAACCCCTGCCGATTTGGAGGAACGTCCTTCCTCCAGCGATGACGAGTTCGAATGCGTGTAGCGATATGACACGCATGCGTCGTAAACGGGGTTCTTCACGTAGTCACTCACGTGACTCCGAAGTAAAATTCTGGACAGTGCTACATGAGCTGTAGTCTAACTCAAAGGCAATTTGGACTGTGGTCCAATTAAGGGCGATGTGCAAGAAAGTAAAGTTAGCATCATGTTGTTAATGGCCCATGTCTTTTCTACCATTTATGGTTTATCTGTGTAGTGCGTTCATATATAGATTGGTTTACTGCATGAAACCACAGAGCTTTGAAGGCTTTCACGTAGTCTCGTCACGAGACTTCGAAATAAAATAGAAAGATTAAATGAGAACTTACTATTTGAAGTTTGATCTTTATTTTATGAGAAGTTAGAGTGAGAGACTACATGCCCTCCACCCGCAACCCTGAATCTCATAAAGATCATTCGGTTAGTCGAGGGTTATTAATCTTTCTATAGTTTAATTTGGTGCAAGTGGTCTGTGGTTTCATACAGTTGCTTTGAAGATTGACGCGCTGGTGGGTTCTGGTGGGTTCTTCACGTAATCTCTCACTCAAATGGTAATTTCTCGTTTAATCTTTCTATTTTATCGAAGTCAATTAACCTACGAACCTGGACGTCTTTGGAGTGTGGGAGGATACCGGAGTACCTGGAGAAAACTCACGCGGTCACAGAAAGAATATACAAACTCCATATAGGCAGCATCCGTAATCAGGATTGAACACAAGCTTCTGGTGCTGTAAGGCAGCAACTCCTCTGCTGTGCCACTGTGCCACCCCTTGATGCAGAAAGCAGATAGATCACAACGTTAAGGGCAGCACAGAGGTACAGCAGAAAGTGCTTGTCCATACAGCTTTATTTCGCCAGGTGTTATGCTTATGTGCTATCTTTGTAGAGTTTGCATGTTCTTACAATGAGTACCTTGTTTTCCCCAAGCGCTCCTTTTTACTCCCATATTCCAAAGACATGTTGGTTGATAGGTTAACTAGTCACTGTGCATTATTAAGCACTACCCATAAATAAGATAATGGATACTATACTATATCCTGTCATTAATGAATACAATGAAACATTTTATTGTTATTTCTATTTTGAAAAATACTTTAAAAATGTATGGGAGAATTACGGTAAAGCCTGGTCATTCATAAACCAGGAGCTGTCTATATACAATTACTCATAATTATATACAGATATTTTTGCTTTAAAATGTGTGTCATTTAATGAATACAGGCATAAACAAGGTCACTAAACTTTTTGTTTCTTTCATACACAACCTCTGGGGATTACGCATCTGCTTGCTCTCCACCATCTGTCACACGACCAAAACGATAAATCACCTTCAGGCAAGATGATGGAACTCCTAATTATGTTCAGCAGGCATATCCCATATTCCAAAAATTAAATTTCTGTGTGGCATGGCGTCGTGCAAGATTGTTCCATCACTGGAACAGAATTGTCTAATTTATATTACCTGTTACCTGGCATATAACACAAAGGTAATTTTATAACTATTTATAAGAATAAAATCTCCTTTGCACATGACAAGTAATTTGTTGTTCTATTTCTATATGTAACATTCAATGTTGTTAATTATATGTTTCCCTCTCAGATGTAAAGAACGATAAATCAAAGAGAACTGGTATTAAATATTTCACATCGATTATCGCTGTGGATGAAATAAAAGGAAATCATATACCATCAACGTAAGTTTTATTTATGAATATTATTATTTAGTTGCAAACTCTTTGTGTCATCCTCAACATTCACCGTTTTACAGTTGTCATTAATATAAATTATATATAGCTGAGGGGTCTGACCGTATCCTAAATATCTGCAAACTGTTACCCCAATCTTCGTGAAACTTTCTGCAGCATTTTTTATTGTGATATCTTTCTTATCAAATGTATTTTGAAAGTTCGGGGTATATAACATCAGCTGATTTCCCAGTAATTATCTTGTTAGGCCTGCCCTCAAAAAGCTCTGTTAGAATTGTTATTTCCTTCTATTTCATATCACCCTGTTTTTTCTCACAGTTCATCAATCATATTGGCTTGAGGTTATGGTATTGCAGATCATCAGTCACCCACTTACTTTCTTTGAGCAAGTCAGCTGCAGATTTTGATTAGCTTATTATCATATACAACAGGGTACAGTACATTTCCTTATTTGCATGAATCCTAAAGAGTAAACAGTACACATGGCAATGTACAACAATAAATCCAATGACAAATACAAATCAGCAGATTGATGTTTGCAACCCAGCGGTATCAATGTGTAGGAAGGAACTGCAGATGCTGGTTTATATTGAAGATAGACACAAAATGCTCGAGTAACTCAACGGGTCAGGCAGCATCTCTGGAGAAAAAGAACAGGTGATGGATCGAAACCCTTCTTTAGACTGAGTCAGTGGGATGGGAAACTAAAGGTATGAAAAGGTTCAGAACCACCATCTAAGCCATCCTGCCAGTTCCACTGTTCCCATCAATCTCATGATCACATCTTCCACAGCCAACAATGGACTATTATGGGCACCTTTCCTTGATTGTTAGTGCGGTTCAGATTTGTTTTGAACATTTTCATACCTCTAGTTCTCCTCTCCCCTGACTCTCAGTCTAAAGAAGGGTTTCAATCCAAAATGTCACCTATATCTTTTCTCCAGAGATGATGCCTGACCCGCTGTTACTCCATCATTTTGTGTCTCTATCCAGCAGTATGTTTATTTCTCCAATTTCAAGTAACTCCTACATTTATTTCTCCCCCCCCCTCTCACCCCCCCCCCCCTCCCCCCCCCACACACACACACCCCTTCCCCACCTTATTCATTTGTTCTACTAGTTCCATTGTTCGCATGCTTGTATCCCTGTCATTAGAAGGTCTTCACCAGCCAACTATGAGCCATTGTGGACTCCACCCGTCCTGAGGACATCTGTTGCGGCCCTGTTTTGTTGTGGCCTTCTCTATCTTTCAGTCTGAAGAAATGTTCCGATCTGAAACCTCACCTATTCCTTTTCTCCAGGGATGCTGCCTGACCTGCTGAGTTACTTCAGCATTTTGTGACTATCTTTAGTGTAAACCATTAACTGCAGTTCCTTCCTGCACAGCTCTCAAGTCTGGAGGTCTGGGCTTCCAAGCTGCTGTACCTTCTCCCAGAATGTAGAAGAGGAAAAAGGGAATAGCCAGGATGACAACGCACTGTGAAGATGGACTGGATGGAATGGAGTGGTCAGTCTGTGTTGGTCTGGGTTGTGTTCACCACTATCTGCAGGTTCAGCTGGTTGAAAACAGAGCAGTGGCCATGCCAGGCACCTCCCAAAGTAAAAGGAAATGGAGGAACTCAGCGGGTCGGGCAGTATCAATGGAGGGAAATGAACAGACGATGTTTTGGGCCTGGGCTCTTCTCCAGAGGAACGAGAGGGGCAAAGACTGGCAAGTGTTAGGTGGATATGGATGAGGGAGAGATGATTGGGTGAAGAACAAGGGCTTGAGGAGGAAAGGAGATAAAAGAGTGTCAGATAAAAAAAGAGCGATGAAATAATAAACCAGACGGAAGGATGTGGGTGGCAGGGGATAAGGGGAAGTGAAAATGAGGGGGAGAGAGGAACGGAATGGAAAATTGGGGTGAGTAGGATGGGTGGGAGATGAGCATTAGAAGGATGGGAGAGGAACAGATTAATGGCGGTGGTGGGAGAAATGGCATATCAGTGGCTTATAGGCTACCCATGCAGAATATAAGGAGCTGTTTTACATTTTGAATGTTACCTCACTTTGGTAGTGGAGGAGGCCAAGTACAAAAAGGCTGGGATGGGAATGGGAAGGGTTGTTAAAATGGCTAGCACTCGAAAGCTACACAAATGCTTTCTTACCTGCTGAGAACCTCCAGCACTCTGGTCTATGTTCAAGATTCCAGCATCTGCAGCTTTTTGTATTTCCATCTCTCCAAAGTAAGATGACCTAATTGAAAATTAGAGAATGTAAAAGCATTAGAAAACTCTGTAAAAAGAAAATCATATATATTTAAAAGAGTGAACAAAATTATTTTAAAATTAGAATTCAGCTACAATTTACCTCTCATGCTCACACTGGATTCTTGCCACTGAAATGAATGGAGTCACAGATTTTGTGCCAATTTTAACCTGGTGTAGGTTCATAGTACTCCAAATGTACCTTATCTATTTCTTGTACAGCTGTAACATGACATCCCAACACCTGTACTCGGTGCCCTGACCAATGAAAGCAAGCATATCAAATACATTATATACCACCTTTTCCACCTGTGTCACCACTTAATGGAAATATATGTCTTCATCGCAAGGTCTCTATGTTCTGCAACATTCAGCCCATTGTCCCAGTTGATCAATGTATAAATGTAAATAATTTGGTGTACATATAGCTGCTGGTGTACATATGGTGTACATATGGTGTACATATAGCTGCTAAATTTGTATAAGATAATTATAAGCAGTTGAATAAGGGGTGGGAATTAATACGCTTTGGCTTCTTCCTGCTCCTTTTCGGACACATACAATTTCATTTATTTATAGATATTGTTTATGACACATTATAAATATTATTGTTTTGTTTTTTGTATGCTGTTTCACACTTGCTTTTTATTCTTTTATTCTGTTCGAAATAAAGAATTAAATAAATAAATAAATAAATCCAGACCCCATTGTATGCATCTTCACTGTCCATATACCACAAACTTTAGTGTAATCTACAAACTTACGAACCATGCCATCTACATTAAGGGTGGCATGGTAGTGCAGCAGTAGAGCTGCTGCCTTAAAGTACCAGAGATCCGGGTTCGATCCTAACTACGGGTGCTGCTGTATGGAATTTGTACGTTCTCCCTGTGACCGCATGGGTTTTTCGCCTAGTGCTCCGGTTTACTCCATTAAGACGTACAGGTTTGTAGGCTAATTGGCTTTGGTGAAGATTGAAATTGTTCCTAGCGTGTAGAATAGTATTAGTGTACGGGAATCACTGGTCAGGGCGGAACTGGTGGGCTGAGAGGCCTGTTTCGGCGCTGTATCTCTAAACAAAACTAAAGCAAATTAACATCCAAATCGTTAATGTGAAGAATGAACAACAGAGCACCCAGCTCCAAACGCTGTATATTCCTAATAATTACTGGCCTCCAGTCTACTATTGCTCTGTTCCAACTCGTGTTCCAATCACTACTAAATCTATTAACTCCAAGAATATCTCTTTTCTTGAGATAATCTTGAGACTTGATAGACACTAAAAATGAAGACAATCATGTGGTTTGGGGAGGGGGAAGAAATTGAATTGACACATATGATCATGTGTGACTTAAATGAATGGTGAATCTGAGTCCTGAGCAAATTTATTACCCTCTCCTGCAGCTGCTCCTATGCCTAGGTTCCTGGTACAATATGTGCAAAGGCGTTATTACAATTAATCATTATTTAAACTTGGAATCAGCAGAAACATCAGTAATTTTAGAAAGAAACCTATTTATTCCGAAGAAAGGTCTCAACCTGAAATGGCAACTGTCCAGTTTCCACTGAATTCCTCCAACATGTTCATATGTTATTGGAGTAGAATTAGGCCATTTGGCCCAAATCTACTCCAACATTAAATCATGGCTGATCTATCTTGCCCTCTCAACCCCATTCTCCAGCCTTCTCCCCATAACTCATGTCACCCGTTCTAATCAAGACACTGTTAACCTCTGCCTTAAAAATATCCATTGACTTATCCTCCACAGCCTGTGGCAATGAATTCCACAGATTCACCAACCAACAGCTTGCTTTTTATACCAAATTCCAACATCTGCAGTCTCTTGTGTCTCGCAAAGAACTGCAGATACTGGTTTAAATCTAAGGTGGACATAAACTGCTGGAGTAACTCAGCGGAACAGGCAGCATCTCTGGAGAGAAGGAATGGATGACGTTTCAGGTCGAGACCCTTCTTCAGTCTGAGAAGGGTCTCGACCCAAAACGTCAGCCATTCCTTCTCTCCAGAGATGCTGCATGTCCCACTGAGTTACTCCAACATTTTGTGTCTCTTGTGTCTCTACTTTTTTTCATACATTTTGAAAACTGATGTCACATAATAGCTGAAATGACACATTATGTCAATGGAAGAAACTGAGCAGTCCATGGTAATATATGCCAGACAGTGAACAAAAAACATTGGCCTGTAACTCCACCAGGGTAAATAACATGGTTCACCTATAAGTGGTTTAATATTAAATTATAAATGAAGTTGAGGATCTTGGTGATCTTTTGAGAAGATATAACTCCAGGATTGATGTATGATATGCTGGTGCTGCCTGCCAGCAAGCAGCAATTGTTCCTTGTAGGAATTACAAAGTATCTCTCAAAAAGATGCTTTAATTTTAATGGGAGCTGCCCAGTAAGAGATATGAGCAGCTTCTGAAAATACTGATATTTAGGAGCTCCAAAACATGACTGTGACCAGAGAAGGACAAAATAAGCTGAGAAGATATAGATTGTTTTGTTAAGCTGGTGGAAGCATGAAATCAATTCTGCAAGCACCGAAATGGCAGGCACAATTTAGGAAGTAATGAGGGCACAAAGTGATACTTTGCAACTGCTGTCGAATGTGAGCTCATCGCTTTGAAAAAGTCTGTTCTAAGTAATCTAAGCAAACAAGGCTCCACAGTAAACTGTAATGAGCTAATTATCATGATTTCAATGCTTCAGAGATAAGTGTGCTTGTAGATATGCCAGAATGTTCTAAATTGAACAGAAGCTATCTAATTCAGTTTCACACGTGAAAATGTTACATCCAGTTTATGTAGCACACATCTTCATGGAAGATGGATGAAGCAACACATGACAGAGGAGCATCTATCTCAAAAACTGCATATCGAGTCATAGAGTCATACTGCGTGGAAACAGGCCCTTTGGTCCAATTTGCCCACACCGACCAACATGCCCCATCCACATAATCACACCGGCCTGCATTTGGCCCATATCCCTCTAAATTTATCTTATCCATGTACCTGTCTCAATGTTTTTTAAATGTTGTGATAGTACCAGCCTCAACTACCTCCGCTGGCAGCTTGTTCCATATACCTACCACCCTTTGGGTAAAAAATAATTGCCCCTCAGGTTCCTATTAAATCTTTCCCCCCCCCTCACCTTAAGCCTATGTCCTTTGATTCTTGAATGAATGAATGAATGAATGAATGAATGAATGAATGAATAAGTTTATTGGCCAAGTATGTACACAAACAAGGAATTTGCCTTGGTGCTCCGATCGCAAGTAATAATACGACATACAGTAACAATTAAGAATGACACATAAAACATTAAACATTAACAATAAAACATTACAATTTAAACATGTGAATGAAATAAAATACCAGAGCAAAATGAGGCTTCAGACTTTTGGTTATTGAGTAAAGCTGCTACTCCTGGAAAAAAGCTGGTTTTTTGTCTGACTGTGGCCGCTTTGACAGTCCGGAGTCGCCTTCCAGAGGGAAGTGCTTCAAAGAGTTTGTGGCTAGGGTGAGATGGGTCATAGATGATCTTACCCGCTTGCTTCCTGGCCCTTGCAGTGTACAGTTCGTCACTGCAGCCAGCAACCTTCTCAGCTGATTGGACGATTCACTGCAGCCTCCTGGTGTTGTGCTTGATGGCTGAGCCAATCCAGACCATGATGGAGAAGGTGAGGACAGACTCTACGATGGCAGTATAGAACTGGACCATCATTGCCTGTGGCAGATTGTGTTTCCTCAGCTGCCGCAGGAAGTACATCCTCTGTTGGGCCTTTTTGACTGTGGTGTCGATGATGGCCCCCCATTTCAGGTCCTTGGAGATGATGGTTCCCAGGAACTTAAAAGACTCCACAGATGTGACTGTGGTGTTGTTGATGGTGAGTGGGGGGATGGGAGGGGGAGCTCTCCTAAGGTCTACGATCAATTCCACTGTCTTAAGAACATTGAGCTCCAGGTTGTTACGAAGGCACCAGGACGAGAGCTGTGCCACAAAACAATGACCATGGAGTCCAGGAAGTCACTCTCTACCCTCATTACTTGGTCAGCGAGTTGCGTTTGCGCCTCACGTACGCAAGCTTGGGGGGGGGATGTAAACTCCAGCGAGAATAAAAGAGGTAAATTCCTTCGGAGAATAAAAGGCTTTGCAGTTTATAAAGAAGGATTCTAGATTAGGAGAACAGAAGTTGTACAGTATCGTGATGTTGCTGCACCAGTCCTGGTTAGTATAGAAGCATATTCCACCGCCTTTTGATTTTCCTGCTGCCTCTGCTTCTATGTAGTTCTATGTAGTTGAAAGCCAGCTAGTTGCAGCGCATTGTCCAGGGTCGACTCACACGGCCAGGTCTCGGTGAAGTACAGGGCAGCGGCTCGAGAGAAGTCCTTGTTTGTTTAGCACATGAGTTGCAGTTCGTCCACTTTGTTGTTGAGAGAACGTAGATTTGCAAGGAATATACTTGGGAGCAGTGTGTGTAATCCTCGTCGCTGGAGTCGGGTGAGTGCTCCAGACTTTGACCACAGCCACAGCCCCACCGACGAGTATGTCCAAATAATCCAGCGAGTGAGAGAAATCTGGAACGATATTTGGAGGTACCGTATGTCTGATGTTAATGAGTACCTCTCTCATGAAAGTGATCTTTGTAGGGTTTTCACAGATGACTCAAACAAACAAACACATACAAAACAACAAGGAGTAGTACATCATGGTAGCCATCGTCAGCACCAGCTGGATGCTTGTGGGTAATTCCCCTACTCTGGGTAAATCACTGCGTTTACCAGATCTATTCCTCTCATTATCTTGTACACTCTATGAGATCACCCCTCATCTTCCTGCACTCCAAGGAATAAAGTCCTAGCCTGCTCAATCCCTCCTTATAGCTCAGGCCCTCGAGTCCTGGCAACATCCTCATGTCTTTTCTGCTCCCTTGCCATAACTGCAATACTAAAATGCACCTTGTCATAATAGATAATAATAATAATAGATATTAAACAATGGGTGCAGGATTCGGCCATTCGGCCTTTAGAGTCAGCATCGCCATTCACTGTGATCATGGCTGATCGTTCACATTCAGTACCCCATTCCCTGACTCCGCTATCTTTAAGAGTTCTATCTAACTCTCTCTTGAAAGCATCCAGAGAATTGGCCTCCCTTCTGAGGCAGAGAAGTCCACAGATTCACAACTCTCTGGGTAAAAAAGTTTTTTCTCATCTCCATTATAAATGGCCTACCCCTTATTCTTAAACTGTGGCCCATGGTTCTGAACTCCCCCAACATCGGGAACATGTTTCCTGCCTCTAGCATGTCCAATCCCTTAATAATCATATGTTTCAATAGGATCCCCTCTCATCCTAACATCCAGAGTATACAAGCTGAGCCACTTGTAATATTAAAATGTTCTTCCCTTGCCTTAGCTGAACATAGATGAAAGCTCTTCAACACATTCTGCTACCTCAAGGCTTAGCCTTCAACTGGGTCATTGGTGCCCTTTTCCGAGCATTACTAACGCACTCAGACCTTCAAACTGACTTCAGCATGTGCATCGCACTAAACTGGTTTGTTCCAAGTACGCAAACAAGGCTCCACTGCGATTTCAACACTTCAGGGACAAGTGTGCTTGTGGGTAAATCACCCAAGATGTCACAATGGTGAGCAAGTTATTATACATGAGGAGAACCTGAAGAGTCAAGGGTGTTTAATTTGCAAATTGAAAATTAGGACTGGAAAAATGAAATTCTTACTTGCTGAAGCTTTAGTCACAGAGTCATACAGCGTAGAAGCAGGCCCTTTGGCCCAACCTCCCCACACATGCCCCATCTACACTAGGCCCACCTGCCTGCATTTGGCCCATATCCATCTAAACCTATCCTATCCATGCACATTATCCTTTACACGCACATTATATGCAACAACAAATAAACATACACTCAATTATCAGTTGTATGATGTAAACCAGTCCATAATATGCAAGCCAAATTATGTAGTGTAACCTTGGCACATGGATATGCTGGGAATGGATAGATACAGGCAGATGAGATTAGTTTGTCTCGACATCATGTCCATTTCCATACTGAGTTCCTCCGACATAGGTTCATACGTTCACACGTTACAGAGCATAGATGGAGAAATCTTTGGGGAGGCGCGGTGTCTGGAGAGCTGGGGATAGGCCTCGTCTCTATGAAACTGAGTACGCAACATTCCCTTGTGTTCCTTTTATAAAGCAACCTTGTCCTGGGCTCCTCGTTCTTACCTTCCAATGACTCTTTATTGGCTAAGAGGATGGTGGGGGAGATGGGAGGCAGGAATGTAATCCCAGAAGCTTATTTCTTACATGGAGACCGCCCCAGCACCTCCAGCTATTGTACTTACTGTGTTTCTGTGTCACAGAGTTGAGTGTCTGTGTCAATTGAGTTATTGTAAGACTGCTAATTCATTTAAACAGTCCAGAAGCCAGTTGGTTATTGCATTGATTTGTGCTGCTTTTCTTAACAAAAATAATTTGAAACGGTTATAAGTAATATTACCCTGGTCAGCGGCAATCAAAATGTCGCCACACTTCAGTACAATTTTAATTTAACATATATCAAGGGAATACACAATAGAAATATTACAATATCACTCAGCATGCATTTGTGTTTAAATGCCAATTTTGCACATAGCAGCTCAATACTCCAGCTAATGTTATTTCTTAAGAAAGTCAAACGTACATTCAACAATGATGCAGTGATCAAGAAAACAAATCAGTGTATGTACTTTCGTTAGTGTTTGAGAAGATTCAGCATGTCCATGTGGATTCTCTTGAACTTCTATAGACATGGTATAGTTGGAATTCAGATGGGATGCATCTCAGCCTGGTTTGGCAACTGCTCTGCTCTTGACTGCCTGAACCCACCAAGAGTGGTGAACACAGCCCAGTCCATCATAGGCTTGTCACTTCCTCCCCTGCTCCCCACCTCACAGTACGTTAGAACATAGTGCACTGTAGCAATACAATGTCAGTGCTGAACATGATGCCAAGACCATCTCTTATCTAACTGTACATAATCCATATCTCTCCATTCCCTGCATATCCATGTTCCTATCTACAATGCCACTATCGCATCTGCCTCAACCACCAAGCCCAGCAGCGCATTCCAGACACTCACCAGCCTCTTTGTAAAATAAGTTGCTTCACAAACTTTAAACTTTGTCCCTCTCTCCTTAACGTTATGCCCTCTGGTATTTGATTTTTCAATCCTGGAAAAAAAGTTCTGACTGTCTCCCCTATCTATGCCTCTCATACGTTTATATACCCCTATCAGATCTCCCCCTCTAGAGAAAACAATCCCAGTGTGTCTAACCTCTCTCTGTAGCTAAATCCCTCCAATCCAGGCATCATTCTGCTAAACCTCCTCTGGACCTTTTCCAAAGCCTCCACATCCGTTGCATCAGGAAGGCCGGAAGTAACGTCAAGGGTTCCCGTCACTCTGGCCATTCCCTTTGTCTCTTCTACCTTCTGGGAGAAGATACAGTAGCTTGCTAGCCCAGATGTCCCCACTGCTAATAGATTCCTGAACCATCACCTCTTTTACACCCCCTTCCAAGAGGTGTTGTAATGTACTCTTATTCTTAATTTACTGTACTTTACTTTTTTACACTACTTTAGATTACATTCCAATCTTTGCACCATTCTGCTCTTCTGCACTCATCATGGTATTTATTGTCATATTTATCATTACTATCATTCATTAATCATCGTTGAAAACATTAGCGATGCAGTGGTGCTGGTTTCCAATGGGAACTGTGACGGACACTCCACACATTTCTGTCCTCCAGTTCCTGTGGACTTCCACCGCTGGAAGTAAAGGATGTTGGTGTGTGTGCTTTATCATCATTCCTTGCAATGCTATGTTCGACAATGATCGCAACTTCTACTGAAGTGTGGATGGCCGTCGGCTCGCTAGAAGCTCATCCGTCCTTTGACAGGTCTTGTTTTTGATCCTGCTGGGGGTCCACAGCCCCCTCCTCACCTGGCAAACCAGGTGGGGGAGACTGTTTAGTCACCAACTATCCGACCATGGAGCAGGTAGTGCAGGATTACATGGTACCCGTGGCGGGGGGAACTCCCCCCGACCGGACCTGGAAATATATTTACTCTATGAGCTGCATGTGAACAAGGAATTCCATTGTACCCTGGTGAAAATAACAAAAAACTAATCTGAATCTGTATCTGATATCACAAGGACTTTCCACGAGAGCAATTTACAAAATTTTCAATTAAGTGTAGATTAGCTGCTAGCTGTTTTTCTTCTGAATGCTGCTATTATCCGACAAATGTTTCCTGATTTGTATAGTTGCTTTAATTTAAAAGGCCTTCCTGTAGTCTGAGACATTTAATGATCATGGATTTTGTACAAACCAGTTGTTTTCCCATATGGGTGCTTCTATATGCATACCTCTTGAAGTACATCAAGGCGGCACAGTGGCGCAGCAGTCGAGCTGCTGTCTTACAGCGCCAGACACACGGGTTATGACTGCACGGAGTTTGTAGGTTCTTCCAGTGACTGCACGGGACATACAGGTTGGTTGGTAAATTGGCCATAGTAAAATTGTAGGTTATACCCAGAGTGTAGGATAGTGCTGGTGCTGGTGTACGGGGTGATCGCTGGTTGTCGCGGACTCGGTGGGCCGCCGGGCTTGTCTAAAGTCTAAAGTGGAATAATAAGCAGAAGGCTCAAAATATAGCACAAAATATTAGAAGGAGATAAAAGGAAGTTGGTGAAATTGTTCTCAGCAAACGACCATGACCCGGACAATGAAATTTGTCTTAACACACACATTAAAGCATAGCTGCCAGGAAGACTACACCAGTATAATGAGGGCCCACCACCCACTCCCCACCCCTCCCCACCCCATCCTTCACTATACTGTTACACTGAGATAAAAGGTGCCATGCACAATAAATCAGCCCCATTTATAATAGTGTCTTTCCTCTGTAGGATAGAGGGAAGAACATGGAAAAGGGTGATTTTTAAAGGTTGAGTTCACGAAGTGGATGGCGGAAGAGAGCAGTGGGATGAGAGAGAATTCAAGCAGGACTGTACCGGAAAAGGATTACTTGCGTAGAGTAAAATACAGCACGGAAATAGGCCTTTTGATTCATTGAGTCCTTGCTGATTATCAACCTCCTATCGATACTAATCTTATATCAATTCAACATTCTCATTAAATAATAGTCATGCAGATTCTACTATTCACCTACATAACTACGGGCAATTTGCTGAGGCCAATTTATGACCAACTTGCACATCTTTGAGTTGTGGGAGGAAACTGAGGATCTTGAGGAAAGCCACATGGTCACAGGAAGAATGTGGAAACTCCATGCACTCATGGTCATGATCAAACCGAGTGTCTGACAATGTGAGGCAGTGACTCTAGCAGAGCAAGTAAAAGGTTGAATATCACAGAGTTAGTGATTCAACCACTGATATCTCAAAGCAGAATTAAGGAAGATGATATAATACTCTCCACTTGTCAGCACAGCATTCAAAAAGGTTGACACCGTCCAGATAAGGTAGCCCATATCATTGTCGTTTCATAAATTTTTAAATAATTTTTTTAATTTACTAGAAGCAATTGTACAAAGATTAAACATACGACATCTAAAATTATACAATTATTGTACAGCTTCATTTATATCTTTATAACCTAAATTATAAAAATAAAAAAAAGGAAAGAAGGTTCAAAGGTTCAAAGGTTGATTTATTGTCACATACACCTAGATGTAGTGAAATTCTTTTTGCCAATGCAGCACATAAAAAAGAATACAAACATAACAATAATAAATAGCTTTAACATAAAAACATCCCCCACAATGGTTCCCATTATGGGGGAAGGCACAAAGTCCAGTCCCATCCCCAATGTCCACCCATAGTCGGGCCTATTGAGGCCTCCACAGTTGCCTCCACGGAGGCCCGATGTTCCAGGCCGTCCTAGCCGGGTGATGATTTACCGGCGTCGGGAGAGTCCTCAGCGGCATGGGAACCCTGGAACGGCCGCCTCCCTACTCGAGACCGTGGCTTCCGGAGCCGACAAGGCCGCGCCGAATGGAGCTCAACTGGCGATCTCGTTGCGAGATTCCAGGCTCCCGGTGTAAAGTTCAGCGCCGCCGCCCGCAGCTCCGCAATGTTTTTAACGCCGGTCCCAGCTCACCGGAGTTCCAGCGCGGCGACTCAGGCAAGGCACCGCCCGCCCCGCAATGGCGCTCCAGCGCTGCACCGCCGTCCACAGACCCGCAGCTCCGCTGCCGCCGATGCCGGTGCCGCCGCCGTCCTCAGACCCGCAGCTCCGCCGCCGCCGATGCCGAGGCTCCGGGCGGTCCCCTCGCTCCTCGGACCCGCAGCTCCGCAGCCGCCGCCGATGCCGCCGCTGCCGATGCCGATGCCGAGGCTCCGGGCGGTCCCCTCAGGAAATGCCGCTCCAGGCCCGCTGGTAGGCCGCGAGGACAGGTCGAAATTGCAGCCCGGAGAAAAGCTGCATCTCCGACCAGGTAGGGACCCTGAAAATTAGTTTCCCCCTTCCCCCCCCCCCCTCCCCACACATAAAAAAGCTAGAACTCCTTAAAAACAAAACACTAAACTAACTAAAAATAAGAAAAAAGAAATGAAAAACAGACAGCTGCAGGCTAGGCAGCCATACCCCCTACAGGTCGGTGCCACAACGAGAAAGCAAGAAAGAAAATAAGTAATAATAATAATAATCTTTATTGTCATTGTACAAGACAACGACATTTTGTTGGAGCAGCTCCAGCTGCACAGGAATATGAGTAGAAAAATACGTTTAAAAAAGAACTATTAAAAAATTAGACTATAAAAATATAGTATGGGCGGGTGTGTGAGAGAGAGGGGGGGAATCAGTGTGGGAGGGGGATAGAGTTCAGTAGTGTCACAGCTCTATGGTAGAAGCTGTTTTTTAGTCTTGTCGTGCGGGCGCTCAGTGTCCTGTATCGTCTTCCTGAGGGCAGGGGGGTGAAGAGGCAGTGTCCAGGGTGTGTGCTGTCTCTAATGATGCCCTTGACCCTCCGGATGCAGCGGATCCGGTAGATGTCCTCCAGTCTGGGGAGCTGGGTGCCAGTGATCCTCTCAGCAGTCTTAATGAAGCGTTGAAAATTGAAAAGATAAGGTCCCCCCCCTATTGTTGTAAGAATTCAGTAAAGGGTGTCCATGTCTTAAGAAATTGATCTGTTTTTTCCGCCGAGACAAGCCTAATGTTTTCCAAATGTAGTGTCTTGGACATATCTGTGATCCACATCTTCACTGTAGGGACTGTTGTCTGTTTCCAAAATTTGAGTATTAATTTTTTCACCGTTATTAGGCCATAGTTAAGGAAACGTATTTGAAATATCGTTAGCTTAGAACAGGCCTCTGACATACCTAATGTGATCAGTTTTATATCGGGGTCTAATTTAGTTTTACAAAATTGATCCCTTTTACAATCAATCCCAAATATCATAATAACATTATTTCTGATCACTGTCCATTAACATTCTCCTTAAAACTAGAAGGATTGCATAATAAAAAATGTTTTGGAGATTTAATCCACAAATATTAACTGACCCAGCTTGTTGTGAGTATCTGAAGCAACAGATGGAACTATTTTATGAGACAAATGACACACCTGGTATTTCGGCCTCTTTATTATGGGAATCTTTTAAGGCCTTTATTAGAGGTTCTGTTATTTCATATCAAGCATATCAAAATAAAAAAAACAGGTCGGAACAATTGGAATTAGAAAAACAGCTTAAACAGCTTGATTTAGAAAATGCTAGCAGCATTAAAATTCAAGTTAAATCAAATTCTCTCCGCAAAAGTTATTGTTATTTCAATATACTAAGCAAAAAAACTTTGAATCTGGTGATAAACCGCATAAACCTGGCACATCCACTGAGAAAAATGGAAAAGGATCACACCATTTAAAAAATTAGATCAGAAAATAATCAATACGTGTATACATTTTGTGAACACCTGAATAAAAAGAATATTCTCTTCCGGATGGATTAGCGATCCTCCATACGTTGGTTATGTTTGTATTTTTTATGTAAGTGTTTAGAAGTTCACTGGATTTTGATTTTGTATTGTATCTCCTTTGCTGTGAAGATTTATCCAGATATTGGTCCAGTACACAATTGAAGCCTCCTCCAATGATCAGATTTTTCTGGGTGGAGTCTTAAATTATGTTGATTATTTTATTAAAAAATTGTGGGTTGTCAAAATTAGGGATATAGATATTCACCATAGTAAGTGGGATTGAGTACAACTCCCCAGATACTATAATGTACCTACCCTCCTTATCGGCTATGGTGGCTTTGTGTTTGAATGGTGTACCTTTACGAATTATGATTGCAATTGCTTTAGAAGGAAAAGTAGAATTGACCGATCCAGTTAGCCTTCAGCCTGTTATGAGCTCCAACTTTAAGATGCGTCTCCTGTAAAAATATTATATCAGTATTAATAGATTTTAGATGTGCTAAAACCTTACCCCTTTTAATTGGCTCATTGACGCCCCTAACATTCCAACTACAACAAGTGATTCCTCCAGTTTTCCTGGAAGGATCATCTTGCATTAAAGCTTACATGGTTTCCCTTGTTTCAAATGGAGTAGCACACTATTTAAAATAAGACTTTTAGTTGCTGGGCGGGTGAGCCCAATTCCAATCCCCTGCGGGTATCTCCCAGGAAAAAAGTGCCTTAAGAAAGATAGATGAAGAGTGCAGTAGGCAAGCTAAAAGGTGAAAAGTAAAAACAACAAAAATTACAGCATATAGACATGCTGCCGGTGCATACCACCCCCAGGTGAAATGATTCCTGTAAACTTCCGTAGATGTTAATTTCAATTAGCTCCGCTCCTTACAGAATAATTAAAAAAAGGACCGAACAGAACAGAATAGAAAAAAAAGGAAGGTCAGTAATAAATTTGTCTGGAGAGCCAGAATTCCAAAAGATTAGATATCATTTTATACAGTGAATACTAGGTGAATATTTGGTAATTAGATTAATATATAGGACTTATTAACTAACTTAGTGAAATTAATATGTCAAACAAATAGCCGATTCAAAATCGGTAGACTTAAAGCAATTTGTTACTACCACCAGCAGTTGATTAGACAGAGCGAGTAGTAGTATAGTATAGTAGTATATCTTTATTGTCATTTTCCTGAGTACTCACATACCCAGAGGAAACAAAAAAACGTTGCTCAACCAGTGTCCATTCAGTGTGCAGTAAAAAATAAATAGAAATAAAAATACATACATCATGAACAAATTAAACACTCTACTCTCTACTAAACATCAACAGGCGTTCCGATTGGCAGCGGCACGACAGTGGCTCTGCTGCAGTGTGTCCAGGTTGGTGGTTGGTGCGCGATACTTTGGCAGGGGGCAAAGTCCGTTTATTAGTCTTATAGCCTGCGGGAAGAAGCTGAGGAGCATCCTGCTGGTTTTGCAGCTAATGCTCCTGTACCTCTTCCCAGATGGCAGGATGGAGAATATGTGAGTACTCTCTCTCCTCCCCTGTCAAACACCCTTCAACTCCCCGGCAGCTTCCCCACTCGTTCCAATAAAATCTCTAATCTTTCCCACATCTTGTTGCAGCTTGCTCAGTACCTATCAACACTTATCCAACCCCTCTCTCTCTATTAACCTCTGCCCTCTCCCTGGGCCTCCCACCTTCCCCCGTCACTGCGTGACTCCCCTAATTTTCTGTGACTTCCAAACTAATTCTCACTAATTTTCCCTTTAGATTACACTCTATAACTCTCCCCAGCTCACTCTTCTTTCCTCAACCCCTAATTCTCTACTACGCTAATCCTACCCCACACTTTCTCTACCATGTGCCCTCTCGCTGTGTCACGCAAACTGTCAGGAGGTCTAAACGTCTTTTTATCGGGCGATTTGTAATCACCTTCTGAATATGAGCAGACTGTATGAACGTGACATGAATTTGGTAACTCTCATAGTTAAATGTGAGATGTTAAATTAAAATACACAACTTAATGCTTGACTTAATTCTATTAGTATGTTAATATGTTAGATAAGCTGTTAAAAACTTCAGATTGTTGACACAGCTGCGGTGTACAGGTCTCTCCCTCGCTCCCCATCAGCCTCACTGCACCTCCCCAAGTTTTCACATGCATTCCAATTCTATCTCTAAGTTTCGCCCAGACTTAACAACCCTTATTCTATAATATCGGCCATATTGTAAGAACATTTTAAGTTTAAACCCAGTATAAATGCATACAGTATAAAATAATTATAAGCCCTTTGTAAACCCTTATAACTTTTATAACCCCTCTATAAATGAATGCAGAAAGAATGACTTAAAAACACAATATAACTTCAGGTTATATAAGATATAGTCCTCTTAAGTATCCTAGTAAAATAAGCTCGATGTACCTTTGTGACAAAGGTATGCAAAAATGTTACTTATCCTACTTATCCCTTGCAGTATCTTGCGCAAACTTAAATGCTTCCTCAGGATCGGTGGAGAAGCGTTCAGTCCCTTTGTATGTGACCCTGAGTTTGGCTGGGTACATTAGTCCGTATCTGAGATCTTGTATGTCTCTCAAGATGACTCTTCACTTGGTGAAGAGTGCTCATTTCTTAATGACTTCGGCTGGATAGTCTCTGAAGATGTGTATGTTGACCCCTTCAAACATCAGGTTTCTTTTGTTTGCCACTTCCTTCATGATGTCTTCGAGAACTGAGGCATGGTGTAGCTTCAAAATAAACTGTTTTGGTGGAGCTGCAGGTCCTGGTCGTGCTCTCAGAGCTCTATGCACCCGGTCAAGTTTTGGTCTCTCATCCAGATTAAGTACCTCTTGGAGTAATTGGGCCGCAAAATCACGAGTGTCTTTGCCATCTTCTTTTCGTTCCTTCACCCCGACAATCCTTAGATTTTGACGTTTAGAGCGGCCTTCAAGATCTAGACATTTTTCGGTCATCATGGCCAATTGCCCAGAAACAAGCTCCAATTCCGTCTTCAGTCTTTGAGCTGCCTGAGTGATCTCTGTGGCTGCAGATTCCAATTCTCTGATGGCATCACTGTGTTCTTTTGAAGTGATAATAATAGGTTCTAACTGGTTGCTGATACCCGTTTCAACCCTTTTGATTTCTCCCTTCAGGGAAGAATTCACCTCCTCTATGCGAACTTGTACCATGTCAATCTTCTCACATATTTCTGTTCTTCCAGCAGCAATGTGTAACTTTATAGCAGTAAGTTACTCACCCAGCTTTTCAAGCTTTTCAGCCAGTAACTTTGATATCTTGCACCAAAACTTGTCTTAATGTTTGATCTTGTTCCATAGTCAGAGTAGAGACTTCTTCCTCAGAACCTTGCGAAACGTCCTCACCTTCCTCTTGTAGTTTTTTCCCACGTGTTTTGGGTCTTCTAGGAGGCGGCGTGGGAAGGTTCCTTTTCTGGTACCGTCTACTCATTTGAAATACCGGAGTCGGTTCGATTTCTGCTGATGTTACTTACGCGACAGCGTGCATCTGCCAGTAAGCGTTTTCTTCAGTCTTTTTTTTGTATTTTCGGGTGCTTTTGCGCCTTTTGCGGAGCGGAGCTAAATGGTGTGCGTCTCACCGCTCAATAGCAGCACCGGAAGTCCT